>NC_141482.1:16585573-17284062 GCF_009769465.1 Tauraco erythrolophus
GGCTGGGGCTGGGTGCTGGGGCCGGCGGTGCTGGACCTCTGCCCTGGCAAATTGTCCCCCTGCTGCCATGCCCACGGAGCGCTGAGTGCCCCCGAGCAAGAAATGACACAAAATTGTCCCCAGGGCACGTACCCCCCCAGAGCAGGGGATGCTTATCGAGTCATGCAAATGATTTTCAGCCGTGGCTCCTCGCCCCCCCGTACCAGTCCTCCCCCCCCGAGGATCTCTGCTGGCAGACATGGCTCCCCCGGGCACGCACACGCTGCTATTTCACGCTGTCTTGTTTCGCTTCTCTTTTTGGATTTCACAGTAAAAAGTAGATGAAGTTGGAAATCAGCAACTGCAGCAGCTCGCAAGGTTCCAGGTGGCAGCAGCGGCAGAAGCAGCGGGTTCCTCTGTCTCAAAAGCGTCTGTGCCCCTTCACCCGTGCCCACGAAGGGAGTGTTGGCACGTGGTGGCACACGGCGCGGTGGGAGTGCCTGCTGCCACGGTGGGTGCGTGTGCGCACATCGTGCTGGGGTGTGCCTGGGTGCTGCAGCAGTGCCCGGCGCGGAGCACGCACCCCGCAGCTTCCTGCCACCGCCACGCTCCGTCCTCCACCACCGGCCGGCTCCCTCGGAGGTGGGTACGGAGCAGGTGGGCATGGAGCAGGGGATGTGCACAGAGCAGATGTGCAAAGCAGATGTGCATGGAGCAGGGGATAGGCACAAAGCAGATGTGCACGAAGCAGATGTGCACGGAGCAGGGGATGTGCACAGAGCAGATGTGCACAGAGCAAATGTGCATGGAGCAGATGTGCATGAAGCAGCGGATGAGCATGGAGCAGATGTGCACAAAGCAGATGTGTATGGAGCAGGGGATAGGCACAAAGCAGATGTGCATGGAGTAGATGTGCACGGAGCAGGGGATGTGCACAAAACAGATGTGCACAAAGCAGATGTGCATGGAGCAGGGGGATGTTCATGGAGCAGGGGATGTGCACAAAACAGATGTGCATAGAGCAGATGTGCATGGAGCAGGGGGATGTTCACGGAGCAGGGGATGTGCACAAAGCCAGATGTGCACAGAGCAGATGTGCTCCATGCACATCCCCTACACATCGTGCAGGAGCAGGGGATAAACATGGAGCAGGATACTTGCACAGAGCAGGGGATGTGCATGGAGCAGATGTGCGTGGACTGGCTGGGGCTGGAGCAGATGTGCACGGGTCAGGGGAGAGAGGGTGGAAGGGCGGGCAGGCTGGTGACAGCTGCCCTGATTTTAACACCGTTCCCAAACACCAGCCCCTTCGGTGGGGCAGGGAAAGGCGGGCAAGGGCTGGGCCTCAGCCCCGAGCTGCGGCGAAGTGGCACCGAGGGCTGTTCCTGAGCACTGCCCCGCGCGTGGTCAGAAGATGGGGGTTTGGTGGGAGCCGGGCAGCCGCCCCGGCTAGGGGAGCTGCCACTGCCCACGGGGCTCAGCATGAGCCTGGCAGGGGCACGGGGGGAGCTGGCACGGGGCTGCGGAGGCCACACATCTCCCAGGACCCCACGGGACCAGCACCATTGCTCTTGCTCTGAGCACAGCGGGCCTGGGCGGCTGTCTGCTGGCTTTAACGAGGATGGGTTTGGTGCAGGGATGAGGTGACACAAACTAGGGACCTGCTGAGATGGGAAAGCGCCAGTGGTGGCCCATGCTGGTGGAGACAGACGAAGTCCTTCTGGAGCGTCTGCACAGGGCAGAGGTGCTCAGCCCCGGGGCCTGATCCTGTGCCCAAGATGGCCACTGGGTCCTGGGAGAGCTGCTGCTGAGCCCTGGCACCGCGGGTCCAGCCCTGAGCCTCATCCTGCCCAGCATGGCCACCAAGACGGGAACAAATTAGGGGAGCTTTGCCGAGTGTGTCAAGCTCGGAGCAGGGTGTGCCATGAAAGCAGATCCTCTTCTTTATTGTGCCCTGAAGAAATGTCCCCGTGTCCTCCCCCAAAACCGGCTCTTCGGCCTCGCAGGCTGCGCTGCCACGCGTCACTTGGCAGCTACCCTGACGCTGGCATACTCGGAGCAGGCTGTGCCGGGGCTCCTGCCGCTCCGCGGGGCCGCAGGCAGGGGCTGGAGATCGGCGTAGTGGATTTCGTTGTCCTCCTTGCTGCTTTGCTGCAGAAAGGCACACAAATGGTGAACGCTGTCACCAGAGAAATCTTGCAAAAATAACCCTAATGGCAGGTTCACGCCGGGACGGTGGTGCCATGGTTGCATGGGAAGCCTGGCACCGTGATGCAGAGTGTGCCAGGACCATGTGCAGGCATCTGCTGCTCACCCAACGCCCACCCTGGCCCCAGAGCCTTGCAGAGTCCCTGTAAGCCGGGACATCGGCGCAGGATGCTCTTCCCCGTATTCATGGCTCACTCTTACCTGGCTGGGCTGATGTGAAGGATCTGCATCCAGGATTTTGCTGCTGGAGGGGGAAAGGCAGCCATTAGAGCTAAAGGAAGGTGGGTCCCCTCCCTACCTTGCTCAGCACAGCCCTCCTCAATTCCCCTCCTCCATTCCCTTCCTCAATTCCCCTCCTCAATTCCCCTCCCAAACTCTAGCCGGGCTCTGCAGCACGTGGCCACACACGACACCCACGCTGGAGGCAGAGGAGAGGGACAATGTGCTGTCTGCGTGTCTGGGCCGGGCTCAGACACCGGGGTGAGGGGCTGCAGGGAGCTCCCCAGCACCAGTCACTCCCGCCACGCTCTCCCGTGAAACACGGAGAGACGTGACACAGCACAGTGGTGTAAGCCTGTGAGTAAAGGATCTTTTTTTGGGAAAATCACTGCTCCAGAGGGAGAGGAAACCAGGATAAGGGCGATGGATATAAGGCAGTTCGTCTCCGAGTGAAGAAGGAAGAGGTGGTGGGTACAAACCTGGGGGTGCCGGGGGTCCCTGCACAGCACAGAGGGATGGGCGAGAAGCTGCTCATGGCCCCCAGCCCAGCCAGGCACTGGCTCTCCGCCTCGCCCCTGCGCTTCCTCCTGTACACGCAAAGGGTGATGAAGAGGGTGAGGAAGAGGAGGAAGCAGAGCACTACAGCTGCAGCCACCATGCTGGGAACCAGGGAAGTCTCTGTGGAGACACAAGGCAGAGCAGGAATGGGTGGTGGGTGCGGGGCAGTATGGGACCCCACGGTGGGCAGGGCTGTGCGTGGGACAGGGTCCTTGGCATCAGTGTCCTGCTGGGCCCCACTCACCATGCAGGAACACCTCCGTGCCCTTTCCACGCCGAAACACCTCATCATCACCGCTCAGTGATTTGTTGAACTTCACACAGTAATAGATGCCGGCATCCTCGGGTCCAACATCCCTGATGCGGATGCTGAAGTCTGTGTTGGACCCGTCCGCTGCCCTCGTCACGCGGGGCAAGGAGCCCCTCTGGTCATAAACGGTCTCGTTCCCACTGCCCCAGCCCTTCAGCCACCTCACGGGGCCGATGGGCCTGTCAGCGGACGCTGTGCAGGTCAGGGTGAGCGTCTCTCCCGCTGCCACCCACACCTTGTCCCGGGGCTGCTGCAGCTCGAAGTCCTGACCTGCCTGGGCACCTGCACCTGGGCACAGCGACAGGAGGGTTTGGGGTGAGGGCAGCACGGGCAGAGCAGCGCCAGCTTGCTCCGAGTTTGAAGCCAGCACAGCTGAGGAACATCCCTGGACATGGCAGAGACAAACCGCAGGCACTGGGAGCGGCGGGAGGCAGGTCCAGAATGAGCAAGGGGCAAATCTGTGCCCCTTGTTGTGGCACTAACGGGAGGTGCTGTGAGTGCTCGGATTTGGAGAGGCACAGAGGGAGCCAAGGGGAATTCCTGGCAGGAAAAACTCCCGAGTGCTGTTAAACATTAACGCCCCAGCTCCGCGTCCGACATGAGCCAGGATGACGGGGGCTCTGCGGGGAAGCGGCGCTCACAGCCCGGGGCTGTGCGCAGCCCCCAAACCCCTCCTGCCCAAAGCCCCCCGCTCCCTTCGGCACCGGCTCAGCGCTGCCCGCCCCGGGGCTCCGCTCCGCACACCCGGGGGCTCCGCTCCGCACACCCCGGGGCTCGGCGCCGCACGTCCCGGGGCTCGGCGCTGCCCGTGCCGCCCGCCTTGCCCCCGGCAGCCCCGCGCAGCCCAGAACGGTGGTCGGAGGAGGGAAGCCCCCCGACCAGAGTTCACCTTCGCCGGCCTGCCCGCGTTAGGGATGTCCTGCGGCTGCCGGGCCTCTGCCCCGCCACCCCCCCCGAGCAGCAGCAGGGCAGCGGGGCAGGGAAGCGGGAGGGCTGGCGGGGAGGGGGAGGGATGCTGCCGCCGCCGTCCCGCTCCGTACTCACCCGAGAGCCCCAGCGGGAAGAGGCTGAGCTGCCCGAGCAGGAGCTGGGCACGCCACGCCATCGGCACCGCCACGACTTCGGGCTCCAAGCCGGGAGAAGGAAAAGGAGAAGCTGAACAGGAAATGGAGGCGAGCGGGCGCGGGCTGTTAACGCTTGTGGTGCCTGTCCCGGGGTGGGCGGGAGGCAGCGGCAGAGCCGGCCGGGAGCTCCGCCGCTTCGCCCCCCGACGGGCATCACCCGACGGCGAAGCGGCTCCGCGTCCGCCCCGGCCCCGGCCCCGAGAGGCTGCGCTGGGCGCGGGGCAGGGGAGCGGCTCTGCCCCCCTGGTGCGGCAAACTGGCCGGAGCGGGGGCCGCGGGGGGGCTCCGGCGAAGCCGTGGGCGAGCGCTGCGCCACGGTGCCATCGGAGATGCCAGCGCGGGGTGCGTGTCCCACTGACACCCCGGGGTGCAGAGCTGCACGGACCAGTGGTGGGGGAGCGTGCCGGATCGGGGCCCCTCTCGCTGACTGCCCAGTGCTGGTGGCCGTGGCACACCCCCGTGGGGAGAGCGGGACTGGCATCGCCGGCGAGGACCAGCCTCGTGACATGAGATGGTGTGAAACTGTGGGAACCGGCTGGGACTTGTGCAAGGGGTCCGGGGAGGAGCTTGGCCGGGAGTGAGCCCCTTCCTTCCCCTTTGCCAGGACAGAGCCTCGCGTTCTGCCAAGCCGAGCTGCGCCAAGCCGAGCTGCACCGTGCCAGGCCCAGCTGAGCCCAGCTGTCGAGGAGCGGGACGTGGGACTCACCATGGCTTTGGTGACGTGGGTGCTGCCTCTCCCCTGCCTGATACTGCTCCTGCTCTGGAGACCCCTGGGTGAGTGGGGAACCCCGCACAGCCCCAGCGCCTCTGCCATAGCACACTGCCCCACGCCGCTGGCAGGGCGATCCTTCCCTGGGCCCATGGGTATCTGGGGCTCTTCTCTCACTGCCTCCCTTCCAGCTGGCTTCTATTCCCAGCCAAAGAGTGTGTTTTACTCCAGCACAGCCAGGGGGCTGCGGGCCCTCCTCATCGGGCAGTCCCCAGCAGCTGGTGCCCCAGGGGTAAGGGAGGAGAACGTCTCTCTGTTCCTGCTCTGGGTTCAGGGCTGGGAGTCTGGCCCTGCCCTGTGTTGTGTCCCAGCTCTGGGGCCTCTCATCAGACCCAAACCCTCCTGTCGCTGTGCCCAGCTGCAGGTGCCCAGGTGGGTCGGGACTTCGAGCTGCAGCAGCCCCAGGACAAGGTGTCAGTGACAGCGGGGGAGACGCTCACCCTGACCTGCACAGTGTCTGCTAAAGGTCCCATCGGCTCCGTGAGGTGGCTGAAGGGCTGGGGCAGTGGGAACAAGACCGTTTATGACCAGAGGGGCACCTTCCCCCGCGTGACGAGGGCAGTGAATGGGTCCAACACAGACTTCAGCATCCGCATCAGGGATGTCCGACCTGAGGATGCCGGCACCTATTACTGTGTGAAGTTCAACAAATCGCTGAGCGGTGATGAGGAGGTGTTTCGGCATGGAAAGGGCACGGTGGTGTCCGTACTTGGTGAGTGGGGCTCCCAGAGCAGCTCCCAGTGGGAACCAGCCCTGCCGGGCACAGCCCAGCCCAGCCCAGTGGGCTCTGCTTGGGGCAAGCAGGGATGGGGAAGGGGCTTGGGTGCGCGCCCCAGGTGAGGGTCCCATGGGACCTCCCCAGGCAAATCTGTGCCCCCACCCAAGACCCCGGGGCTGGGCAGGGGTGGCAGAGCCTGGTCTGACGGCCCCACGCTTCTCCCCACAGCCAAACCCACCACTCCGGTCATGTCCGGGCCCGGCCGCAGAGTGGGGCCGGGACAATCGGTGTCTGTCACCTGCACGGCCGGAAGGTTCTTCCCCAAAGACATTGCCGTGAAATGGTCCAAGGACGGGGCCCCGATCACGGCTCAGCAGCCCCAGGTCACCCCAGAGCGGACAAAATCCTCCTACAACATGTTGAGCACCGTGACGATGACGCTGCAGGAGGACGACGTCCGCTCGCGGCTCACCTGCAAGGTGCGGCACCCCACGCTGACGGCCCCGCTGACTGGCACATACCAGCTCAGCCAGGCCCTGCGAGGTGAGGGCTGGGGGGACCAGCGCTCGGGGTGTCCAGCTCCTGTGGGGCTGGGGGTCCTGGGGTGGGGACAGGGCACCCCGCAGGCAGCGGAGCCGGGGGAACCAGGCACCAGGCGCTGCCTCTCTTCCCAGTTCCCCCCAGAGTCCGTGTGGACACTGACCCACCACGCCCCGTTGAGGTGAACAAGATCGTGAACTTCACCTGCCACGTGAAGGGGTTTTACCCGGGAGAAGTGGCCGTCACCTGGCTGGAGAATGGGACGGAGATGAACGTGGAGAGCATCTCCCGGCCATCGGAGACCCCCCGGGGCTTGTTTGAGCTGAGGAGCCTGGTGCAGGTCAATGCGACGGAGGAGAAGAACGGGTCCGTGTTCACCTGCCAAGTGGTGCACGATGCCCAGGACCCCGTCAGCGCGACGGCTGCCCTGTGGATCACTGGCCCAGCCTGGGGGATACCGAGTGACTGGTCCCACACAGGTAACAGTGCCAGAGAGCCGCTGGATCCCGGCGGTCGCGGGGGGCTGTGGGATCCCTGTGCTCAAGCCCCAGCCGCTCACGTGCCCTGTCCCCACCGCAGGTGTGAACCTCCTGTTCAACCCCGGCTTGTGGCTTGGCATCCTGCTGGAGAAGGGGCTCCTCGGCTGCCTCCTCATCTTCCTCTTCAAGCGCAGGAGGGAATGAAGAGAGAAACTCCGGGGCCACCGGCCCATCCTGCTCCGTGCCGGCCCGCGGTTCCTCGGGTCCCAGTGCCGGGAGCGGGTCCCGGGGCTCGGCCACCGCCAGCTTTGTCGTGCCCACCTGGAAATAAAAGGGCCGAGATGCAGGGGCTGCCCGGGGCTGCTCTGCGCCGCTGGTCTCGGGCGCCGGCCCCCAGCCCGGGGCGCGGGGCGCAGCTCCCCCGCGGCACACCCGGGTACCCGCGGCCCCGCCAGCGGCGGGAGCGGGACGGGTCCCGCGGCCCGGGAGCCCGGGAACGGCCGCGCAGCCCCCGGGAGCGGCGGCGGCTCCGCACGATCGCGGCGGGGCTCGGGGCGGCGCCTGGGACCGCCGCGCCGCCGGGGGGCGCTGTGCGCGGGGGCCGCCTGGAGCGCGGCGATCGTGCGTGTTGCCGCCAGGGAGGGTCCGGGGCGGGGCGGGAGCGCGGCCCGGCCGGTTCCGGTGCTGCACCGCGGCAAGATGGCGGACGGGCAGGAGGCGCTGAGGGAGTTCGTGGCCGTGACCGGCGTGGAGGAGGAGCGAGCGCGCTTCTTCCTGGAGTCCGCCGGCTGGGACCTCCAGGTAGCCCCGCAGCGCCGAGCCCTCGCCGGGCCGCGGGCCTGGGGGCCGGCGGGGAAGCGCCGGGCCCGGAGCTCGGTCTCCTGAGTCCCCGGGCCGCCGCCGAGCCGCGGGGGTCGGGCTCGGCCGGTGCCGCGGGTCCGGGGGCCGACGCCAGCCGCGGTTCGCTCGTTGGTTTTTCCGTAGCGCCCCAGCGCCCCGGCATCGAGGGGGGATCGGCCGCTGCTCCGGCCGGTCCGGCGGCGTTAAACCCCGGCGCTGCCCGTGGCGGTCACAGCAGCGGCGGTTTCCGAGCGGTAATTCCCGCGTCAGCCCCGCAGAAATGTTGCGGAGTAACGGGCTGTGGTCCGGGAAGTGGCTCTGGCATCGCCGTGGCGGTGAGAGTCGTGCCGTAACCGCGCCGGACAGTGGAAGGTGGCAAAGCCGGGACCTCCAGAGGGTGAAATTGCACAGAATCACGGAATGGGTTGGGTTGGAAGGGACCTCAAAGACCATCCAGTTCCAACCCCCCTGCCATGGGCAGGGACACCCTCCACTACACCAGGTTGCACAAAGCCCCATCCAGCCTGGCCTTGAACACTGCCAGGATGGGGCAGCCACAGCTCCTCATGAGATGCCCTTGGTGTTGATGTGCCGTAAGAGGTCCAACATCACAGGAGCTTCAGCTGGGTTAGGCGTGTGTGGTTTTGCCATTGCTCTGGAGTGTTTGCTCTCGTGCTGAAAAAGCTCCTGCGATGCTCCTTTCCAGATCGCGCTCGCCAGTTTCTACGAGGACGGGGGTGATGAAGACATTCTGACTCTTCCTCAGCCAACACCTAGCTCTATCTCCAGAGGCACTGCGGCCAGGTGAGGAGAGAGCTTCAGCTCAGACTGGGCGGTTTGTAAACCTGACAGTGAGAACTAATTATGTGAAAACACGAGCTCTGTCTGAAGCATCGATGTATGTTAATTTTCAGGAGCAATAGCTCTGCGTTTCGGTCTGTTTCATCTCGTATGGCTCTCTAGAAATTGTGAAAACAGCATTTATACATCGCAAGCACAGATGTTATTACACAACTATTCCAAAGTTCAGTTAGAACAACTTGCCTCATGGCTCAGGAAAAACTTGATTTCTCTTTTGAGGCTAGAAGACACCGGTTGGTGATCCTTTCGTTTCAGCAGGTTGTATCTCCACAGGAAAAACATTTTGTAATTTCGTGTGACACCTGATTTGATCAATTCAAGCATTTTACAAAAAGAAGTGAATTTTGCCTTACCAACTCCCTGTGCAGTAGGGAAATGTTTTCCAGTTCTAAAGAGAAAGAGTTCCTGACTGTGTTTTTGTCATGGTTTAACCCCAGCCAGCAACTCAGCCCCACGCAGCTGCTCTCTCTCTCCCCCCCAGGTGGATGGGGGAGAGAATCAGAAGGGTAAAAGTGAGAAAATTCGCAGGTTGAGGTAAAGACAGTTGAATTGGTAAAGCAAAAGTGCACACAAGCAAGGCAAAACAAGGAATTCCTTCACTCCTTCCCATGGGCAGGCAGGTGCTCAGCCATCTCCAGGAGAGCAGGGCTCCGTCACACGTAACGGTGACTTGGGAAGGCAAACACCACCACTCCGAACATCTCCCCCTTCCTTCTCCCCCAGCTTCATGTGCTGAGCATGATGTCAAATGGTGTGGAACAGCCCTCTGCTCAGTTGGGGTCAGCTGTCCCAGCCGGGTCCCCTCCCAGCTCCTTGAGCCCCCCAGGCTTCTCCCTGGTGGGGTGAGAACAGCAGAGGCCCTGACGCCGTCAGCTCAGCGATAACGAGAACATCCCTGTGTTATCAACACTGTTCCCAGCACAAATCCAAACCAGCTCCATAGTAGCTGCTATGAAGAGAATTAACTCTGTCCCAGTCCAAACCAGCAGAGTCTTGAAGGAAAAGGGATCTCAGTTCAGGCTTTGGTGACTGAAGTCCGTGTTGCAGAGGAACCCCGTTTCAGGTTGGATCACAGCTAACAGCCTTGGCAGAAACAAGAGGGGAAGGATGTGGGAGCAGGACTGTCGTGGGGCTTGGAAAAGAAACCTGTGCTTGTGCAGGTTGGGAAGTGGTGGCTCTTTGAACAAAATCCAGTATGTGAGCAAGGACGGGGAGTGACACCTCACCACGTCTGCTGTGCCTGCAGCCACCATCTGAGCCTCTGCCAGTGCACCTGCCCGTTTTCTGTGGGTGCTGTTGGCAGGGGAGGTCCAAGGGCTCGCTTCACCCCTCGGGCACACCAGTGCTGACCTGTCATCGCAGAGCAGTGACTCAGACTCTAAAAGTAGGACAGAGTCAGCCTGACTGCTGCGTTCGGGAGCTTCTGTGGTTGAAACGTGTCACGATGCTGACAAACTTCCCTGGTGGACTCTTGCAGTGACCACAGAGTAACATCGTTTAGAGACCTTATTCCTGCGCAGGACGATGATGATGAAGAGGAGGAGGGACAGCGGTAAGTTTTCAGTTAAAGACTTGAAACCTGTCTGTTTATTCCTGCACTTTGGTGATGGCTGGCTTACCGCTTGTGCACAGGTTGTTTTAAAAAACAGATTTACGTCGATAGGAAGTTCCAGTAGTGAAAAATCTCGGGTGCGACACAGAAAGGTTGGGCAGTGCAAAGTCTGTGCACACGCACGTGCTCAGCGTGGCTGCGTAAGCACCAGCGTTCACCGCTGAATTGTGCTGTTGAGAGAAAGCCTGAGGGAGGATGTGGAAGCCCTCAGCTAGAATACAAAAAAGCCCAGATCATATTTGGGTCCACAGAGAATGGAAATGTGGGAAAAATGCAAGGATTGGTTTTATTTCTGCCTGGGGTTGGTGGGGTTTTTTGATTGAGGTTTTTTGTTTGGTTGTTTTTTTTAAGTGCTGCTTAGGGTAGTATAATGGAGTGGGGAGGTGGAAAGAAAAATGCAGGTCCCCTTTCCAGTGGGAGCATGGTGGAGGAAAGTGGTCTACAATGTCAGCTGTAAGTAGTTACATACCCTTAAGTTTAACAGGTGAGGTAAATTCGATGGAGCTGGTCTTAAAGTGGCTCAACCTAGGTAGCTCTGCAACCAGATGGGAGCTTGCTGTTTGTTACAAGCCAGCTGGAGGCTCATAAACCCAATCTTCCAGAAGTGCTTAATTGCACTTCACTGACTATGCATTCATTGCTTCCAGCTCAGATCCCTCCTGTGTGTGTTGATCTTTCAGTGTGGCATGAACATGTGCCTTCCCTCAAATGCCAGTTAGATGTTGCCCATCTTCTTCCATGTGACAGGTCAGAGGCTTGCTGGAAGTCTTGTTAATGGTAATACAGCTGGTACCAGCGTTTGAAACAGCCTTGTCAGTCTGGGCTGTCTCTCTTGCTAGGTCTGAGAGTTATTATCACTTTATTGCTCTCGATCGATGGATGATTTCACAGTAACTGGCATAAAAAGAAAGTCTCTGCAGTACAGGAACTTGTAAGTGACTACAGTAGGAGGAGATATGCTGGTAGTAGCTGATGTTTGTAGATCCACGCTGTTTCATCAAGCTGCACAAATATGAACAAGTGAATCCTGATATAAAACTGCTGCATCCTGTGTCTCCCGGAGAAGCAGCGGTTCAGTCCTACCCAAAAGCCGTGTGCTTTCTGTTAGGTTTTACGCTGGTGGCTCAGAGAGAAGCGGACAGCAGATCGTCGGTCCCCCGAGGAAGAAGAGCCCCAATGAGCTGGTGGAGGATCTGTTCAAAGGAGCAAAAGAGCACGGTGCGGTGGCAGTTGACCGGACGGCCAAGAGTGGTGGAGAGACGAGCAAGCCTAAAGTGAGCAGTGATGAGTTCTTCTTCCTTCTGCTCCCCATTTCAGTTGAGGCTCCCACGGTGACAGCTGTTTGGTGCTGGGGAGTCCTCAAATTATCTTAAAAGGACAGCTAAACCTGTGCTCCTCTCTTACTGCAGCTGCAGTTCGTGTGTCACAGGCAAGAGAAGCCACTTCCTTGTGCTGTACTTATTAACTTGTTCAAGCTTGTGACTGTGCCTGCAGGACAAAAGATGTTGCTGGTGCCATGAACCATTCATCCATGAATGGTTCATCCATTAGGGTGTCGGGGAACGGGAAGCAAGCCAACGTGGGTTTGTGTCATTCCATAACCCCTTTCCCTGCCCCTCTCTCTCGCAGCCTTTTGCAGGGGGAGGGTATCGCCTCGGGGCTACCCCAGAGGAGGAGTCTGCATATGTGGCAGGAGAGAGGAGACAGAACGCTGCTCAGGATGTGAGTATCTCTGTTCTGTTTTGTAGATGTCACCCCAGGGATTGCTTTGCTGTAGCTGCACAGCTCAGGTTGTTGTAAAGCTTGATAGAAATTCCAGAGGACGGGAGTATGGTAAATCCTGCTTCTCATGGGGTTTCTGATTACAGAGTAGTAGATGCTTGGGTCTTGGGTAAGCAGCTTTTTGATTAACTTTTAATTAAGAATCTGAGTGTTCCTTAGAAGTGTGGATTGTGAAAAGCAGTGTGCAAAGAGCACTGGGTGATTAACTCTTCTTTACCTGACAAAGAGGTGTGGAGCTAACAGCATCAGTGCAAGATTCTCTCGTGCCTGATTTGTGCCAAACACCCATCTAGGCCACGGTGGGAGCTTCGTTTAGGCTCCTCGCCCTGCCTGCTCTTGGCTCCTCAGCCATATTTAGCAAAAAGATGTCTGTGGTGTCACCTTCCAGGAATTGATGCATGACCATTACATAGTTGGTGCTTTGGGTTTTTCCCTCTAGCCCAGAGGAGCCTGGGTGGAATGTTTTCTGCACCTTGAAATTCCTCTACCTGTCAGGAACGTTTCGCTTCGCGTCCGGCTATTTTTCTTACTGAGATGTTTCAGTGGGGCTGGTTGTTGTCTGGGGACTGCTGCAGGTGCACGTTGTACTGAAGCTCTGGAAGAGTGGATTCAGTCTGGACAGTGGAGAACTGAGGAGCTACCAGGATCCATCCAATGCCCAGTTTCTCGATGATATCCGCAGAGGGTACGTAGCGAGAGCGGAGAGAAAGAAGAGCTGTTTTCTGAAACACAATCGTTTGTGGAATTCAGGGTGCTGAATCAATGGCACATTTCACCTGAGCTAGAGTTGGATTCTTAATGTGGAAACTAGGGGAGGGCAGACTTGAACGTTTACTTTGGATAAATGGGAAGTGGCCTTGGTTTGTGTGAGGCCTTGAGTTCAAAAGGAACAAACAGACATTTGTATTTGGGCTGAGAATTTCTAACGTATCGTGTTACTCCAGGTGAGGGCCAGGGAAAAGTAACCTTTAATGGGTGTTTGTTAGTGGGTAGGTGTGCATCTGCCCTGTTAATTAAGCAACAGCTCACTGGGATTCCTGAAATTGCAGAAGTCTCTGGCTGGCACTTTTTCTCCGTGCTTTCCTGACTTGCCTCTTCAGGCAGCTGCCTTAGGACACTCTCTTTGCAGGGAAGTCCCGGCAGAGCTGCGCAGGTTAGCGCGGGGCGGACAAGTGAACCTGGATATGGAGGATCACCGTGATGAGGAGTATGTGAAACCTAAGAGTGTCTTCAAAGCTTTTACTGGAGAAGGACAGAAGCTGGGCAGGTGAGAAGACAGCAGCACTGGCTTGCTGTGTGTGTCATGTGAGACACTCACTCGAGTTTTGCTGGGTTGAGCCTTTGGATTCACCTTTCTGAAGAGAAGGCACTCGGTGCCTGTGGTGTGGGAGGTGTACCTCTGAGAGAGGAGATGAGGCTCACTGGTGTGTGCTGCGAGATGGCTCAGCCCTTCTGTGGCAGGAGGTGGGTCCCTAGTTTGGAACCACCACCGTATGTCACACAGAAGCGGTGTTTCCAAGTTACACTGCCCCTGTTCCTGTGGATGTGTGAAGACCCATCATGTGGAGCTCTGAAGGGAGATGGTAGAGGTTCTTGAAAAGTTCCTGCTGCCTAGCTGACTCCTAAATTCTCACTCCCAGCTTGCATTGGTGTCTCTTCACTAGGAGCCCTGGGAGTCAGGCCCCGCAGGCGATAAGCTCGCTGCCTGACTCCTGGCACCCTGCAGCCAGGTGAGTCCTTTGGTTTTTAACAGCTCACCTCGTGTCTCCCTGTTCCCAGCACTGCGCCCCAGGTGATGGGCACCAGCTCGCCAGCCCAGCAGGCAGAGAACGAAGCCAAAGCCAGTTCTGCCATCACTATTGATGAGTCGGAGCCCGTCACCAACATCCAAATACGGCTCGCTGACGGCGGGCGACTGGTCCAGAAGTTTAACCACAATCACAGGTACAAACACAGCAGGAAACACAGGTTACTAACTGGGAAGGCCCGAGTGATACTGCAAACTGCATCGATGGTGCAGATGTTAGAATCCTGGCTAGCCTGCTAAAGGGAGCTCTGGGGATCCTTCTGTGTAGGTGAAGAGGAATAAAATTATTGTGAGGTTTTAAGGCAGTTGTTAACTGTCGGAAGGATAGGATTTGCTTTCCAAATAGTGATGGGTTATACCTAGTGAGACTGCACCTGGGAGCTTCAGTATTACCTGCAGAACTTGCCTTAATGTCAGCTGTAAAAGACTGGATCTCTCCTAGGGGCTTTAGAAAGTGTCAGATATTAGGAACTTGGTTCAGTTGTGCTGACTCAGTTCAGACTTTTCTACTGGGCTGTTCCCTGGGCTGAGTGGAGCACCAAGGGCTCCTCTTAGAGCAGTTCAGTTCTCTTGGACAAGCAAAGCTGGCTTATGTACCCTGCTGCTTCGTTACACTTCCCTCCTGAAGTCCTCCTCGCCTACCTGATCTCAGAGCATGGCAGTTTGTTTATACTTGTTCCTCCAGTTTCTGTAAGAGTAAAGTATGATGCAAAAAGTTAGAAAAACCTCCTTCTGTGATCAGGTGCAGGAAATAGAAGCAGTGTCGCTGTTGTGGCTGCTCTTGGGAGTTGAGATCATCTAAATTATGCTGTGTGTGATGAGCTCAGTCGCTTACAGCAGCTGGTGTCAAGCAATTTGTTAATCTCTTCATCTTGAAGGGTTCAGGAGCCTTCAGCTTCAAACAGCTGCCTGACAAATACTCTGGTCGAGCAGTGTTAGAGAACATTTAGCTGAAAGTCTTTAACCTATGAAGCAGCTTGTGTTATTTCCCTAAATGGGAGCCTACAGAGGGGTGGGTTAAATCCAGATTGTCTGGCTGTGGCCCCTGCTGTTAGCTGAAAAGCAAGCTACAGGGTTCCATGCTCTGGGAAGGGCGAGTTTAGGCTGTTGCCATGCACTTTTACAGACTGTTCAGTAACAGGATCACCCCGGTGTGTTTGATCCCTTCGGACAGGATCCGTGACATCCGGCTCTTCATAGTAGATGCTCGGCCCGTGATGGCTGCCACCAGTTTCGTCCTCATGACCACCTTCCCCAATAAAGAGCTGACTGACGAGAACCAAACCCTGAAGGAAGCCAACCTGCTCAACGCTGTCATCGTTCAGCGGTTAACATAAGGGAACCCACCTCTGGCCGCACGCCTGCCCGCAGCGCGCATGCGTCGTCTCGCCCTGCGCTGCACCCGCGCCGTGCAGCACAGGCTCACATCTCCTCCTAGCTCTGGGTTCTTAGGTCTTGGTTGGACTTTTTTCTCTTTAGTTGCATTTCCCATGGGTTATTTTTTTTTTTTTTTTTGTGATGATCGGTGGACTTTAAAATAAATAAATGAAACGAATCCGTTTTGAAAGGAGCTGCAGCCTATTGTGCCACAAATTCTCCCACAAGAGTTCAGTTACCTTTGTGGATTGTGTTACTGCGCTCTTTAGAGGGGAGGAAGGTGAGGGGGAAGGGAGCTCCCAGGGAGCAGTTTCCATCTGTGCCAACTGACTGCTCATCACCATCTTTTTACTCTTCCCTCTCCTCCAGGGACTTCTGCAAAATGCTCCCTTTATTTTCACACATTAAATATAAACTGTACGACAACGGGCGATCTGGTTGTCAGGGTAATGGTTGTGTTTCTGTGAAAGTGTTGGGGGGGGGGCAAGTCTTTGTGAAACAGCTGTCGCTCAGCGTGGGGAAAACTCCCGTGTGTGTGTGCAGGTGAGAGGTTTAACACCCTTCTTGGGCTCTTCCGGAGGGAAAGTCCTGACTTTCCTGCCCTTGGCAGAGCTCTTGGGGTGTTTATCACAGTACCCACCTGCTCTGCCCGCACTTTCTCCAGCAGTCCAGGCTGACTGCAGGTTTAATTTGTGTTAATTTGTTATTTGCATTTCTCTGCAAAACCCTGCTGCTGGCTTTTTCTTGCTGAGAAGGCATGAAGCTGAATCAGCTTGAAGTGACTGAAAGTGAAAGGTTTGTCTTACTGGAAATCAAGTTTTATTTTAAGAGGCCAATTATCGAGATGATGGAAACAGCTCAGGTAGGAAAAACTCCAGGCTGTAGTACCCTTTGAGTGATTTCCCGTCCTCTGCTGAGGACTAACATAGCTGAACACCTGGAATTCTCCAGCTTTGATCTGTTCTGCTGTCTGTGTTTTGGGCTCAGGTCTCCGTATCTTTCCTTTGAACAGAATTCTGCGGGTGAGTTGTTACGCCTAAACGTGAGGGACTGGTAGCACTGGTGTAGCATCACGAGTACGAGTTGCCACCTAGTGTTGTGCCGCGGCACTTTGCACCGACCCGCAGCACACTCGCTGTCCTCTGGGCTCCAGAGCAGAACCGAGGGTCTCCAGACAGCAGCCAACTGGGAGCTGCACCCCCACGAGCGGTATCCCTCCGAGAGAGGCTGGATTGCTGCCGTGCGAAGGGCCGGAGCGCGCTGTCCGCTTCCTGCCTGAGTCACACCAGAGCCCTGCGGCTGCCACGCTGGAAGTCCACCCCCCTCAGCGCTCTGAAGCTGCCAGGTCCTCACCTCGGTGCCAGTGGAGAAGGAGCCGTAGGGATGTGCAGGCTGGAGCAGGGCCGGCAGGTCAGGCAGGTTCAGCACGAGAAACTCGCTCCGCTGTGTTACTGCAGAACTTCAGGAGGAGGTACCAGCCCTTGGCAAGGGCATTTTTACAACAGTTTCTCAACTGAGAGCTGAATTAACTTACGTTTTTCATGGATAGATAATGTGCATAACACCAAATTTGTAAACTGTTGTGCAAATTGCCATTAAAAGCCCGCAAAATAGGAAAACGGCGTTTGACCCTTTCTAACGATGCCTGCCATCCGTTCTCGTGTTTTGGGGGGTGTGCCTCCCCAGTGCTGCGCTGTCTCTTCAGCTAAGTGAGATGAAAAACCTCAGCAGCATTTTTAAAGATCTTTTCTGAGGGGTGAACTCGGGGTTTGCTGGCCCGCAGCGCTCAGCGCTGTGTGTTGTGACATCACACTTGGTCCTCTGCGTGAACCAGTACGGAGAGAATTCAGAAAGGGAATTTCCCTCAGAGCTAAATATAGTCCTAACTGCCTTGGGGGAAGTTGCTCATTTTAATTGTTCATCGCAGGAGTTCTTGCATCCTGATCTTCACCACACGTGCCGTTTTGGGGATCTGGGACAACGTCTCCCAGAGTGTTGGCCAGGATGTGCCCCTAGATCCAGAACGAAAGGTTTTCTAACGGAAAGAGATAAACTTAACGTGTCTCCTGCTCCTGCCTTGGTCAGCCAGCGGCATCAGAGGACTGAGGTGGTCACTAGCTGGTGTCCACAGCCTTTGGCTGGATAAGCTGGACAAGCTGGTACCCCCAAATTAAATGGGAGTTGGCAGCTACACAGCAACTCATCTGGCTGCCCACTCCGAGGGTTTTGTTGAGCAGATTCTGCTCACCGATGGGAAGTTTCCCATCCAGGTTTCCTCCCAGCCCTCTCCTTGCCAGTGGGATGGAAAGGTGCTAAATTCCGAAGGGCTCCCGGGCTCAGAGCCGCTTCTCTGCCGAGAAAAGCGAATTTTCGCCCGGAGCCGGAGGGTGGCAGTGGCGGCAGCGCTGCGCAGGAGCCGCTCTCCACCCCGGGGGATCCTGCTGAGAAACTCTGCCAGGTCCAGGGACCTGCACCTCCTGCTCCCCTGGGCTGGGAGCCCCTCCGGGACAGCTGCAGACTCCTCCTTCCTCTGATTCTTTTCCTGGTTTTTTTTGTAAGTAATGAGCAGTCCTTATCTCCTGGCGAGCAGGACCCGTGGTGCCCCGCTGCCAGGCTCTCCGAAGCGTGCCAACGCGGTATCAGTGAGCGAGACAGGCGTATCTTCTTCCAAAGCTGACAAAATAACCTGTGGAAAGAACTAGAAGCAACGGACGTGCAATCTCCTGTCTCAAACCATCTCCTTCTGTGAGCTGGTGGAATGTTTCACAATAAAATCAGCTGTAAAGCAGAAATGACGGCCAGGCTAACGAACGGGGAAGGGACAATGTACCAGAAGAGGAAAAAGGGAAGTGGTGGAAAGAGGGACCTTGATTTTGGAAAGAAAATCACCTTCCTTGTCACTTGGGCAGCTCTTTGCTGTTCGACGTGCCCCTGCAGGAGGGGAAACGCTCATTTCTGAAACTCCTGTCGTTTGTGATGGTTGTCAGGGAGTTTGTTTGACCTTCTCTCTCGTAGAATCTTCCTTTATCATTCCATTTCTTTGTTCTAACAGAGTCGTAGGCTGAGATTGGGCTTTTCTAAAACTGACATTTACGCCTGTGAAAAAGCGTCTTTTTCTCCTTTGCCTGGAGAAGCATTTCACTTTGAAATTTTCCTTTTTTCTCCTATCATTCTTTCCACCGGGGAGCCTTGCCTGTCTTCCTGCTCTTTCACACGCTGGTGTAAAGGCAGCGCACCACGTCTCATGTGAAAACTCGCTTCTTTTCAATTTCTGGGTGATAAGATACAGCCCAGTTTTACCACTGTGCTGTCCTATCTGGGGCTGATGTCTGTCACTGTATCCGAGGGTTTTTTCTCCAAGTGCTGTATTTGAACAGTTTTCCCTTCCTCACACTGGTAATTGGAGGACTTCCTGAGATTTTTTTTTCCTTCGTACGCAGGTCATTGTTTCCTCTTCTTCCTTTTCACATCTCCTCGTTGCTGAGATTTGGTTCCTGTGTTTTCTGATAGCGTTTTGCAGCATTTCCTTGGAACTTTACCTCCCCTCTGTAATGCTGCTTTTGCCGTGGGATGTTTCCTGGTTCAGGTTTCTTGCGTGGTCAGTGGTCTGCCAACCTCAGGAGGTTCTGCTGTCCTGGTGCCTTTGGTCAAGTAGTTTTTTAGTGATCCTGGTGTAGGTACATCCATTTCTAGGTGTAGCTGTACCTTCAGCTGCTTCTTGGGGTAAAATAACGTTCACAGCACAAAGCAGCTAGCTGGTTGGCTTGTTTTGGCACAAAACTCGGGTAGCTCAGCTAGCAGATAAATGGAAGCAGCGACAAGAGATGAGGAGCAAGAAATCTCAGGGGGCACATCTGCAGCTACAAGAGGATGACTGTAAATTTTGGCCTATTTTTTTTTTTCTTGTTGCCTTTGGTTATACTCAGTTACACTTAATTTAGTTTTTTCTCCTCATCGCTGGACAACATTAAATCTTTCCAGAAGGAGAAAGTGACCTTCATGGCATGGCTTCTCCTGGGGTGGGTCTTCAGCTCCCTGGTGTACTTATTTAAAGGGGTGAGTAAAAGTATGTCAGTCTGCTCCTGGGATGTTCTTCAGAAGCTCAGTCAGGAGGGCTTTCTTTTGAAAGCAGCACTGCTTTACAGATCCTTTGTTACCAAGAAAAGGGACCTTGACTTGATATTTCTTCCTACTCTGCAGTTACAGGGGAAAACTGTCTTGGGGAATTGGTGCAACTGTCACATAAAACAAGATGCTTATGGCTTTCTTCAAAGTCCCCCACCATGAGGGGAGACCCTCTGATATCTGCATTAGATCATAGAATCATGGAATGGTTTGGGTTGGAAGGGACCTCAAAGATCATTTAGTTCCAACCCCACTGCCATGGGCAGGGACACCCTCCAAGGGACCAGATCCTTGGGCAGGAGCTGGTGTCTGTTCAGGATCTTCTCGGTAGGGCTGTGTGAAGAGTTGCTAGATTGGGAAAACAAGACAGTGCCACCCCTTAGCGCTTCTAAATGGTCTTGTTTCTGTTGGTGAACCAGAGTGTTCATAGATGGAGACTGGTGATTTTAAATGACGGCTTTAATTAAGCAACGAAGTTGGTTTTCTTACCAGGTTGTGGGTTTCCATCAGTGCTTGCATGGCAAACACCTGCCAGCAGGCAAGGAAGGGTGTCTGACAGTCACCTGAGGCAGAGCTGGGAAGCAGAACCGATTCCAGCTGTGCCAGCTGTGCTTTCCCAGCCACCCACCGCATCCCTGAGGAAAGAAAAGCCTTAAGCTCCTCTCGTGCTTCAAGACCCTGAGCAGACGTCTCCGAGCTGCGAGCTTCTGCGTGTGTCCTTCAGGCCCGGTGGCGGCCAGCGCACGCCCCGGTGCTCTGCCCGGTCACCCGCCGTCCTCGTTAACTAACGAGCGATGCTGGCCCTGCCCGCTGTCGTGGTGTGTTTTAGGCAGTTTCCCTCTCCTTTCGGAAGGAAAAAAGCCTAAAGGTACCTGGTGCCTGTGGAGAGTTCAGCCCCAGGGCTCCTTCTTGCTCCGGTGAATTAAATAACTCCCGTGCCATGCGACATGGCACGAACACACCGAGCGGGCACGACGGCGGTGAGGGGCTCCGTGTCGCCGCAGGCTGCCGGGGGCTTTCCCACGCTGGCTGCTGCCGCAGTGCTAACGGGCTCCCGCGGCGGCACGGATGGACGGAGCCGGCAAACACGGCTCTCTGCACCGGGGCAGCCGCGTATCGCGCTGGCCCGGCGGTCGGGCTGGCTGCCAGCTGGGATCCTGCAGAGGCCAACAGAAACGGGCAGAGAAATCCTTTCCAGATACCTGTTAGCAGCAGTTTTTCCAAACAAGTCCTGCATTTCCCTGTCCCACACTTGTGCAGAGACAATACCAATGGTGCAGCGCGCCCACGTCTTTGGCAGCTGAACGGCTCCTGGGCCAAACACCTCTCCATTTACTAATTTATCATTTCCTGACTTCTTTGCTACATTCCTAAATGCTTATCTTGTTTGCTGTTCTGTCTTGTCTGCGCTCAGCCTGTCTGTCCCAGTGCTGGGAGTTCCCGAAGAGATTCCAGATGTTCTTATTTACTCAGGTACGTTTCATGACTCTTCACTAAATTAACTCTTTGTTGGCTTACGGGGCCTGCAGTAGCCACAGCCCTTCCTCTCCTTCCTCATCCACCTCGGTGGCTGTGGACATCACAACTCCCGTTCCCCCAGGAGAAGGCAGCTGTGCCGAGGGGAACGCCAGAGCCGCCGGCCACGCGTAGAGCAGTCAAGGAGGGGTGAACCTTCAGAGGACTTGCTAGTGGAACGTATCCAAAAGCTGCCACGTGCTTCTGTGCTAAAAAATTCCCATTTGCTGGCTTCAGGCTTCTTTTTTTATTATTTTTTTTTTTTCCAGTGGGGCTCCCTTGCCCCAGCAGCCCGTCTCCGGGTCATAGTACCCTGAGAAAAGCTGTTCACAGCATGGCTTGGATGGGAGTTGTTGTGTCGCACATTCCTGGGCCCTGGGCTGCCTTGAGAGATAAGATCTCATCCTTCTGCAGTGGAGAAGGGCGTTCTGGGGAAGGGACCTTTCCTTTGCAGTGAGTAAACTCCAACATGACCTTGTTTGTTAAACTGCAGAGCTTCGGCTTCTTTCAAAACCCGTTTCTAAGCAGCTGATGGCAAGAGATCAGCGTAGCGATGGAAGAGGCATCGTCCCTTCGCCCCAGACCCTCGGTGTGCGCAGCGTACGGCGGGCGGTTTGGTGAGATTTGGCACGTGGCATTATTATACAGCCCCCTGCCTGCAGCGAGCAGCCCGGCGTACAGCAGCGAGCGATGGGGAAATCGGTGCTTTTCACTGGAATCTGCCTTTCCCAGCGTGAAGCCGGGCCCTGCTCTCACGCAGAGCTCCCCGTGCTGCACTGCTGGTGGTGACGCCTTGTCTAGACCCGACGGGTGATGCCGCCCTCTGTGAGGCACTGAGCAACAGGGCAAAAGGCTTTGGGAGGATGTGAGCAGAAATAAAGCTTTCCTGCGTGGAAGATAATTGTGCACTGAACTAGGCAGGGAGCGAGAGCTGCACAGCTACTCGGGGAGGTAACTGTTGGGCATCTCTTGGCTTTCTCCTCTGTGTGCAGAAAACGCAGCTATTTGCACCTGGCGAGTAAATGAGGGCCAAAGAGCCAGAGGATTAAGGGCTGAGTACAATTTCCAAAGGTACCTTGAGTCTGTCCAAGAGTAACGTGTGTGGTGAGTGGGTACAAAATAGGCTAATAAAAAATAAAAATAATTTTTTTATATTTCCTTTTGAGTTTCCCCTTTCTTCTTGGATGGGGAGAGCTGTATTTTGCTTTCTTATAGAGATGTGTGCTTAGCTCTGCTGGTGGGGGACAGGGATTTGGCTCCCAGTGCGCTGGCTGTGGTCCAGCGCGAGCGATATTTGTTATCTGGGATGTCAGTGCAATAGCAGTGGAGAGAGCTGCCGCTGACTCAGTTGTACTGTGCCTTATTAACCAAGTTCTGACTCAGCCTGCAAAATTCAGGTTTTCCAGATTAACCCCCACCGGCCGAGGCCAGGCTGAGCTGAAGATGACGCATTTTTCTAACGGCGGCGTGGTGAGCCATGTAGCATGGGTGCTCGCGTTCCCCTTGGGTGTGGGCAGGGATGCAAACACACTAACGTGGATTCAACGCTCCCAGTGACCCTTGGGAACCTGGGAGGAGAGCAGGAGAGGGGTTTGCCCATGTCCTGCTGCATGTAAGTTCAGTCTTGGAGACTGAGCTTGGTCCAGCTAGAAAAGCCTGTTTTGAAAGAGCTGCCTGATGAGGCTGGAGGTGCCAAGCAGACGATTAGTGGGCAGAGTGGCGGTGCCATCCCTCTCCTGCCATGTGCCTTCTGCCCTCTGAAGCTGATTTCTCCCTCTGCCTTGCTTTGCCAAGTGCTGGTAATGGTGAGCGCCGCTGCCTTGGGAGCTCGGCTGCTCCCACACAGCCAGCGCTGAGTAACCGGGCTCCTACGGCTCGTAACGTGGGAGTAATTTTTGGTGTGTGACTGCTGGGCTCTACGGGCGATGAAGGGTCTGGGAAAGAGGACTAAGAAAAGCACGTTTCTGGGGTCTGCATTGCCATGGGAGATCTGTCAGGAGCTCACAGACTGAAAGAGGTTGATAATTACTGATCTCGCTTAATAGGGAAAGGAAAATGTATCCCACGCCTCCTACTCTTAAGTGACAGTGTCCTGGGCTAGGGCAGTGCCAACATCTTGCACCCATTAAGGAGAGGGCAAAGCAAAGGGGCAGGGGGTTTCCACGGCCCCAACTGAGCAGCCAGAGCTGGGCTCCTGGGCTCCTGGATTGCCTTGGGAGAGAGAGGCTTAGTCAAGGAGCGACCTGGGGCGAGAACCTGCCTGTTCCTGCTGCCCTCTCTGCCTGCCCCAGCCACTTGGGTTGCCCACTCTGGGTTTTGCTCTCTGGTTCTTTGCAGCTGGTGATTGCTGGTGCTGAGTCCTGGGGCGGCTCGAGCGTGTTCCGGCGGTGCTCTGGGGCTCAGGCGAAGGACTCCTCTGCACCCCCAAGACCTCAGTGTGGCAGCAGCCCTGGGATGGGGAGGAGATGCTGGACCCAGCTTGACCTTTGAAGAGCATCAGATTTCTCCACTTGACTGCAGAGAAGCTGGGAGCTGCTGCGGCGAGCAGAAGCTACACTGTGAGCCCTGCCAGGTCTCCTGCCTCCATGGGCAGGGTTTGGCCACGCTCCTCCCTCAAGGCCAGTCATTTCCCCTCCACCAGCTCTCCCGGCGCCCCACAGATGTATCTTCACTTGCCAAACCTCCATCCAGCTCTCATTGGTGCCTGCGGTGTGCTCTTTGACATATGAGGCAACTTCTTCCTCGCCCTGATTGAGGAAGCTCCTGCGTCCCTGCCACATGCCGCAGAAGGGCACGGTCATGTCTGCAGCCATGTTTCCAGCTGGTCCTGAGGATGCTGAGCCGCACGGGTTGACCCAAGAAGGACCTCTCCCCCAGAGCAGCGTGGTCTGCAGAGAGGTAAGATCAACATCCCAGGCTGCTGCTTTCCTACTTGCAGAAATGCATTTCCCACGTGCCCGCGGAGGCTCGGGAGCGCGCGCGCATGCCCACGCAGCGCCCGCCCGGCTCCCGCAGCCGCTGGCCGCGGGGGCGTTGCGAGGCGGCTGTGACTCAAGCTCCGGAGCACGTCGTCGAAGCCAGGCTCCACGTTTTGTTGTCGTTGACTTTCAACGGAAACGGGCAGAGGCGTGCAGAGCGCTGCCCTGCCTGCTGCGAGCGCACAGGGGAGGAAAGCCGCCCCAAACCCTACAGCCGAGAGAAATGCCGTTGTAATTTTAGAAGCAGAACTGCTGTGGGAAGATGATGTTGTGTGAGTAAGTGCTCCTCAGCGGTGGTGCGAGCCTAATGCTTCAGCCACCGCTGCGGGACAAGGTTGGTCTGGAATTTGGAATACAAGAGGCTCGGCTCTCGCCGGGCGCTGGAAAAGGCAGAAGGTAACCCGGGAGCAGCAGCTGAGAGGCACGAGTGGGCTGCGGGCGCTGCCTGGCACAGGGAGAGCCGGCGCTGCTGCTGCCCAGGGTGTGCTTTCTGCGTGGCGTGGGCTGGGGAGGAGTTATTGCTAATGGCTGCACCAGGGAACGGCACTCGGAGCCTGCTGGAATGCTGCTTTTCGAGAGCGCCCGTGTTTTCGGGAGCGGCTCCCTCGGACCGTTACAGTGCAGATCTGTCATCCAGCCAGGGCGGCTGTCGGCTCGACTGACGTTAGCGGCACAGCAAGCCAGCTCCTCCCAAACAGGCCGGGGAACCGGCACGTTGTCCCCTCACCCCACGACAGATGAGAGCAAGGGGGATTTTGAAGCGACCCCTGACGCGATGTCCCTGTTACCCAGCTGTTGATGGGACCCCATGGTCCATCCCTCAGCCCAGCTCCTGGCACAGCTGTCTCTGTGCCAAGCATGAGTCAAGGAGCCTTCCACATCTTTCCAGAAAGGGCTGGGTATTTTTTGGGTGCAGGACAGCAACCCACTTGCCATGCTCAGAGCCACACTGGAGCTGCTCAGGGGTTGGGAAAGTGGAAACGTGGTGTAGACCAGGAACCTGAGATGCTGACAAGTGTGTTAGCCCCGAGCTTCGTCCGAGGCAGCCTGTGCTGGGACGGGAGGTCAGCCTTGGTCTCCAGGCATCTGCACTGCGACCCCACCACTGCTCACCCCACCCCAACAGAAACAGCCTCTAGCAACGCTCTGCTCGCCGCAGAGCCCAGCTGTGGCCAAGGCCACGCGCTGCTTTGCTTTCCATGCGGTCTCACCCTGCGTTCTGCAGCGTGCTCCTGGTCTGGTGTGATGCAGAGGTGTAGCGTGTCAGACAGCATTTCAGGGCCAGGAGGACGTCGGCGCTGTACGTTGCCTCTGGGAACTTGCCTGGTTCTTGAGGCTTGGTACGGTGTTTACTGGAGCTAACCACATCCAAATAAAGCAGAGGCTTTGCCATCGGCCCTTTCCTGCACGCTGAAACGTTCCTTGTGCTTTCCCTGTGGATCTGCAGCAATCTCCTGGGCTCTGGCCTTTGCAGTCCCTCTCCTTGGACTGCCTCTGTTATGGTCACTTCAAGCCTGATGCAGTTTGTACTTTTTAATATTAAAGAACTTGAACCACTGGATTGTGGCTCGACAGAGGAGAGGACAGTGTTAGACCAGCTCAGCAGAGAGCTCTGTGCCTGGTGTTAGATACGTATCTCGCTTGCATTAGCAGCCCATGGTCTCAGGCAAACATGCCTCTGAGGAGGAGCAAGGTGAAACACCAGGGATGTGGCCCTGGTGACAAGACAAGCCCAAGACAAGCGAACGAGACAGATGCTGGTTGATCAGCTCTTGCCTTGGGGCTTTGGCTGGTCAAGGAGTGGATGTGGGCTGGTGGGCTGGAGCAAGGAGAGAGGCTGTGACCTTGAGGGCTTATGAAGAATACGAAGCTCTGCTGAGTGGGATGTCCGGAGCCGCTGCCCTAGGACAGGTTGTGGGCAGGAGGCACTGCGCCCTGACCCACCAAGGTTACCAGCAGATGGGGAAGCACCCTACAGCACCCAACTGCCATGTTCACTTTGCTCATGGGTATCAGGTGGAGTGATGTCCAGGCAAAGGACACATATGTGTGTTGTTCATGGGTGTGGGGGCGTTATGACATGACTCGGGCTTTAGATGGGCATCAGAGAACCCAGCGGATGGGACAAGCAGGAGCTGGAGGTTTGCTGTCAGCTGGAGATGTGTGTCATTTCTCTGGTGGGCTTGTTCCCTCATGTCTTGGCTGCAGGAGAAGCCAGGACTGCCGCTCTGCAGAAAGGTTTGCTACGCTGTTGGGGGCATTCCCTACCAGATGACAGGCAACGCCCTTGGGTTTTTCCTCCAGATCTTCCTGTTGGATGTTGTGCAGGTGAGTGGACACGTGAGATGGAGTTATCCACAAAGGGGCTTAGCATAAGCTTGGCAGATTGGGGCAAGGGTAGTTTGGTGGGTGGCCAAAGCCCTTGGAAATGCTCACCAGAATTAGGCATTCAAACTGGATCAAAATCTCATCATGTAAACATTGTTGGTGGGCACGCAGGAGGCGTTTCCAGGCCGTTTCAAGGTTTGGAGTGGTCTCCAGGGGAGGCCGATGAAACGTTGGCTAGAGCGAGCTGCACTGTGCTGACTCTCAGCCTTTCACCAGGACTTCTTTCCCTTTCGAGCTGTGGTTTCTGTTCCCCGCCAGCTGGAGCCATTCCATGCCTCTTTGATCATCTTCCTTGGAAGAGCCTGGGATGCAGTTACTGACCCTGCTGTTGGCTTCCTCATCAGCAAAAGCCCGAGGAGAAAATATGGCAAACTGATCCCATGGTGAGCGTCTGGGCTGGAGCCTCAGGAGGGTCTTTGGGCTCAGATTCATTCAGTGCTGGGCCACCTCACTGGGAGCTTAATGTGATCGTGGCTTATGGAGAATTGCAAAACCATAACATCACAAGGACACTAAAGATAACACATGACTGGCAGTGGGGTCCATATGTCACTGTGGTGGAAGAGGAGGAGCGTACTGCAGACCCTACCCTTGCTCTTTCTCTGGGGCCTCACACTTTCGAGGCCGTGGGGTTCGGTGCTCCGAGTCCTGCGTGGTGGTGCGTACCGAGTTTGGTAGCTGTGCCAGCAGCTCTCCATCGGGCTCTAACCACGGGCAGATCTGGCACACAGAGGGCTACCGCTGCCTCCAGGGTTCTGCTGCAGGGCAAGGGCTTGAAGTGGTTCAGCAAGAGAACAAGAAATGTTGGACAACTTAGACTTTACTTTTTCTCTCAATATTTGTGTTTAGCCCCCCCAGCCTGACTGCTGGACACTGGCTTGAGCAAAGCTGCTTCCTCTCACCGATGTTGGTCTTGCAGTAGCTGGGCTGTGGCTCAGAAACTGTGGAAGGGACCGTGCTGCGTAGCTCAGCTTGTGCAATAAGTGTGACAACCTTATCTGAGGGTTGGATCTGACCAGCTCTGCTTCCTTCCCAGGATCGCATGCTCCATGCCATTCGGGGTGCTCTTCTACTGCCTGATGTGGTCCACCCTCTCGGATACCACCCCCACCTCCTTGAAATTCCTGTGGTACCTGTTCATGTACAGCTTCTTCCAGACTTGCATGACTGTAAGGAACACGGTGCCTGGGGCTGACTGTCTTACAGACCATCCTATACCGCAAGGAATGGGGACAGGGTCAGCTGGGGAGTCCCAGCCCCAGCCTCTCCAGAAGGGACCTGGAGCAGAGTCTGGGAGAGCTCCAGCTGGGGAGCAGTAAGGGACGTGGGATGGTACAGACCATCCTGTAGGGATGGTGAGATGGAGCAGTGCAAGCAGCCTCAAGTTGCACCAGGGGAGGTTTAGATTGGATATTAGGAAAAATTTCTTCACCAAAAGGGTTGTCAAGCATTGGAACGGGCTGCCCAGGGAAGTGGTGGAGTCACCATCCCTGGAGGTATTTGAAAGACGTGTAGATGTGCTGCTTAGGGACATGGTTTAGTGGTGGACTTGGCAGTGCTGGGTTAACAGTTGGCCTCGATGATCTTAAAAGTCTTTTCCAACCTAAATGATTCTGTGATTTTATGATTTTAATGCTGAGGATCTGGCTGGGCTGTCTGTATATGGTGATGTGAACTTCTCCATCACTGGTTTGCGGGACCAGAGCAACTCCCAGAAGAAAAGAGTGAAGAGCCACGTGCGTGCAGGGGTGGCACAGACAGCAGCATTATCTGCTGTGGGTAGGGACGAGGGGGGTCGTAACCAGCCAACCAGGGAAGCAGCAGCCGGAGCTGTGTTTGAACTGTGCTCTCCCTAGTGCCACCACGTGCCGTACTCTTCCCTCACAATGTTCCTGGGAGGAACCCAGAAGGACCGTGACTCAGCCACTGCCTACAGTAAGTGTCTGTGCCCCTACAACCCCGGCTGCCTGCGGTCCTGGGACACCCTTCCCGGGGGGAGGTGAAAAAGTTCCTCTGGCTTTGAACAGGCTGCAGAGTGGATGGGGTGAACCAGGGATGTGGTGAGACCAGCGTCGTCTTCTGCAAAGGCTTCACCTGCAGAAATGTTTCTTAGATCTGTGTCATCACTAGGGAAACCAGGACCCAGAGTTACTGGT
Organism: Tauraco erythrolophus; assembly: GCF_009769465.1. Lineage (NCBI taxonomy): Eukaryota > Metazoa > Chordata > Aves > Musophagiformes > Musophagidae > Tauraco > Tauraco erythrolophus. The sequence continues at coordinate 16,613,919 of NC_141482.1, forward strand.
TCTAAACATTAGAGCATTTGCTGCTGGAGCCAAGGGAAAAATCAGAGCAGGTAGAAAGAGCAGATCTCTTCGTCTGGGGCAGCTCTGGATGTTGGTGCCTCCAATTCCATTTGCAAAGCTGGTCTCTTACCCTGTCTGAGGGATGTCTCCCATCAGCCAGGGAGTGGGACTGAGGTTTCTCTCCTGGTTGTACTGGCAGGAATGGGGATGGAGGTGTTCAGCACGCTCCTTGGCTCAGGGATCCAGGGGCAGATTGTGGGCAGTTACCATGCCCGCATGATGAACAGCTGTTACGTGTCGAACGAGACCCGACCCAACACCAGCACCTACAGCCTCATGGACTCCCTGGAGAACACGGTAAGGGCCGTGTCTGCCCCTGCTCCTCCCGTGAGCTCTGAGGGCAGAGCTCTGTACCCACACTGGCACTCTGCACGGTCTCTCATTTTCCAGCGTAGGGCCTATGTGTCTGCATCCCTCATCCTGGGCTCAATCTATTGCCTGTCCTGTCTGATTCTCATCTTTGGAGTGAGGGAGAAGGCTGGTAAGGTCCATTTGGGTTGGAAAAGACTTTTAAGATCATCGAGACCTCCAAACCACCCTGTACCTCCCACCCCATCACAACCACCCTGTGTCTCCCAGCCCGTCGCCAGGGTTCTGGCAGCTCCAGTGCCAGCCCTGCTGTCTCTCCCCAGGGCCCCTCAGCCCCCTGGGGAAGGTGGAGCTGCCCTTTGCCAGCTGCCTGAGGACCATCATGGGACACAAGCCCTACACCCAGCTGCTCTGTGGCTTCCTCTTTGCATCTCTGGCTTTCCAGGTGCGAGACCTGCCGTGGCAGGAGAGCTTGGGGGATAAGATGTCCAGGCAAGTTATCCAGACTGTGAACTCGGGCCCCCCCCAGCCATTAACGTCTCTGCATTGCTTTCCCAGATCACACAGGGGATCTTTGCCTTCTTCTGTACCCATGCCGTGGGGCTGGCCGGGAAGTTCCAGCATTTAGTGCTTATCATGTTGGTAAGCGAGCCCCAGGCAGACCTTCCTGGTGGAGGGCTGATCCCTGGGTCACTCCAGCCCTTGACCATGGGCAGTTCAGCCTCATGGAGTTGTGTGCTGCTGCTTCTGCCCATCAGCAAGGACATCCCCCGGGCAGAGACTGGCAGTCCTGGGGGGCATTGCTGAGACTACCCTTTGGTTCTCTCCTCAGGTCACCGCTTCCCTCTCTATTCCCTTTTGGCAGTGGTTTTTGGGGAGATTTGGAAAGAAAACAGCAGCGACGCTGGGCCTGGCAGTGAGTTTGCCCATGGTTGTGGCTGTGGATTGAGAAGCCCCGCGAGGAGACAGCCGTGCCCCTGGCTGCACAGGGTGTCTGGGGAGAAGAGCTGGCTGGTGGCTAAGGGTGGCCCTGAGCACGGTGTCCTCTGCATGCTGCAGGTGACCAGGAGTAAGCCAGTAGTCGATGGGAGCTCTGCACTTCTTGTGTCTGGCCACTGCTGGTGGCTTTGCAGAGCTCTGCAGTAAGGTGCAGGGAGGGACCATCCCTGGGACAGCGGGGAAATTATTTTTTTTCAGCATCACCCAACCAAGGGCTTGGGCTCTGAGACTCCACGGCTGCAGATCTGGGGAGCAGTGTGTGACCAGATGCTGTGCCAGTGCACCCGTCTCATGTGCACACACAAGCATCATCCTCTGGCCTCTGGCCTGCTCCAGGATCTTGCTTGCTTGATGCAAGTTATCCAAGTTCTGCCATCTAGCTCCGAGAGGCACAGGCAGGGAAGGAAGGGCTGTGCACCACGCTTGGCACTGGCTGGCAAACAGCTTGCTCATCAGACACACGTCCCAGCTGCTGCCTGGCTCTGCAGGTCAGGAAGGAAATCCCACTGGGCTATTTTGCAGAATTAGGTGCTTAAATCCCATCGAGGATCTATCTCCAGATGCCTTCCTCACGGACATTGGGTGCAGCCATAGCAGATCCAGCTTTCCAGTTAACCGTTCAGCTTCACTGCCCTCCATAACCATCCCTTCTTCACCCATGAGGAAGGTTTTGCTGCCAACGCCAGCCTGACCAGTGCCTCCCCGCTGCACTGCACAGGGGACAGGAGCAGTTCCGTTTATGAAATGTGTGGGGAAGGGGGAGCAGTTGGGTACAAGCTGCCTGTGAGCCACAGAAAGGGCCCATCCACTTTTGCTTCTCCTCTTCCTCTCGCCACTGCAGCTGATCATCCCGGCCCTGGTAGCCATCACCCAGGTGAGGGACAACTTCCCAGCCTTCATCTTCCTGGTGATCATGGCAGGCTGCAGCATGGCTGTGCTCTACCTTTTACCGTGGTGAGCAGGGGCACCTCCGAGCCACGCATCGGGCAGAGAAGTGGGGAAAGTTTTGGGGAAAGCACCCAAACGTGCCAGGACTGCCCGTTGGCTCAGTATAACGGCTTTTGGGCTGCAGAGGGACATGTGGAGGTGGGACTGGGAAGGGATGTGGATGTGAGCCATGGTCCCCCAGCAGCATCGTTCGGTCTGGGGTTGGATTCAGCAGCAGGATGGCAGTCACTGCGCAAAGCACTGGTTTTATTCTCTTTTTCTTCTCTTTTTCCAAAGCAGCTGCCACACGCTGCCTATAAGACGCTCTCTGCCCCGTTCACCTAAGGCAGAGGACAGGCACAAAACGGTCTCCAGAGTGGGGTTCTGCAAGGGGATTCTGTCTCTCTCCGCTGCTTTGGGGGGGCCTGGGAGTGGCTGCAGCTGAGTTCAGCCGGTGCTGGCGTGGGTGTCACCGACGTGTCTGTGCGGCTCTGTCCCCAGGTCCATGCTGCCAGATACGGTGGAGGACTTCATGCTGAGGAACCCCCGCTGCCTCAACCTGGAGGCTCTCTTCTACTCATTTTACGTCTTCTTCAACAAGTTTGCAGGTGGCCTCGCGGTGGGGATATCGACGCTGAGTTTACAGTAAGCCCCAAATCCTGCCTCCCCTATTTTGTCAGCCCAGCACAGGCACTTTGCACAGCTCTTTTCTAGACTGTCAATAGGAGATGCTGGAATGAGTCACAAGGGTATCCAACTTTGTCTTTCCAACATCTACTGGGAGCAAGAGGAGCAGAAAGGAGTGGGAATCCCCCAAAACTGACCTCCGATACCAGACTCTAGAGGAGGAGGATGGAAGTGCCTGCTTGCCTTTCTGCGGTGGCCCGCCAGGGCTAGGGGAAGGAAAAACATTCTCCTCTCTAGTTTTGCAGGTTACCGTGCTGGGGACTGCACACACAACACCTCCATCATCCTCATTCTGCGCCTTCTCATGGCCCCAGTCCCAATAAGCCTGCTGCTCATTGCCATAATCATCTTCTGCCTCCATCCCATCAATGAAGAGAGGAGGAAGCAGATGAGAATGGAGATGGAGGCGATGGGGTAAATTCAAGCTCCCTGAAAGAGCCGGCTCACCTGGCATTAGGCTGGGCATCTGCCATGGTACTACCCGGGCACAGAAACGTACAGAGAGGGGACTGTGTGTGTCTGGTCCAGCTCCCCGTGCCCAGGCTACGATCCTCTCTAGGGGCGCATTTCCTGGAGGGCTTTGGGGGTATTTTGGGGGCTGCTGACTTGACACCGGATTTCATGAGCATTTGTGTTCCTTTTAACAGGCATCAGGTACCGCGCGGCAGCCGGGAACAAACCCAGGGCTGAAGCGGGTGAGTTCATCGGGAAGGACGCGGATTTGCCGCGCTGTCAGGATGTGCTGCTGCCAGGGAAAGTCCTTGCTTCCTGTTGTTTCTGCTCCCTGTCCCAAAGGCCTGTTTTGCATCCTGACCCCATCCCTCTCCTGGCAGGCAGGCACAGGACGGGGTCCAGCTCCAGCCCCAGCCCTGCCACCTCACCAGGGACTTGCTTTCCCCAGGGCTTGGTCCTGCCAGATCTGGGCACGGCAGATCCTCGCCCTCCTTCTGGGGCAGACCCCGTGCCGGGGAGGACGGACCCCACCAGTCCCGGAGCAGTGCTCACGCACACCAGGGTGCAGAGGTGTCCCTTGACTGTGGGAAAGCTCACACAAAAAACACAGGGATTCTTTTTGAAAGGAAACTATTTGTGACCAGTTTTTAGGGAAAATACTGCCTGGATAGTGCTGTCTTTGTGCTTAGCCTGCCCTTTCACAGGGAAAAGTTTAGAATTTCTTTGAGCAAGGGTGAGGTTGGGGCCGGCGGTGTTTTAAAGCACGTGCAGACACAATGCCACCTGGCAGCAGGGTGCTGGAAGCCAGCTCTGCCCATCCGCCTGCGCCCCGTTCGCGGAGTCACCGCTGGGAAATCAGGAGCTTCTCTGTGCACGAGGCTGCAGGAACGGGCTGCGCTGCCTCCGCTCAGGCAGCTGGGGGGTTCTGGCAGCTTGTCCTGGTTTTTGCCAGGTCGGGAAGTTACGGCAGAAGTGTCAAACGAATGTCAAGAAGAGCTGAGTTGCTCTTCGGTCGCAGCCCGTTGCTCCATCTCCCACAGCGGCGCCCTGCAAGAGCCACGGGGCACCCCCACGTCTTTTCCGACAACAGCGGGGGGAAGAGAGGGAAAACCAGGCATCTGGTGGCTGGGAACACCGTGCCGTGTTCAGCCCTGCGCAGAGGCACCGGTTATTTTTAGGGCTGGAGCTGTACCTGACTGTTGGGTGACCTTGCAGCTCTCCAGTCTGGTGCACACTGGCAGGATCCGAGCAAATTACTCCCCGGTTGTGCGCTGAATTAATTTGAAGCCGTAAGTCTTGTGGTGCAACTTTGCCATCAGTGGGGGAGAGGGTGTTGTAGAGCTGCTCCAGGGCACCTGCAGGATCGTCACGGCAGCCCGCACTCAGAACAACTTCTCAGATGCAGAGGGCCTCCTTTTTTTCCTCCTTTTTAAAATTTTTTTTTCTTTTTTTGTTGTTTTGTTTTCTGGAGTGTGAAGGATGTTCCTTGGGATCGCCTAAGCCCAACGCACAGGTGTTGGGATGCACTGCCCTCTGCCACCACGCCGCTTCCAGCCTCGCCGCCTGTGGATTTATGAAGACGCAAGTGCCTTTGAGCATCGAGGAAATGCTCCGATTGCTGAGAGTTTCAAACCCTGCAGAAAGCATGAATTATGTGCCAAGGCACGCGCCCCTCGGGACAGAGGAGAGGGCTTGGTCTGGAGCTCCCAACCTACAGCACGAGCCGTGAACATGCCACGGGCTGCTGCAGAGCAGGACCTGACCCACCGCAGAGCAGGCAGCTGCTGCTGGCGTGCAGGGTGCCCGCCCGGGGCGATGCTTCTGTATATTGAATAATGGCCCGTTTATTTTTCACAGTATTAAATCCGAATGGTCACGCGTTTCTCTCTTGGTGTTTCTTATTTTGAGTTCTGCCAGCAGATGATCCAGAGGGCAGGGAGCAGTTTGGGCAGAATTCACCAATCGTTCAAGCTTTTGTGCTTTCTCCAGAGTTTAGCCACTGGGATCTGACCTGAACCTTCCCTGGATCTCGACCAGCTGGATCCTGAGCGGTGAGGGGTGGGTGGTCAAACCTGGCTGAGCTCTTTGCTCCAGTTGAAGTACTGGTTGTCGCAGTGACCTTGCTTGCCAGTAAAATGGGCTCGTTATGCAAGGGAGCAAAAAACCCATCCCACCCAGGGCAAGAGCCACGAGGAGGCTGCAGTGCCCGACGCGTGCCAGCGTGCCTGCGCCAGCGTGGCACGGGCTGTAGCATGGGCATGCATCGAGCAGCACTTTCTCCTTTCAGATCCTTGTTTTTCGCTGGCCCTTGTAGGGAGAGCAGGACCAGCCCTTCGCCGACAGCTTTAATTGGGATGGGCGAGAGCATCCCGTTATTTTTCATCCTGACTCTGGGCTTCACACCTCTGCCCTGCTGACGGGTGCGTTCGTGGAAAGTCAGGGACCACGGGCACCATCTGCATGTTGCAGATTTAACGTAAAAAATGATGTTATGGCATCAAGCAAGAAAAAAAAACCTTGCTATTTCAGTATTTAAAAGATGCAAGCAAGGAATAGAAGCAATTAAAACTCGCTTCATCCCATTATCTGTTATTTTAAGAGTCTCATCCTCTTGTGTCCCATTTTAATGCACTTGCTGGAAATACTGGTTTTTTATTAAGTCTCTTGGCTGTCCTTGGAACTTCTCCGTTCCCTTGTGGACACTCCAAGTTCACCTCCTTGAAGTAAGGAAGTAGGACACTTTGAGGCGAAAACCCCGTGCCTGGAGCTGTTCTTTTTTTAACGAAAAAAGAAAAGAAAACAGTTGCTGCTGTTCGCAGAAGAAAAGTCCTTTTGAATGTGGGATTGTTCAAACCCGCGGGTCGTCTGCTGAACCCGGGGCTGGCGCGGACCTCCGGGGAGCCGGGTTATTATGGAAATAACACATTTATATATGAAAAATAACAGATTTGTATACGAGAGATAACACATTTATATAAGAGAGATAATACGTTTCTTTATGAGAGATAATACATTGGTATATGTACAAAACAGCCCCTCATCTGCTTGAAGCGGCGATGGCTGCCGCTCCGTGCGACGGACGCTCTCAATACCGGCACGGCCCAGTCTTGGGAACCGAGGGAATAATTCAAAGCCCCCGGTGGGGCGGGGGTCCGCGGCCGGTGTACGCGGGCACCGGGGGGGGTCCCGGGGAGCCCCGCTCTGGCAGCCCCGGGCCTCCCCCGCGGCCCGCGCCTCAGCGGCCTGGGCATGGCGGAGAAACGGGCGAAGCCTGCGGGGCTGCGGCCACAGAGCCGGGCCCCGGGGCTCCCCCGCGCGATACACCGGGACCCGGGGAGGAACGGCCCGGCTGGGCCCGCCGCTCCGCCACCGGTTGCCCCGGCAACCGCGCGGTGCCAAGATGGCGACGGGGAGGGGAGGGGAGAGTGCGGAAGATGGCGGCGGCCGGGGCGGGGCCGCTCTAGGCGGCGGGCGGGCGCGCTCTATGGCGGCGCGGAGGCCGCGGCTGCGCACACGTGGCCCCTCCTCCCTCGGGCTGCGGGCGCTGCGGGTGCGCGAGCGGCACCGGCACCGGCACCGGCATGGGCGTGCATGTGGAGACCATCGCCCCCGGCGACGGTAAGCCGCGGCGTGCCCTTCCCCTCCCCGCCGGACTGCTCCTGTCCCGTCCCGGTGCCGGTCCCGGTGCGAGCCCCGGTTCCGGTCCCGGTGCGGGTCCCGGTCCCGGTGGGCTGACGGTGCGTGTCTCCCCGCAGGGCGGACGTTCCCCAAGCGCGGCCAGACCTGCGTGGTGCACTACACGGGTGAGTGCCGCCCGCCGCGGGGCCCGCAGGGCGGGGCTGCCCCGCCGCCACCGGGGGAGGGTCGCCGCGGCCCGGCCCGGCGGCCGAGGGGCGCGAGGGGGGGGCTGCGCGCCCCGGCAGCCCGCGAGGACCCGGGGCCCGGCCCGTGCGGGCGGCCGGGCTGGGCCGCGGCGCTCCCCGGGGAAACCGGGGGGTTCCGGCCCCGGGGGCTGCAGGGCTTTCCCGGGGGGAGGGCTGGGCCCCGGGGCGGGGGTCTGGCTGTGTCCCGGGGCCGTGGGGTGGCCCCGGTGGTCCCCGTGGGAGCCACCTCCCCTATCTGGGGGGGGCTCTCCCACCCTCGTCCAGCCCCCCCTCTTTTTGGGGGTGCGCTGAGAAACGGGCCGGGGTGCTTGGGGGGTGTGCGGGGGCACCCCGGGCAGGCAGAGCCCCCCGCCCCGGGCCAGCGGAGCCCTGCGGGCCGTGCAGCCGCCGAGCCGGGAGCCCCCACCCTCGGGGCTCCCGTGGGACAGCGGGGGCTCCCCGGCTGGCAGCGAGTCAGCCCCCCCGGGAGCTTCGGGGTCCCCTGTGTCAGAGCGGGGGTCCCCGCACCCCCAGTGCCGTCCCTGCTGCCCAGCCCCTTCCCCCTCATGGGGGTGTCCGTGGGGCAGAGCCCACCCTGGGGGGGTTTTGGGGGCTCTGGTCCCGTGGGGGTCCCTGGTGCGGATAACGGGGGGTGCTGACGGGGCTGCGGGCGTAGGGTTTCGAGGAGGGGCTGCCCTGAGAGCCGGGGAGGGTCCCGCTGCGCATGGTGTGCACCAGCAGCCTTCTGCGAGCTCAACAGAAAAAAAAAAAAACAGCCTTGGCACCCCCAAAAATGCTTTGGGGGTCACGCCGGGGGTCTCCTCTCCCCCTCAGCTGCCCTTCGATCTCCAGCTCAGCATGGTGGCTGCTGCGCTCCGGGGTGAAAACATGTCGACCTGTTTGTGGCTGGTTTTGCCGATAACCAGTTCCCCTCTCCCGTGGTTGGGGGGCTGAGGGTGCCCCCCTCTCCCATGGTTGAGGGGCTGAAGGTGCCCCTCTCTGCAGAGCGGGGCCTGGGCAGCCCTGCCTGCTGGGAGGGCTCGGTGGGCATCCAGCCCATCTGCTGCTCCTCCATCTCCTCCCTCGTCCTTCCCGTTCCCTCGTCCGGAGGCAGAGGAAGCTGCTCGGGCTCCCCCGGCCGCCCCGTTTCCTCCGCCGGTGGAAGAACAAAGGGAGGCTGGCAGGCAGTCAAGTGGCTCCTGGTGGGCCAGCCCAGCCGCCCACCAGCCCTCCGGCCCCATCTCTCCGTCCCTGGATGCTGCCGGAGCTCTGCCACTCTTCCCGGCTCCGGCCCCCGCCCCGGCAGAGCCGCTCGAGGGGCACCAGCTGCCCGGCCCCACGTCCTGGCGCTCGGGCAAAGCGCTGCGTGGTGGCTCGCTCCCGACAGACCCTCCCTGGCAGCAGCGATCCGCTGTGCGTGGGAGCCGTTCTCTGATTTCCTTTTTATTTTTCTGTTATTATTGTCTCCGTTTGGCCTTTATCCCCCCCATTTCCCACTGCAGGCAGCTTCTGTCCCCCCGCCGCCGCCTCGGCAGCAGCGGAAATCAAACACCTTTGGGCCCCGATGCCGTTTTTGTTGGTGGCCGCTGCCCGCGTCAGCACCGCGGCTCCTGGCACTGCGGCTCCTGGCATGCCACCTGCCCCGCGAGAGGCCGGAGCGGGACCTGACTCTCGGGAAACCTCAGAAACCTGGGATTCCCCAACCCCGTTGCGGCGCTCACCGAGCCCGGAGCAGGATCAGAGCGCGATGTGGGAGGTGCTGTGCCCGAGGCTCCTTCCAGAGCCCCCCGGCAGCTCCGGCTGCCCTTTGCTCCCGCGGTGCCCCGCAATGGGCGTGCGGCGGTTCAGCTCTTGCTCCTCTGGGTTATGGATGGACAGTGATTTTTTTTTTTCCAAAAACGTTTTTTAACCAAGCCAGCAGAGACCCAAGGGTGAGAGAGTGTGGGTTGGCCATCGGCATCTGCCAGGGCCCGAACCTCTGCTCCATGGGGCCTGGCCCCACCAAGAGCAGCCGTTTCATCCCAGGGGCGAGGGACGGACGGACAAACAGCCTCGGAGTGGCAGGGCTGTGCCAGGGAGGAGGTGGAGAGCGGAGCATCCTCTGGGCCCCTGCTCGGGAGACACTGGTCGCTCACGCTGGGGTTGCAGAGGTGCCTGGGGGGAGCTCTGGGAATTGGACCCTTTCCTCCTCCTTTGGTCCCGGGTCCCCGCTCTTTGCAGGTGGTCGTGCCCGCATCCCGCGGGGAGCAGGGGGAACGTTGCCGGAGGGCGTCCGGCACGGCCTTTGGTGTGAAATCTGCTGCAAAGGGCTGTTAAAGAAACTAAATGGCGGTTGAAGTTCCCCAATGTGTAACGTGGGGCGGGAGGGCTGCGTAGGAGCGAGTTGATGGGGAGGGGGGTGCGGGTTGGGGGCTGGCAGCCCTGAGCCCCCCTGGGTCTGGCTGCTGGGGCAAGTGCCAGGACGGAGCGAGATGCCATCGGGGCTCCTGGTGCACCCCGGAGCCCTGCCAGGGCTGGGTTCTGTGCCCCCTGGTAGCGGGCTGGGGGGCGAAGGGGGCTGCGGAAAGCGTGGGGAGACCACAGCCACCGTGTCACGCTGCCAGAGGGGAAATGGGGGCCCGTGGCCGTGCTGGGGAGCACGGGGATGGGAGCGAGTCTGGCTTGGCTGGACCAAACAGCTTTGCCCGAGCAGCGAAACGCAGCCAGCTGCTGGTGTCCTGGAGGGAGGTGGGCTCGGAGCAGGGGGATGGAAATGCTGGGAGGGTTGCTGGATAAAACTGGCTTTCTCTGGTGCAGAGGGGCTGCCCATCCTTGCCCAGCACCCGGGCTGGACGCAGCCTCAGCTGCCGGCTCTTCCTGTTGTCCGCGCGGCAGCTGGCACGGCGGTTCCCTCCCCGCTGTGGCCAGGTGCCGCCACGCTCGCGCGGCAGCGGCAAACGCTCTGCGGTTACGAGACGTTTCCTACCGAGGCGTGCGACTGCCGGTCGGCGCGTTGTGGGAGCTCGGTGCCACCTCTGGAAGCCTTCCACACCTGCGCTGGTGGTCAGACGGTGGGCCGAGCCCCCTCCCGTGTCCAGCTGCTGGTGGTGGTGGGTGATGGAAGTGTTGGTGCCAGGAGCTTGGGCCCTGGGATCTGGAGCATCTGGCAGAGGATGCTGGTGGAGGCAGGATTTAACCTCAGCTGGGCAGCCCCATCCTGGCACAGGGGGCTGGAGCATGCCCTGGTCACCGTGGGCGTATCCCAAGGCTTTTGGGAAGGGTTTCCCATCCTCTCCCTTCCTCTGGCTGGAGCAGAGGTGCCTACCCCACTGCTCAGGTCTCTCCTTGCCCCGCCTTGGGAAGCTGGCTCCATGCGGGAGCCCCTGGGCAGCGGCTGTGCCGAGGATTGCAGCCCGGGATGGAGGGGGTGCAGATGGGGCTCCATGTCCCACCAGCAAACCCCTGACCTGCAGGTTTGTCTTGGAGGTGCCCCTGCCCGCTCCAGCGCTGCTTTCCACCGCCTCTGCCCACCCGGGGGGAAACGGAGCCAAGTGGCACGTTGCAGCTGGCGTCTCCCGGCTGCTGCCTGCCAAGTGTGGCAGAGACCTGGCAGGGCCGTGCTGCCAGCCCGTCTGGAGCTGGGGCTGCTCTCTGGAGCTCCCCGTTCCATCCAGTGACCGCTGCAGCCCCGGCTGCACAGCTCCGAGCTCTTCCTCACTGCCATTCCCCTGAGACCTCCGCTCCGGTGTCCTTATCGCCCAGCCGAGACCTCCAAGGGGGTCAAATCTCTGGCTCGGGGTGGGAACCAGGGCAGGTGGGTTTCTAACCCATCTCCATGGGCTCTGCCGTCCTCATGGGGCTGGTGTGGGCAGCGGGTGAGGAGCCATGCCAGGGGCTACGGCGAGCTGGGATGTGCTGGGAGCTGGCTGCTGCTCCCCGGGCTCTGGCAGGGCAACTGCCTTTGCCAGAGGATGCTCTGCCTCCGTAATAGCTTTGAGATCTCGTTATCTCCCTGCTCGGGGATGGCAGGGATGAGGAAATGGTTGCTCATACTTGTCCAGGGCTGGGGAAATCTCCCGGGAGCCTCGCGGGCAGAGGAAGCGCCTGAGATGCAGATGCTGCCTCCAAAGCATCGGAGTCTCTTTGTTTTCCGCACTGGTGTGATGGGGGGAGCGCGGCGGCCCCGTACCGGGCAGCCGGGATGGGCTCCCTTGTGCGACCTTCACCATCCTGGGCCAGGGGAAGCCCGAGTGATCCATCCTCCCTGGGGCTGCTGCAACCAGCTGAGTCCATCAGTCCCTCTGTCCTCACCCAGGGTGCTGCCAGCTCCGAAAAGCTCTCCGAGGCTGGATGTGGACAGGTGAGCTGGCATCAGGGGCGGGCAGTGTCCCCTCTGCTCCTGATCGAGGTCAGCAGCATCTCCTGTGCCACTGACGGTGCCTTTACGTTCCCTCGGCCGGATCATTCGATGGGATGTGCTTCTGCAGGCAGCGGGTGCCCACTGGCATCCTGCCCATCCCTGTTTGCCATGACAAGCAGGGGGGTTGTGCTGCCTGGTCCCCCGGGGAGAAGGGTGACAGGCACGAGATGTCCCCTCCGTCCTTCTGCAGCCACCCCAGCTCGTTGCGGTGCCGGAGGGCTCAGAGCTGAGCTCGAGATCAGCTCGTGTCGCGGCCAAGCGGCACAGCCTGTGCCAGCCAGTGTGGCCTGCCCCGTGCCCCGGCTGCCAGCGTCCCCGCCGGGCGGGAGGAAGGCCAGCGGACGGGAGCGGGGAGCGGCGCCAGACGGGGCTGGAAGCCGGTTCAGCGACAAGAGGTTTATCCTGGAAGGAGGAAACAAGAAAACTCCAGATTTACTATTCCAAAGTCCAGGGCTGCGCCTGCCCGGCTGAGCTGGTGCTGACGCTCAGAGCCCTGGAGAGGGACCTTTTCCTTTCCCTGAAATTAAAAGCTTAATTCCAGTCCCCGGCTGAAATGGGGGGCTACCGGCCCCCACCCCCTGCACTTTCCTGCAGCCCAGAGCTTTCAGTCCTCATTACCCCTGCAAAAGCCATGTTTTGTTTTTTTCCCCAATTTCCTGATGTATTTTTCCCCCAGTTCCCTTCTTTCTGTTCAGCACCTCGCATCACCACGACTGCCCGTGTCTGCGTGCCATCGCGGTGCAAACCTCGCTCGTCTTTTGCACAGATGCATTTTACTCTTGCTCGTGGGCGCTGCCCTGGTGAAGGGAAACCACTCTGCCCTATGTATTGCTGGGCAAGTTTGATTTTTCCAAGACTTTTTCCAGCCAAGAAAACAGGTTTAGGGCAGTGAAGAAGTGAGGAGGGTTCGCAGGAGAGTTTATTATCGCATAGGGTGCTGGAGCTGCCTTATAGGAGCAGCAACTCCGCCGACTGGCGGAGTTGCTGCTCCTATAAGGCAGCTCCAGCTCCAAGATTCCCCAAGAAGGTCAAGCAAGTGGCAAGGGAGGGGAGAAAATTCCTCCTTTGCTCATGTTGGAGAGTTATATTTAGCCCTGGGGATATCAGCCCTGGCTAAGTAACGCGTGCTGGGGAGGGGAACGTGTGTCCGGTGCTCCGTGCTGCGTCTCCCCGTTGTCGTTCCTGGGTACAGGAGCGATTTGGTGGAAGACTAACGGGGTGCAGCTTGGCACGGGGAGGGCTGGAGGCCGGTAGTAGCCGAGATGGGGCACTGGAGCCCTGATGCTGTTTCGGTTGCCCGAGGATGGGAGCCTGCCCGCGGTGAGGAGCGGGAGGTGTGTTTGCCGGCGCGATGGGAAGCGCCGTGCCTGATCCTGTTGCTGGCAAAACGGCCGGCAGCGGTGCTGTGAGGTGGGGAAAGCTTTTTTCCCCCCTCTGTCCATCTGCTCCCCTCATCTGTCCTTGGTCCCAGCCCAGAGGAGCAGCTCTCTCTGGGTGGAAGCAGCCAGGAGCAGGAACAATCCAGGGCTGGATGGTGCCCTGGGGGTGCTGGGGGGGATTTTCCCCCCAGGTTGCCCCGGGCAGGTGTTTCCCCAGGGAAAAGGAGGCTGAGCTGAGAAACATCTTTGACTCAGGGCCGTGTGAGCTGTGCCAGGGGTGACCGTCACCCGCTCAGGCTGCCGGGTGCGTGACTCTGTCCCCGTGTCACCATCATCTCCCTCCCTCTCTCCCCAGGTATGCTGGAGGATGGGAAGAAGTTCGATTCCTCCCGCGACAGGAACAAGCCGTTCAAGTTCGTGATGGGCAAGCAGGAGGTGATCCGCGGCTGGGAGGAAGGAGTCGCTCAGGTGCCCGGTGCTTCTCCGCCTCCCGGTCTCCCGTGCAGGGCTGCGCGGAGCCGTGCGCCTGGGGAGCTGCTGCGTGGGCAGCAATCACTCTGTGCAGCTTGTTCTCGATCTTTTTTATTTTTTTTTTTTTTTTTTTTATATTCCCCTGTGTTTTCCACCCCTCCGCCTCCTCAGCGCTGGGAGGTGTGGGTGTGAATATCACCTTCTGCATTGCCACCTGCCAGATGGCAGGAACGGAGCAGGGCCGGGCCCCAGGAACACCTACGGCACGTCGGTGACTCAGCGGTGACATTTCTCTACTGAGTCAGCTCCGAACGAACACGGCGGGGAGCGCTTGGGCCTCCTGCTCCGAGCGGAGCCGGCTCCCGGGCTGGGAAGCCCACGCGGAGGGAGGGCTGGTGGGCACGGTGCGGCGGCGGCTCCGGCATGCGTGGCTGCAGCCAGCTCCGTGCGCCGTTGGGGGCACGAGGCAGCACAGCGCAGGGGTGCCAGTGGCTTAGGGAATGCCTGGCATCCCCTGCCTGCACTAGTGTGAAGGACATCTCAAACCTTGCTCCTTTTCCAGCCCATGCCTGTTCTTCCCATTCCTCTTCTGTCCCCTCCACCTTGCCCAGCCTGGGTCCTTGCTCTTGCCCAGCGTAGGGAAAGGAGGGAGGATGGGTCTGTGTCCCTCTCGCTGGCCCTCACCCGGTGATTGCGCCCATCTCCTGACACCCCTCTGTTTCTTTCCCTGCCCCCAGATGAGTGTTGGCCAGCGGGCAAAGATGACCATCTCCCCAGATTACGCCTACGGCTCTACCGGCCACCCCGGGATCATCCCACCGAACGCCACTCTAATTTTTGACGTGGAGCTCATGAAATTGGAATGACCTACCCCAGCACCCTGTCCTCGGGTAAGGAGGGGCACCCGCCGGCAGGGACTGTTGTGGCTTGGGGGGTGACTCTGGGCTCCCATCTTTTATCTCAGGCTGGCCTGGGGAGTGGGATGGAGGTGATGGCAGTGGGGGGTCTGAGAAGGAGGGTGCCAGGTTTCTGGCTGCGGGGACAAGTTGCTCTCAGGAAGCTGGTGGGCTGGGGTTTGCTACAGTGGTATGAGTGGAGTTCTCAGCCTGGCAGAGCGGCTTCATGCCATGGAGGTGTTGCGGTGCCAGCTGACCGTGCCTTGGGTTCCTTGTGTTCCTGCAGGGCTCGTCTGCCTGCTCCTCCTCACGCCTGTCTTGCTGCTGGTGCCTGGGTCTGGCATGGCGGGCAGGATGGGGCTGTGCTCCGGGCTCTGTGGGTCCGGCAGGGCGGGCAGGATGGGGCTGTGCTCCGGGCTCTGTGGGTCCGGCAGGGCGGGCAGGATGGGGCTGTGCTCTGGGCTCTGTGGGTTTGGCAGGGCGGGCAGGATGGGGCTGTGCTCCCCCCCGTAGTTGCAGCTGGACTCCTGCTTTGAGCAAATGGTGTGGTTTGCGATGAGACGGCTGTTCCGTGAGTGTGCTCCCTGCTCTGCCAGGTCTCGTGGGCAGGCAGCAGGGTGGGCAGCGGGGCAGGCAGTGGGGCAGGCAGGCAGCTTTCTCATGCCTCTCGTCTCTCCCAGCAGGTTTGGCACATGGAGGAATCCAGAATCTCAGCTTCAAGAAGAGTGCACACGACTTTGTACGGAGCTTTTCCTGATACTCCACTACACTCATTGTATAACCTTACACCTTGATTGAACGCCTTTGGTCACTAAGCTTTGCGTCTGACTCTTCCTCCTTGTATCGTGTTTTTATGTCTTTTTAAACTATACGCCATAAACCTCAACTCTTTTTGGGTCAAGTTCTTAATCTTGTTTTCGTTCCAGGTGTAGACTGCGTTTTACCGGTAGCAGCAGATGGGCTGACCTTAGCTAGGAGTCGTTTGAACGAAAGGAAACCTGGTAGTTGCTCGTTTTTTTTTTTTTTGGTGAGGATCTCTGTGGTGTTTTCAAACCAGAAATTGCTGCTGCTGCAAAAGCCATAGCAGAGTGAGGCTGAACGGATGCGGAGAGCAAAGTAGCCCTAGGATTGTGTGGGGGTCCCTGCCCGGCACCGGGGAGCAGCCGCTCCTTTCCCCGCTGCCCAGGCAGGGCGCAGCGTCGCCGCGGGCACCGCGGGTTTGCTCCCGGGAAGGGAGGGCTGCTCTGCCCCTGCTTCACTCTGCCATCTCACGGGGCACCTTCCTCCCTGCCCACCCCAGCCCGCTTTCGGGTTGATGGAGATGGGTTTCCATCAGAGCCCCACCACACCCTGACAGCGCAGTAGCTTCCTGGAGCTTTCTCTAAAGGAAAAAGGCAAAGCGCAGAGGAACGGAAGGTGCTGTCTGCAGGGGGGGGTGGTGGGGTCAGCGCAAGGAAATCGCCCCCATCCCCTCTCTTCCCCCCTGGAAAGGAAACGTCAGAGCCCGGTTGTCCGTGGTCGGAGCACACCTGACTGCTCTCTCCCGACACCTGATGCTGGTCATCGCCGCTTCTCCGGTCTCATGCCATGCGTAGCTTGCCCCGCTGCTGCCCCTCCTGCCCCCCCTCCGCCCCGCTGCTGCCCCTCCTGCCCCCCCTCCGCCCCGCTGCTGCCCCTCCTGCCCCCCCTCCGCCCTGCCTAGTGATTTGGTGAGAGAAATCGCCGCCGCGCACTTCCTCCTCCACCGCATAAAGGTATCAGGTTTTATTACTGCAATAAAAACGCTTTATGCTGGCTTTTCTCAACCCTGTGTCTTGGAGGTTTTTCCCTCGCCTGTCTGTTGCTCAGCACAGTGGGTGCTGTGCCAGGCTCTCGGGGTGCTGTGGGTGCTGTGCCAGGCTCCCGGGGTGCTGGGGGTGCTGTGCTGGGCTCCTGAGATGCTGTGCCTGGCTCCCAGGGTGCTGTGCTGGGCTCCTGGGGTGCTGTGGATGCTGTGGTGGGCTCCCGGGATGCTGTGCTGGGCTCCCAGGGTGCTGTGGGTGCTGTGCTGGGCTCCTGGGGTACTGTGCCAGGCTTGTTGGGTGCTGCGAGTGCTGTGTCAAGCTCCTGAGCTGCTGTGGGTGCTGTGCCAGGCTCCTGGGGTACTGTGCCAGACTCATTGGGTGCTGTGGGTGCTGTGCCAGGCTCCTGGGGTACTGTGCCAGACTCATTGGGTGCTGTGGGTGCTGTGCTGGGGTGCTGTGGGTGCTGTGCCAGGCTCCTGGGGTACTGTGCCAGACTCAGTGGGTGCTGTGGGTGCTGTGCTGGGGTGCTGTGGGTGCTGTGCCAGGCTCCTGGGGTACTGTGCCAGACTCATTGGGTGCTGTGGGTGCTGTGCTGGGGTGCTGGGGGTGCTGTGGCAGCAGGCAGGGCCGGCCTCTGGCTGTGCTGGCTTTGGGGCGGTGCTGGGGTGCTCAGCCCTGGGAGCACAGTGGGACGCCTGGGGCTCACTGGGCTCTGCGGGAAGGTGAATTTGCATAATTAATTGCCTTACCATAACCCATTAAACGTTGCCCTCGCAGCCTCTTGCTGTTGCCAGACTGGGAGCGCGAAGGGCTGTTCCCGGGGTCCCTCCAGCTCCGCAGAAGCACATCCATCTCTCCATGTATTTATTCAGCAGCCGCTGCTCGCAGGCTGGATCACCGCGGCCCTGAAAAGCCCTTTGGGGTGGTTTTGGTGCCCCACGGTGCCAGGTCGGCGGAGGCACCGGAGCCTCCTGCTTCTGGGCTTCAGTGCTGCAGCTCGGGCCTGCGGTGAACACGGCGTGGCTGCCGGCGCGGACGGTGCCCGGGCACCGCTGCGTCCTGCCACCTCCGCCAACGGCCTTTGCTCCGTTTGCCACGATCGATATCGCGGCCGCGATCGATAACGCAGCGAGTCCCGGCTCCCGAGCGGTTCGTTGGGAGCAAAGTCTGTTGAACGGGGGCGCGGGAGGACTGGGATGGCGCTGGAGGGAGCAGGAACCACGGGGCAGGGACGGCTCCGGTGCCAGGGCTGCGTTCGGGAGCACCACCGCCTGCACCGGGGCGTGTGGGATCGGGGCCACGCTGCCCAGATTAGCTCTGCCCTTAATTGCCGCTCAATTAAGCAGGACGGGCAGCTGCGGGGCGCCAGCACCGTGCTCTGCCCTTCGCCGCAACCGCTTCTAGGCGGAAACTCGAGGCGAGCTCGCGTTCCTCTTGCTGCAAAGCTTTTTGCTTTAATAATTAACCGGTGCCAGGCAGTGCCATGGCTTCTGGCTGGAGATAAGCCAGAGCTGGGGGGAGCTCGGGGCCCTGGGGGCCAGCGGCTGCCCCCCTCCAGCACCCACCCCCCCTGCGGTGGCTCCCACAGCCCCCACAGGCACAGATGGGGTGCGGGTCCCTCCAGCTCTGGCAGGGAGGGATTGGGGCAGGCACAGACCCCCACCCAGGGCACCATCCGTCTCTGGCTGCTGTTGGACATCTCCCTGCTCCCAGCCTGCCGTGATTACTGGTGGTTGAGCTGCTCCTGTCCCAGCTCAGGCTGCCGGGCACCGTCAGGCTAAAAATAACCCCAGTAAATAAATAAAACGCTTCCTCCTGGGCTGGCACGCGGGAGCGGAGGCGCAGGGAACTGGGATGTGCCCAGCTGCTGCTCCGCAGCGGCGCTGGCCCCGTGCCGGTGAGGTCCTGGGCTGGTGCCACTGGCTCTGTGCCCAACTGGGTGCCCGCGGGACCCCGCTGCCTGGCTCCTGGGGACACGGTGGTCCATGGCATCCCCAGTGCCGGCAGTGGGATGGGGCAGGTGGGTGCTGGAAGGCCGGATCCAGGGGTGACGTGGTGACGTCCCGCAGCAGCGGGATGCCCAGGTTCACGCCGTGCCCTGACTCAGGCGAACTCTGCCCTTGCTTAGTTTTTCCACCTGTGGCACAGGACTCCCACGGGGCCGTCACGCCTGGCGCGTGCCCCGGAGCCGCCGGTGACGGCTGGGAGGGTGTGGGATGCGGTGTCCCGGTCACGGCCACGTCAGCCCCACGTGCCTGGGCAGCAGGGTGTCAGCAGGAGCCCGCCACCCACGTGGGGCTGCTCACAGCGGGGGACCCCCCTTCACCCCCCTGGCAGCACCTTGGCTCCCCGATCTGGGGCACTGAGCTGCGGTGGCCCCAGCTGTGGTGTAAGGGCTGTGGCAGTGCCAGCAGCTGAGGGTGGCAATGCAGTGGGGAGGGGGCACAGTGGTGGCAGGAGGGGGGGGCACAGCCCCAACCCTGCTCCCCTAGGATGCCCAAACCCACAGAAAGCCATCTCAATCCCTGTGCCCATCCCCACGGTGCTAGGGCCCTGGGCAGCTTCAGCTTCACATTCCTCTTCCTCTTCCTCTTCCTCACCTGTGCCCTACCTGGCGGGGCGGTGGATCAGCCCCTCCCTGGGCTGGGCAAGGCTATAAATGCCCGGGGCTGGGCAAAGGGCAGCACACGGAGCAGGAGCTGGTGGCAGGTGAGTCCGAGGGAGCTGGGGCTGGGGTCTCACCCTGCCAGGGGTGCTGGTGCCAGGCAGGGGGACACTGTGGTCCCCAGGCTTCCCACGGGGCTCGGAGCTGGGTCTGGATTCAGCCCCTACACCCTGAGGTTTGGGCAATAGGTTTCGGGGTGCACGGTGCCGCGGGGCAGAGCTGGGCAGCACGGCTCGGCCATGGGCACAATGCAGGGTGCGTTGGGGGACGGAGGGGACCAATGGGGGTTTGAAGGCAGCGAGGAGCAGCTGGAGGAGCTGTTCCCATGGGACATCCTGCTCCCATCTCCGGGCGATGCTGGAATGGCCCCACCGCGTTGGTGGGTGCGGGGAGCAGGAACGGCCGCCAGCCAAGCGACGCCCAGGGTGCCCGTGCCCGGCACGCGGCCACCCGTGTCCCAGCTGCCAGGAAGTGGCGGAGGCAGTGGCCCTGATGACATGGCCCTGAGTCATGCCAGAGGCTTCAGGTGACAGCCCGTCTCGGGCACACGGGATGCTTGGGGAGGGGTGCCCCGGCCCTGAATCGCCCCATCCCCGTCCCCAGGCACCGCCACGGCAGCAGCGATGGCAACGCTCTACCCCTCCCTGGAAGACATGAAGGGCCACCAGATCTTGCAGGTCAGTGTCAGTGCAGCAGCGTTACGGGGGGGGTGAGTGGACCCCGATGGGTCCTGGCGGGGTCCCACCTCGGAGGGTCCCCAGGGCGGGGGGGCACAGCCTCAAGCAAACCCTGTCTCTTGGCAGGCGCAGGCAGCTGCCGGGGTGAGGACCCCCGCCACCACCGTGCTCACTGAGAAGCCGAAGCTCGTCTCGGGCACCGGTAAGGCAGGTTGTGGCCAGCTCTCCCTGTCGGGGGGCCGTCTGGGGACAGGGGAGCGATGCTCACAGTGGTGGGGGGCTCAGCTGAGACCCCTCCCCAGCTCAATGCATGGGTAGAGGATGGGATTTGGGGGTCTCTTTCCCCTGATCTATCCCTTGCTGTGTCTTCCATGCCGATGTCTGGCCTGTGGTCCCGGGGGGCTCCTGATGGGGGGAGGCGGTGGCTGTGGGTTGGGGACCCCCGAGCTGAGGTTGCCCCGGTGTGTCCCGCAGCGCCGCCCGTGCTGTACCCCGACCTGGCTGAGCTGGAGAACTACATGGGGCTCGCTCTGTCCAGCGAAGAGATCCGCAAGAACCTGCTCCCAGAAGGCAGCACCGTACGTGGCTCTCCCCTGCCCTGCGCGGGGCTCCCCCCGGGCACAGCATCGCTGGGAGGGGGGGTCCCTCCGGGGCCACATCCTGCCCAGGGAAGGGGTGCAGTGTCCCCCTGAGGGCTGATGTGCGCCGGGCGCTGAGCCCCCACCAGCCCCGCTGACCCCCGGCTCCATCGCAGGCGCTGACCCCCGCCGGACCCTCCCCGGGCCAGCTGGTCGCCCCCCTGAGCGGGAACAACGCGGGGCTGCGGCGGGCAGAGATCAAGCCGGGCGTGCGGGAGATCCACCTCTGCAAGGACGAGCGGGGCAAGACGGGGCTGCAGCTCAAAAACGTCGACCAGGTGAGGGGGCTGTGCGTGGCACAGCATGGCATGGCCTGGCATGGCATGACATGGTGCACCGTGCCCTGCCACGGTGCAGCATGGTATGATGTTGCACAGCAGGGCAGGGCACAGCATGGCACAAGCATGACGGCACAGCACAGCGTGACATAGCATGGTGTGTCATGGCATGGCAATGCGTGGCATTAAATTACGCAGCACGGCATGGTACGGCGTGGTGCATGGCACGACACGGCTGCCTGATCCCTGTGCCATCGCTCCCCCCATGTGCCCAGGGCATCTTCGTGCAGCTGGTGAAGGCCAACTCGCCGGCGGCGCTGGTGGGGCTGCGCTTCGGTGACCAGATCCTGCAGATTGACGGCAAGAACTGCGCGGGCTGGAGCAGCGACAAGGCGCAGCGGGCACTGAAGAAGGCATCCCCGGAGAAAATCGTCATGGTGGTGCGGGACAGGTGAGCAGGTGGGCGGGTGGGCGATGCCAGCGGCGGTGCCAGCACTGACCGCGCTCTCCCCGCAGGCCGTTCCAGCGCACGGTCACCGTGCACAAGGACAGCCGCGGCCACATCGGCGTCGTGGTCAAGAAGGGGAAGATCGTGTCGTTGGCCAAGGGCAGCTCTGCTGCCCGCAACGGCCTCCTCACCCACCACTGCATCTGCGAGGTGAACGGCCAGAACGTCATCGGCATGAAGGTACGGGCTGCGCACAACCGGCGGTGCAAAACGTGCCCCGCGGGTGGCCGGATCGGGCCCTGGCAGCCCTGCGGGGGCTGGAGCCGTAAGGAGGTGCCACGGGGTGGTGGGCAGAGCTGGGTGCCCCACGGGACCCACCCGCTCTCTCCCGCAGGATAAGCATCTCACGGAGGTGCTGGACAGGGCCGGGAACGTGGTCACGCTGACCATCATCCCCACCGTGATCTACGAGCACATGGTCAAACGGTGAGACCGCGGGGCCGCGGTGCCCACCCCCACCCCACCATGGCTCCCTGGGGCCCCCCAAGGGACACCCCCCCCAGCTATCCCCACTGAGCACCCATCCCTGTGCCCAGGCTCTCGGCGGGGCTGGTGAAGTCGGCCATGGACCACTCCATCCCCGACCTCTGACGCGATCGCTGCCATCCCGCTGTCCTGCACTGCGCGCTCCCGGATGCTCGGAGCGGGCCCTGAAGGTACCCCCGCAGCATCTGTTTTGGCACAAAACCCCTCGTCCCTGCAGAGGCGTGTGGCTGCAGGGTGGCACGGGGGGGGGCCGCCAGCTGGCAATGGCCCCCGTGGCCCCCCAGCCATCAGCAGAGCCAGGGCACGTGCCTGTTCCCGTGCCAGGGTTCCCGTGCCAGTGTCCCCGTGCCCCTGCTCGGGCAGCCCCCCTCGGGCAGACGGCTCCAGCCAAAGCAGACACAGACCCAGCGACGTTTATTACATCCACCACAGACAGCGAGTACAGGACAGGGGAAACAAGACAAGGGGGGGGGGGGTTACAGCTTTTTCAGTTCTTGTATTTAAAAAATATATTGTATAGATTTGTCTTTCAAATATAATCGTTACATTTATTTCTCGGCGAAGCTTTGGAGAGTCGCACGGACGTGAACACAGACCCACAAATACATTGCACAAGGGGCGTACAGCCCGGCTCCGCTCGTGCCCGCCGCCCCGCCAGCCTCGCCACCGCCTCTCCCCGAACGCTTCACCCGGCACCCAGTGCTGTGCCAGCGGCTGCCACCGCCTCTGCCACCCCCTGGCACCAGCCACCAGACAGGGGATGCAGGGAAACGCAGGGGACGCGGTGTGTGCCCCGCCGGGGATGGCTGGATGCTGGCACGCGGAGCATCGCCGGCTCCCGGGGCGCCTGGCAGCACCCATGGGTGGCGGGGTGGGGTTGGGGTGGGGGGAAACACCGTTAATTCAAGTCACGAAGAAGCCACAGACATTCGTGGGGGCGGGAGCACCGCGTGCCCGGGGGAGCCCCGAGTCTCGCTCCACGCCAGCCCCCGCTGAGCAATCGTTGCTGTCTTTGCTTCTGAAAAAAAAAGGCAAGTTTTTTTTTTCTTTTTCATTCCGGAGGCCACCAGCAAAGGGGGATTTGGCTGCGCTGGGGCAGGCACAGGTGCCCAGCTCTGCCCGCACCCCCTCGCTGCCTCCCGGCAAAGGCATCCCCGAGCTCCGGCACAGGGCAGGATTGCCAGCATCACTGGCATCACCGCCGCTGGAACCGCAAGAGCCCCCGGTCGCGCTCCGCGGTGGGCAGAGCCAGAGCTGGGGGGTCACCCCCCCAACAACAGGGCTTCAGTCTGTACCAAAAAAAAAAAAAAGTGAATATAGTGCAAAGCAAAGGGAGGGGGACACCGAGGCTCCCCCCGGGCCGCTTGGCATCGCTGGGTGCCACGGGAGCCAACAGCCCGTTCTGTGCCAGTGCGGGGAGGCACGTCCCAGGGACGGGCAGTTTGGAGGGGGCTGAGCAGGGCCCTTCCGGGCACCGTCCCACCGGAGGGAGGGTGGACACCCGACAGGGCTGAGGTGAAGGTGCCCCGTGGGCTCCCGCCATCCCCCAAACTGGTGCGGGGCTGCTCCCCATGTCCGGGCGGGCTCCCTCCCTCCTCCCACCCGCTGCCGTGGTCAGGGTGCAGCCTGCACCTGGGGCAAGAAACACACCCGGGGGGGTCCCACTCTGGCCCCCCCCCCCACTCTCCCCACTGCCAGGGGCTCCTCGCCATCGCCCAGCTGTGGCAGGGCTGGCCCTGGGGCAGGGCGAGGACAATGCAGACGCAAGTGCAATGATGGGAGAGCCCACCCACTGGGGGTGCAGCCCCCCAAAACACCTCCCCACCCCTTCCCCGCTGCGAGGCACCGCGGCAGCGGCCGGGCAGGGGCATCCATCGGGCAGGGGGTCGCAGCATGGTGCTCGATTCCGTGTCCCGCGTCACCGCTCGGCACCTCTTGTCCAGCAACGGTCCTTTCCCTCCTCCAGGACAAAGGAGCTGGGGGGTGTGGGGGGCAGCACACCCCGATGCACCCACAGACCCCCTCCTCGCCCTTCCCCACCCCACCCCGGGCTGCGTAACGAGCTGGAGCCGACGAAGGACTCCAGGAGAGCGGGGCCATGCCAGGGCTTTACAATCAGCCGTCGGGTCCGTGGGGGCGGGCGGGGGGGTGTCGGGGTGGGGGTCAGGGCTGGGCGCTGCCCCCGGGGCTGGCGACGGGGCGACAGCCCATCCTGCGGATGGAGTGGAGGGCGACGGTGCAGCAGCCCCGCAGCAGCGAGCTGATGTTGTAGATGGGCTGACCCTGCCGGCGCTGCGAGCGGCACAGCCAGGCCACCGTGGGCACCGCTGGCACCACCACGGCCAGCAGATCCACGATGAAGTGGCGGCTCCAGTAGCTCTTGGAGGGGGCGGCCTCGCAGCCCGTCGCCTCCGTCGTCTCCTCCTCCACCACGCAGGCGATGGCCACGGAAGGGCTGGCACCGGGGGGCTGCCGCACCGCTGGGTTGCAGGAGGTGCCCGCCTCGGCCCCGGCACCTGCCGTGGCAGTGTCGGGCTCAGCCACCAGCAGGTCCGTGGCCCCGGCGGGGTTGGAGAGCTCGGGGCCGGGCATCACATCTTCCATTTCGGAGACCCAGGCTGAGGTGGGGCTGCCCAAGCTGCAAGCCTGGGACTTCATCACCTTCTCCAGGATGGTGTCCAGGTCGGGCTGGCAGGGCACGAAGTCCGTCTGGATGGCACGCTCCTGCATGCAGCTGGCCTGCACCCCCGCCTCCACACCGCCCCGTAGCCCCAGCAGCTTCTCGTAGGTGGAGCTGGGGGGCAGGCGGGTGCCGGGCTCACACCCCCCTTCCAGCGGGTCCATGTGGCCAGGAGCTTCCTCCGCCCCCGCGAAGCCGCTGTCGGCCCCCTCGTCCAGCGAGATGGTCTGCGAGCCCCCCACGTTGCGGTCCCCGGCCCCCTGGTCGCTCAGCTTGGTGTAGGTGGAGCTGCGGGTGAGGGAACGGGCCGGGGACCCCCCCGCCGACTCGCCGGCCCCCTCCTCCTTCAGCGCCCCGTTCTGTGCCACCTCCATGCTGTGCAGCAGCGTCTCCAGCTTCTTGTTCTGGATGTTGATGTCCACGAAATACTTCTGGAGCCCCTTGTCCTTCTCCAGCAGGTTGTTCTTCACCGTGTCGATGACCTGCTTCAGCTGCTTGATCTCCTTGCGGGCTTCCTTCAGCGCCAGCTGGGCCTCCACGCGGTGGCACTCCTCCTCGATCCAGTCCTCCTGCATCCGCGACAGCTGCGTCTTCAGGTCCTCGATCTCGGCATCCCTGCGAGAGACGGGGAGGGCACCGTCGTGGCGCTGAGGGGGCTGCGGGGCCAGCCCCAGCCTCGCGTGCCCGGCTCTTAGCTGGAGCCAGATCACCCCGTAAAACCCACAACTGGGACCCAGGGATGGATCCAGGAGCTTGGAGACCCTCGGGAGCGATGCTCGGGGACCCTCGGGAGTGATGCTCGGCCCCTTCCTGGAGGGGCTGCGTGGGGACCGGCAGGTGCCCCGGGCGGGCGCGTGGCAGCTGGCACGCCAGCGAGGACGTGCCTAAGCCCGAGAGGAGCAGATGGGGATTAGCCACCCTCTGACGCTGAAATTCAGAAAAACCCGTGGCAGAGACTTAACGGGTGGCGCAGGGGAGAGCGCGGCCACCGCAGGTGGGACGTAGGGGCTCTGCGGCCCCCAAATCTGCGGCTCCCCAGTCGGATGGGCAGCAATGCCCGATGCCCGCGTGCCTGCATATGCCACTGCAAAGCCGTGAATCCACTGCCTGGGCATGAGCCCGAGGACAAGACGTGGCATCGGGAACCGAGAGCACCCAGAAGGACCAGTCCCATAGAGGAGCTGCCACCATGGGTGGTGATGGCTGGTGCCAGGGACACTTCCCAGCGGCTCCCATGCCGGGGGGGGCTGTGCCCACTGCCCCCATGCTCACCTGTCCTGCAGCCGCTCCTGCGTGTCCTTCAGGCGAGCTTTCAGGTGCCGGATGCAGACCTCCTTCTGCTGCAGGGGTGTCAGGTACTGCTCCGGTGTCGGCGGCTTTATCCCATGGTTGTCACTGCAGAGGTTGTACTTGGCCGAGCGCCTGCGGGGACACGGCTGTCACCCACCCGCTGGTGCCAAGCGCTGGCATGGGCTCGGCAGAGCGGTTCCAAGGGAGATGCCCGCTCCTGGGGTGCAGCCCTGTAGTGCATCCCAAAGGAGCCCTGCAGGCGGGAGGGGCAGGGTGGGTGTCTCAGGGTGCCGTGCCGCCGGCGGGAGGGTGGCCACGGGTCCCAACCCTGCCGAGCCCTCCACAGAGCCGCAGGCTTTGCCAGGGCAGCGGGTGCACGAGCAGAGCGGGGAACAGGCGGGCGCCGAGGTCTCTGCATGGCCAGAGCAAGCTTTCCAGGGAATGACAGCTGCGATGGAGACCCCAGGGTGGGATCGGCCCCGCCAGAGATGGAGTCGGAAGATGTGTAACGGGAGGGATCAGGCTGGAGCAGGGCTGGAGCTGGTGGCTGTCCTGCCCATGGAGAGCAAGCTGGGGCATCTGGCATCTGCTCCGGGCTCGGACAGCGGCACGTCCGGACCCTCCTCCTGCTGCCACCGAAGCGGATGCGGTGACGCCTCTGGCACAAAGCCCAGGGCAGCGCGGAGGGCAGGGGCTGGTCAGGGACAGGGGCTGGGGCTGCGCGTCTGGAGGCACACGGAGAGCTCTGCGCGGCACGACACGCTCCTGCGTTGCGGCAGGGTGGACCAAACCCCCGTGCAGCGCAGCAGGTACCCTCTGTGCATGGCAGCGGGGCAGCCCAAAACCCCCCCCACGCTGACAGGCAGCCCAGCAGCACCAGCAGCACCAGCAGCCTCCAGACAGACAGAAGCATCGTGCCAGGAGCAGCCGGGCAGAACCGTGGCCTCGCAATGCCCCGCGGCAGCGCCACGGCCACCGCTCCCTGCTGTGGCACACATGGTTAACCTTGGGCCCACCGCATCCTCCCAGATTTGATGCCACTTCTGGGAGCTGAGAGGTGACTGGGGACAGCCTGGATGGCCCACAATGCGGGCACAGGCTGCTGTGCCCACAGCGCTGGGGCCAGTGCCCATCCCACAGCTCGGAGCCCAGCTGTTTATGCCCCAGCACACTGGGAGCTCCCTGCTGGGAAGCCAGGCTGCCACCCACCCTTGCCAGACCTCCACTGGGCAGCACGGGGGGGTGGAAATGAAGCTCTTGTCCACTGTGCCCTTGGTCCCCAAGGACCCAGGGTGCTCCTCGGGGTGCAGGAGCGGAGGCAGGGACACGTGCAGCGTGCAAGCCACAGCCACGGCCGGACAGGAGAGAAGGGGATGGGGTGCCAGGCTGGCAGGTGGGGGGACAGGGAGGGAGAAGACACGACAACGGCGATGGAAAGGTTTGGAGGATGATGGTGGGGTCTTTGCGAGACACACCAGCAGCTCCAGCAGCTCCAGCTCCCCCAGCCGCCGCACGCACAGCCTCGCTCCACCTGCCCCTGCACTCCTGTCCCTGCTGGGCACCAGCACGGGCAGCACGGGTGCTGCTCCCCCCTGCCTGGGGGCACTTGGCAGCCGCCCTGAGGCCACGGGTGATGGGTTACCTTGGGGTGGGGCTGCTGTCGCTGCCCTTGCAGGAGCCAGAATTGCTGCTGCTGCTCAGCGAGGAGGTGCCGTAGGTGTCCCTCCCGGGGGGCGAGGGGCGCCTGGAGGCAGGGAGAAGAGGCTGTGTCTCAGGCCGAGTGGCTGAGGGCGCTGAAGACTTAAAGAAGGAGGCAAAGCCACTCCGTCCATAAACCCCGCGACTGCCAACCACCACACCGAGAACACACAAGACAAAAGGACAAAACAAACAGCAGGGATCAAAATGGCACGGACACGGCGACGGCTGCAAAGGCAGGGCTGGGGGGGCTGCCCACCCGCTCCCCCCCACCCAGCGGGGCATCCCCCGGGTGCTGGTGTGGCATCCCTGCACCCCGAGGACCAGGAGTGCCCTGGGACCCCTCCCCGGGAGCGTGGCCGTGGCAGAGCTCGAGCCACCCCGCTGCCAAGTCAGCACCTACACGTGGGCAGATCTGCCTTCTCTCTCTGCCCACACTGCTGGTGGCAGCCAGTTCCTAAATAACAGCAGCCCAGGTCATGGAGACATTGGGAGGGGAATTAATGCTTTTTTTCTCTCTTTTTCCCCCCCTCTCGCTCCTTATCAGTGCAGCTCAAGGAGAGGCTTTCCAAGGGCTGGCAAACACACCTCCCAGCTCACCACCCCAACCCCAGCACCCCTGTGCTGCTGCCCGGGGCCGGGGCCCTCCACCACCACCTGCCTTTGCCTGGACGGACAGAGGGGGTGGTCCCGGCTGCAGCTGAGACGGACAGAGGGACGGACAGAGGGACGGGGGGGTGCAGCGCTCGGGGGCTGCATGCACAGACGGGGAAGTGCTGTGCAGCGGGCAGCGACATGCAACCCCCCGAAAGCCGGGCTGGGGGTTCGTGCTGCAAAGTGGCAGCTCGTGGTGTGGGTGGGGATCGTTCCCTCCCTGCTGCCAGCCAGGAGAAGTGCCAGGCAGGTGCCGGTGCCCGGTCCCAGAGTCCGAAGCGTATTCACCTTCGCGATCCGGTGGACGAGCGTCTGCTCCCCGGCAGAGACATTGCCGCGGTGCCACAGGTCCTGGGCGCGGGGAGCTGCGGGTCAAACGCAACAGAGAGAGGAGGTGAAGGCAGAGAAACGGCCCCGGTGAGACGGGAACGATGCGATGTGCCAGCACTGGGGTGGGCCCCTGTGCCAGGGCATCGGTTTAGTCCCCAGGGCCATCCGTGCAGGGACAGATGTGGACTGCATCCCCTGCACATCTGGGCTGCGCTCCCCACCTGCCTCCCACAGCCCAGGAGCACCGGGATGCTGCGTGCCCGGGGTGCATCTCCAGCAGGGCATGCTGTGGGCACAAGGCGAGGGATTTCATAATTTGCAAGGCAAAACAGAAGCATGGCACGTACCTACCCATGGCCTAATGCCCCTTTCCCACCAGTTTCCAGGCACGGGACAAGGTTTTCCCTGACCCCATGTCCCCAGCCCCGCCACAGGGACGCAGGGTGCCTGTGGTGGTGGCATTACTCGGGGCAGAGGTGGGACGAGGGCTCTGACACCCAGCCCTGGACCTCACCGAGCTCCCCCCAGACAGGCAGCTGTCCCCGCAGCGGGCTGGGCACCTGCTTTTCCTTAATTAAATCAGAATCACTCGTTGGCCAGTGCAATCAGGTAAGGAAGCGCAGATCCCTGCGTGATGCGGCAGCAGCAGCTAATCCCTCGGGAAACGCAGAGCCCCTTTTCCTGTAAATAAATAGGCCAGATCCAGAGGCTCGTAGCAACTGGCAGGAGCTGCTCGAGGAAGCAGCAGCTCGAGCACACGCAGGGACGTGAACCGCTGCAGTGGAGGGGAGCGACAGAAAGCGTCTGCTCAGCACGTCCATCCTGCCGAGCATCCCACGGCACTGCGGTGATGCCCCGCTGCGCCCTCGGGCTGCCAGGGATGGCTGGGCCAGGGGCACCGTGCGAGCTCCCTCCCCATCCCTGAGCCCATTCACGATGCCGGTATTTGTCCCAGATTTTGGCAGCTCCAGCCCAGAGCAACGCGAGTGACGGGACCGGCCAGCTGGTAATGGATGGGCGACTGGAAACGCTAAGTGCAGCTCGGCCCCAGTCTGGGGGAGCACGAGGAATGCGACAAGAGGAGGAGGCAGGAGAGGAGGAGGGAGCACAGCCAGCTCGCCCTGATGCAGCCTTTTGCATTTGCCACCTCAGGGCTGTTTTTTCCAGGCTACCTCCCGCCTAAAGCTCAAAGCCCACGGTGGCCAGCCCAGGCCTCTGCTCTGCCCAGGGCTCGCTGCCCCCTGAGCCCCAAGCGCGGGCACCGCGGAGCCCAGAGAGCTGGAGCAGAGGAGCCGCAGTGAGGTCCCAGCCCTGGCAGGCACAGTGAGCCACACCAGGGGGGTGCCAGCACCCCCCAGGACACAGTGGTCAGGATTTGGGGATCCTGCTACTCCCCTCTGGGATGGATTCGCCAGGGGAGGACCTGGGCAGGGGGAGGCAGCGCTCTGCCCTGCCCCATAACGGCTCCTGGGTCGACAGCGTGTGCCGGCGGGCGCCTGCGGGCTTCGCTAATGCAGCAGCGTGAATCAGCATCCAACGGGAGCGCTGAGCGTGGCCCCAGCGCCGGCAGGAGCATCATCCGGCAGTGCCATGAGGGGCTGCGGC
Organism: Tauraco erythrolophus; assembly: GCF_009769465.1. NCBI lineage: Eukaryota > Metazoa > Chordata > Aves > Musophagiformes > Musophagidae > Tauraco > Tauraco erythrolophus. The sequence goes on from NC_141482.1 coordinate 16,643,655, forward strand.
ACGGCCCAGGCTCCGGCACAGCCCAGGCTCTGGCACAGACCGGGCTCCAGCGTAGCCCAGGCTCCCCCGCTTTCCCCTGCTCCTGGGCAGCTCTCAGGCAGAGCTTTAGGGAGATTTGTGGCCACAGGGATTAACTCCTCACCCTCTGGCAGCCCCATGCCCTGTGCCCCAGCCCGATGCAGCCCAGCGGCACCTGGCATCGCTGCTGCCTCTTGCTCATCCCTGTTCACAGCGAAGTTACCCACACGCAAACCTGCTCTGCTCAGGGGTCCCTCTGCTCTTCCTGGCAGCACTGAGGGGTAACACAGCACCAGGCAAGTGCCAGCACCGCAGATGGCACATATGTGTCCGGCACATGGGCTGGTACCATTCCAGGGCCTCCTGAGAGCACCCTACACTGCACCCCAGGAGCCTGCCCCTGCACCCACAGCTGGGAACAGCTCTGCAGAGACGCCTGGATTCGGCCTCACACCTGGTGAGCTCAGTTCCTCCTCCTCCTCCTCCCTCTGCTGCAGACTCGCCTGGCACCTGTGCCAAGGCTCGATGCCTCTTGCGATGCTCTCGCAGGTTTAGGGGGTGAGAAACTCAGCGCAGCCCCGTGCTGCTGCTGCAGGGAGCGTGGCTGAGGTATGCCAGCGGGCACCGAAATCCCATGGCGGGGAGCACCGTCCTGCGCACTGCCAAGGGCCTTGTCTCACAAACATGATGGGCTGCGCATCCCCTCCCAGCCGGGTACCAGCTCTGCCTCGCCAGGCTGCCCAGGGCAGCTTGAACCATCAGGCCGGAATTCAATCACCGCTAATAAATTATCACTGACTTTATTCCCAAAGAATCGATGGGCCATTTCGGTCTCCCTTAAAGCCTCATCGTGCCCCAGGGCTGCCAAGGACAGGCAGGTTGGGCAGAGTTAGCACCGAAGCTCAAAACACACCTTCCCACATGGTACATGGCGACTTTGCCTCTGAGGGCAGAGGGAATTCCGTGTTTGCACTCGGAATTACCACCGTCGCACGGACCAGGACGAGCAGCTACAGTGCAAAGGGAGCCTCGCCATGGGAGCAAGAGGAGCTCCAAGATTATCTTATCGCATCTGGAATGCAAGAAAGGGAGAAGCAGCGACGATCTCTGCTTTCCCGGCCATTTGCAGAGGGGTCCGTTCCCGCAGAGGGGCTGCCCCTGCCCTCCCGCGGGACCCGTGCCAGCCCTGCAACGCCTGGCACTCCTGGCGGCGCCGGCTCGCTGCCGCGGCTGCTCATCGATTAGGCGTTAGGAAAAACACAGAGAGAGGAAATGAAAAGCGTTCGAGGATGAACAACCGCCTCTCCGAGAACACTGCACGCTCTCCAGCGAGGAAGACGATGGCAGCCACGAGAGCCAAGAAACGCAGAGGAGTAACCAAGAGCAGGTCACCGAAGCCTAAAAACCATCTAATAGACGGGGCTTGGGGCAGGAGTCAGAGCAAAGCTGCAAAGGGAAGAAGAAAAGGAGAAATCCCATAAAAACAAGGGAGTGGAAAGCATCCCAGGCCGGGGCAGAGGGCGGGCAGGCTCATTGCTCCGTGCCGGAAGCATCGGGAGCAGGGGGAGCGGAGCTGCCCATGGCCAGCACCACGCGGGGAAGGCAGCTCCCGCTCAGCACGGGAACAAACCCCCAAAACGAACATCGGGAGTCTCAGCAGTGGAAGAGGGAACTCAGGCCTGGAGGATGACGTGCCGTGGCCAGCAGCTCCCGCTCTGCAAACCCCAAGTCAAGCAAAGGGTGTAAGAGACGAAGCCAGGCCTCATGTGCCAGCTGAGAGCTGGTGGGGAAGGGATCTCCTCCACCTTATTTTCATCTTTGATGAAGAAGCAACATTGGGAACATCTTGCAGGACAGAAAAGAAACATGGGAGAATCTCTTCCTTGTGGGTTGATCCTTATGGAGCTGATGAAAACAGCTTGTGCCTCCAGAGGGGACGTGCCCACAGCACAGGCTCTGGAGAGACCCCGAGCAGCAACAACCCAGCATCAGGAACGGGCACTGAGCCCAGCAACACAAACTCCAGGCTCCGCAGCGCAGCCTGGGCTTGCAATTCCGCAGAGATTTGAAGATTGCTCATCCCCAGGTGCTGGGCACACCAGTAGGACCCTGCTCAGCTCAGCACCTCTGCGGCCGCTCTTGTCTGACCAACGTACAGCAGATCCAGAGATCATGCCGCAAACCACCTTTACGTGTTTCAGCACCTTGCAAATCCCCCCAAAACGCAGCTCAGGGGACAGCAGGATAAACGCTGCCCGTTGCAAAGTCCAACGCTCTCTCCTGGAGCCACCGACAGCATCGCTCCCCGCGAATCCCCCAGCCCAGAGTGGAACAGAAAAGCAGCTCTTCTAAAAACAACAGCACAAAATCGGGCTTATTCCGTGCGTGGAATTAGCCTGGGGAATTCATGCTAAATAAAAGCCATGGTCCTTGGTAAGGAAACAGCCGGAGTCCCAGCACGGAAAGCTGATACCCCACGCAGGGTGGGACGGAGCACGGCCGGGCACAAGAGCCCCTCGCCCCCAGGACCCCCCTCACCGGCACATCGTGCTGTAACTGCTGCAGTCAGCAGCGCTCAGCACCACGCGGGGCTCAGGCAGCCACTGCTCCCTGCTGCACCAGTAACGGTGTCCAGCACTGGCACCCCCAGACATGGCACATGTTCCATCCTCACCAGCACAAGTTGCTCGGCCGGCACCTTGGCATGTGCTCTGGGGCCAAGAGCCCCCCACACTGCCACTGTCCTGGGGTGGGTGACACCACGGGGCTCGGAGCTGCACCCCTCCATGGGTCCCCAGCTCCCACCAGTTGCAGAGAGGATCTGTGACCCACCCATCACACCATGACAATGATCCAAAGTGTGATGGGTGGCAGAGCGGTGGCAGGGCGGTGACAGTGCCAGCAGAACACCCCGAGGCTCAAGCCGGTGCCCCAGAGGAAGATTTCCCCAAGAAGAGCAGCTCAGCCATCATTTTGGGATTGCTGCCCCACAGAGATGTCTCGTGGGCTGGAACGCCGCTGCCTCTCCATGCCAGGCTGGATCCCTTGGCTGTACCAGCAACAGACAGACGGGGCTGGGCTGGTATCGCTCCTCCTAGAAGCTTCCTGCGTGAGAAACGGGGCCACAGGACCCCCGGAGAGACCCTCACCATCAGCTCCGTGAAGCTTCCAATGGTTCCTCGGCTCGTTCCTCCGGAGGTTCCGCCACCGCCGGCTCCCGCTTCAGAGGCGTTTCTCTTTGCTTAACTTCCGCAGGGTTCGGAAGGAACCGGCTGCTGCGCTGGCCCGAGCTGCCCCACCAGCTCATCCCGTCCCCGCAGGGAACACGCAGCGAAGGTGTAAGAGCAGGCGGGCCCGTTTGGCAGCCCCAGCCCTCGGCACGCAGCCGCCCAGGCCCAGCAGCCGCTGCATTTCCCTGGATTTCTCGCTCACTGCTTCTTTTGTTGGAGTTGCCATCACCCTGCCCGCTGCCGGATTCTCTTGTTTTCCTCGATGCATCCTGCGTTAGGAGCGTTTTGTGACGGTGGCACCAAGCCCAAGCGTCTAAGAACAGCTTTACTGATTCTGCAGAAACCTCGGGAGAAGAACCGTGCCTTCCCTGCGGGTCCCTCCCCACTGGGTGGGGGGGTGGCTGGGAGATTTTTCAGCCTTCCAGTACTAACAAGATTAAAAGCGGAGAGCAACAGGAGGAGGGAAATCACAGCTTCGTTTTCCAGGGAACAAAAAGGGCTCCTGAGGAGACCTCCCTGCCTTTCCGACACAGGCTCTGCTTTTCCGTCATGCTAAAAATAAGCAAAGTGCTGAACACGACAACCAGCGACCTGATTTGGGACGCAGCGCTGCATCTCTGAAACCAGCAGCAAGGCCGGGATCAGTTTCTGTTTGCAAAGGGACTGGGATGCAGTTGGGTGGTGGTGGGAAGGAGCAGGATCTGGCAGCCGCAGCCGGCAGAAGTCCAGTGAAGGAGATCAGCACCGTGGGCACAACGGGCACCATCTGAGCTGCCAGAGGCAAACATCAGCTGCCGGGTGCACAGTGCTGACCACGACTGCGCTTCACTTTCTGTGCCACGGGGGATTTTTTTGGAAGACAGAGGCTGCTTTGCTCTGGCTCGGGACTTTCCAAGGGGGCTGCAATATTTCCAGGGGCTGGGAAAGTCTGCTCCCTGCTCCAGCAGAGACGGGCTCACCCCGAGGCAGGCAGAGCTTCACCTGGGTCCCGGACAGAGGGAGATGCTCCAGTTCACACCAGGGCAGGGTGCTCGGGGCAAGAGAAAGGACAAAACGCACAGGATGTTTATGCAACACCACCAGAAAAATCAATTTTGTTAAGAGTTGTCGTATCACGTAACGCAACACAGGAGCGTCTCCTTTTATTCTCGTTTGTTATAAAATGCTGAGTTGACACCCGGAGATTACAGGAAAATAGAGACCATTCAAAAAGATCGGGTTATGCAGCTCATCACTTTTCCAGCTGACCTGGCTGCAGCACCAAACGGGGAGGTGGCAATTCCTGGCCCTCGTTAGCTCAAAATAAGGTGCATGACCAGAGGGAACAGGCTGGTGCCTGCTGGGGCCTCTGGAAGCAAAGGGAAAAGGGAACAGAGCTCCGTGAAAAACGCTGTAGCAGCAGCAGTTGCCATGAGAGTAGCAGCAGGATACCCGGGATGCAGACCCTACGGTCTTTCCCAAGGCTGGGAAGGTTGGCAGGTTGGGGATACACACAAGGCTACACCCCACAGCCCATCCTGTGCTGGTGCTCTGCTGGAGTGCTGAGCTGAGGACCGGTAACCAGAAAGAAGAGCCCACTCCTCCAGGATATGCAGGCAAAAACATGGAAGGGAAACCCAGCTTCCAGCACGACAGCTACTCCTCCCCTCCGCACCCCGGCACGGCCTCGGCGCGGTGGAAGCAGGTCTCCCCTAACCACCATCCACCTCGAGCGAGGGCTGGGAAAGGCGGTGGTCACGGAGGATTAGCCCGGGTATCCGCACCGCTGGAATGGCCTGCTTGAACAACACGCCAAATCTCCCGTCCCAGCCTGCTGCAACGCTGCCGAGGGGTGAGCACAGGCACTGCCCCCTCCTGACCCCCCCGCCGGGCACCTCCGCAGCCCCGGAAACCAGGATTTGCACCTTCCTGCACAAGGTCATGGCACAACGCACCCACTGCCCAGGGAAGGTGAGAACGCCGGTGTTTACAGGCACCACGATCGCACCGCAGCGGGTCTGTGGGCGACACCAGGCAGCACTGACCTTGCGGGAGGAGAGGAAAGGAGCACCCGGCTCATCAGTCGGCGCATGTGTTTTCCGTATCCCTCCGGAGACGGAGCAGTAAGCCGTTAGATAATAAAATCTCCATTGCACAGCAGCTCCGGCTCCTGCAACGCCCCACGGTGCCGGGAGAGACGTTTGGGTGCTGTACGAGCAGATGTGGGTCTGGTGCATGCAGGGAGGGTCTGGTGCATGTGACGTGGGTCCGGCACGTGTGACGTGGGTCTGGTGCGTGCGATGCGGGTCTCGTGCGTGTGATGCGGGTCCTGCACATGTGATGCGGGTCTGGTGAGCGTCATGTGTGTCCGATGCATGTGGTGTGGATCTAGTGCATGCAGTACGGGTCTGGTGCTCATGATGCAGGACCGGTGTGCGTGATGTGGGTCCAGGTGCACGTGATATGGGTCTGGCGAGCGTGACATGGGCCTGGTGCATGCCGTGGGGGTCTGGTGCATGCAATGCAGGTCTGATGCATGCGTTGCTGGTCTGTCGGGTGTGACGTGTGGCCGGTGCATGCCGTGGGGTCCAGTGCACGCTGTGAGGGTCCGGTGCATGCGATGCAGGTGTGCTGCAGACCCACTGCGTGACCCGCCCCAAGCACCCCCTGCCCCATGGACCCCTGCCGGCCCCCCGATGCGGAGCGGCGCTGGCAGCCCAGTGCTGCGGCCCGCCTCCCCCCCCCCCCGAGTCTGCAGCCAGAAAGGGATGAGTCACGGCGGCCGCCGGGGCCCCGCCGCCCCCCACCCGCCCCACTCACCTGCGCGGGGCCCCGCCGATGTCCGGGGGGGTCGGGGGGGAGCTCAGCGACCTGGCGAAGAAGGGGAGAGAGCGGGCGGTGAGCGGCGGCTGCGCGGGGCGCGGAGCGGAGCGCGGTGCGGTACCGTGCGGCCCCCCCCGCCCCGCGCCCTCCCCCGCCTCCATCACCTGCGCCGGTCTCCATGGGTGCGGCGGGGCGGCCGGGGAGCGCGGCGGCGGAGGGATGGCGGAGGGATGGAGGGAGGATGGAGGGATAGGAGCGGGGAGGGAGGGAGGGCGGGAGGGAGGAAGGCAGGGATGGAGGGAGGGATGGAGGCAGGCAGGGAGGGAGGGATGAGCCTCGCAGCTGCGTAATTTGCCTCCCTCCTCTGCGCTCTTAAAGCGACGGCGGCGCGGGTGCCCCCCCGCCGGGTTTCCCCCCGTTTCTATGGCAACTCCCTTCTGCCGGGGCGCACCGCTCCCAAATAAAACAAAACAAAAGCCGGTTTTTGAGGTCCCTCCCTGGCGGCGGAGCCCCGCGAGCCGGGGGCTCCGTGCGCCCGGGGCCGGCGGCGGCGGCGGGTCGGGCTCGGCTCTTCTCCCCGCGTAACCCCGGAGGAGGAGGAGGAGGAGGAGGAGGAGGGAGCCGGGGCAGCCCCGCGCTGCAGCCACCCGGCCCTTGGAGCCTCCCATCGTTGTAATTTTCACCTAATTAGTCCAATTCTGGGAGCGTCCGTGCGCCTAATTAATGACGCACTTCCATAAAGTTAAATAACCAAATAAATCAAATCGTTTCAAGACCCTTGGGTCAGGCTGGCAGCGGCGACCCCGCCAGCCGCGGCGTTGGGTGGCACAGCAGCAGGCACCGGCGGAACCGACCCGCTGCCCAGAGCTCGTGTGCGGGGCTGGTTCTCTTGGTGCCCTCCCCGCTCGCTGGGTGGGAAATGGTGGTGGTGACCACTTGGCATGGCCTGTCTCATGTCTCGAGCACGGCCTGGTTGCTCACGGTGCCACCTACACCCAACCTTTCCGAACTCATCCATGAGCAAACACCCAGGCTGAGGCTGCCCGGTGCTTACTGGCACCCACCGAGCGACTTACGCTTGGCACCCGGCAAGCGGCGGGGCCGCGGCTCCGGCTCTGCTCCGCTCACCATGGCCAGGAGCACCCGAGGTTGGTACTGGAGGCTTCTCACTCCAGACTGGGAGAACAGCGAGATGCCCAGCTGTTACTACATGCATGTAACATCCTCCATGTGCCCGTGCGCACACAGAGGAAAGCCGTCCATGCGTCAGCAGTTGCTCCCAGACTGGGTCTGGATCCGAGTCTAACCGGCGAGCACGGGAGTTCTGTAAATACATGTGAATCCTTCTTCCAGGAGAATATGTCCTGCAAGAGTTGCACCTGGTTTTCTCCGATACACAGACTGGTTTCGATGGGTGGATGTCCTGCCTCTCATTTATTCTGGCCTGCCTCCGGCTCGCCTCCAGCCTCCTTTTGTTTCCCTCTTTCCTGGCGAATCCGATGCACAGCCTCTCTCCTTGAGAGGAAAATTAATGAGTTATCACATCGGCTGCCACCGGCGCTGCGCTCACCGTGTGGCGGTGGCAGACATGGCGCAGGCAGCAGCTCTGCCACGAGATGCACAGTCATTTCAGACGGCTTTTGGGGAAGAAAAACGGTTTCTCCTCCCCTCCCCGGCCTGCAGTGCTCAGTTTCCCAGGATGCGTGGCATGGCACCCTGACCCACTGAGCAGGGGGCTCACCGGGAGATGCACCGTGCCGGTGGGCACTAGGTAGAGGTTTCCACTCCTCCCTCTGCCACGGACTCGCTCCCAAGACGCCCCTTTCCTCACCTCGGGTCAGTGCCCAACCCTGAACCAAACTGCCAGGCCTGGCCTCAGCGAGGGGAGGGGAATGAGCTGCTCTTGGAAAAGGAAAATACCGTTTCTTTTGCAGGAAATGGAAAGGTTTTTACCCAACAGGGTCACTTTTCGCTCCCTTACACCCGGAAAAGCAACCGCTTGGAGAACAGTAGTAAAGGCTTCTAGCTTATTTTGTCAAAATTCCTACATGGAAAAAAGAAAACCAACTGTAACAACCCCCCCACCCAGCCAGCCCAAACCCCAGCCCACCCCTCCCTGCCCAGCACAGGGTCTGCGGCCCTTTCAAAGCCTGAGCACACCCCTCGGCATCAATCCCGCCCGTCCCCAAACGCTCCACACGCAAATAAATCGATGCACGACACGAACAGCCCGCGTCAGCCGGACCGCAGGCACAGGGGTGGGACTGAGGTGAGGGAACACCTGGCAAGCCACGATGAGAATGTCATCTGTCCTTTCAAAGTTGAAGAAAATCACCCAAAAACACTGACTCTGGGAAGGTGAACCCAAAGGATGACTTAGGCAGCTGCCAGTTTTGATCCTTCGGAACAAACGCCGACAAGCGAGGAAACATGGTCTTGTGGCTTTTATTGATTTCATATGGAGAGATATCAGCATACTGGTGGCACTGGGATGCTCCGGGGCGCTGAACACACACAGCCATCCCCTGCGGCACAGGTGGGATGCAGCTGACAAACGCTACCTTTACAAAATGACAGTAAAAACATTAAAACTTACCCTAAATTAGCCAAACCCACAAAGAACTAGTAGTATTTCAGTTTAACATCCTTTTTTAAAATAGGTCTGCACATAAATAAAAGTGTTAGTCGTTAAGGAAACACGGTCTGTGAAACGGAACAGCAGGATTTCGAGGGAACAGGATTTCTTCCTGAAGCTCATGTGACTCTTTAGGGATGGTGTAGCTGTCCTCTGCCTGAACACGAGGAAGCGATGCTGGAGACAGCAGCTTGCAAGACCTTAAAATATCAAATACTGAACATTCTTTGAAAGGAATGATTTCAAATAGACTAAATTTTTTCATAAAGAGAGCTGAACAGACTTCTCTTTCTGATGGCGTTAGGTAAGGAACACACACAAGCCCCGCTAAAAATAATTTAACCTCCAAAGCTGGTCTGTAAGAAAAGTTTTTAAGGATTTGCATAAAACCCCTCTCAAGGTAAATCTAAGTAGAATATGTATTTTAGCGATATTTTATTAACAGAATAAGTAACTGCTCATCAGATAAACATCTATATTAAACCCAAACAGACAGGGAACACCTCAGGAACTGACACGGAGGCAGCACACGTGCACGAGCCAGTTACTGGCAGTTCTGGGAGGTGGCGTGAAGGAGAAGGCTCTGCTCAGCGACCGCAGTTTGGCAAGACATTCAGTCATTCCTCCAGGATGTAGATTTGCTCAAAAATGTGGAATAAGCTCTGTTTTTACCAACTTATCTGAATAAGGCATGATGTCAGCGTGTCGAACATGGGGCCGACGGTGGCCGTGATGTCGGCGAAGGGCGCGCTCTGCCTCAGCTCGATGGCCGACTGCTTCTTGAGCGTGAGGAAGATGTAAAACTTGGCCGCCGCTTCTCTCCGGCTGTTTTTCCGACAGAGCTCCCGCAAGCTGAAAGAGCACGCACCGGATCGCTTCAGGTGCTGGGTAAGGGAGACAGGAACACCAGTTAAGTCACTTTCGCTGCCAGTAAAACCAGATCCCACCAAGCCTGAACCGCAGAGCGCTGCGCGGAGTGAGTATTTTCCGCTAGAACGCCTTGGACGGGATCTTGTCTTGGCTTCTGCAGTGACATAAGCAGCTCTGAACATTTTATTGCCACAATATCGCCAGCCCCTACGTATGTTACTAAAATCTCCACGCCCGTGGTTCCACAGAATTCCATGAAGCTGTACTGAGTCACGTGAGGAAGCGCGGCTGTAATGGTTTTCATGATTCAAACCAACAAAAACCACTGCGGACCCAGTTTGTTTTACATCAGCTATAGCCTAGGCAAGTCCAGTCACAGCTAACTAAGGGTTAATATTGCTTGTTCTTAATGGCTACACCTATATGTAAGTATTTATTCATGGGCATTGCACAGAACCTTTGAAACATGCCCACAGAGAATCATTTTTAAAAAGCCCAAGAAGGCTGTGAAGCCCACACTCAGGTTTCTCCCTCGCCTTCCTCCCTTCTCCACTCAGCCACGTGGCACGCTGCACTGGAGAACTGACCTGAAGGGAAAATCACTTTTTGTTGTGGTTTTATTTTTCTACCCACTCCCAACCAGACCAATCCTGGAGCACCAAAACACTCGTCTGGGGCAAAAAGAAAGGAGCAGCACTGTGCCGTTAGGCCAGGAGTTTGGACATTCAGCACCAGAGCAGCCTGTGCTGGCTGCTGTCGATACAGCGCGTCATGTCATACAGCTTCACCAGTTTTACAAGGATTTCTGCAGGAAAAGCAGAATAAGCCTTCCTGATGCTCAATTTCAAGCACCTCGAAAGTGCTGGGGCATTAAAACCTCTTCAGGGTGGTGGTACCAGCTTTCTCTTTAACATAACCCTCACTCGGTTCCCTGGCCAAGAAACAGCTCCAGCAGAGGAATAGCCCAACGGTGGCACCCTGCAGTGCCCAGCTGAGATCTGGCAACCTGCAAGCAGCCAGGAGCTGGGTTTTGTAGGGATACTCCAGAGCATGCTCATAGAAGGAAGAGAGCAAGGGCTTGGCATTACAGCAAACGCTGCCGTGGAAGCAAGCATTTAGAAAATTTTAGCGATTGCAGTAGCTGTGGGAGAGGACACCATGCCAGGCACTCGGAATCCTGGTTTCCTACATAAATATCCAATAAAATGCAGCTACACGCTGCATGGACAGCGTAAGCAGGAGATTTCTGACATGGTCCAACTGAAATCAGCACCTGGTTTCGGCATCTCATGACAAAATCCAGCACTGGTACCTGTAAAGTTTTTAATAACTGAAGAGTTCTTTTGCTCCACCATGTTTCTTGACTGTCTTTGCCGTCCCTCGTGAGCTCCTGGAGAGGAGAGAGAACAGAAGGTTAGACAGCATGTGTAAAAAGTCACTCTCCATGATGATGAAAAGGACACGAGTTCCAGCCTAATTGAAAATCCATCGGGACATCTGGGACCTCTGACAGCTCTGTGGCCGTGCTGGGCTGGGTGAAACAGAGGGAAGGATGCTAACAGGGTTCTTCCCACCACAGAGAGACAGACCAGGTGCAACAGCACGTTCGGGACCATGGAAGTGGCCCCACTGAGCCTGAGGAAGAGCTTCACAGCACGGCGCTGTTCGCCACGACTGGGATTCTGGCAGGATTTGTACCAGTCAGGCGCCAAAAAGGATGTTGAAAAATTTGGCTTTAGGTTTTGGGCTTAACCTCCAAAGCCGACAGGAGAAGTCTGCCCCTGTTTCAGTCTGAGCATCCTCAGGGCCAGTAAGTTCAGAAACTCTTTCCTTCTTGCAGGAAGTAAAATCTCTGAATAAGGAGCTGTTTCCCCCACAGCCTCTGAACGTTGGAACGCACACATCCCCGATTACTACGCCATGAAAGTTTCTGACTGGCAAAACACGTACGAAAGATGATGTTAGTACACCAGGATTCACTGTAAGTGCACGATGCCATCATTTTTCTTTGTTTTTTTTTTTAATATTTCTGAGAAAGAGCACGTTCTGTTCTGAAACAAGGCAGCGCTGCCGGCTGTGAGTGCACATACATTTGGTAACTCCGCTCGCTGCGTCTCAGCTCCGTGGCCCAGCGAACTGTTCCCCAGCGAGGAGCCCTCAGGGAAAGCCGCTCCATCCTCCTGTTCGAACGGAAAGGACCATCAACAGGCAGCACAATTTAAGCACAGAGTGTAATTCTCAATTATATAATTCTGCTCAGAAGATTTATTAGAATAAACGTTTCCCAAAGTGATTTGATAGTTGCTGTTTCTACCATGTCTCTCCTGACAGAGGAAAGGATCTCGCTGCAGGATTCATCCCACAGCTGGATCCACACCTACGGCCTCAGTTCAGGCACAGACCCGACATTTTCTGCTGCCATTAGGTCCAATTCTGTCATTCTTTTTCAACTTTAACGAGCCTCATGTTCTGTAAAGAATGCCCTTTCACGTTAGATGGCAGAAACAGATTGTTATTGCTTGAGTATTTCCTCGACTTGAGACACAAAAGATAATTTTTATCATTTATGAAGATGATTCTCTCTTCAGTAGGAAAAGGCTGTATTTTGTATTGAAGTTCCCTTAATACTTCATGATGAGACTGTAATCTATACTGATTAATAGACATTTTAATTAATAGGTCAATTCATGGTTTGAATCTTCCAAAGTGCCTATAAACAAACCCTCATGACACAAGCTGCCTCTAGCATCCTTTTCAAACACCCATTAGTAATTTCTTATCGTGTTTTACGTGGAACCCTAGCACAAAATTAAACCAATAAATATATTTAGGTCTCTAAAATGGACAGAAACTGCTCACTATAGTTTCACCACAGCCATCAGGAGTTTCGTTTCTGTTCTTCTCTGATGTCAACATAAACAAATCATTTCTGTATTTTCTCTCAGTCTCTGAATCAGCTGGCTCCTGCAGATAACTGGGTTCTTCCACTATCAGCATCTCTGTGTTAACAAAAAACAAGGTTCAAGAGGAAATTACTGTGAATCTCTGTCCTTAAAAAAAAAAAATAAATAAAAAATGAAAACCAAAAATCACACCCTAGTTTAGGAATCTTTGAGAGCAAGAGCCAGAATGAGTAAAATATCGAATAAATATCATTCCCAATAGGACCACGGAAGAAGAAGCAGCTTTCAAGAGTTTTTCCTTTTCTAAAAGTTGACCTTTATGGACTTGCAGGAGGTGGTTTGGTTGGTTAACTTCTGAGGCAGCCATACAGGTTATATTTCTAACATCGCCTTCTCAGGAGTGCTAAAATGGAACATTTCTTCTTGCTTGGTATTAACTAAAACACAGTCTTCAAGATACAAATATAAGTTATTCACAGGAATTTGGAAATTTGGAGAGTGGTTTGTTTAAACTCAAGTGGGAAGCTTGTTTTTTTTTTAAAAAAAAAAACAACAAACAAACCTGCAATTTGGTAGACAATTAGAGAAACCAAAAGTGAAACTAAAAATACCTCCTTATGCCACAAGGAAGAAAAAGTCTCACATTTCATTTCTGATCTAAAGAACAAAAGCAGCAAAGTACTTATTAAAAAAAAAAAAAACACCACACCACCAACATTCTTTTTAATAATTAACAGACAATTTCCTCAACATTTAACTTTTTTGTCCTTGGTTCTGCAGAATACTGCACAAACGCCATGCCTCTCAAACATCATGTAAAACAAAATATTTTCTAACAGCTAATTCTGCAACAACAGAATTAAAAGATTACCTGTGGTATCTTGCTCTTTTCTTGTTTCTTCCATTCCAGACTCCTTCTGTACTGCATTTCTTCTTGTCTTAAATCCAGGGCTCTTGAAGCATTTTGCAAACAACTGAAAACAACATTTTTATTTGCTTGCTTTCAGAAGATCATGTTAGAGTATTTGTAAACATCAACACAAAGGCACGAATATGAGCTGTATATTAATTACTGCAACCTGAGATTTAGGGATTTGAATTAGGTCATTCTGAAAACCTGCAATTTTTAATTTTTTTTTTTTAAGTAACAGCCTTCTGCAGCTTCAACTTTGGCAGCGAACTCCATGAAGAAACATCTTGGCAACAGCTTGGCTCATTTTTGCTTGGGATTAAAGAAAGCAACGCCTGCAGCTACCTGTGTGCGGATTTCTCTCCCCGTGTACTGGTGTGCGACTGTTTTTCATCCTCATAAAGAACGAGCTGTAATTCTGCACCTCGACTCTAAGTGGTGAAGCTGTGCTGCTCTAAGGAACCTGAGGAGCTGCTTGCCTGCAGACCCTGCCTCCCACGACAGAAGAAACACGGTGCAATTAATACAAGGCTGCTGCTCAGGGTTTACACCGTATCTTTCTGCACCACCTTGTATATACGTTGATTTCTCGTTTGTCTTATCGCCAGCTCTAACCTTACAGCTTCTTTGAATGGTCTGTGGGATAACACGCAGGGGCACGAGAGGCTTTGATAGATCATGTTTCCACGAAACAAGTAGGTCTGTCTGATGCAAAAAGAGCAGTAAGGTCCACAGCCACAGGAACCCTTCTAGCCAAAGTGACAGAGTGACCCTCTGAAAGGCAAGTCCCTGACTGCTCTCCAGCTGGAAGCTTGATCTCCGATTGGGAAAGCACAGAAGAAACTGGCATACCATCTTTCCAAAGCCATTAACGGCATTGTACTAATAATGTTTAAGCCTGATGTACCTTAAAGTGAATGTAGAAGAAATACGCGATCTCATATTGATTACGGGGCAGAAACAAACCAGAAAACGATAAAACAAAGTAGAAAGTGGAAAAGAAATGGACAGAAATCTACAAAGTTGTGTATTAGTGTTCGACCACTCAGGTGCCAGTATGCAAAGTGAAACATCAGCTGTCGAGTTTCTGTGCCGTTTATTACTTCTCGTTGGAGTGCTGGAGCTTAAAGCCGTGAGCTCTCCAGATGGTCCTTCTGATGAAGCCATTAGTGGTGAGCATGCAAATAATCATTGGGTGTCCAGCTGAGCTGTGCTGCAAAACACCTTCAGTGGTGCTACGCAGGTGCAGCTGGCCAGGACTTCACGTAAAACCAGGTCTGCCCAATCTCCCCACAATCTACACAGTGGCCTAAAAACCTACGAGGAATTGAGCGTTACCCTTTGCAGCTCCGCGTGCACCACAGGCTGTGCAGCGTGGGACAGGAGTTTATCCACACTTCCTGATTCCTTCCACATCATTATTTTTTTCGTTGGGGGTGCCAGGTCTAATGTGGTGAGGATGTCTGTGCAGCTCTTAAGTTGGTTGTAGATGGTGTTGCAGCTCAGCTCCTTGTTTACATCCACAAGCAACTTCCTCTTTCTTTTTGTTTTCTTCCTCTGGGTAACAGCTAAATAGAGCAAGTAATTATTTTTTTAAAAAAGAAAAAAGTCTAATAAGGTCTGTTTACAGAACACTTAAGCACATAAAAAGCACTGTGAATCAAACAGGCAGGCTGCTGACCTCTTGAAACACCGCACAGACTTGACAATCAAAGTACAAGTGCATGGGCCATTTCTCCAAAAGTTTTCATCAAGTAAACTCTTTGCATGCTTGTACAGGAAATTCACACACACTTAATTACAGAAGACATATGGCTATTGCACTAAAGAACCGGGAACACGAGGACTTCATGAGAACACGTGATCCACCAACGAGACTGAATAAGCTATCTTTAATCCATCAGGAAGTTAATTGTTCCAAGGATCGCTGAGGTACTCAACAGGTTTCATTCCCTCATAATTAATATCTGTATTTGTCACTTTAATCGTTTAGCAATTTAATTAAGATGCACATAGTAAATGTAGAAGAGAGACCTGGATTGATGTTATAGCCGTAACTTCCTGAATATTATTTTGGCAGGCTGGAAAATTCCAGTGTTCTAAATATTAGTGTCAATGTGAGCTTGTTTATTTGCTCACAGCCACCAACGTGGTAGGTGACATTTAGATTCACCCGCAGAAGAAATGGAACATTGTTCTTTATGGATCTTTTTAAAGTTTAACATTCACAAAACAAACTTTTACAAAGGCCTGGAAGTTTTAAGGTCGTTATTTTACACATCAAAATCGCTGATGTGTCACTAGCAATAAAAGTTTGTCAGCTGAAGCTCCAGTAATGCTCATGAACAGGCCAGGCTCACGCCGCGAGGTACGTGAAAGAAACTGTAAGCAGAGATTTGGGCAGATCAGATGAGTAACCCACTATTGTTTTGTAAAATAGTTCCCACAAAACAGAACTCTGACAGCAGGAGCAGGTGAACTGTAAAGTGAGAATAATCTGGTGTGCAAATGTTTTCACTAACAAGAAGAAAAACAAACCTCCTAATGCAAACATTCGGCAAGAAGCTGGTCAGGTTCTCACCTGTGTCATCAACTGGCTCAAGCACAAATCCTTCTTCTGCTCTCAACAAAAGTATCGTGTCGTTCGCCAGGCGACCGACTTCCTGCACCGCGGTGTCTGCGCAGCTGGACTCAACTACAAGAAAACCCAGCAAATAATCCAAATCAAAAAGAGTTTACGAGATGGAATAATGTCTCAGTCTCATGACGCAGAATGATATCGGACCAAAAAATCAGAATGAGAAAACTATGATTTTGTCTGTAATCTCACAACCACTTTAACCAGTAACAACTGGCACTGCTGCTGCTCACATTCCACGCTTCCCTCTGCTGAACCTGTATGACCAGGTGGCGGAACAGCCTGAAGAACCGATCTGGAGGAACACCCACCTGACAAAACGTGTTTAGGGGAAAAGTGTTTGGTTTCAATTCGTATCTGTTTCCAGCTCCAGGCAACTGCGTGGCAGTGTGGTCATTTCTGCCAACACGAACGGAACAGGGAGTACCAGGACCAGGGCAAGGAGAGGCGAGTGCTGCTGTTTCCCTCTAAAGCTGTTCCAGATTATTCAGCTTTAAAGTAACAGTGTGATGGGGGTATAAGGGCTTACGATACTAAAAACAAATTAGTTTATTTCAGCCTGGAGAAGAGAAGGCTCCGGGGGGATCTTATTGCAGCCTTCCAGTACCTAAAGGGGCTACAGGAAAGCTGGGGAGGGGCTTTTTACAAGGGCGTGTAGTGACAGGACAAGGGGCAACGGCTTTAAACTGAAAGAGGGGAGATTTTGATTGGATCTAAGGAAGAAATTCTTCCTTCTGAGGGTGGTGAGGCACTGGCACAGGTTGCCCAGAGAAGCTGTGGCTGCCCCATCCCTGGAAGTGTTCAGGGCCAGGTTGGATGAGGCTTTGGGCAAACTGGTGTAGTGGAGGGTGTCCCTGCCCATGGCAGGGGGGTTGGAACTGGATGGTCTTTGAGGTCCCTTCCAGCCCAAACCAGTGTGTGATTCTATGATTCTGTAATATCAAACCGAAAGAAGACCAACACCACCTTTATGAACTACTAAAGTGCGTCACTGAAATACAAAGCCAGAAATACTCGTAGGTAAAGTTCAAAGTTAACAGCACACCCTTGTTGAGTTTCCTTTCCCTACAAAAGCAGTTATCACACTGCCTGGGCAGCAGAGTGGAGCAACAGCGTATCCACCAGGAGATCCCACAGAAGTGTTCCTAAGCAACGTCCAGTTACAAACCTGGAATCCCCAGGTCAAATTAAACTATCCCTAAAATGGTGGATGAAGCATGCTAGGAAAAAAGCAAAAGATGTGACTAAAGGAAAAAGGCACGGAATACTACACAAAGCTGAATGTGAGCAGCTTTAGACATTCCCAGAGGAACGGAGGGTTGGTGTGAGTAAGGCGGAGCGGGCACCGCCGACTCACTGGCTGCACTGTTCTCCGGCAGATCTTGTGACAAAGGATGTTCTTGCTCCATGTCATGAAGGTCTTTATCTACGCCGCTCTGCTCATCCCTCAGCAGGATTTCTGAAACACAAAATGCACCGTTTTCGTCATCCCAAGCCTTAGCAGTCACGAACCAGCCTGATACAGCCTAAAGTTCCTTACGTAAGGTTAGGTCTGTGTAAAGCAAAAAAGCTCTGCTTCCACAGATGGCTGGCAATGGTCCGTCTGCCTTCGACAGTACAAAAAGAGAACGCTAGTCTGAATAGTGAGATTTCCACCTTTTCTTTGAAAAGTATGATACTGATATTCTTTAAAAGTTTGCGTAAATCCTCTAAAGCATGAAGATGCAGAAGCTGCTTTGCTGCCTTTGTTATTACAACAATACAGATAAAAACGCTGCAGTATTTCACCTTTGGAAATACAAATTAAATTGTTAAACATTAGGTATAAATTGAATGCCTTTAATTCTAAAAAACTGAAATATCTTCTTTAATACAATTTTACTTGGCAATGTCTAAGTGATCATAGATGTAACGACAAGTAGGGAAAAAAGGAAGTGTGAAAACAACAAAAAATACAGAATTTATGTTCGAGACCAACCACTTTCATGCCGTCTTGTTCGTTTTCCTGTAAGACTAAAAATGCTTGGAAGGAAACCAGCTCTGTTTATTGGTGGGGAACCTCACCAATCATATCTGCAGCATCCCCCTCGTCTCCAAAGCAGTCGTGCTCAAAGCGGTGAGTATCTCCACGCAGTGCAGACGTGTCTCCACTCACGCTCGCAGAGTTGTGGTCGGCCACGAGACTGTTACTGCTCGTTAAGACGCCACCGGCAGCGCGGCTCTGCGTTCTTGGTGCATCTGGTTCTTCATCTGAATAAACACAGAATTTCTGCTGCTTCACCTGCCCGAGTGTTTGAAACGCATGTTTACCCATTTCCTAATTTTTCAAATAATTTGTAAAAGATTGTCAGATATCCCATGCCTCAAATGGAATAAGTCGTGAACAACTTTAGCTAATTCAGTAAAAAGCAGAAAATGTTGGGTTTGATTCTCAGTCTCCAATATTATGTTACTTAGGCAGAGTACTTACACAAGAATTTAAGTATAAGATAGTAAGACAGGCCAATTAGCACAAGTATGAAGCAAATGCACTTTTAATAATAGCTTTTTCACATGTGGCAAGGACTCAGGCTGTATAAAATGTTGCACAAAACACACTTTTGCTTATGGAATATTTCTAATTTCTCAACTTCTCTCACCAAAGATTCTATCACAGAGAAGTATATTGCTTTCGTAATCCTCTGTAAGTGTGATGTCTTCAGCTCTGCTCTGATTCAAGGTAAAATGTTCAGCAACGTCAATGGCACTGATGAAAAAAACATTATACAAAATATAGGGTGAACTGAAACCCATTGACCGTTTCGCTGGAATGAACATGAAAACTTGTTTCTAAACAGTCTTCAATTCTAACATTTTATCGTAAACCCCCAAAAGAGCTTCTCTTTCCTGTGGCATTGGAAGTACCCCAGCGATCCTCACTTCTGTGGAGAGAGGACAACTGCTCCCCAAAGCTGTTTGTGTTCAAGGCACTTAAGGTTTTATGGATAAAGTTCACACAAAGGATCCAAAGCAGACATATTTATAAGGACGAGGGAAGCACCCATCCTCCTCTCCGTGTTCCGCATTTCTCCGCTCTCTTTTGCAAGGAAACTTGGGCTTGTGTGAATTTGTTCACATCCAAGCCCTGCTATCCACCAGACACTTGTCACAGAGAAAGCATCGAACTGGTGTAACACCATCATCTGTAAATGGGACACACGAACCCTTTGGGTAGGCACGAAGGCACACTCACAGAGTTGGCACACTTGAATTTACGTGTATTACGTCACAGAGGTACTTACAAAATGCTACACACTTACAGATCCCAACAAACTGCATTTATGACGAGGTATAGGGGGAACCTCATCTGTTATTCTGGACCGTTGGGGGCATCAGAGCCATCAGAAGCACGTCCTGGCCTCTTGCTTTTGATCAGTTTTTCTATGTTAATGCTGACTTGGGTCAGAAAAGCCAAAGAAACATGCTGGCTTTTCATGGCGAGCCAAGCTGACTACTGCTGGTAAAACAGCCCAGCCCCAAAGAGCGAGGGAGCAGAAATGAAATGCAGTTACACAGGGGAACAGTGCAACACTGCGGGGTCACCAGCCAGAGCTCCCTCGGTCTGACAACAGGAGTCACACTAACTTTTACTAACTTACACTAACTATCTGCTAACTTACACTAACTTACACAAATTTTTGTATCTGCTCTTGAGGCCAGTAAGTTGTTTGCAGGCTTCACTCAGACAATTTAGAATTAGAAAATCCCCAAGTCTAAGTTCAATACATAACTTCATTGTAAAGGTCTGTTGATTTAACAGGCTTTGAGGAACTCTACAAAAGGACAATCCCTGTGACTTGTAAAGCTGACTCGGAATTTAGGAGGACTCAGTTGTCAAATCAAAACTATTCCATCTGAGTCTTGATCAGGTAACAGCAAGGATATCTTTTACTTCGGAAAACACTAAAGTAATGAATAAAAACTAGGGAAGCATTTACTTTAAATCAGGTAGTGGTGTCTCAAAATCATGAAATTCTTCAGGTAACGTAATGGACTGATAAGCGGCCTCAAAGTTCTCTTCTGGAAGGTCAACGAGTCCTAAAAGACACAGACCACATAACAAAATAAGTGTCAATAAAATAAAAGTAATGTTCTCTCTAGTAGGTATAGTAAGACCATAAACCTGTCAGGGAGGCCTGCTGCCACTCTAAATAACAGAGAGGTAAAGCTCGGGCACTTTGTCAACAGGACTCCAAAGTGCAATTAAAATCCGTAATTTACACGTACTTTAGAGCCATGTTTTTTACAGACAGATGCAGAAGAGTTTGCTGACACAGGACGTGAAATACTGTAGATACACCAGGGTTACGAACAGCTGCTTTAAGTCCCTGGAAGATTCTCACAGCTGACATTTAGCCTTGAGTCGTTCGTACCACTTCAAGTGAATTATTGCGTTTTCTTTTGCTCCCCAGTGCCTGCCTAACGCTGTCCTCCAGCATCAAATAATCGTGAGGTGAGACAGCAAAGACTTGGTAGTCAGAGAATCCTGGAACAATTCAGGTGAGAAGGGATTTCTCAAGGTCATCTAATCCAACTTTTAGCTCAAAACAGGATTAGTTTCTAAGTCAGATCACTTTTGTCGATTTCTGCCGATGGAGATTCCACAGCACCCCTGGACAGCCTGGTTCAGCATTTTACCACTTCCACTGGGAATTTCCCCCCCCCCACTTTATATCTAGCTGGAGTCTCCCTTGCCGCAGTCGTGACCATTGTGTCTTGTTCTTGTGCTGTGCAGTCCTCTGTGAGCTACTCAGTATCTATTCAAAATAGATAAGTACTCTGTACTTATCTTAAGTGTTTCTTCTAGAGATTTCCAAATATTTACAAATATTAACTAACTAATCATGTTCCTGTCCTCCAGAATAACGCAGAGTAGGTATTCACTATTCTGCAAACAGTCCAGGCCAGCAACAGATGCTGGTGTCCTGGTCTTAGCCTTTTTTTAGACAACAGTGCCTCCTCGTTTGGTGCCTAAGCACGACAAACGTACAGCCCGTTGGAAAAGGATCCAGTCATCCTGCTCCCCTCGCGCTGGCTACATGGCTGGAGCTCAAAGCACACTGTCAGATCTGGCACTAACACACTGTTAGACATGTTGTTGGTGTCAGCAGAAATTAAAATTAATTATCTAGCAACAGAGGCTGAATTCAAGCTTCTTCTCCTAAGACCACTTAAGATACTGCTGCTTTTAAAGGACTCAAAGACCTGAAATGGCATTAAATTAAGCCAAACTCCACATCCACAGTAGGCACCAATGAATTCAATATCCTTTGGGATCAATAACGTGTATTTAACAGAAATAACCAAAATTAACTTTTAAAATAAGAGCTGCAAAGGACACATGGAAAAAAAAAAAGTAGAATTCCATACATACCAGGGCGAAAGGCTGTCTTCATTTTTGTCAAAGCCTCACTACAGTCTGCCAAGAGGTACTTTGCTTTCCTGTGGTAAATACGCACCACTCCTAGGAGCAAGTGTCCAGAGGTTCGCAGAGCTATTGTAAACTTGGGTGATTTAAAAAAGGTGTTTAGGAGTTAGTATTTTCGGCAAAAAACATTAAAATGAAAATATGACACAGTAGTAACAGAGTTCCAGTAACATAGACCAGTACAGAGCTCTACGAAACTCCACAGAATTATCAGATCCACTGATACAGAGGATCGTAAACAGAAATGGATTTTCAGGGCCAGGAACTTCTAGTTGCTTCAGTTCCTAGACCCTGCCAGGTGAAGTACGACTCCTGAACTGATGCTCTTCCTTCATCTAAAACACCTCAGCCGACTGCCAGCCAACAGCATAACACATCCGGAAACGGAAAGTGCCTGCACACATTCTGGTATTCGACGCTTTGGTTACTCCAGTGAGCAGACACCATACCAGCTGTGCCCTTATTTATGCAACTAAAGGCCGTAACTATGCCCTTATTTCTGCAGAGTCTTCCTGCACTGAGCACGCTCCATGTGGTCATGCTGGTGCTAGACAGGACAGCACACCAGGGAAAGCAGAGGATACTCAACTAGTACCTCTTGGAAAACACTTCCAAATAATATTATTTAAACAACACTGAGTTTAATCATAACCCACGCAAGACAGACAATGAAATTCGGGCTACCAAATATCAAGCAGGTCTTTTCATGGAGAAAACAAAAAAAATCTGCTTGTGCCAGCTGGAAGCCTTGGATCTCCTGAGCCGACTAGTGACAGCACAAAGTGTCGCTCACCGTTCCCTCGGATGCAATCGCGACGGCGAGGCCAAGGACTGAGTCACGGTACTCGGCTGCCTGCATCCGTGCTTGCTGGGGTCATACCTGATCCGTGACACGCAGAGGGCTCCAGCCTCTGGGACTGCTCATACGCAGCCTCCCATGAGGACTACGTATGCTTAATTATATATTTAATGGCTGATAATGGAGGACCTGGAAGAAGTCCACTGGAAGTGGAAGGATGGCAACAATATGTCAAAGTTGTTTATTATACGATCAGCAAAAGCATTCTCCTCGGATGGTCTGTGTACAATTCCGCAGCAGTTTTCTTAGTCCCTTGACTTTGGTTAAGCAGCAGAATTTTTGATCTTTTTCAGACAACTTCCTCAAATACCAGCATTTCCCAAATCCTGTTCAACAGCTGGTGCTCAGTCTCCCAAGACAGACCAGTGCTACCACACCGCACCCCACTGACGGGCTCCTGCTGCCTCATGAGCCGCTCAAACCCACGTCCCGTGATCCCGCGGTGCCCACAGAGCCCTCCCTGGAGCTCTACCGATGCGCGGAAAAATATGTGGGAATATATCGTGGTAACATTTTCTTACACTGTGCATAAACGTACGCCACAGATCTCCAGGAGTAAAATAGCAAGTAAAAGATTCATGCAACTGTCGGATGGAGATTTTATCTGAGAGAGGATTGAATAAAATCAGAGTCGGTGTTTACCTCGCACTGGTTTTCAAATAGCCACAAATTTGTCCTAAAGTGAGTCTCCACGATAGCAACAGTCCTGTTCCCTACGAGACACGAACGCCTCTACCCCAGACCTTTGACCAAAGACACCTTCTCGTTTAACGTCATACCTTTGGCGAGATGATCTTTTCAACGCTAGTCTCTAAATTGCACTCAAATATATGTGCTTTGGTGAGCTTCTTCTCCCAGTGGGCAGCGAGCCATATTTTGGCCAACGGCCCGCGCTTGTTGACCAGCAAGTGCATGTCGAACATGGCGCCTGGGCCACGGCTCGCGGCCAGCCCGCCGGCCGCCTCCCCGGGCGCTTCCCCTTCCAGCGGGAGAAGGGTCCTGAGGCACGATGAGGGGAGAGGGATTTAGTGGGATCTGAGGGGATGGGGGCACCCAGCCGGGCGCTGAGGGGACAAGGAGATTTAGCAGGACCCAAGAAAATGGCGGGACCCAGCTCAGCCCTGAGGGGACAGGGGGATTTAGCGGGACCCAAGAAAATGGCGGGACCCAGCTCGGTGCTGAGGGGATTGAGGGGATTTAGCGGGACCCTGAGGGGATGGGGGCACCCAGCTGGGTGCTGAGGGAATGGGGGGATTTAGCGGGACCTGAGAAAATGGCAAGACCCAGCTCAGCGCTGAGGGGATGGGGGGGATTTAGCGGGACCCAAGAAAGTGGCGGGACCCAGCTCAGCGCTGAGGGGACGGGGGGGATTTAGCAGGACCTGAGGGGATGGGGGCACCCAGCTGGGCACTAAGGGGATGAGAGGATTTAAGGGACCCTGAGGGGCTGGGGGGATTTGGCGGGACTCTGAGGGGACGAGAGGATTTCAGAGGAGCTGAGGGGATGGGGCGACCCCACTGGGAGCTGAGGGGACAAGGGGAATTTAGTGGGATCTGAGGAGATGGGGGGCCCAGGCGGGCACTGAGGCAATGGAAGGGGGGGGGATTTACCGGGATCCTGACGGGATGGCGCTGAGGAGGTTTAGTGGGGCCCTGAGACGAGGGGCCCCAGCGGGCTCCGAGCGGGCTGGAGGGGATTTAGCGGGCGCTGAGGGGACGCGGGGGGGATTGAGCGGGGCGCGGGGCCGGCGGCGGTTCCCTGCGCGCTCCCGCTGAGGCGGGGCTGGGGGGGTGCGGGTGCGCGCGGCGGCGGGAGCGCGCGCTGCGCGCCGCTCCGCTCCCCGCTGCCGACCCGGCGCTCCCGGGGGCCATAAATACACCCCCGCTCCTTCCCGGGGCTCCCGGGGGCCATAAATACACCCCCGCTCCTTCCCGGGGCTACCGGGGCGCACGGCGCTGCCCGGCTCGTTGGAGGTTGCTGTGAATGGAGAGCACCTCCCCAGCGCTCTCCTCCTCCTCTTCCTCCCGACCTCTTTTGCCCTTGACATTTTAAAATCCCGCCCGGGAGGTACCGCTCCATCTCCTTCTCTGCAGCTCCTGCGTAGCTCTGGGCATGTTTGATAAACTGTGTTGGTGAAGGAAAACAAACAAACAAACAAACAAACAACACAAAAAAAAAAGAGCTTCCGATCTGCTGCCTGGGCAGAGGGATAAGGGTGAAGGTGCGCAGTGCCCGCCCGTGCCAGCCGCAGCCACCACCGAGCGGAAAAGGCAGCGTGTTTGCACACTTACACGTCATCAGGCAGGAAAAAACCGAGTGTGTCAGCCCTCTGTTGGTGTTTCTGTGCTGGGCTTTACGTTCAGGCAGAGCACAGCGAGCCTCCTGGCGCGCCCGAGCCACAGCCTGGCACATCAGCTGGTGCCACATCACAAGGCACCTGTGGTTTTCCCCATCTCGCCGGCGGCCTGGGGTCAACTGAAGATAATTAGATCTCAATTATCACCAGGAAAGTTTTGAGCCTCTTCCCAGCACAGGTCTGCAGCTGGTCACGGCGGAAGGCAGAGCTCTGACCCGCTGGCTGCCTTTGGGCACAGCTGGTACCCTGGGCTAGGACGTTGCTGTCTGGGGAGGGAGAGGGGGGTTCTGCTATGAAACACCCTTGGAGCGATGCATCCCCAGTGGGGACCTGGAGGAGCCCCCCATGAGCCCCAAAGCAGCCATCCACCGCCCTTGCAAGGGCATCGAGCCTGCCCTGGCACCCAGCACCTGTGAGAGGGAAATGACCCGTGCCGGTGCCCGGCTGTGCCGGCTCTAGCCCTCCCCAGTGCTGAGGCCGATTTCCAGTGCCGGGGTGCAAAACCAGCCCTGCTTCCCTCACTGGTGGCAACAGCTCCCAGGGGCAGTTTGCAGAATCAGAAACCCCATGGGCAGCTGGCGCTGCGTGTGCGTCCTCGTGTGCACGGAGAGCACTGGGGTGCCATGTCCGTGGCACACAGGGACCAGCCGTGCCAGGAGAGGCGGCTGTAATGTGCCAGGCACCTCCGGTCCTTGCAAACCTCTGGATCTCCCCGCCGATGCGGAGCCAGCGGCTGGCTCCCAAATTGCTTGGCTGCTTTTTCCCTGACCTCCGAGTCACCTTGAGCCGTGCCGGCTTGGGCGTTCGCTCTGCCATGGGATGCTGTGAATACTAAGGAGGCAGGAATGAAACTTCACCTCCGTGGCGAGGCTGGAGCAGGGTCGGCACTGCCAGCGGGCACTGGGCAGCCGCGGTAACAATGCACACTCCAAAACCGGGCTGTGCTGCACGGGGGTGCACTGGAGGGACCAGCAGGACAGAGATGTGTCCACAGCCCTCCCAGCTCCCTCCCGTTCCTGCTCCCGCTGTCTCCTCCGCTGTCTCAGGGCTCTGAGTTGCTGTCCCTCTCATTTAATCATTTTGGCCGAGCAGCAGCATGTCCCCCTCCCCGGCAGCCCCGTCCCGCTCCCTCACCCCGCTCCATCTCCCAGGCTCCCTCCGTCCCTCCTCTTTCCGTTTCTTTCCAAGCCTTCAGTCTCTCCCCTCCAATGCTCCTGCAGATTCATTGTGAATTTTGGCAGCACTGTCTCTGACCTTGGCCGTCTCCCTCCTCTCTTTGCTCCTGCGTTGGCAGCATAGATCTTGGCTGTCTCCATCTCTCCTCCCCTCCCTCGGTGCCAGCGCCCAGGGATGGAGCGGCCCTTGCCAGTCCCCAGCCCCACGCTCAGGGCCAGGCTGGAGAAGGCTTCCGGGCTGCCCACCCTGCACCCTCCAGCCCTTCAGAGGCCCGAGGCCATCTCCCAGCTCCCACCCAGCCCAGGCAGTGGGACCCAGGGGCAGCACAGCGAAAGCAGTGATGTGTGCAGGATGCATCTCTCCGCCTCATCCATTGCAGGTGTCCTCTCGAGCATGTCTGTGGGTTTGGGGTGCAGGAGCACCCCCCTGGGCAGCACGGCACCCTGACCCCGCGGCAGAGCATGGCACGGACCCGACTGCCACACCAGCTGCCTCCATGCTGGCAAGCTCATCCCCGTGGCCGTAGGAAGGCAGGTGGGAGCCATGGCACAGGGGGCACTGCCTTTGCCCGCCAAGCCCCCAGCCTCAGCACCCCGAGGGCTCCTGGGTGCATCGTCAGCCGTGGGGCTTGGGTGCCCCAAAATGGAGGGCTTGACCACGGCTCTGCTCAGGGGCAGGCCGGCAGCATTCCTGTTTTTCCCAGGGAACTGAGTGATGCATGAGGCAGCAGTCCCCAGCGCTGGCACGTTCTCCTCCCAGCCCTGCTCCTGCCCGCCCGTCTGTTCGCAGGGATGCACCCGCCTGCTCCAGATCCATCTTTTCCTGCTGATTCGGGACAATCTGTGTCCCGTGACCTACTTGTCTCCAAGCATCTTCTGCCTTCCCGCGGAGTGGGTTGGAACTAAAGCTTCTCTAAATGTGGTTAACGTGTCAGGATGCACTTACATTTATTTTTAATTCTGCTTCCTTCTCGGCCCACTTCTGGATGCGTCCCTGGGGACGCTGTGCTGGGAAGCTGCTGCGTTTCAACACAGCGCAGTAAGAGGAGACCGGAGCAGCGAGCAGGTGGGTCACAGCACACACAACCTCCACTGCAAACTTAAAAAATAATAAAAGCATGTGTATCCCTGCCCCTGACATGGCAAAAGGTGATGGGAGACCCCACCCCAGCCCTGTTGCAGCTCAGGGACTGCATGGCCCCCAAGGGTGCTGGTTGGCATCGGCCGTGATGTCAGCGCATGGCAGTGGGGAACCTGCAAACCCATTTTGCTGAGCTAAACAAATAATTAAAATAGAAAACCTTCCCAGGGCACCTTGCCGGAAAATTTTTTTAAAATGCCAGAAAATGGCTAAAAATTATCCAGAGGTTAATTTTTAACAGAAACTTCAGAGTTTAATGAGGGAGATGTTCAAGGAAGGATAACGTTGTCACCTGTCATCGAGCAGCAGTGGCACAAGCCAAGCTGGCCCTACTGGGACCGTGCCAGCTCCAGTGCCTGGATGGGTGCTGAGCCGGTCCAGCCCGCAGCCTGGCTCCCTCAGAAAATACAAATGCACCTCTTTGTTTGGGCGTGCATCCCCCTTAAACTCCCCGAACCTTTTTGATCAGTTTTAGCTGTATTTGACAGAGAAAAATCCTTGCCTGTGTCATGAAACGGGTGGCAGGAAACACCCATCCGCTGTCCCCACGCAGGAAAATGCCCCAGCGCCATGGGCTGCGTGAAGCCAAGTGTGGCTGCAGAAGGACTCGCTGTGTGGGGGGACCAGGACGCAGGGCACGGGGGGCTCAGGGCGCTGCCCACCCATCCCTGCAGCCCCGGCGCTGCCAGCTCATCCAGCACTGGCATCGGAGCATCATCTAGGGCGCTGGCGGGCGAGCTTGTGAGGATGCTGGAGGCATGTGAGTGTGCTGAAGGGAGCAGAGTGTGATGGACAGATCTTCCCGGCAGCTTTCAGCAGCCCACCCGCTATCGCCCAGGATTTACATCCGCAGCCCCGTCTCCGGGCACCGCTCCAGACGCGGAAATAGCACACGTCTTATGAACACACGAGCGAAAAGCGCGCTGCTGCCAGTGGGTCACTGCCGGCGCTCAGGCCCGCATCCAGTTTCAGGTCAGCGAGACGCGGCACGCGGGCACTGACACAAGAGCTTGTGAAAAATGGAATAAATAGTGCGGTGAGAGGCATGGGGTGCAGGGGGGGCTCTGTGCGAGGTGGCACCGTGGGGGACAGCCTGGCTGGGGAATGGCCCCGGACAGCGAGCACCGCCACGGGCTCTGTGGTCCCAGGCTGGAGCATCTCGTGCCTGGCCAAAGCCCAGGTCAAGCCCTGGATGTTTCCCCAGGGATTTGGGGCAGGCTCGGCCCTGGCAGGGGCTCTCAGCGGGCAGCCGGCCGGGTGGGAGCTCTCCCTACTGCAATCAGGGCTGGGGGCTGCAGGGACTTGGGGAGCAGCTTGGCCACCTCCAGCCCAGCTCTGCCCCGGGTCCCCGATGGGGACAGCTGGTTGTGGGGTGCCCAGCCAGCACCCCATGGGCACGTCCCCCGGGCACAACCCACGCTGTCCCCTGTGCAAAACCCACCGTGCTGTTCTGCCCTCTCCACCTGTGCCCATTTCCTCGCAGCACCCTCAGGGTGCCCACAGAGGGTCCCGGCTCTGGCAGGGGGTGCACAGAGGGGTCCCTGTTGCAGGCGGGGTGTGCACAGACGGTGCCGGTGCAACCGGGCGTGCGTGCATGTCTGTGCCCCCTGGGGCAGCCCAGTGTGCGTGTGTGTGTGTGTGTGTGTGCGTGTGCGTGCGGCGGCTGTGTGCACCGGCGGGACCGGCAGCTCGGGGCACCCACCGCCCGCCCCGCCCGCCGCCGCGGCTGCACCGGCCCCGGTCCCGGCGGGGGTAGGCATCCCGGCGCGGGGGACCGGCGGGAGGAGCAGCTCGGGGCGGGCACCGGCGGGGCGGGCAGACCGCGGCGGGAGCGGAGAAGCGGGAGCGGAGCCCGGCGTGGGGAGCGGGGCCCCAGCCCGGTGCGGGGAGCGGGGGGAAACGGGCGGGGAGCGGCTGGGTGCGGGGAGCGGGGCGGCTGGGTGCGCTGCGGGGGAGGGGGGGGGGAGCCCGGCGGGGGAAGCGGCTCCGGGAGGGGCAGCCCGGCGGGGTCACACGGACACGGGTCCCCGGGAGGGGTCAGCCCGGTTCGGGGAGGCGGGTCGCGCGGTGGGAGCTCGGTTCGGGGAGGGGGAGACGGGAGGAGGGTGTCAGCCCGGTTGAGGGAGGCAGGTGCCGGCGACCCAGGTCCGGAGTCCAGCCCGGTTCGGGGACCCTGTTCCGGGGAGGGGGGACAGCCCGGTTCGGGTAAGCGGGGTCGTGGGCAGAGGAGCAACCCGGTTCGGGGACCTGGGGGGTGGGGTTGGCAGCCCGGTCCGGGGGGTCTGGTCCGGGAAGGGGGAGCATCCCGGTCCGGAGGGGGTCGGCTCCGGGGAGGAGAAGCATCCCGGTCCGGGGGGGCGTTCGGCTCCGGGGGAGGTGGAGCATCCCGGTCCGGGGGGTCTGGTCTAGGGAGGGGGAGCATCCCGGTCCGGGGGGGGGATCGGCTCCGGGGAGGGGAGAGTCCGAGGGGGGGGGGTCGGCTCCGGGGGAGTCGGCTCGGGGGAGGGGGAGCACCCCGGTCTGAGTCCGCCGCTCACCTCTGGCCGCGCAGGCCGGCGGCGGCTCCATGGCGTCCCCGCGGGCGGTGGAGCTGCGGAGCCCGGGCGAGGCGGCGGCGGCGGCGGCGAGCGGGGGCGGCCCGGCGGGGCCCGGCGCGGGCCCGGGGCTGGCGCTGGCGCTGGGCTGCGCGCTGAGCGGCGCGGCGCTGGTGGTGCTGGCGGGGGCCGTGCCGCGGGCGGCGCGCCCCGACCCGGCGGTACCGGCGCGGCAGATGGAGCGGCTGGAGGCGCGGGCGGCGCGGCTCCGCGCCCGCCTCGACCGCTGCACCGTGGCCGGGCTGGCCTTGCTGGCCCTGGGCGGGCTGCTGCTCGCCGCCCTGCTGCTGGCCGCCGCCGCCGCCCGTCGCCGCGCCCGGGCCGCCCGCCGCACCGGCGGCACCTACGGCTCGGTGCGCCTGCGGATGCGGAGGGTGTCGGCCGAGGGGACGCGGGCGCTGCTGGAAAGTCAGCTCAGCCCCCCGCCCCAGCCCCCCGAGGGGCCGGGCTCCTAGCGCCCCATGCCCCGGGGACCACACGCCGCCGGCAGAAGCGGGGCTCCCCTTGCCGCGTCCCGTCACCGATGCCATCCGGTGAGGCTTTGCCCACACCCACCTGGCAGCCTTCAGCCACCTTCCTTGCCTCCCCGGACCCTTCTCGGATGGGGCTCCCATCCGGCAGCACCGGAGCGATGCGGCTTTGGGGTGCCTCAGCAGACTGCACGGCCAGGGCTGTTCCACACCACCGGCACCGGGACAGCGCGGCCTTTGGACACCCTGCTCGCCTCCCTGGCACCTTCCTGGATGGGGTCCTGTCTGCCAGCATCGCGCCAACAGCACCTTCGAGACACCGGTGGGATTTCCGTGCCATGGCCAGTCACAGCCTGGGCTGGACACGCGGCCGAGCTTCCCACTGCAGCCAGCTCCTTCCCGGCAGCCTGGGGCTGCACCAGCTGCTCCTCTTCGGGATGGAGCTTCTCATTTTCTGCCATCAGTGACCTTTTTTAGCAATAGTTTCATGTAAAACTCTGTGGCGTAGACTTGGTGCTTGCACCGCTCCGGGCAGAAGAGAAGGGAACAGCGAGCACCATCCGTGTGGTGGGGTCCAGTCCCCCACCACCCCCCAGCCCTTGCACCCCACCAGCCCCGCTCCGGAGAGCGAGACGAAGGCCGGGACACACGTCTGCACCGAACTGAGCATCCCGCTCCCACCAGCAACCCCGGAACGGCCTCAAAACCATGGTGCTTTGTCTGGAGGATAGAGGACAATTCCCAACGCCTCGGAACGATGTGGTCCTTCTGTTCCCGTGTCAGACAGGCAGCTCTGCCCGGGGGTGCCCGCGTGTGCCGATCACGAGGGCCATTGTCTGCGGCATGGAGGTAAAATTGCATCTCGGGAATTAAACATGAAGCATCATTAAAGCACAATGTTCTGTGGAAAGAAAAATCAGTACGAGCAGGATGCTGAGAAAGGGAAATAGTTGTCCCATAGGAAAACGCAGACCCACAAGAGGTGGTGTTTGTCATGAACTGCCACCAGTTTTTAATCCATCCCATAAATTACTCGCTTCAAATGTTTCCAGGCGGAGACAAGTGTCTCCAGACAGCCCAACACAAGAGGAAAGTCATTTTCACACCCGGTGCGATTGCCTGGGTCAGGTTTTATTTCAGGGTTTCCAGTGTCCCCTCGGACACTGGGGACGGCATCCCAGGATCTGCTCCGTGCTTTCAGTTCTAGTGCTTTGCAGCCGCCTCCTCCTGTTGTTGCGAAGGGCCACGTGTCCCTCTCCCTGTCACCGCATCACCCGTCCACGCTCGATATTTATTGTAAAGTCCTGGGAAACAACCTTGAATGGCCTCACGCCCACAGCCCTGGCACCCTGGTACCTTTCCCTGGGATTAGACCATGCTTGGGGCAAACTGGGCGGCTGTGCTTCGCTGTGCCCCGAACAGGCATCGCCTCTTTCCGGCGCGAACGGCCACGAGCAGAGCCTGCAGGGTCAAATGAAGGGCCCAAGGGGGGCAGGGGGAGCAAACACCATTGTGGCTGTCGTGGAGGGCCCCGGAGCCACTCTGCCCCATGCCGCAGCTGGCTGCCCCATGCTTCCTCTCTGCGCTGGCCTGGCTGCTCTTCATCACTCCCAGCGGGTGCTGAGGAAGAGCAGCGCAGCCAGCTTGAGGCGCTACCGGCGTCAGTTAACATGCCGTGGTGTATTTAGGAAATAATCAGAAATATTCCAGGTTGGTGAGAAGAATCTGGCTGGGAAATGGGGGCTGATGCTGCGCAGCCCAAGCAGGATGAGGGTCCCTGGCCCCTCAGTGCGGAGGGGTCCAGAGGGTTCGCCCACCCACGGGAATTAGCTGCTGGTAGGTGGGTTGGAGGCAGCTTTGAGATACCCCAGAAAAAGCCCCCCCTTCTCCTGGAGGTGCAGCGAAACCAGCCCGATGGGAGAGCGTTTCACCTCTACATGCCACTTCTGGATCCTCTCCAGTTGCTACAGGAGAACCCGGTTTTGTTGGAGGAGGTGGGAGGTGCAGGATGGGCACTTGGAGGAGCAGGCGACACTGTGCCCAGCAGCTGAAAGAGGCCAGCAAGGGCAGCATGGTGGGCAGCAGCCCAGGACTCACTGCCTTCCCCCAAAGCTGGGGACAACGGCAGCTGCATCGTGCTTTGCATGACTGCACCCTGGGCAGGTCGCCCTGACGCCACGGGAATGGGCAGCGCGGCCACAGCGAGAGGTGCTGGGCAGGGTGTGGTGCTGCCTCCCCTCTGGCACTGCCACCGCACTGGCTGGGCCATGGAGCGTGGTGCGGGGACAGGCAGGTGACAGGCAGTGCGTCCTCGTCCCCTCGCTCAGCACAGAGGCCTCCAGTCCCCCAGCTCGGGGGCTTGGGGGGGGGGTCTCCGCTTGTGCCAGGGTGAGCAAAGAGGGAAGAGCCCAGCGTGCCTTTCCCAGTCCCGTGTAACGGGAGCTGCTTTGTTTTCCCGTCTGTGCAATACTCACTGGTTCCTCCCTTGCACGGTGCACGGGACACTCGGGATCCCGGGGACGGAGCATCGTCTGCAGGGTAATTAGCAGCACCGGGGGCGCTGCCTTTGGGAGCGCGGGGGGCAGGTGCCGCCGGGCTGGGCGGGCTGGCAGATGGCCTGAAGGACTCTCGGGGGATCTCAAGCCATTACCAATAATCCGACGTCTTTCTTCAAACGTGCTGTGGAAGCGCCTCGCTGGTGCTGCGGGAGGAGGGAGGGCTGTGCCTGTGCCAAGACCGCACACGCCAGCCCCAGCCGCTCTCCACGGCCTCCCCATAAAATTAACTCGAGGTCCGTGGCTCGATGTGCTCCCTCGCATGCTGATGCTTTCCATCACTAATGTCAGCAGCAGCCGTGCCAGGGATGGGGACACACGGCCGGGGGCCTGGACCGTTCATCCTGCTGGCGGAAGACCCGGCACTCGCAGCTGCCATGCTCAGTGTCGTAGGAGCCCGCAGCAGGGCCGGCTGCCCCCCAACTGTGCTCGGGAAAGGGGCTTGTGCCCAGCCACCAGCCTGTGGATGGAGTGAGGAACGTGCTCGGGATCGCTGTTCTGCGGGAGCCACCTCTGCCGCGCTCCGGGCAGCTCCGCAGCCACCATCGGTGTGAGCTGAGCCAGCTGCAGGGACGGTCTCCTGTCCCCACTGTCCTCTGCCCTGGGAAGGAGGATCCTCACCTCCTTTTACCCATCCTCTCTGGAGAGCAGACGGCACAGGCTGGGGAGCACCAAGGCCCAGGCACGGGCATGCAGCGGGCACAGCTCAATGCCAGGCACTCGCCCCCTTTGAAACCCCTCTCCGTTCCCACCTGCTCCCCCAGCTGCGCAGCCCCGCGAACCCGCTGGGCTCGAGCGCTGCAGACAAAAGATTGTTTATCAGGACCCGCCGCAGCCCCTCGCGGCGCGGGCTCGCTTTAATTAGCCCCATCAAAGCCGGCTGCGTCTCTCCCTCCTGAAAGGTGGCAGAACGTGATTAATGCAGGCGCAGAGCAGCCGCGGAGAGGGGCCCCCCTCGTAAGGCCAAAGCTGTTTCCTCTCCCCATGCACCCGTCTCTCAACCCCACGCAGCAGTTGGGGGCTCCTTTCTCCCAGGGAAAAGCTGTGGATGGGCTCAGGCTGCCCCAGGAGCCGGAGGGCACAAGCAGGAGCCATGGCCTTGCTGAGCCTTGGGTCGCTCTCCCCATCCCACCCATGCCTGCTCCGGTCACGGCATCGCCCACTGCCCACCCGTGGGTCTGCAGGTGGGACTGGCCACCAAAAGCCCCAGGGATGATGGCACGTCCCCGCTGGGTCTGGGCTCACAACAGCAAACACGGGGCTCCACACCCGAGCCATGGGGAGATGCAGGGGATGCTCCAGCTGTCCGCAGCGCCGAATTTCTGCAGCCGGTCCTCCCCGCTCCCAGCTGCACGCAGCCCAGCGCTGCACGCGCCGTAACTCAGCTTTATTAGCTGCCTTTGTAGGCAAAGGGGTTTTAAAAGGAAAAAGCCTTTGGGGAAAAGAGATAGACGGGGGGATCACTTCCCCCTTTTTATTTATGCCAGGACGGCTGCATGCAGCGTACCGACGGCATTCAATACCCCGGAGAGCCAATTACCGCAGAGCGCGGCCACGGCCAAGGCCGCGCTGTTCTCCACTTAATTTCCTTAATACAGTCACATCGTCTCGGAAAAGCGCTGCTGCTCAGGGGAAGGTACAAAGCAGGTTCCCAGCGGGAATCCCCTGCCCTGGGGAAGGCAGGCACAGCCTGGGCAGAGCTTTGGGGCTTCCCTTCTCAGGGGCTGCGGCTGGGGGGGCCACCCCCAGCAAGCACCAACACAACACTGTTGTCAGGTTTTTATTTCAGTCTCATAAACATCCTTCCAAGAAATCAAACCATAAGAAGAAACCAACTCATGACAGGAAAGATGAGCTGAAGCCTCAAAATTGACTGACCCGGGGGGAGCTGCGGGGAAGGGAGGGGGTTCCCAGAAAGCTCAGGAACCTGAGCCACGCAGATCTCACCCGTCCTCCCCGAGCTGGTTGGCAGAGTTCGGCCAGGCAGAGCCACACCAGCCTCACGCAACGGGACCGACGGTAGGGAAATGTGTTCTACAAACCCCTTCTGCAAAGCAAATCCCACAGCTGAGCTCCCTGTCTGCGCCCCCGGCAGGGACTCAGCTCGGTGCCGGGCTCATCTCCGCCATGCCTGGAGAGCCAACGCTGGACCCAGCAGGTTGTGCAGGTACCCATCACCCTCCTTCCTACCCCAGCCCCATAGAGTGCCCGGTGGGCAGCCCCCACCATGCTGCCTGCGGGGCTTCACGTGCACCCCCGGAATGAAAACCAGCAGCTGCAAGGGAGAGAGGGGGCCAAGTGGGGCCAGGAATTCAATGTTATGTCTCTGCTCATGCACATTAAAGGCTTTGCTGGTGGTGGTCTTTAAAGCCAGCGGGCACGGCCATGCGGCCGCTGATCTCAGCTGCTGCCAGGGGTCTGCCCACAGAGACCCTGCAGGATGGGCCTTCCAGCCCTTCACGCCCATCAACCCTTCACTTGGATAAAGAGCAAGAGAGAAACCATCTCTGCACGGGGAGCCCGCTCCAGGCGCCCACAGCTCCCCAGCACGGGAGCGGCAGGAAGCCGGCACCCTCCTCAGCACCGACCGCCTGCGTCGCCCCAGCAGCCAAAGCGGTGCCAACCCGGAGAAGCAGAGGAGGAAACCCCACAGCACCCAGGCCATTCTCGGAGCGTCGGGACGCACCCCATGCTGCCGCCTCGCACGGGGCAGGACCACTCCACCTGGACGCAAAGGGCCGGGCACCCTCAGAGGAGCACAGAAAGAAACAAACCTACTGCCTCCTCTGCTGTTCTGCACACAGGGAAACCTTTATGGCTGGTCTGACACAGGATGGTGGCCCCGAGCGGGGAGAAGAAAAACGCTGCTGAAAAGATCTAAGTCCACCAAACGGGGAACGGAGGAGGGAAAGTGCCCCTGCTTCCCAGGAGGCTGCTCCGGCCGCAGCCATGAGAAGCCACGCGGTGACTCCTCACATGAACATGTCGTCATAGCCCGGGGGGGGAAGGTGGTCGGGATCTGGCCTGGAAAGAAATTCAGAGATGAGTCAAACCAGGAGCGAGACTCCATCCTGCAGCAACAGGGACAAGCCAGGAGAGCCAGGGGCAGCCCAGAGAGCAGGCAGGGCATAGTGGGCACAGCTGAATACCTACCCAGATCGACCAGCTCCTAATGGGCCAAAGGGGTCAAATCTGGCACCTGGTGGAACTGCTCCCGGGGGAAGCCGGCCTGGAATGCCTGATGATGGGTCAATGCCAGGCTGCGGGAAGCCAGACCGGAGAGGATCCATAATCATTCCCCCACTCCGACCTCTGGAGAGACAAAAGACAGAGGAGGAGATGAGATTGGCACCAGTGAGAGAGGAGCAAAGCGCATCCCTGTGCTGCAGGATCTCTGAGCACGGGAACGCGGGGTTGAGCTGACACCCAGCACATGGGAAGGAAAGCACCCCTAAACCACGGCAACAGGGCCAGGGCGAGCCAGCGAGGCGAGCCCACGGCAGCGAGGCAGAGAGCGCCTGATGCGTGGCTGTTGTTCCCTCCGGAAAGCATCCCAAACCCTGCTCCTGCCCGGGGTTATCACAGCCCTGCAAGCCTGCCCACACTATGCCACGAGGTCAGGGGCAGGATGCGAGTCACGGCTCATCGCCATGCCGAGGTGCGAGTCCCACGGCTGCAGAGCGCACGGCCAGGCCAGGGCACCAGCAAACCCCCAGGTCGAGCTGCAGACACGCACAGGGAAGGGACAGCCCTCGCCCACCTGCCTTCCTCAGAGCTGATGCCAAAACAGACACTCGGAGCAGCGGACAGACAGCTGCCCCCTTCCCTGGTTCCTGCAAGGAGCCGTTCAGGGCATCAGCAGTGGGCAGGAAATCCTGGGAGGCTGCGGACCATCCCGGGGAAGCGGTGGACCCGCCGGCCCTCGCTGCTGG
Source organism: Tauraco erythrolophus (assembly GCF_009769465.1). NCBI lineage: Eukaryota > Metazoa > Chordata > Aves > Musophagiformes > Musophagidae > Tauraco > Tauraco erythrolophus. The sequence goes on from NC_141482.1 coordinate 16,680,210, forward strand.
CTCCTACTCCCATCCCTGCTCTCCCGGGCGAGCAGCACGTCCTGCCCTGCGCCGTGTCGCAAGAGCTCGCGGACCCGGCCGGGGCTCCCGGCAGCCTTTCCGAAGAGCTGCCTGGAAGTCATTTGCTGATCCTGGCGGCTCCTCGGAGCTGCCCCACGCTGCGAGTGCCATTTCTCATGGTCGGCTTTGTGCAAACTCGGCTGGAGCCTCTGGACACCGCTGCCATCATACAAGTCATTAACAAGCGCGTTAATGAGTTCCATTACGCCAGGCTGGCTTCCCGAAGTGCCCCGGGACAGCCGGGCCCCCCGAGTGTATGCCGGGGATCTGGGTCCCCGGCCCCAGCGCTGGCAGGTGTCAGCACACAAATCTGCTTCCATTTACAATCTTCTTTTGTCATTTACAGAGAAACTTCTGGTGAAGGGCTGGAGGCAGTGAGAGAAACAGGGTGCCCCCACCACTGAACCCCCTCTCCTCGTGTTATCGGGTTTCCTTCCAGCCACCCAGGCTCCAGGCCTCTCCTTCCAGCCCGACAGGACATTTTTAGCTGGCCCTTTTCTAGCCAAACCCATGGAGAACCAAGTCTTGCAAGAGGGGAAAAAATGTGATCCCCACAGGGGAGTGATTCCAAAGAGCAGTCCCCTGGGCCGCAGGACGCTCTGTAATGACTCCAAGAGCTGGTTTTTGTCTGACTATGTGCTTTTAACTGGAATGGAAGATGACAGGTTCTCCTTGCCCGACCAAACCAAAGACCAAGAGATGTATCTGTGAAGATCAGTCCCCAGGCAGTCCTGCTTTTACTCAGGCTTTCTCTCGAGTGCTTCAGACAGCCGGGAGGCTCACAACCAGGACTTGAGAATCTGTGAACTCGGCTTTAAGCCTCCCCTTCTCCAGACTGCTGGGCTGTAGACACAGCAGCTGGCAACATTTTTAAATTAGAGGCTCACATTCACTTAACGACGTATTCAGCTTTGATTTACTGAAGGAATTACTGCATGTTAAATGAATACAAGCTGATTATTAAACAGACGCAGATTGCAACCCATCATCTATGCAAGAGACGGGATCTTGTTACGATATTAGAGCCATACTGAGGTTTAGCAACTGCCAATTGGTCCCTTGCAATTTGCACTGAGCAACTGTCCCATCGCCGTCCGCACTCGGAGACGCTTTGCTGGATGCTCCAGCTGTTCCAGAATAGGTCCCCAGTCCCTCCCCGCACATCCCACGGGCACAGCAGGGGACGCTCCCCGGGCACACCAAGCACAACCTCTCCCAGTCATACTCACCCCAAAGGGTTCAGGTCTTCCCCACCAACAGCGAAGGGGCTCAAGGGAGAAGGCCTGAAACACAGAACGCAGTGAGACATTCCATGGAGACCAGCTGCTCGGAGCGAGCACAGAGGCAGCCAGCGTGGCTGCTGGTCCTGTGCTCATGGGTGCTCTCCCACAGCAAGCACTGCAGCACCTACAGGGCCTGGGACCTGTGAGACCCTGCGTAGAGCGGGCTGGCGTTGAGAGCCACTCTGTGCCCAGGACGCAGCGTTCCCTGCTCCAGAGTGCAGCTGGGTGTCGACACCGGTGTGCGTGGCAGGCTTGCAGGAAGCTTACTGAGATGAAGGGGGCCCTGCTGTTCCCACTGCTCCGGGCTGGAGCTGTCTGTGGATGCTGGGAGTTTCCATGCCAGGGGCTCCCCGAGCAGTGCTGGGCTAGGCCAGGCTTTCCAGCATGTCCCAGTCAGAGACACAACAGCCCCACTTCCAGGAGCACGAGACAGTGGGGCAGTGAGCCTGCAGCCAGCTGTCACATCTCCTTGCTAATTATGTGCTGATAACATGGTTTCATGGCCATCCCCAGCTCCAGCCTGTCTGCCCAAGGAGCATCTCACACCCTGAGCACCAGCAGAGAGCAATGGGGTTACAGAAGCAGGAGGTGATATGCAAGACAGAAGCCATGGCCGGTCCCCAAGAGATGGCAGAGCCACCACAGTGTCTCTGGCTTGAAGCCAATGGGGATTACAGCTTGAGGGGGGAGAGACGGAGAAGCCCACCTGCCATGTACAAGGGATAGCTGGGCATGGAGGGATGGTGGAGTGAGTGCCATGTGTCCCCTCTCCCCAGCTTTGCCAGCAAAGGGTTTCAAAGGGAAAGCAGGGTCAGGAGAGCAGGGAGAAGGGGTCTCTGTTCCCCTCCACCAAGCCTGCACCTCCTGGGCCTGGCCCCAAGCCCCTGCTGGGTGCACCATCCTGGGAGGGCAGCTCCACTGACCACAGCAGCTCTGTGCTGAGTGAAGGCAGAGCTCTGTACTCGCCCCAGCCCTCTCCCATCTCCCCAGAGCACGGACACCACAGCTCCGCTGGAGCCCAGGGCTCGCTGTGACACCCAGCGCTCTGGTGTCCCTCCTGGACACTGCCTGGCCATGTGACGGCTCTGTCCTTCCCGCTGCTGTCCCTGCTCTGCCATCCCCGGAGCCCTGGCAGCCCCTCAGACCAGCACAGAGCAGGGCCTCCCTCCTTCCACCCCACCCCTTCCCCCCAGCCCTGCATGCCACCCTCTCCCTCCTGGCTCTGTAGGTCTCCAGCCACACTCCCAGGCAATGCCAAAGGAGGGTCAAATCAACGCACAGCTGCAGAACAGGCCATGCCTCAGCAGACAACTCACATCAAACCCAAGCGCGTGGCCAACAAGGCTGAGACTGGCTGGGGAGGGTTGGGATGCCCTTTATTCCCCATCCCACGCGTGCCAGATGGGGACCAGAGGTGAAGTCTGGAGAGCTATGCCAGATCAGTGACCCGTCTAACGGAGGACCGCCAGCAGCCACCTGCTCTTTACTTACCAGGATGGTGCCCTCATGCCTGCTGGCTGCCGGGGAGGGACCCTGAGGGGGTCATAATCCCGGGACAAGGGAGGATCCTGCTTCTCAGGCTCCTTTTTGGCCTCTTCTGCAGGACCCTCAAGAGGAGCAATGATTCCTGAAGCAATCCTTGTCCTCAGCTCCTCGGTGTTCTTGTACACCCTGCAGGGAGGAGAAGCGAGGCAGTAGGTTGGGGAGGCACCTGGGTGCGAGGTGCCGGACAGGCTGCGAGAGGGGTGGGGAGGGGACAGACAAGCCCAAAGCATCCCTGGCACAAATCGTGTCCCCAGCTGGCAGCACAGAGGCAACAGGAAGGGCACACAGTGGGACCAAAGCCCTCATCCCATTTAAAATGGCAGAGGTGCTCCCCAGCCCAGGGAACTTCCTTGTGCTGCGGCTACAACCTGACCAGTTTGCCCTGGAAGAAACCACAGCTCATGGCGCTGGCCTCCGCCGAGCACGGATAGGCAGGGAGGACTCTGGAAATAAAAGTGCTGGGCTGGCCCAGCTCGTTCCCAGGTGCTGTGGCTCTACATGGAGCTCAGATCCAGGGTCCCACCCTTTCCTAAATCCCTCTTGCCTGCCAGCAGTGCAGAGGGAAGCAGGGGAGAGAGTCTCTGGCTCCATTTCAGGGCTGGCTGGCCTGCCCCTGGGTTTGTACTGGGGAGGAGAGTCCTCCAGGTTCCTCCTAACCTGGTCTCTGCCCCCCTCCCCATGTCCTGATGGGACATTCTCTCCCACAGAAAATGCCAGGAAACTGAAATTACGTGTGGAAATCGTCCAGGTGCTCTGGGTTGATGTAGTCGTTCACTGCCAAGGTCACATCTGCCACCTTCTGAGAACTGCGATCCTGGTAAAAGACAGGTGAAACACGGAGTCACCAGCCTGGCAGAGTTGGGAATGAGGGAAGGAGCAGGTACAATCACAGCTTGGGACACAAAGAACGGGCTCAACCTGTCCCTGGGCTGTGCCCAAATCCCCAGGAGCAAACAAACTCCAGTGCACAGCAAGGTTCTCCCTGCTCACTCCCCAGTCCAGACTGCAAAGGGTGAAAGACTGAGCAAAACCACCCTGGGCGGGTGCTTGTGGGCAACAGGAGGAGAGATCTGCAGACAAATTCCGAGCTGGGAAAGGGACAAAAGGGGCAACTCCTGGGCTAGAGTGCGCAAGGCAAACTGCAGCGCTGCCTCCAAGCTGCTGGTGTTTGACCAGCTTCACACTGGGTCGCACCTGCTGCATGGGCAGGTCTGCAGCCCCTGACACCCCCCAGCTCTGCCCCATCCCGAGGGACAAACACCGCTGCAAGGCAGAACAACAACAATGTAAGAAACGGGCGCTGCTGTCTGCTGTTCTTTGCACGTTATGGGCAGCAGCAGCTGCTGCACCTGAAGGACCCCAAACCCACAGGGACCAGCTCACCATGACGTTGAGGATCATACTGTCTTCCACCACGATGGCCTTCAGCAGCAGCTCACGGGCATCGTCCACGGACTTGTAGCGCAGTGTGTACACCTCCTTGTTGGCTTCCCAGCCGGCGGGCAGCAGCTCCGACTTCCTTTCATCAGGACCTGGCTACAAGAGGAGACACGCTGCTTCGACCCTGCCCAGAAGCCAGCATGCCACAGGGCTGGGGGCACCTGTCTTGGCTGCACAGAGAGGTCCAGGAGGGGATCTGGGTCTCCTGGTGAGGGTCTCTCAGTGCCACCCAGGTTTCAGCCGCAGGAGCAGGGCTTTATTTTCTATGGGAAGGCCCTGCCTGCCTGCCAGTCTGACACAGGGTCCCCGTGCTGGAACAAGAGGGACACAACCATCCTTTGCTGGGCAGGAGGAGGCAACAAAAACCCAGACTGGGGGATGCTGCTCTTCCCTGCCTGGCGCCTCGCAGCTCCCCAGCTGTCTGGAGCACGAGGGAAGGCTGTCGTCCTGTTTGTCGCAGCCCCACAGCGGTGCTGCTGGGGGGGCAGTGCCCCACTCTGTCCCCTCTCCTGGTACTGGGGGATTCTCTGCCAAGACAGTGCCCTGCACACCCACCACTGCCCCTCAGCGCTGCGCCAGGCACCCCCCAACACCCCCTGGCACCACGCCAGGCTCCCAACCCACCAGACCCCCCACTCTTAGCACTGGGTCCAGCACCGCAGTGTCCCCCTGCCTGGCATCACACTGGGGTCTCCAGCACTGGGACCCCCCTGGCACCATAATTCCCCCCAACACTGGTCTGGACACTCATCTTTAGGTGGGGGGTTCCCCTCCCAGCATCACATATCCCCTTCCTCATATCGCACTGCCTCCCCCCGCAGCCCCCAGCACCGCAGCCTCCCGCTCCGCCACCCCCCAGCAGCACCGCGGCCCCTCAGGCCCCGCACCCCCCCGGCCCTGCACGGTTCCGCCCGCCGGCAGCGGGCGCCGGGCTCGGCCGAGCGGCGGCGGCGAGCGGCGCTAGGAAAGGCCGGGGCTTTGCCGCGGCCTAGGCGGCCTCGGCGGCGGAGGAGCGCGGCGGCGCCCGGCCCGGCCCGTACCTGGTCTCCCGCCCCGAGGCAGCGGTAGCCGTGCCGGACCAGCTCCCAGTGCACGCCGCACACCAGCGCGTCCTGCGGGCGGGACACGGCGGCCCGCGCCCAGGCGTACAGCGGCTCCAGCCCCGCCATGATCGCGCCGCACCGAGCAGGCGCGGCCGGGCCGGGCCCGCGGGGAAGCGCCGGGCCCGCGGAGCGCAGCGCAGCGCCGCACCGGGCCGCGACCGGGGCCGCCGCTCACTCGGGGGCCGCCGCCGGCGGCGAGCGGGGGGTTCCCCGCGGAGGAATTTAACGTTTCTCGCCGCCAGCCCCGGCGCGACCCCCGCGGGCTGGGTCCGCCCGACCCCCCGTCCCGCCCCCGCCGCCTGCGCGGCGCTGGGAAAAGCGGCCGGGACCGGGACCGGGGCCGGGCGGGTGCCGGGGCCGGGGCCTTGCGGGGTTTGTCCCCGGGGGCGGAGGGACATGGGTGGGTTTATCGCGCTCCTTCCCCCGAGCCGCGGCGGTTCCAACACCGAAATTCCATCCCAGCTGCCGCCGAACGATACTCGGCGGCGTTTTTGGCTGCCGGTGTCCTCCCGGTGGGAGCCCGCGGCTCGGGGTGGGGAACTCCATCATCTGCTGCTTTCCCAATCCGAGCTCCCGCTCCTTGGGGATTCTCGTCTTGACTTCATTATGCGTCAATTAATTAACTCGCGCTGCTCGCTCTTTCCATTTCCCCCTCGAGAAGTCACTGAGGCCGAACAACCGACCGCAGCGCGGCAGCCCCCGCGGCTCGGCGCGGCCCGTTCGCACGGATCGCCGGCCGCGGAGCTGCTGCGTGTCCCGCTCTTCCCCCCGCCAGCCCTGGCTCCACGGAAAACGGCCGCGGCTTGAGAGCCGAGTGAGCTGCGCCAGCCGGGCCGCACGCGGCGGGAAAGCTACCGCCGATTTTCCACGAAGCTGGGATTTCGGCACGGGAGCTTCGCGAGGGAGGCGTTGGATGGGGATGCAATGAGAACAGCAGGAAATGCCTCAGCCGGCGCTTTTCCAGCGCTGGGCTTGTGATTCACAGCGGCAGGCGATGTTTCCGCCCCACGGCTCGCTCCCGGCGGGCAGCGGCCGCGGTTGCGGGCTTTGACGGCATCCACATTTCACTTTCCCGGCACAGCCTGGCCCTGGGTGGGCGAGGCGGGTACCGGTAGCTTTGTTCGAATGCCCCTTCCTGAGGTAGGATTTGAAATCGTGGGTCTTCCTCCAGAAATCTGATTCTAGATCCCATATCCCAGGGATGTTAACGGGCTTCCCCCACCTGCCTGCGGACCTGCTGCAGGTGCAGGAGCTTGCGGGTGTTTGGGGTCTGCAACGGCGGGAGCCGGCGGTGCCTCGGTGGGGCGAGAGGCAGCAGGACTCGCGCAGAAGATATGCCAAGTGCTTACCAAGCTTTCGTTTTTCCATCCAACTTGCTGCCATCCCTGTTCACCCACCAGCTGCTGTCCACCCTGTCACCCATCGCCACAGTGCTCCTGTCCAGCCATTGACTTCTCCTGTGGCCTCACGTCTGTGTTCATCCTTAATTTATTTCCCTTCCCAGTGTCATGCCAGTTGCCCCAGACCACACAGGAGGGGTGACTTTTGGTGCTGAGACCTCCCTGGCCCAAGCAGCCCCTCTGTGGGCACGGCATGGGGTAGAGCGGGATGCCTCCATGTGTCCCCTCACCACGGGACCCTCCTTGGAGCCGGGAGCCCACCGTACCTGAGCCCACAGCCCCAGGGCTGGCTGCAGCTACATCAAAGCTGCCTTTCCAGAGCCCTTGGTGCCTCGCCGTGCCAGCCTGTGCTGCCCAACTCCCCATCGGCTCCTTCCTCTGCTGCAGCGTCTCACTCGCTCTGTGGCTCGTAGATGATGAAAACCACTGGCCACATGAAAGCGGCTCCCCTCATGCGAGTTAGGGGCCTGCACGCTACGTGGGAGGTAGCGGACAGCACGGCCCCGGCTGGGATGCGGCGGCCAAGTCATTAACGAGGTGACGAGGATTACAGAGCCGGCTCATTAGCGCTGCAAGGCAAGTGCGTCACGTTGGCTGCCACGTTGGCTGCTGGGCACGCTGGTGCCGTCGTCAGAGCAGCCACGTCTTCTTTGTGTGCTGCCGGAGCACAGCCAGGAGCGGGAGCGATGCCGCGAGAGCCGAGCGAAGCCCCCGGAGCAGCCGATGCCCTGGATGCCTCGCACGTGTTCATGTGGATTCATGCCCGGCTCTTGCACCAACCCTCCTGCCCATGGAAATGTGGCAAAAGCTGCACGTGGCCGTTATCCTCCCTCTTTTACCTGGGAATGGGATCCGTGGGGCCACGCATCTCGTGGAGAGCTGTTCCCTGCAGGAGCGGGGCTGGGGGCGATGTCCCAGGGGAGGCGGTGGCTGGAGCCGCCCCGGCAGGGCGATGGTGCTCGGAGCAGGTAGAGGGATGCATCAGCCGGGGTCACCTCCGTCACGCAGACCGCAGCCTCCCTGACCTTCATACTTTCCTGCTGCCTCACTGCTCCCGGTGGATGCTCCCACTGCGGTGTCGTAACGCGCAGAAGAGGAAACAGATTTCCCAATCACCCGCCTCCCTGGCAGCCCGTGAGTCCTCCATGCTGGGAATGGCAGCCGGCACGGCCGGGGAAACTGGCTCACCCCCATGCCATGCTGTGCCATGTGCACCGGGTATGGCCCGGTGCCCAGTGCAAGAAGGCAGAGAGGGGCTATGGATAATCCCTGGCTGACGTTCAGGTGTCGCAGGCTGCTGCCGTTTGAGAGCATCATCCCTCCCTCGGGATCCGCTCGCTGTTGTTCCTTTTCCATGGACGGGAAAGCCCATGTGCATCACCTCGCCCTGGGCAGCAGCGCTGGGCACCGGGGCACGACACTGCTGTGTTTCCTACCCGGCCGCCTGCGCTGCGCTGTGCGGGCAGCGCTTCCTGGCACACAGCCGGAGGGAAGGAAGGGATCCCCTGCTGCAGAGCAGGGAGAGCCAGCGGTGCCAGCGCAGCTGCCTCCACGCCCTGCTCCACTGCCCGGGGCTTACTGGTGTGTAAGGAGCTACCTGAAGGCGACCGAAATCGCCGAGCCAAGGGCCATCGGGGGGCACAGGGCATTGGTGGCTCCTGCAGCTGACTTCACCCCTCGCTTTCGTGGCGCTCCCATCACTGCCTCGCGCGGGGAGGTAAACACTCCGTCAAAAGCTGGCCTCCTTTTCATTTCCCCCAAATTCAATTCCAGGGAAAGATGACACTGAGGCAGGAGAAAGGGGATTTTTCTCCGGGGAAGAAATTCAAACCACATGCAGGCGGGTTCGCCGCAGTAGCAGGAGGAGGGACCGGGGCTGCGAGAGAGCAGGCTCTCTGCAGCGAGGCCAAGCGGAAAGTCAATTAGCACTTTCAGGACTCGGAACATGCTCGAGTGCTGCCTTCGAGCAGGCAGGATCCCCGTCGGAGGGAGGCTGCCAATAGGGTTTGAAAATAATTAGGAAGCCCAGAGCCCCAGTGCTTCCCAGAAAAGCCTGTTAGCTCTGCAGTGGAAACCTTGCTCGCAGGGTAGCGCGACGCACAAACACAGTCGTGACTCACCAACTGGATGGAGCTAAACCCAATTTTTCAGGAGGTCAACGCGCTCGAGTCCTAATGAGCTTTACCCTCGGCGGGGCTCCTGCATTCCCTTTGCCTGCCTTAATTCGGGGGATGCCCAACGCTCCTGGGAGTAACGGGGCACAGTTCCACTGCACGTGTGTCATCCAGAGACACCGACACCTTCCTAAGGGGTGGCGGTGATGGGGAAACTGAGGCATAGAGTGCTCGATCCACCTGAGCCAGTGGGTAGCAGCAACCCCGGTCCCCTGACCCGCTGCTCCCAGCCGGAGCCTGCACCCCACCAGCCCCATCCCTGCAGCCTGGGTGGATGCTGCCATCCCCCCCGCTGCTCTCGGGGGACCTCGGATGCGAATCCAAACGGCGCGGGACAGCCTTGGAGGAACAAAACAAGACCATCAATCACCCTTGCTTCACTCCCGCCCCAGTCTGCAGGCTGAGCCGGGTTGCATTGTGCGGAGCCGGAGGGACTCCACATCAAAGCGGGGACCAGCTGGCTGCCGGGCCGCCCCAGCGCCCAGACGGGCAGCGCCCTGCCCACGAGCTGCCTGTCTGCGCTGCCGGCGCGGGCTCTGCCTCCGCTCACTGCCCGCGGCCCGGCGGCAAAGCCGGGATGCAAAACTGCTCCCAGCTCCGGCTATGCTGGGAGACACCCGAGGCCGCGGCGGCTGCGGGGAGCATCAAAGGTGGGGGCGAGCGGGTGCTGCCCCGGGGCCGGGATCCCGCCGCAGCATCCCGGGGCCGGCAGCACCTTCCCTCCACGGGGATGAGGAGGAGGAGGAGGCGGCATCGCACACAGTGGAAGAGCCGGTCCCATCCCGAGCTCGTCCTGGAGCACCTCAGAGGCTGCGTGAAGCCGGCGGAGCCGCGGGGCCGGCACAGCCTGCTCCCACGGCGCAGCTCCCGCTATCCTCACAAGACCCTTCCCTTTGCAGTTCCTTCCATGACACACGGCGGTCGCTTCCCGCGGGCTGCTGCCCCGGCGCTGCTGCAGACAGAACATTCATTTTTGGATGTTGTTCGCAGCTCCCCGGCGTTTCTCCCCGTCCCAGGCACGCACGGATGGGATGAGGCAATGTTCTCGGGGAGTATCAGCTTCCCGGCGCAGCGCCGTTGGGAAAGCGCTCGCCTTTCTTCTACGGAGCTGGTGGTCAGTATCCCCCGACGACAACGGCCCGACGCGCTGCCCGGTGGGGCTGGGGATGGCGAGGGGGAAACGGGGGGTCTGGCACGGCGGGCTGGGCTGGGCAGTGGTGAGCCGGTGAGATCAGCTGTTTGGGATGGGGGATCTGGGCGAGGGAGAGCACCCAGATCCGCCCGGAGCAATGCCCGTGTGCGGGTGCAGCAGTGCAACAGCAGTTTGGGTGCAAAACCCCAAATATCCCGTTTCCTCACTAGCAAAGCATCAGGGTGACTCTGCCCTGCGACCCTCAGCACGGGGCAGAGGGGGGAGGACCACGTCTCTCCATGCGGAGTGCACAGCCCCCTCCTACACCCGAAAACGGGTCTGTGCCCTGCTCTGGCCCCGCTCCCCTGCTCGCTATGAGGCTGCTGACGCCACGGCATCACGGATGCAGCCGGGAAAGAGCCATCAGGGCACCCGGAAAGCAGTGACCTGCCAGTGGCACGGGCAGCCCAGAGCCCTCGAGTGCCCCTCGCAGGGTGGGTTTATCATCTGGGGGGTGGTCTGGCAGCCTGTGCCTCCGGGCATTCACCCACCCCGAGGGCATGAGGTCTGCGCGTGCTGTGCTGGGGGAGCACCTCCTGCCATCGCAGCCGGCGGTACACGTGTGCCCGTGGTAGGTAATAATCGACATTTTTTCCAGTTCGCTAATTAAGACACAGAATAAAACTCACTGAAATGCGGGGCTGGGTGTTTACAGGGAAAGTTCTCCTCCAGGTGCCAGGTTTATTAAAAGAAGGGGAAAAAACCAAGGGGGAGAGACAGGGCCACAAGCTGGACAAAGAACAGATGGGGAAGGAGATGCCTTTGTGGGTCGGACGATGTCGGACGAGGGGGAGTGGCAAGGATGGGGGCTGCCACGAGCCCTCGTGCCCCCGTGCCACCAAGACCCCAGGGTGGCGGGTGGCCCCCCGGAAGCCATACCCTGGGCATCACTGCGAGGTGGGTGGTCTCCAGCTCACCCCTCATGCTCGGAGCACCCACCAGTGGGGCTGACAGCCTGGCAGGGCTGCTCTGGATCCTTCCAAGGTTTCGCCATTAACTGGTAGGAAACTGCCCTGATGTGATGCTCGGGGCAGCAAAACCCCCTCCTGCTCCTGCAACCTCTCCCGGGGGGGGAGCAGGGACCCCCGGCAGTGCCAGCCGGCCAGGCTGGGGGTGGCAGAGCCACGGCCCCCGGCCCCCACGCCCCCCACCTCCGCCGGGTGCCTGCACACAGGCGCGGCATTTGCACTTACACATGTAAAGCATTAGGATTTGTTTAGAAGCCCTTTATTGTCATATTTTGTTCTTTATTTCCTACAAATTAAATTTGCTGAGGGATATGTGCAGATTGTGAAATTATTTTGAGAATAGTTCCTCTGGGTTTTTTAATTTCCTTTGTATTAAATTTTTACAGGGTTTAAAAGACTATGAAAAATTTTAAAGGGAAAAAAGTAGGACAAAATCCCTGGGAGGAAAGTAGAAGAGCCCGAGAAGGGGACCAGCCGCGCGCTGGCACTGGGACCAGCCGCTGCCGTGGCAGGCACCGGGGACGGTCTGGCACAGATGCCACCCTCCCGCTCATGCTGCCATCCTGGCCCTGCCACGCTCCGGGGAACTGGGGCTGGGAGAGACGCAGCCGGCTGCCCTGAGAACGGTGCCGGAGCGGGACCTGCTGCCTGCCAAGGAGTGGGGGACCGCGGCTGTTCCCACCAAACACGTCTTGGCCCTTCCCTTTCCGTTGCTCCCGGTGCCAGGTCGGGGCAGGGATCCCTCACACGCGACCATGGGTCTCCACCGACCCCTCGCCGGCATTTCCAACCCGGAGCACTCGTTGGGTGCAGACACGAAGGCCCGTGTGCGGCCGGGCTATCTCAAACTGCCCTCCCCTGCGAGCGGTCTCCAACGCGATAATCTTCCCAAATCTTCCCAATTATTCCCCCGCGCTGGGCCGGCTGCAGCAAGCCGAGCTGCTCCCCGCCAAGGGCTCCGCATCTTGGAAGCATTAGGGACCCCTTTCGCTGCCACCCTGCCGCCCCTCTGTCCCCTGCGCCGCGTGTTTCCAGCTGATCAGAATCACAGACGCATTTTTCATCTCTGTTTCTGCCCCTGTCATCGTCATTGTTCCAGGCTGGTGCAAATTGGGAACTGGCCGTGCACCGATGCTGCTGCTCCGCTCCACCCAGCAGCTGCCCTCGCCTCCCGGACCAGGAGGATCCTGCTACAGGGATGGGGACAGGGACCGGGATGGCACCGACCTCCTGCCACCACTCGTCTGGAGGCTTTTGCACCCAATTCCATGGCACTGCCTGGCATGGGACCCCCGGCACGCTGCCTCCCGCCTCTCTCCAGCAAGGCTCCCTGTCAGCAGCCTGCCCATGGGGCACACAGCTCGCCAGGGGCAGGAGGAAGGTGCCCGGCAGTGGTGCTGGTGGGGAGGGTGCCGGGGCTGTGCCGGTGCCTGGCGAAGGCCTGGGTGGCACGCAGCAAAGTTGTCCGGTGCAGTAGGATGCTACTGGAGAACCAGCAGCACCGTCCAACTGGGAAGAATGACTGATGGTGTTTGAATAAGCTGGGAACAGCAGAGCCTTCCAGGGATGTGGAGATGTGGAGATGCGGGGATGCGGGGATGCGGGGATATGGGGATGTGAGGATGTGGGGATGTGAGAAGGTAGGGATGTAGGAATTCAAATCTGGACCTGTGCCCACCGCACCCCTGTGCCCGTGCAGACCCCCTCCCCAGCCTCAGGGTGCTGAGACCTGCTCAGCTCAGCTCAGCTCAGCTCGGCTCGGCTCGGCTCGGCTTGGCTCCTCTGGCCCTGCTGGGGAACTTGGCAAAATGAAGGGGGAGGATTACCGAGCGGAGCCCAGCTCTTGATCTGTTCTAGGAAAAGAGAGGCAACACCAAGAACTTTCTGAAATTCCTTCCTGAAGCCTTGGCTGAGAGCCGCTGCCTCCTTGCTGAGGCGTTCAGCCCCTGGCAGCGCTGGCGAGCGCCGGGCTGGCCGTGCCATCCTGCCCCTTCCCAGCATCCCGGGTTAGGGAGCTCGGTCTCTCCATCCCGGGCACTCTGCTGGTGTCCAGGCACGGAGCCGCCCCTGCCCAGCACCTCCGGGCCCCTCTTTGTCACCGGAGACGCAGGGTGGTGGTGGCTTCTCCGGGCCAAGGGACCCCCAGCATCGCTCTCCCCACCCCACGCACTGGCACATTCCTTTTGCATGCACAGGAAATATGAGTTGTCCTCTTTTTTTTTTTTTTTTTTAAGAAAAAAATATGTGGGGAGAAAAAAATCAAATCCTATTTGTTTGTGGTCTCAGTGGTCTCCAGTTGTTTGGTTGAGTCTGAGCTCCTGGTGATGCTGTCGGGGCGGCCGCAGGCTGCGGACACCCCAAAGCTCGGCAAACCTGGGTGCTCCCGTCCCCAGGACGGCGGGACGGCCCCGCTGCCTGCAGGGGTGTGCTGGAGCTTCACCCCCGCCATGGGTGGCCGAGTCTGCCTTGTTGGACAAAGAGCCGGGCAAGAGCGAGGGTGGATGGAGTGGTGGAGATGAAGGCTCCCGGTGACGGTGTCCCCCACAGCCGCGGTCCCCCCTGAGCCGGGATGGAGCCATAAGCACCCGAGCCGTGGGGAGGAGAGGTGGCACGCCGCGAGCACCCGGAGGAGGTCCGAGATATTTGGAAATGCACTTTTTCTGCTTTCGCAGTGCAGCATACATTCTCCCTTCATTTAATCTTTCTTTGCTCAAATTCCCGAGTGAAGAATTCTTTCCATGAGCCGGAGCGTGCCGCAGCGGCTTTGCGCCCGGCCGCGGGCACCGCTCACCGGCCGGGGACCGTGCCCCCACATCCCTTCTCCAGCCCCGGTGGTGCCAATGCTCCGGGGCCGGGGCGAGGGCCGGGCACCCTCCCTGGCCGGGCTTCGGCTCCGCTTGCCCACCCTGACCCCCTTTGCCCCCTGCTCCTGCGGTTCGGCGCTTTTGGGGGTGATGGCGAAGCCGAACCCCCTCCGCGTGCTTCGAGAGGAGAGCCGCCCGCAACCCAACAGCGTTTTCAACAGCTCAGACTTTGTCTTTATTCCAGCTCCTGGAAATTTAATTTGTTAGTGGCATAAACAGGATATAAAAGGCCGAAAAAAATAAGAAAAAAGAGAGGGGGAACATTTTTCTCCATGGTTTTGCCTGCAATGGAGGGAGCGACCTGCGGGGACCCCTCCGCTCCTGGGTGGTACTAAAACCCCTCTGCCAACTGCCAACAGAGCTCGGGCACCGGCTCCGCCAGCATCCCAGGATGGCTCCCGACAGCCCCAAAACCGGGGGTTCTGTTGGCACAAAAGTCCACCCTTCGCAATATCTGCTCTTTCCTTCATTTTTGGTTGTTTTTTTTTTTCATAGTTTTCTCCAAAATTCACTTTGGTTTACGGTGCTCTTTGACGTCAGCCGCAAACGGGGCTGCCAGGTGGTAATAATTTTCCCGAATGTCAGCTAAACGCAATTATCACTCTATTTTCGCTTCAGAAATATTAAAATTTGTGTCCATCCTGCTATTAATTCTGAGACAAGCCTTCATAAGTCACCACGACGCACGGCCACCGGCCCCTCCATGGGGACGGGCTCACGTCCTCGTGTCCCTGGGGCACTGGCAGCCGCTGCCAGGCCGGTGACCACGGTCTGGGCTGACCCCGGCTGTGCCATGCCCCTAGGCTGTGCCGGAGGGAGGAGATGGGAGTCCGTGCCCAACGGACAGGGGGACTAGAGCCAGGAGCTGGGATGTCAGCGAGGATGGAGCCCAAGGCTGGGAGGGCGAGGAGGAATACCGTGTCCCCGTGGGATACCCAAAGCCCCGGATCCCGTGGACGGGGCAGGACGCGCTGGGGACATGCAGGGCAGCTCTGCCGATGATGATGAGGGGGTCAGCTTTGCCACTGAGGGTCCGATTTTGGCTGCAGCTGGCAGGACCCGCGGCTGACGCAGGGAGGATGGATTTTAAGCAAAATGGCTCAAAACTAAGCTCTGGCACGGAGATGCCATCACAGCCTTCAGCAGCCAAGTCCCAGGTGGGCAGCTGGGCGATGCTAATGCTGGCACTGGGTTCCCAGCCCTGGCACGTGCTGGAGTGCCTGTACAGCCGTACACCCACCGTTTGCCTTCCCAGAGGGGCACCCCGCTTGCCCCCGGCTGCCCAGGGCACTGCCAGCCTCTGCACCGCATCCCCTTGCTGGCAGCACGTGCACCGGGAGCCGTGGCGGCAGCGGGGCACGTGCGGGGCTGGCCTGGCGACGGCCGCAGGCGCCGGAGCCACGAGCGCAGCGGCTGCTCCGCAGCCGTCCCCGTGCTCCGTGGCTGCCAGGGGGAATTTCCCCATCCTGGCCCAGGAGCCGGCCCAAAGCCTTTGTCTTCTGCCGAATTCCAGCTGGTGAGAGTCATCCGCTGGAGTCGGAGAATTCACCCTCCTCGGGGATTGTGTGCAAGAGGGAACCACGTAGTCACAGTAAAAGCATCTGAAGAAAGGATGGGACTTCTGAGCGCTGCCTCACGTGGAGCCAGGAACATCCATCTGACTGATGATGCTTCCATCTGTCTTTCTCAACAGTTTTCCTTAAATAGCACAAATATTAAAAGAAATTCAGTTGGACTTCGGCGTAAATGATTCTTAGGAGAACAGAAGAGGGCCAGCTACTAAAATACCAGTGGCTCGCTCCCTTCCAGTAACGAACACATGATTTTCTCTGCTGGGAAAGCCAGAGGCAGCCGATAGCCGTGCCCGGCGGAGAGGAGGATGCACCGTGGTCCTCGACGCTTTGGCTTTGGTGGGAGAGCGATGCCAGCGGTGCCGGGGCAAGGGGCACGGGGGGCACGGTGGCTGCGCCCGCCTACCCAGGGAAATCCTGGCTCCCCAGCAGCAGAAGAATCCGCAGAAATGCTGCAATTTCAGGTTTCCAGGCTCTCCGAAATCCCGGTCCTGCTGCTTCATGCCCCGGGTTCCCGATTCCGCGCCATGCAGCCCGTCTCCCTGCCTTTTCTCAGGGGCACCTTCCCTGAGCCCCCCCGGCTGGGGGGAGCTGTAGCGATGGCAGGAAGGGATTTCTCAGCAATTCTTACGCTGTGTCTCAGCTCCCCGGAGCCCTCCTCTGCCTTTTCCTTTCCATTTCACCTCCCGTCAGCTCTTGCTGGGAACCCTGCGGGGCTGCGGAGCTGGTATATGGCCCAGTTCAACGCGGGGCACTTCTCGTCATCGTCTTTGCTCGTTTCATCGGCCAGCTCAGCTGCTCCTCGACGGAGAAGTGGGGACGCCAGAGTTTTGGTGGAACATGCAGGATGGGAATTGATGCAGACGGAGAGGACGACGCTCGGTGCAAGCCCTTGCCGCAGGGGACGCTGAGGTTGGTGGGGGCTTTCTGCAGAGACCCTGCCCCGACACCCACCTGCTGCTGGGGAGGAGTTGAATAAAACCTTCAACAACCTCCAACCTTCACGTCCGTCTCCATCTTTCATGTTCTCCGGTGAATACCGAGGTCTAAGCGAGATGGTTGACGCGGTACATGAGTGCATCATCCCTCCTCCCCGGGCTCGCCCCGGTCCACCATCCCCATCTCCCGGCTACCTGTGAGCGCTGCCCAAACTCCACATCTCCCCAAGAAATCCCAGCTCAGCCATAACCACCGGCCCCATTACGGCAGACGAGCCGCAGCGCCGGGGCGATGCCCTTCCCGCAGCCCGCCGGCGAGCCCGTCGGTGCCGGCCGGCGCCGAGCCCGTCCCGCGCCAGCCGCCGGGATGTTGTTCCCGCTCTGACAGCTGTACGGAAATTGGGAGGCGACGCTGACATGTGTCAGCAATAACCAGCGAACAAGCGCCGCCGGCGGCGGCTGTCCCCACCACCTCGAGGAGGCTGACCACTCTTGGCTGAAATCACGACAAATTGCGGCTGGGAAGCGGGAGTATTGTTTCAATTATTGCCATTATATAAAGTCATTTAATATATTCTGCCTCAAAGGGGCTCAAACTAAAGAGATAAAATAAACACTGGGAATCTGCTGCACTGGCATGCACCAGGAATTCGGTTTCGACACCGAACCTTCCCTCCCGCCTCGCCGCTCACTTCCCTTTCCTCCTCCCGGCTCCCGCTCCTCCTCCCGCTGCCCCTCGGCCTTCGACGCCGCTCGGCACCAATTCTGTCGCTGGGATTTGCTTCTGTTTTGGCAGCCGGAGCGCTCGGAGGCTGCGCAGCCGCACAGGCAGCCGGGGCCGGAGCAGAGCCGGAGAAGCCGCGTGGGTGGGAGGGAAGCGGGAGCTCCAGTGCTTTCTCTGGGATGAAGGATGATAATTAAGGCAAACTCTCCACTCCCACCCGTGCTCCGTAGCTGGCGGTGCCACATCCCACTGAGAGCAGTGGGACCGGTGGGCGGCACAGACCCAGGACCAGCTGGAGCGTGGCAGGAGGAGGAGGAGAGGAAGCGTGCCGCAAGTGTGCCGCGGGCTGCTCCGCGCGCTTGGCTGATGCCAGCACTGGAGTCGGCCACCTTCATGCCACCCTCCCTGCCTGGGAGAGCCGATGCCGTCCCAGTGCTGAGGAGTCTCACCAGCTCCATGTGCCAGCAAGAGGGGCTGCCAGGCAGGCTGGGGCTGCCTCCCACCGCGGAGCCCAGCTGCTCCCACCAGCTCCGGCCAAGCAGGACCTGCTTCCCATTACCCCACCGGAGCTCTCCTCCCTCGTGGGGCTGCGCTGGCCCAAGTGTTCCCAACATGCCGGTGCAGGGAGGAGCACCCGGCTGCACCGGGCTCCTGCACGGGCGGTAAATCTGCAGTTTGGCCTTTCCCAGCGAGTTTCCCTGCGGACCTGCCGAGCTCCGAGCTTTGCTTCCCGTGGAGCGAGGTCATGGGCAGTGCCACTGCCAGGGACACGGGTGACAGAGCTGGCAGTGCCGCGGGATGGCCGGCAAGGACCGCGGTGCGGCGTGAGGTGGAGCTGGCGTTTCGTAAGCACCGGGGAAAGGGCTTCTGCCGAGCTGGCGTGGGGAGCGGCTGTGACTTTCCATTCCTGTGGGAAGTGGGCTGCCACCGTCCAAGCATCTGGGCTTGTTATGATGGGAGAGGAATGCCAAATATTTTTCTTCCTTATCCATTACCATCCGCTCAAACCCTGCCCTGATCAAACCCACATTCGTCGCCTGCGATGCGCGAGGGCCCCTGCTCTGGAGAAGACATTCCTCCCGGCGCCTGCGCTGGCCCTCGCGCCCGTGGGGAGCTCGTTGCACTTGGGGACAAAGCCCTGCCATGGTCCGGGGGTCCCTCCAGTCCCCAGCCCCTTGCTGCCCCTTCCCCCCGCTGCCAGCCAGCCCCAGCTGTTTCGTTTTCTCTTGGCTGCTTTGCCAGGAGCATCCCTGTGCTGGCATCCCTGTGTCAGCATCCCTGTGTCAGCATCCCTGTGCCAGCATCCCCATGCCAGCATCCCTGTGCTGACATCCCTGGCTGACCTGTGGCCCTGGCTGGACCACGCTGTCTCCTCCACATCCCAAAATCAGCCCCTGGGGTGATGCCCCGGGACGCCGGCCGTGCCGGGAAGCAGGCGGTGTTGCCTTGGAAGAGCACCAAGATTTTTCCGAAGATGAAAGCGTGCTCAAGTGTCAAGCAAACTTTCCAAATTATCTTCCTGGACACTTTCTCCCTTTGGAAGACAGAGGAGGAACATTTCATTCCCTCTGCGCTGGCGCAGAGCGGGGCTGCGTGAGGGGCCCGGAGCTGCCAGCGGCACCCGCCGGCTCAGCCTCGCTCCTCCCCGGTATCACCCATGAGTCACTGTGGCTGCCGCCCTGGCACTGCCAGCCAGGCCCCCCGCAGCCCCCCGAAACATCGCCGGGCACAGCAGCAGGGTAACAGGCACCGGATTCATTAGCGGACAACACATCGTACCTTCCCACGGCTGATTTCAGAGGAGAGGCCATCAACAGCCAAATTAAGGCAAATAAGAGGATTTCTCCACTCCCTTGGGGCACCTGGCACAACCGGCGGGGACCCGGCACCAGCAGCTCCGCTGACCTTGGCAAAGGCTCCGCACTATCGCACAGCCCGGCCATGAGCTGAGCAAATCGCCGCATGCCGGCCCCGAGGAGCCGGTGCTAATGAGAGACGCCTAATTAGCGCGCTCCTCGTGCCAGGGGGCTCGCCCTGGCAGGGCTCACGCCGACGTCTGCTCGCTCACTCTGGCAGCCGGAGAGCGTGACCGGGGACAAGGCGCTTCCCTGGCCCTCGCACAGATTTTTGCTTCCAGGTCCAGACAATTAAAATTCCCAGTCGGCTCCTGGGGAGCTGGGCCGGCCCTGCCGTGGCTCAAGGAGCTGCCATGAGCCCTGCCAAGGTGCCAGCGCAGCTGGGCACGCACAGCCACGGCCATCCATCGCCGGCAGTGCCCACGCAGCCACCTTCAGCCCTACTCTGTGGATACTCCAGTATATCCACCACCATTCCAAACCCACATTTTCCCATCTCTGGTGCCGAGATGGTGCCATGGTGCCCGTGCCCACACAGGTCCCCCAGCCCACGCAGATCCACAACGGGGATGCCATGTCGTGGGCTTGGTTGTCTATGGAAAGTACGGCTGAGCCAGATGCTGAAAACCTGCGTTTTATGGGTAATTTTTCAATTTATTTCAATATTGGCATTAGAAAAAAAAAACAAAGTGATCCCAGCGTTATTACTCCAGTTTCCGATGGGAAGGGCCAAGGGGTCTGCAGCGGCTCCTTTGTTGTCTGAATCATTAACTCTTCGGGAACGGAACGCCGTGTTGGCGGGTGGGAGCCGGGGGAGGAGACGTTCAGGGAGGCTGGGGGGGAGAGGGGGAAGCGGGGGGAGAAATCCGCAGGGGCACGGTCAGATGCCCCCGGATGCTGATGGGCACATCCGCTGCAGCCCTCCCCAGTGCAATGAGTTTGTGGGTGCTCGGAGTCCCCCGACCCCTCCGTCCCTCCCAGGTAAAGCAGACCCAGAGCATCCCAGGTGGGATCGCACCCGCTCCGGCTGCGCTCGGCCCTGCCTGCCCAAGCAAATCCCAGTAAAACCAGTGCACCCTGCAAGAGTGAAGCAGACAGACTCTGCCTTGGTCAGCTGGAAGCCATCAGGATCGAGGGTGCACCAAGATCCAGACCTCTCGGTGGCGCGGGGCCGCAGCGCGCTGGCAGAGCCACCCGGGCACAGCTCAGGAAATTCTGTGTTTTCCCCCAAAACGTGAGAGCCCGTTCTTGGCTGTTTTATTTCCCTGTGCCCCGCAGCGGGCTGGGGTGTGGGACGGGCAGGTGGGTCAACATCTGTCCCAGGGGTGCTCAGCAGCCAGGGGGGTCCTGTGTGCCCAGGAAACCCCCTCTGTGCCCTCTGCGCCGGGAGGAGAGGGGCATAACGTGGTGGTTTGCACTTGCTGGTGCCGGGGGTGGCTGCACTGCCCAGGGCTGCTGTCTGGGCTGTCACTGGTGGCCAGTGGCCCTGGAGCCAGGGAGGTCACTGAGCTGCTCCAGGGCATGGCTCCCGGCACAAGGCTGGCATGTGCCAGCACGATGGGCTCAGTGCATGGAGCTCCTGGGATAAGAACCCCCAGCACTGGCACCCCCAGCTCACCCATGGGTACCTGGCAAGCCCCTTCCCCTGGCGTCCCATGCCCCCTCTCCGGGTGCGCTGCAAACCCCCGGGCAGCATTTTGGGGCACACGGCGTGGGGCAGGGGCATGGGCTGAGCCCGGCCCCACTCAGCTCCCGCCGCTTGGAGGGAGGTGAGTTACGAGGCACTCGGAAAATCCGAGTCAGCTGCGATCCTGGGCGCAGCGAGGCCAGATCCGCAGCCGCCGCCGGAGCTGCCGGACACCCAGCACGGCTCCGCCGGGGGGCTCAGCCCTGCCGGGGGCTGCCGCCAGCCCCCCTGGCACCGCCGAGGAGCGGGGAGCTGAGCTCGGGGCTGGGGAAGGGGGGGCCTGGGAGGGGGGTTGGCGGAGGCAGCGTCACCCGCCTGGCTCCACCCCCCCCCCAAAATCACAGGGGGCTTTGCCGTGACCCCGGCGCTGGGATGGCAGCGGGACAGTCGGACCACGGCGGGACAGCGGGACGGTTCCCAGCCGAGGTGGCGGCTGGAGCGTTCCGGCGGGGGAGACTCCAGCCAATTTCTTTGCGAGTCGCTTTGTTGCTGCTGGGGGATTTTTTTTTTATTATTACTATTTTGAAGAAGCGGGGAAAGAGGAGGGGGGGTGAGGAGAGGGGGCTGGCACCGGCTATAAAGGCAGAGCTCCCCGGAGCAGCCAGCATTTCGCCGGCACCATGAGCGCTCCCCTGGCCTGACCAGCCCCTGCCAACCCTGGCACTCAGCGCTTCATGCCACCTTAAAGCTCCTACGTGCCTACGGCAGCTCCAGCTTGGGATGGTGTGAGCCCGGAGCCGCTGCCCTCCTTCCCACCACCTCTCTGACCAGCTCTGCCAGGAGAACAAAGCTGAGCCCACTCAGCCGCTTGGATGATTTGATTTCTTCCCTGCCCAAAATTACTCCTGCCCAGATGCTGTGGATAATATTCGTGTTGCTGTTATTCATCGGCTCCGTGGAAATGCTCACGCAGAACCGGTGGAAGAAGCAAGGTATGGTTACGGTGCGCGCAGGCGGCTCGGGGGGACGCGGAGCTGCCGGATTCTGCCTCCTCTGCCAGCACCGGCGATGCCTCCTCTGCTGGCGCTGGCAGAGGAGGCAGAATCCGGCAGCCTCGCGTCCCCCTGGCACAAAGCAGGCAGGAGGCTCCCCATGAAACGGGGCTGATCCATGCCTGGGGTTGGAAAGAGCCAGGAGCTGGTATCGTGGGGGCTGTGCACCCCTCCATTGGGCACCAGCTCGTGTCCCCTCGCCAGGCAGTGCCAGGGCTGATGCTGAGCTCTGCTCCGGAGCCTCCCGGTGCCCGTGGAGCCCACGGCGCCAGCTGGGCTCGCAGCAGGCAGCGATGGGTGATGCCGCGTTGGTGTCCAGCACAGCCCAGGCACATCTGGGCACCCCAGTGTCCCATGTGCCCATTCCTGCACCTCGGGTCTGGAATCACTGCCGGGCGGGGGGAGGCGAACCTACCAGGCATCCCTAATTTCGCTGGTCCCACGGTTTTGGTGTGAGCCACATCCTGTTGTGTGGCACAACCATCCGTGGCAGCTCCCTGGCGTAGCTCCCGGTGGCAGAGGCACGTGCTGGCAGCCGTGCCATGCTGTGCCGGCAGCCGCGAGGCTCGCGGGGCAGAGGAGCAGGACCCGGCTGGCCAAGCCTTCCGCCGGCTCCGCACCATGGGGCTATTTTTAAAGCCGGTGATAGGATCAAGGCCACGGCGCCGGCACAGGACTCCCACCTTCCCGGCCCTGGATGGATTCGGAGGGAGAGCGGCAAAACAAAAAAAAACATCAAAAAGAATTAGGGAAGAGAAAGAGCCTCGTAAATCCCCGGGTCTCCAGGGAAGTGGCTCCAGCTGCAGCCAGGAACACGAATGTTGTCAGCATTTGGTAAATATGTAACGGAGACCATAACAACTTAATGGATCCAAGGTGCTTCCTCGGCGCGCTCCCGGCAGGCACGGCCCTAACGGAACCTCCCGGCCCCCCGTGCCACGCTGCGCCGCCGTCCGAACCCCTGTGCCCCGGCGAGGGGGCCAGGATGAGCCAGCATGGGGATAGCTGCATGGCACTGCTGCGTCCGGGACCGGCTGGCGCCAGGGAAAGTTGTGCCAGGGACCAGCACACGAGGTGTCGGCTGCTGGCATCTCCCCCAGCTTCGCCAGCGCCGACCACTGCTTTCCAGCAGCCCCTCCGCCCCGGCCACCGCAGCCGTGGGACCCTTCTGCTGCCAGCTCCGGGCCCTGAGAGGATCAGTGCCAGGGCAGTCGCCTCCTTCAGCCTTCGCTACATGCGAAAAAACCATCTTAATGCCCTAAGATCTGCTGGCAGATGGAGCCTGGGACCCAAGCGGGCACTGCCGGTGCTGCGGGCACTGTCACTGTGCCACAGCATGAGCCTTCACTCTGGAGTGCTCAGGGGGCTTTGCGGTGCCAGAGCCGAGCAAACGCTTCCCGACGCGGCCGGGTGCGGCGGAGGCATCGGCCACTGGCACACAGGGGCTTGGTGGCCCCTTACAGCGATGCCCAGCCAGTCTTAGTGTTCACAAAGACACTGGGCATGGGTAACCCCCAGTGCTCGGGGCTCAGCTACCACGCTCCCGAAGTCCTCCCATGCTGGGAGCATCTCTCCAGGCTGCATCTCTCCGGGCACAGGGAGCCGGCTCGGGGCAGAGGAGTGGTCAGCAGGGTCTCCATGGGCCTCGCTGGGGACTACGGGCTGGCAGGGGCTGGCACCCCGTCCTGGTCCCTGGCAGCAGAGCCCACCTCGGGGCAGCCAGCATCGCGCAGGTCGGGAGCACAGCAGAGGCAGCCAGGGAGGCGGCAGAGGCTCTTGAGCAACCAGACAGATCCTTATCTTGGCTCCTCTCGAGCGTTCCCAAAACTCTCCGTGTCCTCCGACACTCAACAGGCACCAAGTACTTAACGAAGGTCAGAGCAGATTTCTGTCCGCTGACCAGCTGCTGTTCACCTCGCCGTCAGATGCCTCCCACGGGATGGCTGGCACCCTTGGGCAGAGCCGGGCATGGGACAAACCTCTGGCCCTGAATCTCGAGGTGACGGAGGTGGCGATGCCCGAGCTGAGTGCAGCGGGGAGCGATGGCACCATGCCCGGGGACACAGCGGGGATTTGGGGAGCAGAGGGAGGTGGGGAAGCATTTGCAGGGAGACAGGATG
This sequence comes from Tauraco erythrolophus, assembly GCF_009769465.1. Lineage (NCBI taxonomy): Eukaryota > Metazoa > Chordata > Aves > Musophagiformes > Musophagidae > Tauraco > Tauraco erythrolophus. Next base: position 16,704,127 of record NC_141482.1, read on the forward strand.
CTGCTGTCACCCCCATGGGTTGGAGAGGGGCTGCCACGGGGCCGTGCCCGTGTGCCGCAGCCATGCCACAGCTGTGCTGCAGCCCCTCTCCTCCGTCGGTCCCCGCAGCGAGCGCCGGCCTGCTGGAGAACTGCACGGGCTGCGTCCTGTGCTCGGAGGACAACGGCTGCATCACCTGCCACCACCGGCTCTTCCTGCTCATCTGGAGGGATGGCATCCGCCAGTACGGCATGTGCGTCCACACCTGCCCCCCCGGCTACTTCGGCGTGCGAGGGCTGGAGGTCAACAGGTGCACAAGTACGTCCCGTGCCAGCCGGGGCCCCCCCAGCTCCTCCCAGGGCACCCACAGCCCCTGCGGGTCCCAGTGCCGCGGGAAGGGCGATGGCTGCGTTTCCCACAGCATCCCCGGCGGCACGGAGCCAGGGGCAGCAGCGGGGCAGCCGGGTCAGGGGGCTTCCTCCCCTTCTCCCCTGCCTGGACCCCACAGGTTGGCAAAGGGCTTTGGGTCACCGGTGGGTATCGGGGCTGCCAGCTCCAGGCACGCCGTGTGCCGGCCCTCTGGCTCACCCAGCTCACTGGTCCCCCTTCCCGGCAGAGTGCAGGTCGCCCAGCTGCGAGAGCTGCTTCAGCAGAGACTTCTGCATGAAGTGCAAAGACAAGTTTTACTTGCACAAGGGCCAGTGCTTTCGGCAGTGCCCCCCCAGCACCGCGGCGCAGCCCGGCACCCGCGAGTGCCAAGGTAAGCAGTGCCCGCGCCCCGTGCCCGCGATCCCCAGGGACGTGCCCGGTGCTGCGGGGTCACCGTCCCCATTCCACACCCCTGTGCCCCGCAGAGACGTGCGAGCCGGGGCCGTGGGGCGAGTGGAGCGCCTGCACCCACGAGGGCCGGACCTGCGGCTGCAAGTGGGGTGTGGAGACGCGGGTTCGGGTGGCAGCGGGGACTGCCCGGGAGGAGGGGGCCGCCTGCCCCACGCTGCTGGAGACGAGGAAGTGCCGCATGAGGAAGCACTGCCCAGGAGGTGAGCACCGCGCCGCACCGCGCCGCACCGCCTGCCGCCCCCAGCCCCTCTGACGCGAGCCCCCAGCCATGCCATGCGAGCGGGGTGGTGGCAGTGGTGGCAGTCCGGCAGTGGCCGGCGAGCCTGGCCATCATCTCCCGAGCGTTTGGAGCCCGGCGGCTGGAACCGCGCCGTTCCGGGGAAAGCCGCCGTCACCGGCACATGTGCTGAGCAGCTCCGGCGCTGGCGCTGGCTGCGGGGCGGGCGGGGACCGGGGCTGGCGGGGACCCCCGCGGGCAGCACGCCAGGCTGGCTGCTCCCACCCCTGAGACCACCTGGGACCGGCCGCCGGCCCCTTCCACCACTGGACTGGGACGGGCACTGGTGTGAGTGACCGCAGCGGGACGAGGCTGCCGAGCGCCGGCTCCGGTCCCGCCGCGCTGGCACAGGGAAAGGCCTGGCCAGGGCTTTCTGCACTGCCGCTGTGAATAACGAGGGGTGACACCCACGGGGGGGGGGCGTCCTACAAAACCTCCGAGCCTCCAAGATACCCAGAGCGTTCGGTATTTTGAGTTTCCAACAGCCAAAGCTTTGGGAGACACCCCAGGGCAGGGTCCTGCTCCATGGCTCACCTGGCCAGATGTTCGCACCCGCTCCTGCACCTCCTCCCACCATGGCAGCACCACGTTCCCGGGGCTGGGGGTCCCCGACACCACGCTCCCCACCACCAGACCGGGGGCACAGGGTCCGGCTGGGCAGCACAGGCACAGGCGTGTGGCCAGGGATGGGAACTGGGAGGCGGCTGATGTCATTTTTGGATGCGAGTGGCCGGACCGAAGCTGTGCCAATAAATCTCCGGTTAATAACTGGCAGAAAGGGGGGTTGCACGAGATATGGATCTGTAGGGCCTGGAAGGGGATCAGAGCCGCCAGCCCCAGCGGGGCAGAGGTTTGCGGTTCGGAGCTGTGGGCTCGCTGTGTGCCATGGGACGCACCGGCCGGCACTGCCAGCGCGGCGGGGGCCGGGGGCGGCGGAGGAAAGGACTGCGAGGGGGGGAAGAGAAAAAGGACGGAGAAAGGGGGGGAAGATGTGCGTGCTGGGGCCGGGGCCATGGAGCCAGGAGAGCAGCTTCAGCTCAGCACCATCAATCACAAATGTTTTCCTGCTGACAGCACATGGGAGACACGTTCCTTCCCCGCCCAGGCCCCGGCTCGCAGCTTCGGGGTGCCAGGTGGCATCGATTTCGGGGATGTTCCCCTCCCTGCCGGGCTGCGCCGGCTCCAGACCCGGAGAGCTGGTGACAGTTTGATGTGGCGAGTTTGGCGTGGGAGGACAGGCTGCTGCAGAGCATGTTGTCCCATGGCGCGGTGTCGGGCGGGTGCCGGTGGCACCGTGCCCGCGCCCAGCCCTGTCTGGCGCACAGCGGGTCCTGGCAGTGGGGATCGTGGTGCTGGCACCTTGGAGGTGCCCCATCACGTGTGGTGACTGGGAAGGCAATGGCACCCTGGAAAAGTGCTTGGCCTCCCAACTCTGCCTGGGCACCGGCTCCTGCAACACCCTGAGGCCACGGTGATGGGCGCAGGGAATGGCAGGGCTCTTCCCTCGAGGCCGCTATCCAGGAAGGCAGAGGGAAATCTCTCAGTGCCCCAGGAGCAGCCCGCACTGCCCCGGCCGGGCTGGCAGGACAGGGCAGCCCCTCCATGTCTGGCAGCCCGACCTTGCCACCAGCTCCCGGGCAGGCTGCAGGGCATCCCCACCGCCGCGGCGGAGCGTGCGGCTGCCCTCACTCCCAGGCTCCTGCCCGCCAGGCCAAGTGCCAAGTTATGGGATCCAGATGCTGGAGGAGGACAAGGAGTTCACTTCCCCTGCTCCCAGCCCAGGCGAGCCAGGGAAGACAGCGGGACCCAACCGTGTGAAGAGAGATTCGTGCCACCACTTCTGAGCCATGCCCGGGCAGCGGGCAGGGAGAAGCATCCGCGCTTGGCTGCGGCACAACCCCCCTCCTGCTGCTGTAAATCTGCCTTGTGTGCCCGCCACACTCACTAGATGCTCGGTGCCCGCGCGGTGCCCTCGCCGTTGTGGGTAGCAGCTGGCGGGGAGATCAGAGCCGAAAAACAGCCGGGCGGGAAAAGAGCTGGAGCCTTCGGAAAGGATCAGCCACAGCGGCACTGGTGCACGTGGCACTGGCCGGTCGGGGTCCTCGTGCCCCTCACATGGGGACAGCAGCACTGGACCCCCACCATAGACCCCCCCGCTGCTCTTTGGTGCTCTGGGGTGCCCCCAAATCGGGAAGAGGGTCCTGTGCTAACACCCGAGGGGTGGGATACGGGATCCGCATCCCACGGATGGAGCTCGGGCCGGATCCTGCTGCCCGGCTGATGGGTGAACCTTCTTCATCCTCCTTCTTTTTCTATTCCAGAGAAAACCGAACCCAAAAACAAAGGCAAAAAGAAACAGAAGAAGCCAAAGACAGAACCGCACGTGGGTACTTAGTGGCACTGGCACAGGAGCCGGGGTAGCGCGGCGGGAACCGGTTGGGAGCTCTCCGTGCCGCCGGCTGGCGGCACGGAGAGCTCCCAACCGGTTCCCGCCGCGCTACCCCGGCCTCGTCACCCCTATTTTTCCATCCACAAAAATCTTGCACAATTTTCACCCCCTTCTCTCTCTCTCTCTCTCCCATTTTCTTTGGAGACGATTTATGGCCTGTATAAAACATTTCCTTTTCGGAAAAAAAAAAAAAAACGGATTTGCCGTGTCCAAAGCGATGCCCTGGGGCTCAGCGACGGGAGTGGTTCCTTTATTTTTCTGGTTTTCCTTCTCCCCCAGCCTGCTCTGTCCTTTCTAGCTGGGTGGGATGGGGTTAATCCCAAGGTTGGATGTCCCCCTGATGAAGATGATGCCTACACGGGGGACTGGGAGATGCCCGGTCCCCTCCATGTCCCGATTGCACGGGGGTGCTGGGGTGCACGGCGCGTGCTCTGGGTGCTGGATAGGGTTGTCCATCCTCAGCCACTGGCACGGAGGGTGGTGGGACCCCCAGGGTTGGGACTTCCAGGGTCTGTGTCATCGCTCACGGCAGCCCAACATGATGCTCAGCATCCCCATCAGCACAACTGTGGGCCAAATCCTGCCATCCTTGGGCTCGAAGGGCAGAGAGACCCACTCCAGACTGGGAACCCTGCTGGGGTCCATACCAGCCCAGTGCTCTGCATCCCCATTGGCACGACTGTGGGCCAAATCCTGCCATTCTCGGGCTCAAAGAGCAGAGAGACCCACTCCAGACTGGGAACCCTGCTGAGATCCATGCCAACCCAGTGCACTGCATCCCCATTGGCACAATTGTGGGCCAAATCCTGCCATCCTCAGGCTGACAAAAGGGCTGGAGGAGCTGGATGCAGGCAGAGGAATTTGGGGTGGCCGTGGCCGCATTCGGTCCAGGACAGGGACACCCACCACGCAACTGCCACTGTCAGAGCGTGCCCGGGCAGGGGATGCAGCTGCCTCTGGCATCCCCCGGCTGGAATGTGCTGGGAGCAGCCACCACAGCCCCCAGCCAACCATCACCCGGGGTGCCAAGCCCGACCATGCCAGTCTATCCCACGGAGCCGGCTGCCGCGCTCGCGTCGCCTGCCGAAATAAAGGATGTACGTCGGTGAGGCTCAGGGGGCTGCCTCACCATAGGGAACGTGATGGCTCACATCGCCACCCCCGCCACGGGCACCTCTGTATTTGGGGGGTTGCAGGGTCAGAGCCCCCCAGCCCCGCTGTGGGCAAGGAGAGGCTGGGGCGGGCAGTGGGGTGTTGGGGCTGCGGGGGCTGCGGGGGCCCCAGACACTGCAGGGTGAGAGCACCCACTGTCAGCACCGAGCCAGCCCCGGGAGGTGGCACGAAGCTGCCGGGCAGCTCCTCCGTTTGCTTAACATCAAATAAATGTATAAATCCCCGGCATCCCTCTTGCCTCCCGGTTTTCCTCAATTCCACGAGGCGCTGCTGGCCGGGAACGTTACCCCCACCTCCCCTCTGCAAATGCAGCATCGGACCCCTCTGTCCTGCAACCCACAGCCTGACCCCCACCGCGTGGCTCCCAGCGTGGGGGGGACACCCTGCCCCGGCCCCTGGCCCCAGCAGGGGCTGGGGAAACGTTTTATTTTAACATTTTTATTTAAAGCATCATCTGGCATTTCCCTCGGGGGGCTGGAGCACCCCACTCTGACACAGCCAGCCCAGCCCCCAGCGGACCCCCCGCCTGCGATCTGGGCACCCCGAGCCCTGTGCAGGGTCTGGCCGGATCCTGCCCATCTCCGCCTGGGATGCAGCCCCCGTCCCGGTCCCCACAGCCTCGTCCGGCGGCCGGAGCAGCCAAATCCAGGCCTGGCTCCCTCCGGCGTTATAAATAGCCGGGACGCTGGGAGGGAGCTCTGCTCCCGGGATGGGGGTGCCCGGGGGGCAGCGGGTGCCAGCGGTGGGGACTCGGTGGGTGCTGGGGACAGAGGGCAGGAGGGCTCGGTGCTGGTGCGAGCAGCTCAGACCCGCTGGCCGGTGGCACTGCCCACCCTGGGAGATGCAACGAGCTGCGCAGAGAACGGCCGGGGGGGCCGAGGGGGGCGTGCATGGGGTGGGGGGGGGGGGGGGGCTGCTTGTGCGAGAGAGTGTGTGTGTGTGTGTGTGTGTGTGTGTGTGTGCGCGAGACAGTTATAGATCACGTGTGAAACTTGATCTCCCCGCAGCGGGCTCGGAGGAGCGCAAAAAGATACAAGTATTGTTTTTAAACAGATTTTTTTTCCTTTGTTTTTCTTTCCTTTTTTTCCCCCCCCTCTCCCCCTGCGAGGACGATAAAAGGCCGGAGCGGCCGGAGCCGGCTCAGAGGGAGGAAATGCCAAAATCGCAGCGTTTCGGCTCGGCGGCGAGCACCCACTGACCCATCCCAGCCAAGAGCGGCATCGCGGCCGCCCGGCACATCCCTGGTCACGGCATCCCGCTCTCGCCACCCCCCGCGCTGCCACGAGGACCCCTGTGCCATGCGGGCACTCAGCCTCAGCCTCGTGGCGCTGACCTGTGCCACGACGGCACTGTGCGCAGCCGGAGCGCAGCGCCGGGCACTGGAGGGGGGCGGCCGCCGGCGTTACCACCGGGTGCAGCACGGCCACTGCAGCTACACCTTCGTGCTGCCCGAGGCTGACCCCCCACCCTGCCCACCCGCCCCTGCTGCCCCCGGCCCCGCCAACGCGCTGCTGCAGCGGGACTCACCGGCTGGCACCGTGCACGCTGGCCACGGGGCCACCCAGCGCCTGCGGCACCTCGAGAGGATCCTGGAGAACAGCACCCAGTGGCTGCTAAAGGTAGGGTGCAGGGTGGCAGGGGGGTGGGTGGCGGAGCAGCGTGGGCAGGGGTCTGCCGCTGGCACTCGTGTGCAGCATCCTGGTACTGGCTGCCCGCTCCGGCTCCCTGCCTGCTCCAGGCTGCCAGAGGCAGAGCCGAAGCACGGGGGTCTCCTGCCCACCCTGATGCCAGGTCAGCGTCTCCCCTGTTGGCAACCTGGGCCTGATCCTGGCCCATTTCCACAGGGCATTGTCTCTCCGGTGGGGATGGGTGCTGTGGGTGCCGCAGCTCACCTGTGCCACAGCTCACCGGTGCTTGCCGCTGCGGCCGTATCCGCCCACCAGCCCTGCCACGGCTCTGCACGGTCCCAGCTGGGCTGGTTGTGCCAAGTATCCCTCGGGACTCAGCGCTCCCCTTTCCAGGTCAGGATGTGGCCCTGCCGGAAAGCTCCTGGGACGGGTTTTGGCAGGCGGCAGAGGGCAGGGGCCAATGAGACCTCCCCAGCATCATCGTTTTCCCACTTGTGGGCTCTGCAAAAGCTTGGTGCCACTTTGAGTGGGACCTGTGGCTCCTGGGTGGCCCTGCGACACATGGGGGGTACAGGGTGGGGGGCTGTGGGGTGCTGCACCAGAGGGGCTGCGTGCCCACAGGGGTGCCACCCATCCCAGCTTGCCCTGTCCCCACCACCCGTGGCACGAAGCCATGTTTCCTCCCTGACGGACCCCCCGGCTGCAGCCCAGCGCAGCCGCCTGCGTCAGACCCAGGAATAGCTCCCAGCCAGCGCGTCCCAGGGGGCTGTAAACCCTGCGCCCCGGCACGGCAGCGGCACTGGGACCCTGGCTGCCTGTGCTGATTAGAGGGCGAGTGGCGTGTCCCCGACTGTCCCTGACCCTTCAGCCAAGCGGCATCGCCAGCACAGCTGGGTCCATGTCCCGGCGATGTCCTGCTGGGGCGCGATGGGACCTGCATGCCACGGCACCCCGATTTCCTGGATGATGCCATGGCATTGCGAGATGGTGCGTGCCGAGCTCCACCTGCAGTTCAGGGCTGGGGCACCCCCTGTGCCCTGGGGTCCCTGTGCCCTGGATGCCCAGGCTGGCTCAGAGCTGCTCCGGGGGTGAGGGCAGCCTTTGGCCATGGCTGAGCAAGGCGAGGAGCTGGCGGTCCCGCTGCAGGTGCATGTGGCCCTGCCCTGGAGCAGGCAGCTGCGGGCAAAGTGGGGCTGCACATGTGGGCAGCTGTGGGCAGCAATGCCCCACACCGCAGCCCCAAGGAGCAGAAGGCTGTGGCACACTGGGCAGCTGATATACTGTCCATCCTGTCCCATCCCATCCCGTCTCATCCCATCCCACCCCATCCCATCCCACCCCATCCCATCCCATCCCATCCCATCCATCCCATCCCATCTCGCAGCATGGCCCCTGCGGCAAAGGCAGCTTTCAGGTTTTTTTTGCTGTTGTTCCCTGGCTTTCCTAATTTAACTGGAGCTCCCAGCGGGGTTTGTTTTGGTCGGGCTCCAGCCCTGAACAAACAAACCGGGGCTCGAAAGAGGCATCGAGTTCGGGGACAGATTGTAAACAATGTCACATCCCCGTTTGCTCTGCCCTGGCCCAGGGAGCCGTGCTGGGTGCCAGGGGTCCCCCCACAGCTGGCAGGGCTCCCCGGGCCCCCTCGGGCACCTCCAGCACCCGACTTCCCCAAGGGACCCCATCCGCAGCTCTGGGGTGCTGATCCCCCCTCCCCATGTGCAGCCCCCTGTGGCTGGGGGGAGAGAGGGACGTGGGGAGGACCCGGTGCACGGGGACACGTGGCTTCCTGCCGTCCCGTCGGCTGTTCCCATCTCAGGAGGAATTAATTCTGGTTCAAACACAAACATTTGATGGAGCCACCAGGTCTGGGGGGATCTCGGGGCAGGACAGCAGCAGGTTGGCAGCTCTGGGGTGCCCGTGGCACAGGGGCTGGTGCTGCTCACCCTGGCATGGGTGTAGGGGTGCGGGCAGTGGGTGGGGGCTGTCTCCCCACCTCTGGCCCAAGGACCCCCCCAGCCAGTGCTTGTGGGATGGTTAGAAATGCCGGGGCAGGATGAGGACAAGGACAGGGGAGGGATGCGGCTGCGGGCAATGAGTCCCCAGCACAGGGACAGCGGGGCAGCCAGGGTCCCTCCTGCGCCAGGGCAGCATTTTGCGGTGACTGGCAGTGCCATGGTTCCCCCTCCCAACCACTCTGCCCTTCTTGGGAAGGAACGAGGCTGGTGGGACCCCTCTGTGCCCAGGCGAGCGCAGCTTATCTCAGCATCTGTGGGGCAAAGGGAGGGTGATGCCAGCACGCCAGCCCCCCACACGGAGCTGTCTCACTCGGGTGCTCTGTGCCACCCGAGGCCAGGGACGCTGGCACCCCCCCCCAGCCCCAGCTGCTCCCAAGAGCTGTCGGGGCCAGGAGCTGGGGCAGTTTCTGCGGCCGCGCTCAGCCCCCCCTGTGCCAGCCTGACCTTTTCCACGGGTATGTGCTGCCCTCGGGCTCAGAGATATGTTTATTTAAATTTTTTAAAAAAAAGCAAAAAAAAAGCAAGATTGAGAGGGAGGAAAGTCCTCCCCGGGCCCTGTGAAGCAACAAGATTAACGACGTGGTTAAAGGGAAACTCTCCAGCAATCACTCAGCTCAGGGAAATGTTTTCCAGACGCGGCTTCCCGACCTTTCCCGATTCCTCCCCGCGAGCGCATTCCCGCAAGGGAAAATCCCAGGGAAGCGGGGTGCTGGCGACACTGGCAGGACCCCAACCCCAGAACCCTCCAGCCCCCCATGGGTGCTGGCGGTGGGGCAACGGTTCCACCACTGCCCCGGTCTGGGGAGGAGGGAACGGGGCCCCGCTCCAGCCGGCGCGGTTGCACCATGCGCAAACAAGTGCAGAGCAGAGCCCGCTGCCCTGGCCCGCTGCCCGCCCCGCTCCTGTGCCCAGTATCCCGGCACTGCCGCCTGCCGCCCACGCCACCCGCCGCAACACCATCCCACCCCAGCCGGCCTCGTTCCACAGCCCCGCGAGGCGCACGGGGCCGCAGGGCTCTGCTGGCACCGACTGGGACGTGGGGCAGGGAGCGGGATGCGGGCGGTGCGGGAGCAGCGGGGTCCGCAGGATGGGGGGACCCTGGCAGCCCCCAGCCCCTCTCACTCTCGGGGGCTGCCCGACGCGGAGCCGCTTTCCCAGCGTGGGTGGCAGCGCGGCCCCTTCCGCTCCCCGCGGCCCCCGCCGAGGCCGTCGCCCCCGGGACGGGCGCAATGGGAACCTCACGGCGGGGTGGCCAGAAATAGCGAAGCCTTTGGGAAAAGCGGCTCCCCGCGGGCTGGGAAAGCGGAAGCGACATCTCAGCTGTGTCCACAGCCGCTGCTTCCCAGCCCCAAGCGCTTCCCGGGGCAGCGCCGGACGCCGGACACCCACCTTCCCCGGCTGATGGGACCCTTCTCTCTCCATGTCCCCGACCCTGGGAAACCAGTGGCTGGGGCTGGCAGCAGATGCCAACACCGATGTCAACGTCGGCCACTCCCTGCCCGGATGCTTGGCACAGGCCATGCTGGCCAGGTAGCAGCCCCCAGCTTGCCAGCAGACCGGGGCATACACAAGCCTGTGCCAGGTCGCAGCTGGCACTGCAGCCCAGGAATCTTGGCAGCCAGCTGCCAACAGTGTTCACCAATGGGCAGCCCATGAGCAACTCGCTCTGTCCTCCCAATAAGCTTCAAAGGGCCCTGAGATGGGTCGTGCCATGCCGAAACACTCCCAGGGCTGTGCCCGGGGGCTGTGCCAAGCGGTGCCAGGCTCGGCTGGGGTACCGAGGGAGGACCTGACGAGATCCTGGAATGACCCACTCCCCTCCACAGCTGGAGAGCTACATCCAGACGAGCATGAAGCCGGAGATGGCGCAGCTGCGGCAGACGGCGGTGCAGAACCAGACGGCCGCTATGCTGGAGATTGGCAGCACCCTCCTCAACCAGAGTGCCCAGCAGAGCCGCAAGCTCACCGACGTGGAGGCCCAGGTACGGGGCAGCCGGGACTCATGGCACCCATGTCCCCATGGCACCCGTGTCCCCACGTCCCCACCACCCCGGGACCGTGGCGGGCGGCACGGCTCCTCTGCTGCTCCGAGCGGGGCGATGCCCCGAGGTGACACACGGCTTAACGTGCCGGTGCCGGGGAGCGGCGAGCCTGTGACACCGGGGACGTGGCGCTGCCCTGGCACCTCATGCCACCGCTCCCCTCCGCTGCGGGGCAGGTGCTGAACCAGACGTCGCGCATCGAGATGCAGCTGCAGGAGAACTCCCTGTCCACCACCAAGCTGGAGAAGCAGCTGCAGCTGCAGACGAACGAGATCCACAAGCTGCAGAACAGGAACAAGTAGGGCCTGGGGCGGCTCGGGGACCCCCACAGCCCCTGGGTGTCAGGGGGGAGGCTGGTCTGTCCCACCCCAGGAGCGTGACTGCACTTTGGGGGGGCTTGAACCCCTCCAGGGGCGGACTGGGGTCCCTGGGGGATCACACAGCCCCGGCACAGCCCCTCAGGATTTGGTGGGCTTTGGCTAAGCACATTCCAGAGGTGCCTGGCAGGGTGCGAATCGGTGGGTGCAGCAGGTGACAGGGAGGGACAGTTTGGGGTCCTCAGGGATGTGCCGGGGCACCGCAGCAGTTCAGGCACAGCCCCCCTTGCCCTCCATCACCGCAGCCTCCCCCTTGCAGCATCCTGGAGGTGCAGGTGCTGGAGATGGAGACGAAGCACGAGGCAGAGCTGGCAGGGGCTCGCTCGGAGAAGGAGAAGCTGGAGCAGCTGGTGAGCCGGCAGAGTGGTGCCATCGCCGAGCTGGAGCAGTGGCTGCTGGCCGCCGGTGCCAACGCCAGCCGCCTCCAGCGCCAGCAGCTCCAGCTCCTGGCATCGGTGCGGAGCCTGGAGCGCCTCGTCTCCCAGGGCCGAGGTGAGCGGGCGCGCGGGCAGGGTGCGGGCAGCCGGGGAGCTCCTCGCCGTTCCCCCGCCGTGAAGGTGCAGGGCCCCCGCGCTCGGCTCAGGCGCAGGCGATTTCACCCCAAAAACGTGCCCTGCGTTGCGTCCGAGGAGCAGCTCCGAGTCCCCAGGGGAGGGTCCGCCTCGTGACCGTGTCCCCAGCCGCAGAAAACCCCCGGGCTCAGGCTGGCAGCGGCCCTGGTGCCGCACAGCCACCTCGCCCAGCCCCGCGGGGACGGAGAAGAAGGAAGGAAAATTACCCGTGGGCACAAAAATGCCCAGTGGGAGAGAGGAAGAGCAACGCAGCAGGCAGGGCTGCGGGGCCAGCGGGGTGTCTGCCGCCTCACCGGCCCCTCTGCCGCAGCCCCGCTGCCCGGGCAGGAGCAGCTCTTCCAGGACTGTGCCGAGGTGCGCCAGGCGGGCATCCGCGCCAGCGGGGTCTACACCCTCCACATCGCCAACCTCAGCGAGCCCAAAAAGGTGAGCGCAGCCCGGAGCGGGCTCCCACCGCGGCACCCCGGGGTGCTGCCAGCCCCAGGGCCACCCAGTGCACCCCAGCCCCGGACTGGTGCGAGCATCGCTGGTGCATGGCACATCCCAACCCCGCTCACCGGGGCGGTGCCCACCACCCTATTTGGCCACGGCAGCTGCAGAGGGGGTGAAGGCAGCAGCTGCCGGGTGAAGGCAGGGGGATAAAATGGATTTTAAAGCCACCCCCACCCATGGGTGCGGTGCCCCAGCCCCTGCCCACGGCCACAGAGGGAGAAGAGACCCCCCCAGCAAGGCGGCACCCAGCTGCCCCCACCCCGAGCCCACCTTGTCACCCCACTCCGTGCCCCGTCCCGGCTCTCCCCGCTGCAGGCGTACTGCGACATGGAGACGGACCGAGGGGGGTGGACGGTCATCCAGCTCCGTGCCAACGGCAGCCTCAGCTTCCAGAGGAGCTGGAGGGAGTACAAGCAGGTCTGTGCCCACCTGGGGAGGGGGGGCACCCTGGGAGCACCCCAGGCACGCCACGTTCACCCACCCCACTGCTTCCCCAGGGCTTCGGGGACGCGGCGGGCGAGTACTGGCTGGGTAACGAGGCCGTGCACCTCCTGACGAGCCGGGCACCCTACACCCTGCGCATCGAGCTGCGGGACTGGGAGGGCGGCCAGGTCTATGCCCACTACGGGAAATTCCAGCTGGGGAGCGAGCGGCAGCTTTACAGGTAGGAGACAGTCCCCACGGGGGTGGCCACCCAGCCCTCCCCATCTCCGGCTGTCCCCGAGCCCCACGGGCAGCGGTGGCCACGGGCATGGCTACGGTGCTGCGGGGAGGCGCGTGGCCCCGCGGGGTGTAGGATCACACGGAGCTCCGCTGGTATTTCCCGGTGGGATTACAGCTCAGCAGAGCTCTTCCCAGGTGCCAGGGGACATCGCTGTGCCACCCACTCCTTCTCTCCCCAGGCTCCTGAGAGCCCAAAGTAGATGTTTAATGCATGAAATCACACCGAGGTGGTGGGATTTCCCATCCCAGTCGGCAGCCAGGCACGGTGCCAGCGGGCAGCCAGGGCATCGCGCTGTGGCTCAGTGCTTGGGCAATGGGAGTGATGCCACCGCGGTCGCTGGGTGCTCCCAGGGGGTGCCGGGCATCCCCGGGCTGCTACGCCCATGTCCGGGGAGGGATGCCGCGCTCCTGCCACCGGGCTTGTGAGGACAGTGTATGCTGCCAGGACCACCAGCCTGGCCACGGGCAGGAGGGGTGGTGGGCAGCTGGGTGCTTTGGTGCTGGGCTGGAGGTGGGACCAGACCCTGGAGATCCCCTGTACCGTGTGTCCCAGCTGGCACTGATGCTGGGCTGGGCGGCAGGCTGTCGCTGCAGGACTACAGTGGCACGGCCGGGCAGCAGAGCGGCATGGCACTGCAGGGCACCCGCTTCAGCACCCGCGACGCTGACAACGACAACTGCCTCTGCAAGTGCGCCCAGATGCTGTCGGGAGGTGAGCAGAGGCGGGGGAGACCCCCGCGCAGCACCCATCGGTGCCCTCCCGGGATGCCACCCTCCTGCCCTGCTCCCTCCTCGCAGGCTGGTGGTTCGACGCCTGTGGCCTCTCTAACCTGAACGGCATCTACTACCCGGCCCGGCACAACATCCGCAAGCTCAATGGCATCCGCTGGCACCACTTCCAGGGGCCCAGCTACTCCCTGAAGGGCACCCGCATGCTGATACGACCCGCCAGCTTCTAGTGCACCGACGGTCGAGGTGGCATCGCTGCCAGTGCCAGCCTGGCACGGGGGGAAGGGATCCGGGAGAAGGAATGGCTGAGGGAGACCGAGCGCTCCCGGCCGCTGCAGGGAAGCTTTTCCCCAGTTTCATATTTTAATCTTGTTTGTCCCATCTTCCGCGAGCAGAGAGGGGCAGTGGCACCATGGCCGTGCCAGAGGGACCCGTGGGCATTGATGAGGGGCTCTGGTGCTGCAGGAGCTGGCGCGGGAGCTCTGCCTTGAAGCAGAGCCAGCCCCACTGCAGTGGGCTTTGGCACACGGACACCCCCAGGCCCACCTCGGCTTCTCTCCCCGTCCTTCTGCTGAGCCACTGGTTTTTGCCCCGGGGATGGAGGTCAGAGCCCCCCAGGACCCCCTGCAACCGCAGCTGGGCTCCGAGAGAGGGTGGGGGCTTTGCAGCACCCAAAAACTTATAGCAAAGGCAAAGCCCCCGTCGTGCCTCGGAGCCCGGCTGAGGGTGCAGGGGGTCCCTGGGGGACAAGCCCCAGGCTGGGATGGCCGGTGGCCCGATGCTGGAAGGCACTTGCTGGGGGAGTGGTGCTGGCAAGGGGATGGCAGAGTCCTGGTCTGGGCAGGATGGGGCTGGGGGGTCACGGATGGGGAGGGGGCTGTGGTCTGAGATGGGGCTGGGGAGCGGGAGGTGGTGGGAAATGTCTTGGGCATAGCTTTTAGGGGGGTCTGAACTGGGGCAGAAGAAGGAGGGAGGGCATGTGGTGGGATTGGACACACAGGGAGGAGCGGGCAAAGGGGCTGAGACCCCTCTGCCCCCCCAGGCCCCCCGCCTGTGGCTGCATTGACATGGCAAACCCGCACCGAGGGCACTTTTGGGAGCAGCCTGGGAAGAGGAGGGTGCGGAGCAGCACCGGGGCCCCACGGCTGCCCCCCTGGGCCACCACCGCTGCCGGGGCTGGAGGCACTTTTATTTTTGTACTACGAGATATTTATTTTCCAAGCATTGGCGGGGGGGGGGGGCCCTGCACCCCACTGCCCGGAGCGGGCACCCACCTCCCCGCTTCAACAACAGGGACAAAGGCACCTGGCACTTGGTGGGCGGAGGGGCCATGGGACGGGGCAGGACAGCGGGACCCCCGGGGACTGCTGAGCCCTGGGTAGCTCGGTGCACGGGGGAGCCCACCGCAGGGCAGGGCTCGGTGATACCCGGCCACAGCCCGTCCCGTCACCCTTCTGGGGGTCTGCACTCCCTGTCCCCCCTCCCTCCGGGGCCCATTGCCACTAGATGTCACCTGGCAGCTCCCCGTAGCCCCTCACCCCTGGGGACGGGAGTGCCTCACTGAGTCCCCAGGTCACCCATCCCGCTGGGTGCCAGGAAGCCCTGAGGACCGGTGGCACCTGTGGCAGGTGCCAGGGACCTGCTGCCTCCGGGACACCCAGGCACCCTGGTGCCCTCCTCCCCAAAATGGGTCCTTCTCTCCCCAGGGAGTGGTATGCCAGGTGGGTGATGGCAGAGACCCCACAGACGTGCAGGGACCCTCCGCTGCCACCTAACCCTGGACCCCCCACTGCTCCCAGGGGACAGCCAGTGCCCGGCTGTGGGGCGAGGGACACAGGAACGCACTGTCCTCCCTGTTGGGATGGCAGGGTGCTGGCACCGGCATCGACACCGGCACCAGCATCGACCCCAGCACCGGCACTGGCACCGGCTGCGCACGTGGCAGCAAGGAGGGTCCCGATGCCTCGGCCTCGACGCCATCCTGAGGCATCACTAATTAACAGTGATTAAAGCACGTGACGCAGTTTGCACTTCCAGAAGATGCTCATCAGTGGGGCTGTGCGGAATAATTAAAAAATGGAAAATAGCAGCTGGGGGGGCCTGAGGGGGCCACCCTGGAGCCTCACCCTGCTCCCGGCGAGCGGCACTGCAGGCGGCAACCGTCCTGGCGCGGCGGAGGGCCCTGGCTCCCCCCAGCACCCCCAGCCCCTCGCGCTCTGCCAGCGGCTGCTGCAGCTGCACCTGGGCTGGGGGCTGCGTGCCAGGCGGGGGGGCGGCCCCCACCCCGGGGTGCTGCGCCTGGAGCCCCAGACTGGGGTGCTGCCAGTTTTGTCTCTCTCCCGGCTGCCTGCCTGCAGCTCCTGCCTGCACATGGGGCACCCATGGGAGACCCCAGCACGGAGGGGCGAGGGCGATGGACCCCCCCACCTGGCCATCCATCCTCCCTGGAAATAACAGACGGGCTCAGCTGCAGCTCCTCACCGAAACCGGAGCTGCCGCGAGGCAGCTGCCAGGGAGAGCGACGTGGGGCCATCCTGCTGTCCCCAGCGGGGACACACGAAGGGGGGGCATTCCCGGGGGGGGGGCACGCGTCGCCTCGCCGCAGCTGTGCCAGGGTGCCGTGCCGGCAGCCCTGTGGGTGCGGGGTCAGGCGGAGAGTCCTGCCTCAGGAACACGGCTCCTCCCATCCACGCAGCTGCCTGCGCACACGGACACGCGTGCACACAAACGCGTGTGCACATAAACATGTGCACACGCAAGCATCATGCACGTGAACACGCCTGCACGGATGGATGTGGATGCACATGAACGTGCACACCAGTGAACGTGCACACAAGTGAACGTGCACACGTGTGAACATGCAAGCATACTTGGACACGCATGCACACAAGCATGCGTGCACACGGGCACACATGCACACGAACACGCATGCACACTTGGACACGCACGCTCACAATCGCACACGAGCACCCAGGGCTTCGGACGGCCATGCAGGTCCCAGGACCGAGCCGAGGGCTGGCAGTGCCTGGAGGGACATGCCAGCTGCTCGGCCCCAGGCCTGGGGGGGGTTGGTGGGGCCCCCCCCCCTCCATGGCAATAGTGGCAAATATAGACCAAGCCCTGGACACGCCGGGCTGAGGAATCTGGCGGGGCTGGCATCGCCTGGCACTGCGGATCCCGTTCCGAGGGTGAAGGCTGTCCCAGAGTCCCCATCAACCGCCGGCTTTCCAGCTCCTCGGGGGGGCACCCAGCGCCCCACGTGCCATCATTAAGGATCCCGTGGGTGTTTGGCTTCGTCAGCCTGGCTCACAGGCCAGGCACCATCCCCGCGTCCTGCCCGCTGCATCCTGCCCGCCGCGTGTTGGGCAGCCAGACCTGCCTGTGCCCCAGCGGGAGCTGGACGGATCCTGCCCCCGGGGCAGTGGCTCCAAGTGGATGTGCACAGTGCATGGTCTGGGGTGGGAATTCCTTCATCACCATGAGGGCTTTTTTGGGGACCCAAGCGCTGGATGGAAGCCCCAGTCAAGGGGAGTCCTGGCACTGCCCTGGCCAGCGGCTGCCAAGCCGGAGCTGAGCTGGGGGAAGCGCTGGCCGGGGCAGGACGGGGCGGCCGCAGCTCTGGCCCCTTTGAAAGTGAAACCTGCAGCCCTGGGGCGGCGGCTGGACCTTGTCCCTGGCCCGCCACCGCCACCATGCACATGGTGTTTGCCAAGCAGCGCCCGTGCCAGGCAGGCTGCGTCCCTGCACATGGAGAAGGGAGGCAGCAGCAGGGCCAGTGCCCAGGCGGGTTCCCTGGGGGCAGGTGCTGGTGGCTTTGGTGTCACCTTCCCAGTAGCTGCCTGCCCGCATGGGATGCACCAGGATCACCAGAGTAGGGGGACATCACCAGCACAGGCAGTGCCCGCGGTGCCGGGGGCCACGGTGCCACACGAGGCAGCCCGGGGATAACGCATGGGCGGTTCTCATCTTCAAAGGGCTCCGTGCCCCGACTTTCATCCTCGCACCTTCCCAGCCCGCCTGGGAGGTCTCCGCTATCGCCGCCCCATCTCGCAGCCCCCGAGGAGCCGGGACCCAGCCAAGCTCAGCGGCGCTTTGCCGGAGCGGGGCGAGGCGGCAGGGGAGGGCTGCGTGGTTGGCACGGCGCTGGCTGCGGCACGGAGGGAAATCCCGCCAGCCGGGGTTTTGTCGGGACCTGCCGGAGCGTGGCGAGGCGGCAGGGGAGGGCTGCGTGGTTGGCACGGCGCTGGCTGCGGCACGGAGGGAAATCCCGCCAGCCGGGGTTTTGTCGGGACCTGCCGGACCCAACCGCTGCCCTCGCCCTGCCCGCTGGGCCCCGCGCTGGCACAGCACCCATCACTCCCACTGGCACCTGGCCGAGCCACGAGCACCCCAGGGTCCTTGCCCTGTCCCGACCTCGAGAGACAGCGATGCACATGGCCTCCAAAGCACAGAGATTTAATAAAAACTGCGTTATTATTATTATTATTATTATTATTTACAGATGAAACATCAGGAAAAACAGTAGAAATGAGGAACAGACCAACAACCGTCATCTTCATAAATAGCAGGGCCCAGCGTGCCAGGGCTGTGCGCCCGCTGGCACCCGGCAGGGGACATAAGCACCCACACACACAGCCCTGGGCTGCTTGAAGAGGGGGGTCGACTTTGCCCCCTGGCAAAGCACCCCGCTTCTCCAGACCTCCAGTATTGAGACAGGGGCTGCCAGGATACGGCCCCCACCCCGGGCAGCGCGACTGCTCCTACGCCAGGGCTGTGTCCCTGCTCCACACAGGGATGAACCAGCCCCTTACCCCCCACCCATGGGTGCCAGTGAGGGGCATGGTGACCACACACAGGAGAAGGCAAGGGGTGGGCACAGTGGTGCCTGGCCACACTCCTGGGGACATACGAGTCCTTGGCCATCCTGCAGGCTTGGGCGCAGGGGTCTGATGGAGCCGGTGTCACCGGGAAGGATGGCAGCCACTGCGCCAGGGCTCTGCCAGCACTGCCATGGCACAGGGAAGCAAGAGGGGGGATGAGTTCGAGGGTCCCATCACTGCCGAGAGGTGGCCGCTCCTCCCGCGGCACAGCCAGCGCCACGTGGGCTCAGCCAGTGCTCCGTCCCCATCTGGCATCACCCACTCGTGAGCAGCCCGTTCCCGGCACCCACCACCGCCATGGCACTGCTACACATCGGAGACCTGCTGGGGCTCCCGGGCCTGGCGCAGCCCGTACAGCCACTTGATAACGCGGGCGTTGCGCTCGATGACGGAGATGCCGTAGGGGACGCGCTCGGCCGGCCGCCCCTCCGGCGTGGCGGCGCTGGGCGGCGAGCGGCCGCCCTCCGAGCTGGCCGTGCTCACGCTGTGAAACTTGAGGGACACGATGTCGGAGCTGGCGCGGGCGAAGCGCTCGGCGCCCATGTCCTGCACCTCCTCGGGGTCGAGGCCGCAGTAGTTGAAGAAGCGCTCCAGGTCGGCGGTGGCCCGCGAGAGCCGGTCGCTCAGGTCCGACTTGGAACGGTGCAGCAGGGGCTGCCGGCGGGCACTATCGGGGCGGGCGGGCGAGCTCCGGGACGGGGTCGCAGGCAGCCCGCCTGGGATGGGGGATGCGGGCAGCGGCGTCGCCTGGCCCCGCGGAGCCCCGCAGGGATGGACGTCCACTCTCCGCACGGCCACGCTGCCGGGGGGCTTGGCAGCGGCGGGGCACTCCGGTGCCTTGCCAGCACCCTCCGCTCCGCCACCCAGCGCCGGCGGCGCCTCCGCCCTCCGCTTGCACTCCCGGCCCAGCGGGCTCTCCGCCTTGGGGAACGGGCTGTCGCAGAGGTTGATGAGGTTGTTGAGGATCTCCAGGTCGAGGGAGGTCTTTGGGCTGCCAGCCTCGGCGCGGCGTGGCCCCGGGGGTGCCCTGCGGCTGGGGGTGAGGGCGGCGCGGCGCACCGCTGGGGCGAAGAGGGGCTGCTTGAGCAGCGGCGGCTTCACCGGCTCCTGCCTGGTGCTGGCGACCCGCTGGCTCTTCACGTACTTGGCCTTGTCGGCCTCCAGCCTCTCCACCGCGCTGGGCTTCCCGGCGCCCGGCTCGGCTCGCCGGCGGAAATACGCGGGGCCCTTGCGGAGGATGCGGACGGGCATGGCCGAGGTGAAGGGCGCCACCACCGTCACCCTCTTCGTGGCATCACCGGCTGGCAGCGCCTCGATGGGCATCCTCCGCGCTGGCACCGGGGCGCAGGGTGGGCGGGAGCCGCGGGCGGCGAGGGGCTCCCGTGCCGTCGGCTGCAAAGAAGGGCTGGAGTGAGGGGCGGTGGCGGGGGCTGGCAGGGGGCCCCGGCCCCGCGGGCGGACAAAGGCTGCGTGGGGCTGTGCGGTGCCGCACTGTCTGCGCCCGCCGCGCCGCGCTGCCTATTTGAAGGCAGCGACCACGCCTCCGCTCCCCGCCACGGCCTCCCCGAAACGGCCCCCGGCCAATCCGCGGTGCGAGCCCGCTTCAAACTGCACCGGGGCCAATGGGGCTGGTGGGGAGGGCACCCCGGCACCGGCCAGGGGCACCCTGGGGAGCGAGGCCATGGCGGAGATGGGCGGCTGTGGCCTGGCACCCCTCGCCAATGCTCTGCCAACATCGCCCCCGCCCAGGGGTGCATCGCCTGTGCCCAGGGGTGCATTGCCCACACCAAAGGGTGCACCCCCTGTGCCCAGGGGTGCGTCACGTGCCCCCACTCCTCCACCCCCCCACCAGGGTGGGGGATTTGGGGCTCCGCTCCCCACTGCTCCCCCGGCTCTCAGCCCCCTGGCAGGCTCTGGGGCTGCTCCCGGGCTCCCCGCTCCCACCCTGCAGCCCCTCGGAAAGCACCGGTGGGGGTTTCCAGCCGCGCTTCCCCAGCCAAGGTGTGCCTGGGGCCGCGCCGTGCACCCCGTGTCCTTGGGCCCCCGCCGTGCACCCCGTGTCCTTGGGCCCCCGCCAACCCCAACACGCGCAGCCGCCCGCCCCAACGGTCGCGCAGAGGCACCCGCCCCTCCACGGCGGGGAGCAAACAGGGGAGCAAACCAGCCCTGCACCCCTCTGCAGCCCCCTGCCCGCCCATGCCCCCCATCCCCCAGGCAGCACCAAGGTGCAGGGGGGGCAGTGTGGGGTCCGACCTGCCCTCCCCCTCCCCCTCCCTGAGTTGCTCTGATAATCCCCCAGCGGGGTCCCCGTCTCGGGGTCCCAGGCGAGCCCCCGGGAGATAACAGCGAGCCCCAGCACTCACCAGCTGTGGCAGCGGGCACGGTGGGGGCCAGGGTGCCACAGCCCCGCTCCCTCCCGCGGAAGCCCCGAGCGTGCCGCCGGCACTGGCACCCCCTCCCCGCCAGCCGCCCGTCCGCCTGCACAACTTCCTGGGTGCAACCCAGGGCCCGTCCCAGCGTCAGCCGCGGGCAGCATGAGCCAGCCTCCGGCACCCACAGCACCGCGCCACGGCCGCGCCGAGCCACAGCTGCCCTGTCTGCAAACCCACGTGCACCAGTGGCTCAGTCCTGACCCCCCCCCCCGCCCCCCCGGGGTCTGTACCCCAACATAGTCCCTGCGCAGCAGCTGCCCCAGCACATGGCATGTCCGCCTGATGCGCGGTGACGGGCAAGCGGCCTGGGGGAGGCTGTCCATCCCTGTCCTTGTCCATGTCCCCTGCCCCGGGGGACACGCTGCCTTCTGACCTGGAAAACGTCCAGGGGGGGCCCAGCCAGGCGCAGGGGCAGCTGCAGACGGTCCCAGGGCCAGCAGAGACCCTCCTGCCCCCTCCCCGGGGGTGGCTTTCTGCAGCCCTCTGCAGGTAGCCCAGCATGGGGGCGACCTGGGGACAGAGCCAGCAGTGCCCTTGCTCGCTGGGCAAGGACAGGGACAGGCAGGGCCCCCCCACCGGACCCATGTTTACAGCCCCTCCCCAGGAAGCAAGGCTGTGCTGTGCTCGGTGCTGCACAAATGCACGGGCAGCGCTGGGTCTCCCCAGCCCAGCTGGTGGCAGAGATGGGGGGCAGCTGGTCGAGACCCCTGCACCCAGGGTGCTGGTGGGGTGGGGGGGGTGCCAGCTGATAGTTCAGTGCCCAGACAGCAGCACCCCGCAGTTCCAGTGCTGCCTGCACCCCGTGCCCCAAGCAGCACCCAGCCATGGGCTGTTTCCACTGCCCTTGCACCCGGTGCCGGGCACAGGGGACGAGGACGCAGGGCCCCCCGGCACAGCCACCTGTGACCAGTATGGGGTCCCCTCCCTGCCTGGCTGGCGAGGACGGCGTGGCCAGGCACAACCTGCTGCTCCACATTCCTGCAGTGCTGAGCCGCCCGCCCTGGCACAGCCGCGCTGAGCCAGGCTGCATCGAGCCGAGCTGAGCCACCCTCTAAACAGCCCCAAAAACACAGCAACGTTATCTCATGCCCCAAGCCCAGCCAGAGCATGGGCATCCGAGTGCCAGGGCTGACAGCCCCGCTCACGCCAGGCAATGCCCAGCCATGGCCCCAGCTCCTGGTGCAAGCAGCCCAGCCGGGCTCCCTTGGCACACCAGATCACCGCCTGTGTGGCAGGAGCTGCTCTAGAGAGCTGTGCCAAGAAGTGTGTGGTTGTGCCTCCCTCTCCCCGGGTGACCCAGCCCCACGTTGCTGGCACAGGACCGGCACAGGACCACCACCACCCACCTGGATCGGCCCTGCGATGTGGGAGCCTCCTTGGCACGGCTCGGCCGCCACGCTGCTTCTCCCTTGCTCTCGTCCCGGGGGTGTCCGGATGTCCCTGTGTCTCTTCCCCAGCCACGTCCTCCCCTTCTCCCCGCGGGACGGCGGCTGGTGGGACGCTGGAGCGGCTCCGCACCACAGCTGCTCCTGCTGAGTCAGCACCGGCTGAGGACGCCCTCCGAGGCAGCTCAGCACTCACACGGCACTGAAACCACGGGGCATTCCTCCATGCCAGGCTGCGTCACACAGCGTGACGGTAGCCGGTGACGTCCCGGCACGGGTGCCGGTTCAGCCGGAGGTGCCGGTGGTGCGGATGCTGGATGCATGGCCTGAGGTGTGCTCGCACCGCCAAAGCCAAAATGCCTCTGCACAATCCCCTGCCCGCTGCTGCCAGAGGGGCCTGACACCCTGCCAGGGCTTCAGGGAGGGCAGGACCTGCTCTCGTTTGGAAAACTCGCCGTGTTTCTCCGCGCCCCCGGCAGCGACCCTCTGCAATAAGCTCCAAAGTGCAGCAAAATAACCCGGATAGCACGAATGGAGGTGACGGACCGGAGCGGGGTCACCAAACTGGCAGCCGCATGGACCTGCTGGCCAGACCCCAGCCCCAGGGTGGCTGTGGGGGCTGCTGCCCGGTGCTGCGGGCACCTCCCATGGCACGGATCAGCTCAGCGTGGAGGGGTCAAGTGTTCGGCCCGTGCAGCATGGAGCTCGATTACAGCCGTGCGTTTTTCAAACTGCTCTCGGAAGCGAGACCGGGAGCTGGCAGAGGGAGAAGGGCCAAGCGAAGCCCATGGAAAACTGCCAAGGGGCTGTGCCGTGCCCGGGTGACGGCAAAGCTGGATCCACACAACGAGCTTGGCCGGAAAAACATTGCCCGGCGCGGTGGGCGAGGGCAGAGCCTGCATGTGCCTGCCCGGTCGGGCTGCAGCCCGGGCACGCCTGGGCAGCTGGGTGTTTTTGGAGCCAGGTAGCGCCCCGGAGCCTCATCCTCCCTGGGAGCATCCCAGGCTGGGGTTCGGGAGGGTACCCGCCGTGGGAGCGCTCCCCCAGCACCCGGCTCAGCGCCTCTGTCGCTGCCGTGGGGACAGGGGGACAAGGTGGGGATGGGGGAACGGAGTTTGGAAACAGAGGGATGGGCGGGTGCTGGCACTGGCTCTGCTCTCACCTCCCTCGGGCGCTCGGGGCTGGGCTTCAAGGACCTCCCGGGAGATAACGCAGCCACCAACGAGCGAAAGGCACACTAGGAGGCCAAATCCCTGGAAGTGCTGGGCGGAGGCGGCTGCAGGTGCCCGGCAGCGCCCACAGAGCAGCGGGGGCCAAGGCTCGGCGCGGCTCAGGCAGCCCCAGGCAAAGGCACCCCCGGAGCTGGGAACCCCCCCAACCCCCTTGTCTTGGTGAGTGCTAATTCCTGGCGTTTAATTCCAGCCCCTCGGCACGCCGAGGCTGCACCCCGCTTTGCAGCGGGGGAATCACCTCTGAGCCGGGGCAAGCCACTGCCGGCTCCTGCCTCAGTTTCCCCAACTGTGGGCTCCGCAGAGCAGCTCTGCCGGGTGGAAGCGGCTTTCCAAGGGACTCGGTGGGGAAGCTCTGGCTGGACCCAGCGCCCCTCTTGCAGGCAGAGGGACGGATGCTGCCCGAACCCGGCTCTCGCCACGACACGTCCGCAGCGGCAGCTCGGGCCAGGAGCTGGGGAGGTGACAGATGGGGACACGCCAGGCGCGAGGCCTTTGTCTGCGCGGTGGCGGCGGTGCGCGGCGGCACGGACCCGCAGATGGCGGCTGCCGGCGGGGCTGGGGCCACAGCCCATGGCCGGGCGAGCGGTGGGCTCTGGGGATCCGGCCCTTTTGTCGGGGTCTCACCTCCGGCAGCGGCCCCTTCCCGCTCGCCCCCCACCAGCCTTTCAACTTTCAACTTGACCTGCTCCTTTCACATGGAAATGGGATGCAAATGGAGCCGGGGGGCTGCCAGGGGCCAGCGGCTGTGACCTGCCAGAGGGTCCCCACGCCCAAGTCTGGGGGGTCGTACCCACTCCCTCGGGGCAGACGGTGGTTCCTGGGGTGAGGGGGTCCCCTCTGCCCGCCGGTGATGGGGCAGCAGCCTTCCCTGCCCCGGAACACCGTCCCCGCTGCTCTCAGCTGAAAGCAGATATTAGGGGATGGCTCTTGCTGGGGCTGAGCTCAAGGACAGACCCCTACTCTCCTGGGCTGCAGATCCCCCCATGCCCTCCCTCCATCTGGGCACCCCTGTGGCACCAGCAGCGTGCCCACCCCGGGGAGCCCCGCTGCCCACCCTGCCCTGCGCTGCCTGAAGTTGGGGACGGGTCGCCAGCCCTGGATGGGTGGGGAGGGGGTTTCTTGGCCAGTTTGTCACCGGAGCCCAGAAAAGTCCCGTGGCCAGGGACCGCTCGGCTACCAAATGTTGCCATCTGCCTCTGGGGCCTTCACTTGCATCTGCCGGGGGTGCAGAGGGGCGAGGGGCCAGGGGGGTCGGGGGGGCCGGGGGCTCAGCTGCAGCGCGGGGAGGGGGTGGAGGAGGCAGAGCCGTCTCACACCATGCAGACAGGGCAGGCAGCAGATTTGGGTGAGGAGTGTGAAGTGGCAGTGTTGGAGTCCCACACCCAGCACCCCCTCGGGCTCCCGTGCCCCTGCGCCATGGCCAGTGGCCCTGGGGAAGGGTCTCACTGCCGGCCACGCTGCTCCTTTGTGCTGCCATATTCAACACAGGACAATTGCCGTCCCCTCCCCGTCTCTCGCCCCTTCTCTGTCCTCGTCCCTGTGGGTGCGGGGGTCCTCAGCTGCCCCGGGGCCAGCCCAAGCCCCCAGCACCCGGTTTCTCCCATTATCTTGGGCCTGCTCCCCCCGCCCCAGGTCCCACTGGGCACCTGTGCTGGTTTTGGCTGGGACAGAGTTAATTTCCTCCGCTGTAGCTGCTATGGGGCTGGTTCAGATTTGTGCTGAAGACAGTGCTGATAACCCAGGGGTGTTATGGTTATCGCTGAGCTGTGCTTACACAGCACCAAGGCCTCTTCTGCTCTGCACGCTGCCCCGCCAGCGGGCGGGCTGGGGGTGCACGAGGAGTCGGGAGGGGGCACGAGTGGGACAGCTGACCCCACTGATAGCCCAGGCTGGAGGATGTCCTGCTCAGCAACAGAAGCTGGGAAAGAAGAAGGGGAGGGGGACACATTCGGAGCGATGGCATTTGCGCTCTGGAGTCATGGTATCGCGTGCGGAGCCCTGCTGCCCCGGGGATGGCGGCACGCCTGCCCGCCGCGGGCAGTGCCGAAGGAATGCCTGATTTTGCTTTGCTTGCGCACGCAGCCTTTGCTTTATCTAGCAAACCGTCTTTATCTCAACCCACCAGTGTTCTCCCTTCTCCCCTTCCTGGTCTCTCCCCCATCCCACAGAGCAGGGGGTGAGCGAGAGACTGGGTGGTGCTGAGCTACCCAGGGGTTAAACCACAGCAGCACTTCCAACCGTGCCCCACCGCCACCGTGGGCACCCAGCCGTGCCAGCACCGCCCCAGGGCCACCAGTACCATCATCGGGTGACAGTTCCACCCGCAAGAAGCAGCCCGAAATAGGTGGGACACGGTTCAGCTGGGGACAAGTGCAAAGTCCAGGACACTGCAGAGAATAATCATCCTTCCAGGGACTGCGGTGCTTTTCCTTACGCTTGTTATCGCTTTCATCTTATCACACCCCGTGCCAGCAGCGGACCATCCCGGTGGATCATGTGTCCCTCGGGATCTGCTTGGGACTCCCCACCCCCACCCCGCTACAGGCACCCTGAGACGCGGCTTTGGGCCCCGCTGCCGAGCACGTGGCCGGAGGGTGCGGGGTCTCCCCCCGGCCGCCCCCCGACCCGGGGGATCTGCCAGATGGCACCGGGGCGAGGATCAGAGCCTGACCCAGGCCGTCACCCGTCTGCATCCGGACGTGGTGACGCGTGTGCCCCACGTCACTGCCCGGGCAGCCGGGACTCGCTCCCGCCCGCGTGCTGCTGCCGGTTCCCCCAGCGCAGTGAGTTCCCCCACGGGAGATCCCCGAGGGACCGGGCACACCGGCAGCCGCCTTCCTGCCCGCCTCCCGCTCCCCACCGGAGGCCCCGACACCGCCCCGCGGGGCCGGGGCCGGCTCGTTGCACCGGCCGGGCTGAGCCCCGGGAGACGCCCGTTTCCTCCGCCGGGCTGGAGCGCGGGGGCAGGGGGCTGGAGCTGGGCTCCGCGGGGGCGTGGGGGCGCGGGGGCACGGGCCGTGGGGGTCCGCCGTTCCCGGGAGCGGGAGGGGAGCCGGGGCGCGGGGTGGGCAGGGGATGCGGCCGGATCCCGGCTGACTCAGCTCGCCGGTACGAGCCCGGG
The DNA here is from genome assembly GCF_009769465.1 of Tauraco erythrolophus. Lineage (NCBI taxonomy): Eukaryota > Metazoa > Chordata > Aves > Musophagiformes > Musophagidae > Tauraco > Tauraco erythrolophus. The sequence continues at coordinate 16,730,473 of NC_141482.1, forward strand.
CGCGTTCGCAGGTGGAGCTGCCGGGGCCCTTCTCCCTGCGGGAGCCCGCCGGGATCGCACGGCACCCGGCTGCGAGGAGGCGGGCGCTGCCCTGCCGTGCCCCGCGGGGGCCGGGCCGGGCCGGGCTCCGCCGTTCGACCGAGCGGATCCCGCGGCCGGTGCGGGCGGAGGCAGCGTCGTCGCCCGCCGGGAGCAGGGGGGTCCCCAGGGCTTGCGGGGGAGGCTGCGCTGCTCTGTGGGTCCTGCACACCCGTGGGGTGTGGGAGAGGATTTGCCCTGCCTGCCCACTGCCCGCTGCCCGCTGCCTGCCCGCTACCTGCCCGCTGCCCGCCTGCTGCCTGCTGTGGGAGGGGGAACGCAGGCAGCGGTCATGGGATGCCGGGGCGGACGGTCCAGGGGGGGTCAGGTCTAATCCCGCCACTGACCAAAGTCTCTCCCCGCAGCACGGCGGCGTCGCCCCCGGGCCCGGGCACCCAGCCCTGAGCCATGGCGCTGATGACCCATCTCCTCGCCTGTGTCTTCGGCATGGGCTCCTGGGCGGCCATCAATGGGCTGTGGGTCGAGCTGCCGCTGCTGGTGACGGTGCTGCCGGAGCAGTGGGACTTGCCTTCCTACGTCACCATCATCATCCAGATGGCCAACGTGGGGCCGCTCTTCGTCACCCTCATGCACCGCTTTCGGCCCGGCTTGCTGAAGGAGGTGGCTGTTATCTACGTGGTCGTGTGCGTGGGTGTCGTGGCCTGCTTGCTCCTGGCCTTCCTCTGGAACTACACGTCCCCCATCGCCGGGACACCCCACAGCACCGCCTTCCTGATCCTCACCTTCTTCCTGGCCCTGGTGGACTGCACCTCCTCCGTCACCTTCCTGCCCTTCATGATGCAGCTGCAGCCCCAGTACCTGAACAGCTTCTTCATAGGCGAAGGGCTCAGCGGGCTGATCCCCGCTCTCATCACCCTGGGCCAGGGCTCTGGCATGTCCAGCTGTGTCAACGTCAGCCACGTGGTCAACGTCACCACCGGCAACGAGACTGTGGAGAGCACCGTCTTCCAGATGGAGACCCAGTACATCCCAGCCAGGTTCTCCACCCTCCTCTTCTTCCTTCTCATGACTGTAATGATGCTGGCCTGCTTGCTGGCCTTCTTCTTCCTCACCAGGCAGCCCAAGGTGTGGGAGCTCTCCCAGGAGCAGCTGTTTCCCAGCAACATCATGCTGAGCTCATTTTACCAGGTCCACGACGAGGGAGCTGGCTCGCAGCTGAGCGGAGGCTGCCCATGCCCAAAGGATGCCAAAGGGCCCGGGGACATCCTGCCAAAGAGGATCTACCCCCTGGCCAAGCTCACCTTCATCTACCTCCTCATCACTTGGGTGAGCGCTCTGATGAACGGGGTGCTGCCATCCGTGCAGTCCTACTCCTGCCTGCCCTACGGCAACACCGCCTACCACCTCGCGGCCACGCTCAGCTCCATGGCCAACCCCCTCGCCTGCATCGTGGCCATGGTCCTGCCCAGCAGGTGGGTAGCAGGGCACTGGGGGCTGCGGTGGGGTAAGCCCCGGGGGCTTCTGCCCCAACAACGGCTCCTCTTTGCAGTGGGGTGGGGAGAAGGCTCTGGGTGGGAGAGAATCCGTGGGGTGCCCATGCCCTGGCAGCAGAGACGCCCTGGAGAAGGAGGATGGAGCCAGCACAGAGCGAGTCAGCCTGTGCCACAGGTCTGTGTCCCTTCCCAGGGACGGGCTGGCAATGCTCCCCGGTGTCACTTGCATGTCCCTTGCAGGTCCCTGGCCCTGCTGGGCACCCTCACTGTGTTGGGGACAGGCTTTGGTGCCTACAACATGGCCATCGCGGTGATGAGTCCCTGCCCGCTCCTCCAGCAGTCCCAGTGGGGTGATGCCACCATCGTAAGTCACAGGGTCCCTCTTGCCTGGGGAGGTCTCCGGGGCCACCCCCTGCTCCAGCCTCATCACAGTGTCCCCTGTGCCCGCAGTGGGGAACCCCCTGGTCTCACTGACTGCTCTCCCCTCCCTGCGCTGCCAGGTCCTCTCCTGGGTGCTCTTCACCGGGACGCTCTCCTACATGAAGGTGATGGCCGGGGTGATCCTGCGGGGCTGCAGCCACAGCGCGCTGGTGTGGTACGGGGCAGCGGAGCAGCTGGGTTCCCTCCTCGGCGCCCTGCTCATGTTCCCGCTCGTCAACATCTACGACTTCTTCAAATCTGCCGACTACTGCAGCCTGCAGTGCCCGGCGTGAGTGGGACGGGCACCCCTGGACAGCCTCTTTTGCCGGCACGCACCTCCAAAACCAGCGAGGGCCGGGGAGCTGGGAAGCAGTGCTGGGACCGGGGGGGCTGCGGGCACGTCTCCCTGCTGGGCTCTGCCAGGTCCCCGGGTGGGACCAACTCCGTGGCTTTGTCCCCAGCCCGGGCACAGAGTGTCCCTGTTGCGTTGGAAGCAATAGATGGTGTTTGCCCAGCCCTCAGCCTCCTGCTGCCTGCGTCCCCCCAGTGCCAGCGACCAGGGAGGGTCCGCCTGCACCGGTATCCCCCGCCTGGGTACCGCTTCGCTGGAGCCACGTCTCATCCCTTCCCCTGGGGGGTCTGGCACCGTTTGGCATCATGCCCGAAAGCCCCTCCCCGGGACCCCCCGGGTGGGCACAGTCCCAGCTGCGCCCAGTGGCACCGGTGGCGTTCCCAGCCCCGTGCTGTGGCGGAGGCGGCAGCTGCCCCCGGGACGGTGGGTTTGCAGCCGGCTGCAGGGAGCGGGGACAAAGGCAGCCGTGGCGGGGGGGGATGCGGGGAAGGGGGCTTTGACAAGGGCCCCGATAGCAGCTGGGGACACTGAGGCATGGTGGGATGAGGGGGACCTGCCTGGCGTTTGCCATCCTCTGCGGTGGCCCCGTCCATGCTTTCTGCTCCTTTCTCGTAGCCCTGTGCCCCACTGCCCCCCCATCCCATCCCATCCCATCCCATCCCATCCCATCCCATCCCATCCCATCCCATCCCAACCCATCCCAGCCCTGCTGCACCCCGAGACGGGCAGCACTGGGGGTGCAGCGCTGGAGAGGGGCTGCAGCACAGCCCCACACCCGGAGCAGTGCTGGGTACAGTGCCGGTCGGGGGGGGTGGCACAGGACTGTGCCACCTGGTACCAAACTGTGTCCAGGTAGGGTCGGGTTTGGGTGGGCACCGAGGCATGGCAGGCACGGGGGGTCGGGGGGCAGCGGCAGTCCTCAGGCCAGGCCAGCACCCGCCTGCGCCCCTTCTCCGGGGCACGAGGCAGCCGGGCCTTTGTCCCCGGCCCTTTGTCTGGCAATCTGCTCCCGGAGCCGGCGGCAGCGCCAGGCCCGTGCCTCAAAGCCCCGGATTGGAGCCACTTTGGGGCTCCGGCTGTGGCCCAGCCGCCTCCGGGAAGGACGTGGCTGGAATTGCTAATGGGCGGCAGCCCCCCGAGCCGGGGCCAAGGCAGCAGGGAGGGCAGGGGGCTCTGACCCCCCGCACCGGGCATCCGCCTGGCACCTCCTGCCTGACCCCCCAGCACCGTGTGTCCAGGATGTGGCCCCATGGGGTACGAGGGGCAGGAGGGGGGTGCTGAGGACCAGTGGGGGACATGGGGGCACCGCGGGGTGGGTTGTCTCACCCCGGGAGCGGGATGTGTCCCATGGCCCTGGCGGGAGCCAGGGAGCTGAACCAAGGACCCAGCCCCTCTCCCCCTGCCCACCCCCCCCAGAGGATGCTCCTGCTCCTGGGAGCCCCTGGAGCCCCTCGCCCACCGGACACCCATCGCCCCCTCCCTCTGCCCAGGGAAACAATCGCCTCCAATGGGAATTATTTCCATACAGCTGCTCGGGAAGGCACGGATTCAGGCCCAGAAAGGCTGAGCCTTTCTTCTGGCGCTCCCCTCCCTCCCCGCCGAGGTGGGGGCAGGTTTGGGGGGGCCCAGGCGCTGCAGTCAGCAATATTGGCACAGCTCGGCAGGGCTGATTGCGGGTTATTAACATACATTATCTCAGTCCTCTGCCTCTGAAAGGAGCCGGGATCCTGGTCCCCCTCTCCCAGCCCTCCCTCCCCCTGTCTTTTACACTTAATTACCTCCCTTATTACACCGCAGCCTGGAGAGAGACAAAATCCCAGGGCAGCGGGCGGGCGGGCAGGGAAGCAGGCAGGGAAGCAGGCAGGGAAGCAGGCAGGCAGGGAAGCAGGCAGGGAAGCAGGCAGGGAAGCGGGCAGGCAGGGAAGCAGGCAGGGAAGCAGGCAGGGAAGCGGGCAGGGAAGCGGGCAGGGAAGCAGGCAGGCAGGGAAGCAGGCAGGGAAGCAGGCAGGGAAGCGGGCAGGGAAGCAGGCAGGCAGGGAAGCAGGCAGGGAAGCAGGCAGGCAGGCCTGGCCCAACTAGGGCGTAAGTAATCGCCCGTTCTGCAAACATGCCTTCGAGGACAGAAGCGGCACACGCGCGGATAAATAAATCAGGGAGCGGAGGCAGGGAGCCCGGTGCATGGCAGGGAGGGGGGGATGCCAGGAGCAGCCCGGCGGGCGACGTTCCCCCCGGTGCCGCGGCCCTCCGGGAGAGGTGACCTTGAACTTGGCAGAGCTTTGACGTCACGGTGGCGCTGCAGGGCCAGATGGGGCTCGTGTGGCTGCCTGCGAGCCCCGGCCGAGAGCTGCGGGGAGGGGGAAAGGGAGACCCCAAACCGTGTGGGGAGCCGCCCCGGGACCCCGAGTCCTGGGAGCAGGCCTGGTGAGGTGGGCTGTGAGGTCCCCTGGGCTTGGGTAGGATGTGGGATGCCCTGGGGTCTAGGATGCTGTGGGATGTGGGATCCTATGGGATGTGGGATGCCGTGAGCTATGGAGTGCCCAGGGATGTGGGATACTGTGGGCTATGAGATGCCCTGGGCTGTGGGATGCTGTGGGATGCTGTGGGATGCTGTGGGATGCTGCGGGATGCTGTGGGCTATGGGGTGCCCTGGGCTATGGGGTGCCACACAAAGCAGTGAACGAGGCACACTGGCCCGGTGCGATGCAGGGATGGCCCCAGCCCTGGCTCTGAGCACAGCCGAGCGAGCAGACACGGCTGTGAGCAGGCAGACCCAGGGTACTGGCTGCGGCGGTGCTGCTTTTAGACCCCAGGCCCAATGCCACGTTCCTGGCCAAAGGGGCTGGTGCCTCCTGAGGCCAGGGGTGCCCATTAGCAGGGCTCAGGGTGCACCCTGGCTGCCCTGTGCCGGCCGTGCCAGCACTCTGTCTGCAGTGACAGATGAAGGACTGTCCTCAGTTCAGTGCTGCAACGCTCCTGGCATCGCACAGGGCTCGAGGAGAGCAGGGCCCGCTGCCAGCCAGGGCCCGGTGTCACTCGCCAGCCCCCGGGAGAGCCAACCCCAGGGCCACCGGCTGCCCGCAGGACCAGGACCTCATCCCGCTCTGGGGAGGGCGGCAGCGGAGCACCGGCGAGGGGAGGCGGGGGAGTGGGGGCTCCGGCAGGGAACAATGCACCGCCACGAGCCCGGCTATTGTTGTGGGCTGCGAAGGTCACGGCGCTTCAGCGGGGACAGGGATGGGGACTGGGACACGGGAAAAAGGGAGAAGATGGGGAAAGGGGCAGGGAAGAGGAATAGGGAGGGGGAAAGGGACAGTGGGCAGGGATGGGGACAGGACAGAGATGGGGCAGGAATGAGGGCAGGGAAGAGGGAACAGGGATGGAAACAGAGAACAAGGGACAGGTGAAGGGACGAGGGAAGGGGGTCAGTGGAAAGGGACAGGGGACAGAGATGAGGACAGGGGAGACGGATGAGAATGGGGACAGGGAACAGGAGTAGGAACAGGGAGCAAGGACAGGGACAGGAGAAAGGGGCAAGAAACAGAGGCGTGGAGGGGGGAGAGGGATGGAGACAAGGGACAAGAGCCGGGGATGGGGACCCCTGCCCCACAGCCCCGTCCTTCGCAGGCCCTGGGGGCTGGCGGCAGAGAGACAAAGGCGGTGGGAGGCAGCGGTCCCCCCCACCCCCCCTCCCCGTCCCCGCGTGTCCCCATTGTCCGTGGCCGAGGGGCGGAGAGGGGGGGGGAACCGGGGGGGAGGGACCGCGGACCCCGCACTGCCGTGATGCCCGGGGCGCCCGGCGCTGCCGGCGGCTCGGGGGGCTCCGGGGGGGCTCCGGGCGCGGCCGGGCGGAGCGGCCCCCTCCACCCCCAGCCGCCTGCCTTCCTCCCCTCCTCCTCCTCCTCCTGCTCCCCTCCTCCTCCTCCACCTCCTCCTCCTCCTCCTCCTCCTCGCCGCCCTGCTGCCTGCCTGCCTCCCCGCCCCTCGCACTCGGCTCCCCGCGCCTCGCCGCCCGCACAGCCGGGGCCGGAGCGCCGGGCGCAGCGCGGGGCCGGGGCGGGGCGGGGCGGGGGCCGGTGCCGGGGCCGGTGCCGGTACCGGAGCTGTCCAGTGCTGAGGGCGCCGGCCCGGCCCCGCCATGCCCCGCTCCTTCCTGGTGAAGAAGCTGAAGGCGGAGGCGTTCCCGGCCGCCGGGGCCCCCGCGCCCCCCTACGCCCCCCTGGAGCCCCCCTACGCGCTGCCCGGCCCCGCCGCCGGCGATGGTGAGTGCGAGGCCGGGGGCTCCGGGGAGGACCCCCCCGCCGCTATTGTGTGCGCCCGGCGGGGCACCGGGGGGGATGCGGGGGATGCGGGGCAGGACGTGGCGGGGGGGGGGCGGGGGGTCTCCGGCGTTGTGTCCGGCAGCTGGGCGTCGTGCGGGGGCTGCAGCGGGGCGGCGCGGGGGTCGTCCCTCCTCGCCTTGTCCCCCGCTCCGGGGGACCGCCGAAGTTGGCCCTTGGGGAAACATCCCCTGCGTGACAGCGGCACCCCCCGTGGGCAGCCCCCGCTGCTCCAGGCGGCCCCGCTCCCCCCGCGCTCGGGGTGCAGCGGGGCCCTCTCCTTCCCTCGGCAAGTTTTTGGGGGGCGCGAAGCAGCCGCGCTGCGGGGGCAGGCGGGGGGGCCGGCGGGGGGAGCGGGAGCCTCGCCGTGCCTGCCGGTTTCATTGTTCGCAGCGGTGCCCCCAGCCCTCCCGGGAGGGCGGTGGGGGCCGTCGCCTCGCCGGGGTACGGGGAGCGGGCGGGGGAGAGGCGGGGGGCAGCCCCCTCCCCGCAAGGTTGGGAGAGGTGCGGAGGGCTGTGCTGGGGGGTGGCCGAGGTCCCCGCAGCCCCGTCCTGCCGGGGGACACCGGGGCGGACTCTGGGATTCAGCCGGGCTGGGCAGAGACCCCCGACGGGGCGGCCCGGGGAGCTGCCCTGGAAGAGGGGGCCGGGGGGGTCCGTCCCGGGCCGTGGGCTGGCGGGTCCTGGCGTGCGAGGGGACCGGGAGGCTGAGCCGGGTGCGGGGATGGGCCCGATCCAGCCACGCACGAGCCAAGATTGCCCCAGCGCTGCGTCGCTTGTCCCCCCCTTTCCTCCTGCTCGCTGCTCCCAGCCTTGGGTGGGCTTTCCCTGCCAGGGGCAGGGGTGCGAGGCCCGGGGGGTCCTCTTCGTCCCGCCCCCCCCCCCCGCATCGGGAGCCAAGGGACGGTGGGGGAGGGATGCGCTGCAGCTGGGCAGAAGCTGCCGACGCTGCTCTCCTGGAAATAACCTTGCTGCATGCTCGGAGGCAGCGTGAGAAATTGCTGAGCAGAGCGCTTTCTGCACAGCCCGCGCGACCGCGCTGTCAGCACGACGCGGGGGGACGGGGGGGCTTGAGCTCTGCCCCCTCCCCACCACAGGCACCCCCAGCCCTCCATAGGACAAACAGCCGGGCAGGGTGAGCAGGGCAGGGGAACCGGGGTCCTGTGGGCAGGAGGGGCCTGGATTTTGGGGATGCTCGGCTGCAGCTGGGGTAGAGTGTCCATGCTGCCCCACTGGCATGCATGGGTGAGCCTGGCCGTGCACCAACCCCAAGCCCCTGACAGCCCCCGCTGTCACCAACCGCAGGGACGTGTCCTCTGAAGCGGGTACCACGGGCCAGCGTGCACGAGGCAGGAGACCACCGGTACCGGTTTGGGTGTCAGTGTGTCCCCCAGAGCTGCTGACCCAGCAGGGTCAGGGCTGCACTGCTTTTGCCGCGGTGACCTTCATGTGCCAGCGCAGAGGGACGGGGATGCCCACACAGCGCCCGCTCTGCCACACATCAGGAGTCCCTCACCCACAGCCAAGCCACGAGCAGACCTGTGCCAATGTCACACAAGGGTGACACTACTGGAGTGGCACCCGAGCCCCGCTCGGTGCCTGGGGGGCTGTGGGTCCCTTGGCAGGAGCCCAGGCCCCTGGTGCTGCTGGCTTCCAGGAGCTGCCCCCCCATTCCCAGGGAACGACCCCTGTGGGGGATGGAGGGAGGCAGGGGCCATTCCCAGCCCCTTCTGTGCTCGCCTCTCGCCCCTCGCCCCAGCTGCCCCTGGTTTCTAGAGGCGAGGAGGCGGATGGAGCAGAGCTCATTACCGGCGCCTGCCCCAGTGAACAATGAGGCTGTGGGCACCGACAGCTGTCTGGCGGCTGATGGCCCCCGGGGGCTGCCTGCCGCCGGGCCAGCACCCGGGCAGGCGCAGCTGGACGTCCCACAGCCCCGTCCCCAGCTCCCACCTGGGGCAGCCCGTGGGATGGGGCCCATCCTGCTGGCAGATGCAGACAGGAGCTGGGGCAGACTCAGCCCCTGAGCAGACAGGGCAGCTCTGGTGCTCGGGGGCAGCCCCTGGGGCTGAGCGGGGACAGGGACCAGTGGTGGGGGGGGCAGCCCCAGTTCTGCACCCTCAACGGGCATTTCTGGCTGATGCCTTTCCCCTGTCCTCTATGGGGCTGGCCCAGAGGGACGGTGACCCCGCTGTGTCGTCCCCGCAGGGTACCTCCAGCACTGCCTGGCACCAGCCAGCTACGACACCGACAAGAAGCAGGGTCTGCCGCCGCCGCCGCCGGACCCAGCCTACGTGCCCGGCCATGAGGAGTACAGCGACCCCGAGAGCCCCCAGTCCAGCTTTTCCGCCCGCTACTTCAACGGGGAGGCAGCAGTGACGGACAGCTACTCCATGGACGCCTTCTTCATCACGGACGGGCGGTCGCGCCGGCGCGGCGAGAGCCAACGCCGCGGCAGCCACCGTCACTCCTGCCCCGAGTGCGGCAAGACCTACGCCACCTCCTCCAACCTCAGCCGGCACAAGCAGACCCACCGCAGCCTGGACAGCAAGATGGCGAGGAAATGCCCCACCTGCGGCAAGGCTTACGTCTCCATGCCCGCCCTGGCCATGCACGTCCTCACCCACAACCTCAAGCACAAGTGCGACGTGTGCGGCAAAGCCTTCAGCCGGCCCTGGCTGCTGCAGGGCCACATGCGCTCGCACACCGGGGAGAAGCCCTTCGGCTGCTCCCACTGCGGCAAAGCCTTCGCCGACCGCTCCAACCTGCGCGCCCACATGCAGACCCACTCCGCCTTCAAGCACTACAAGTGCAAGCAGTGCGAGAAGACCTTCGCCCTCAAGTCGTACCTCAACAAGCACTACGAGTCCGCCTGCTTCAAGGGCTCCGAACACAGCTGTGCAATAGGGAACTAGCGCCCCAGCCCCCTGCGGCACATCCCCAGCCCCGTCCCTGTTCCCATCCCCGTCCCCCATCCCGGTCCCAGTCCCCGCACCAGCTCTCCCGCAGGTGCAGCCAGCCGGTTGGCGGCTGCGCCGTGGCTGGAGGACACGTCCCTGCAGACTCACTCCCCACCTGGGAGGAGGGTGACCCAGCGCTCCCCGGGAAGGGTTGGATCCAGCCAGGCTCACAGTGGGATCCGACTCCTCGCCCGTGGGTCCCCGAGCCCCCCCGCAGCCAGGCAGGTCTCTCTGCGGGGGACTCACCCGGGAACCTCTTCCAGACCCAGGAGAGACTTTCCTCCCCCAACTCATGACTTTCACCTCTATTTATTTAATTTATTACTATTATTTATTTAGAGCTGCTGCTTCTCCTCCTGGGGGATCCTGAAGGAGAAAAGACACTTTTCTGCTCCCGCAAGGAGCAAAACCTCACCCTGACACTGATGGGACCGTGGGCTGATGCCACTGATGGCTCGGTGGGACTGACGGAGGGTGCGGCTGACGGGAGGGCAGGGCTGTCAGTCACCTTTGGAGGCCGGGGTCCCTGCAGCCCACCACTCGGGCCCTGGGCACCCTGATGCCCCCTGCTCAGCACAGTTCCATGGGATATGGCCCCGTGGCACGGTGCTCACCCTGGCACTGTGGCTCCACAGCCCCTGAGTCAGGGGAAGAACGAGGGGCTCCCGGCAGGGACCCGCGGGACACATTCCCCGCTGGATCCAGGCTCCTGGCTTGGCCAGGCATGACTGGCCCCTGCCATGGTGATGGGCTGGGGAATAGCCCCCCTGGGCAGGTGCAGCCCCTCTCGCCGTGCGAACGGCCAGGCTGGCAGCTGGGCTGGAGACCCAGCCTTGGGGCAGCACCTGAACCCCCAACCGCCCTCCACGTACCCCCAGCCTCTGCCGGGACCCCTTCCTGACCAACTCCCGGCCCCTTCACCATCACCCTCGACCTGCGCTCAGGGGGAGAGGGTCAGTGTAGCCGTAAAATTTGGGTGAGTCTATTTAAATGTTCTTATTTATATTATTTATAACTTATGCTTTTCACTATTTATTTGCCAAGACTGGCAGGGCCGTGCCAGCGCTGGCTTGCAGGAGGTGGCAGAGCTGCAGCAGAGCCGCCGTGCCCAGGACACAGCCATGGTGACACGGATGGGGACAGGACCCTGAGAGCGGACCGTGCAGCAGGCCTGGAGGCAGGAGAGCCTGAGCTGGCCCAGCAGCCTGGGCTCCACGCCCTGCAAGCCTCCCCCAAAGGCAAAGCCCTTCTCCTTCGTCTTCCTCACCGCCGCAGGCTCCTGCTCTGCTCCCTGCCCCGCGCCAGCCGGCGGGGACAAACCAGCCATTCTATGCAACGTCCTGGCGGAGCATCCCCGCACCGTCCCCGGAGCGAGCACCGCGTGCGTGGCATCCCGGAGCGGGGCCCGACCCGCGCCTCCGCTTCCTACCTCGGGCCGCGAGCTGCCACGGCCCCATCACCCCGTGCCGGTCCCTGACACCTTCGGGGTTCAACCCGGCACCCCGCGGGGCTGCACTCGTGCACCCCCACACTGTCTTCCTGCGCCGTCTTCCTCCCTGCACTGTCTTCCTCCCGCCGCCTCGGTGCCCACGTTGCCACGGCTGTGGCTCGTGGGCTCGACGCCTCCCGGGGACGTCCCTGTCACGGTCCTTGCTGCTGTGGCAGCACCCCACGCAGGGGAAGAGCATCGCCCTGGCCACGCGGGCACCCCACCAGCGAGGACGCAGCAGTTCAGGCTTCCCCTGCAATGCCGGCGCCTTTCCGCGGCAGCAGCGCGTCCCTCGGCCGGGCGGGCACAGAGCAGCGCGCCTCTGCCCGCTCTATACTGTAAATAGCAGATACTACAGCAATAATTTTCCGTGCATGATAGATTTTTTTCTGCCAGGTTTTGTACTCGACAGCCCCCAAGTAAGACAAGTCTACTGAGAACCGGCCGCCCGCAGTATTACTTGTAACGCAATTCAGGGATATAAAAGGGATTTCTGCCACTAACCGCGTGTCTCGGGAGTTTTGTACAGGCGGTGGCGGGTGGTGGCATGTGAGCGCTGGGCAGGGGAAGCCAGTGGCCGGCCTGCCCATCTCGTGGTGCCCTGGGCAGCCCCGGGGCAGGAGCATCACAGAGAAAACATGTGCCCCAAACCAAGGGGTGGAGATGCCCCAGCAGCCAGCTGGGAGGGGGGCGGCTGACGCAGCCAGAGCATTCAGCGCTGCCCGCGCTGCCTTGCCAGTCCTGGCAGCCGGTGGGCAGCAGCCAGACAACCCCCTGCCGTGGCGAGCGGCGGGTTTGTCAGGCCACCCCACTTGTGAAAGCGCCAGGGAGGCTGCGAGCAGCGGCAGAGCATTGACCTGGAAGTAAAGCGCCGTGTGAAACGGCGGCAGCGGGGCGAGAAGCCCGGCAGGGAGCCCGGGGGATGCCCAGCCACGCTCACGCACCCCCAGCCTCACCCCTGGGTCTTGGCTGTGCTCGACGGGAAAGGTTTGGTTTGGTTTCTTTTGGAAAGAAAAGACGATTTTCTTTCAGCTGCCATCACATTCGCATCCACTCCTGCCCGCGCAGGCACAGGCCAGGGGCAGTGGGAATAACCCGGCAGAGCCCCCGGCCGCAGAGGCAGCCAGGCTCCCCTGCCCCCCGCCCCTCTCACTGCCTTCCTTCCCCACAGATGGGTGCCAAAGCGGGGAGGACAAATTATTTGTGGCCTCCAGCTCATCGGCAAAGCCCGCGCTGAGCCCTGCGTGCCTGGTGACATCGGTGCTGCCCCGCAGGCAAGAGCGCAGTAATTCACCTGCAAAGTCATCGCCGGATTCATCCTACAAAAACATCATCCCGCAGCCTCGTAAGCTCATCCCCAACCTCGCCGTCACTGTCACCGGCCCTCACACGGGGCAGTGAGTCATCCAGCGCACCCTGTCACGCTGGTGTGTTTCTGAGTCAGCACTGGGGCTGGGGACCCACCATGCCCCCTGGGACTCGGGGCGAGGCGACCAGGAGCCCACCGGCACCACGGCCCTGCTACGGATCCCAGCTGCCCTGGTTGCGGCAGCTGGTGAGGTGGGAGACCCAGTTCTTGCTGGGATTCTCTCCGCCATTCGGGACACTGGTCTGGAGAAGTGACCTAGAAAGATTCCAGGCTGGAGCACCGCGGTGTCTGCCGGGTCACGGAGCATCCGCGCTTCACTACTCAGCTCCGGGCCTGTTTCATGGAGCCTCTTCCTCACCGAGGACCCCCTGGGCATCAGCGCAGCACAGAGGGGTCTCTGGGGTGGGGACACGGCCCTGGCACAGCCGGGCAGGTGGGGGGCACATCCCAGCTCCCAGCTGAGATGCCGCAGGCAGATCCTTAGTGCCCTGGCACAGCCAGGCGGGAGGAGAGACCCCCGGGCAGCCCCAGGGTGGGGGGCAGGACGGGGACCCCCAGCACACCGAGCAGCCCCGGGTGGGGGGGCTCAGCCGCTGCGTGCCGAGGGGTGTCCTGCTCGGACCGGGAGCCCGGGGCAGCCCTGACCGGAGCGTCACCGGGGCGGAGACGAGCGGGCGGGCGGGCGGCCAGCCGGCGCTGGCACCAGTCCCGGCAGCTCGTCCTGCCCCTTCATTGTGACTCTGCAAAACGGTGGGGTGGTGGCGGTGACGATGGTGATGGCCGGGCCGGGAGGAAGCAGAGGGGCCCGGCTGGGCGTTGTGCTGCTCGGGGCGGAGCGGCGGGCTCGGGCGGGCGCGCAGGAGGAAGAACGAAGCCGGGTCCCAGCAGCAGCCATGGCCGAGACCGGGGACCGGAGCATCCACACGGGGCACATCTCGGCCGTGCACAACGTGCCCCTCCGCGTCCTCATCCGGCCCATCCCGGCGCAGCTGGACCCGGGGAAGGTGCAGAGCCTGGTGGAGACCCTGCAGGTGAGCGCGGCCCCGCTCCCCACCCCAGCTGGTCGGAGCAGCCCCCCTCCACCGCCCCGTGCCACCCTGGGGCACTGCCGGGGAAGCTCGCAGCACCGAGGCCCCGGCAGAGGCGGGTCGGGGGGTACCGGGGCGAGGGTTGCTCTCGGGGGTCTCTCTCTTTGCAGGAGGACCCCGAGCGGGTCCCCCCCATCGACGTGCTCTGGATCAAGGGCAGCCGGGGCGGCGATTACTTCTACTCCTTCGGGGGCTGCCACCGCTTCGCCGCCCACAGGGCGCTCAACCGGGAGACCATCCCCGCCAAGATCATCCCCTCCACCCTCAGCGACCTCCGCACCTACCTGGGCTCCTCCACGCCCCACCTGCTCTAGCCCGGAACTCCGGAGGACGCACGGCCCCGCGCAGCCCCCTGGCCCGGTGGGTCCCGGTAGACTGAGCTGGGCCTGATCCGGGGGCTCCGTGAACCTCCGGTGGGGATGGGGTCGGGGTCCCCCGGCCCTGGGGGTGTCCGCGGGGTCCCGCGGTCTCCCCGCGCCCCTCCAGCCGGGACGGGATTAGGGTCTCGTTGGCCCCGGGAGGAGCCCGGGGCGGGGCGGGGCGGCGGGGCCGGCAGGTGGCGCTATTGTGCCGCGCTGCGCCGCCCCGAGCGGCCGCGGGGACCGGGACGGGCTGAACCGGGACGGGCTGAACCGGGACGGGCTGAACCGGGACAGGGTGAACCGGGACGGGGTGAACCGGGACGGGCTGAACTGGGACAGGGTGAACCGGGACAGGATGAACCGGGACGGGCTGAACCTGAACGGGTTGAACCGGGACAGGATGAACTGGAACGGGGTGAACCGGGACAGGATGAACCGGGACGGGCTGAACCGGAACGGGATGAACCGGGACAGGATGAACCGGGACGGGGTGAACCGGGACAGGATGAACCGGGACGGGGTGAACCGGAACGGGACGAACTGAACCGGAGCATGGCTCAATGGAGATGGGACGGGCTGAACCAGGGCACAGCTCAGCCAGGACTGGCTGAACCGGGACGGGCTGAACCAAGGTGCGCTGGAACTGGGCCAGGTCGCAGCCCACCCAGGGCACCGCCGAACCAGGAAGGGGCACAGGCAAACCAGGACTGCCATACCAGGAGGAGGCACAGCTGAACCTGGCACAGCCAGTCCCCACGCCTCCCCCGGTGACTCTGGGCTTACCCTATGTCTGGATCGTGAGGACCCTGCTGTGCCTGCCCCAAAACTGCCCCCATCCCTGGACACATCCCACAGTCCCCTTCTCCGTGAGGGACATCTCTGAAATGGTGTGGTGGTGCGGACACTCACCCACTTCTGCACCCGGAATAAAGGCGATCAAACCCCCTCAGCTCTGGGACCTGGTGCTGGGGAAGGCTGGGATCCGGAGCAGGTATGCGGCGGTATGGCACGGCATGGCACAGCATGGCATGGAGGCCTGGCATCTGTGAGAGCGGTGGCTGTGGGCGCATGGGACAGATGCTGTCAGGATGGATGATCTGGGAGGGGACAGATGCTTTGCTGAGGGATGGAGGGTCTGGGAGGGGATGGATGCTGTGTTCAGGATGGATGCTGTGCTGGGGATGGATGCTGTGCCGGGGGATGGATGCTGTGCCAGGGGTTGGATGCTCTGCCGGACCACACTGGCATGCAGCTGAAGTCAGGGTCAGCTCTGGCCCGGCTGTGGGAGCACATGCAGTCCCACCACACTGGGATGCTGTCATCTCTGCAAACGCCACGTCTTCACCCTATGTGCAGGCTGGAAAAACCACTCCGAGCATCCCTCGGGCATCTCGGCATCCCTCTGAGCCAGGAACGTCATCCAGGGAGGGGAAAGGCCACTGACTCACCCCACCGCGCCGTGAGTCAGCAGCAGGACTGGGACAGGAACCTCAGCCGGACACTTCTGCCCTCGCTCTGCCCCCTCGGCCACGCTCCTTCCCAGGCGGATCCTGTCCTCCCAGTGCAGAAACAGGCTGGGGAGAGGGTTTGGGAGGAGGGCATGGCATGCCCTGGGCAGCAGCTCTGCAGGGCAGCGTGCACGGCAGGAGCTGGCACCACTGCCCGCCGGACAGGGCACGCTTCGCCGCTGCCTGCCAGTGCGGCATTTCCGCAGGACTCACTGGGGAGGAAGAACAGGGGGCTGCCACGCCGGAGTCTCCCTCCGGCGCGGCAGAGCTGCATGTGCCGCATCAAAGCCGCTCTCCGCCGGGAGGAAGCCCTGCAAGCGTTCACGGAGAGAACAGCCCTGGCCCGCGGCTCCCTGATGGGCTATAAATTTCTTGGAAGAATTGTGGCGTGCTAAAAAGTTTCCTCTTGTTAGAGAGCAGGGAGGGAAAAGGGAGGAGGTGGCAGCTCCTGCGGCAGCACAGGACATCGCCAGGGTGCCCTCAAATGGGTGCCCCCAGGGTAGGCACTGCTTTTTGCCCAGGTCCTGGCCTGTGCCCCCCATGCTGGACATCTCCAGTGGGCTCTGCTCGCCCCTCTCGCCCTGGGTTTGTGCCCCTTACAAAGGGTGCTGGGTGTGAGGAAGCTCAGCAGAGCTGGGACCCCCCAAGCAGGGATCAATCGAGGCTGCCTGGATCCTGCCTGCCCCCCACGACATGCCTGCACCCCACGGGGGCTTCTTCCAGCTTCCCATCCCCTGCAAAACCATGCCAGGACATCCCTGCCAGCCCCACGGGTGCCCTGTGACAGCGGTCCCAGGGCTTGGTGGCACCAGGGCTGGCATGGTGCAAGTCAGTGTGATTTGACCCCCAGTCAGTGCTGCCGGTGCCACAACCTGGTGGCTGGCACAGGAACAGGTCTTGCCAGAGCCAGTGATCTCTGCATTGGCTCTGTCCGTCCATCCCTCTGTCCCTCCACCTGTCCCCCTTCCCTCTGCCTGACCCGTGGGGTCTCCGATGTCGCCGGCTGACAGCCGATCCCGGCTGCCTCCAATCCATTCGTTCCAGAGCAGGAACAAAGGCGCTTTGTGGGCTGCCCCAGCTCCGGCTGGGTGGGGGGGTCCCGGCTCCGGAACTGGGACAGACTTCCCCGTGCGACAGGCGTGTAATGCCTTCCAGACCAGTGGCCCCAGCCCACAGGTACAGCCCAGCGACGGGGGGGTCCTGGGGACATGCCGGGACCCTCTACTGCAGCCCCCACCTCCACAGACAGGGACCTCTGCCTGGACAAGGGCTGCTCTCAGGGGGAAATGCTCTGGCTCCCCAAAAGGTTTCTCAACGCCCCGTCCCCTTGAGCTGTTCCTCCCCACCCAGGGAGGCTCCAGGGGCTCCCCAGTTTGCCGGCTCTGGTCCTCCTGTGTTGGCAAGCAGGGATGGCCACCCCTTGGATGAGACCCTGGCCCCGGCTGCGCTCAGAGCCGGGTGCGGAGCAGCAGGACTCGGATGCTGCGTGTGCCGGGGCAGAGCTCCCGGAGGTTCCCTGCGCCGGGGCAGCTCCGCGGGGCTGCAGCCTCGCTGGCCTGAACTGCCCCGAAACGGGGGAGCCACGGGCAGAGGGGCCATGTTCGGGCATCCCCCTGTGCTGGGGGCTGGTCAGGGGGGGCTGCGGGTGAGCGGGGCCAGGCAGGACCCTCGGCGTCTCAGTTGGGATGGGATGGGATGGATGGGATAGGATGGGACGGATGAGATAGGATGGGATAGGATGGATGAGATGAGATGGGATATGATGGGATGGGGTGGGATGGGTCGGGTCAGTCCAGCGCTGCTTCACCGGCGCTCAGCAGGGTCAGGCACAGCGTCCTGGCAGCCACATGTGCCGGCGTTGCCACGGGTCTGGAATCCATTTGCTTCGCCGGCAGCAGTGTTTTCCCAGCAGGGCCAGAGCATCCCCGTGGGGCTGGGGGCAGCCCCGGCCCCCCGGCCCATCTGCTCCCTGTTTATTTTCTTACACTTAAGTATCACCTCGCAGATAAACACTCCCTGGAGCGGGGGGCAGGGGGCATTTCCCCACCAGTGGAGGCAGGGTGGCAGGATCCAGCCCTCGGAGTGCCCAGCACCTCAACCCCAGGGATGCCCCCCCACTGACCAGCCTGCACCTAGGGGGTGCCTGATGGGTTGAGCTGGGGCCGTGGCTGTGACCCCATGCTTGGGCCATGTCCCCTCCTTGGACGCCATGTCCCCCCCTTGGACACCATGTGTCCCATGCAGGGTCCCATCCACCCCTGCCCACCATGCATACCTGACCCACTGCCAGTGCTGCCCGCTCCGTGCCCAGGGCTGTGCAGCGCAGCGCCACTCCGCCAGGATGGCAACTTCGGCCCGATGGCCAGTTTGTTTGGCTGGATCAGCTGGGAGAGCCACGATGCCAAACACAACTGTGTCCTGGCACCCGCTCAAGTCGGCTGCGCGGCACAAGCCACCGGCGGGAGGTTTGTGGTGCCGCAGCCCCCGGTTGGGCCTCGTGCCGGCTGAGTCAGACCCGAGGCGCCCAGTGTCGGGGGGGGTCGGGGGGGTCCGGGCACGGGGATGCACGTCCTGTCCCATGCGCCTGCCGGGCAGCACAGGAAAACCCGGCTGCTGCCGCGCGTCCTCCCACCCCAGCGGCAGCAGCATCCGCAGGCAGCTGGCGGCCGGACAGGCAGGGAGCCGGCAGCCTTCGTCGCTTCCCGTGGCTTCCCTTGGTCTCCTGGCCAGGAACGCCGGCTCCTTCTGTCCGTCTGTCCTCCCGTGTGCAGGCACACACACACACACACACACACACGTGCCAACCTGGGAGCTCCCTGCAGCGGAAGGTGGTGGCAGTCAGGGTGTACATGGCACCGTGTACACACAGACCTGCTGTGTGCACCATCATGCACACGTGCGCACATGCCCATTTTCACACACGCGTGCAACTGCGTCCGCACGCGCACACGCCCCCATACTCACACAGATCCATGCAGGTATGTGCACACACACATCCATACACACGCGCTCACACATGTAGATGCACATGCACATGCATGCAAACACACATGTGTGTGTCTGTGCACACACATGCAGGCACACAAATGCACATGTATGCACACGTATGTACCACACCGAGCTGTCTCCAAAGCCTGCTGCTCCTTCCCTGCCCATGTCCCCAAGTGCCCCATCCTCCGCTGCAGCAGCACATGCCCCCAGCACCCCACGCATGGCTGTGCCCCCCAGAAACACCCCAGGGCAGCTCGGCTGGTCCCCAGGCTTGGGCTCCCCCCCCAGCCCATCCTCGTCAGCTGGTGGCCATGTGTGGGGTGGCTGCAGCTGAGTACACAGCCCCATCCATCCGTCTTGCCGCCTGTCAGGGCCGGGGGCTCCTGTGGCCCCCCAGCCCCAGCCCCGCGGGATGCCAGGGCGAGAGTGGGGGCTCCCCTCCTCACGCAGGCACCTGCCTGCTCCCTGCCTGCTGCACCAAGGGCTTGCCCATCCCAGCTCTGTGCCAGGCAGGGGCTACTGCCAGGGCCAGGAGAGGGTTGGGGTCCCTAGTGAGGACCAACGTGGGGGACAGAGCTGGCGAGGGACACGTCCCCGTGGCAGTGGGGACACCTGGCACAGCCCCGCACGCCCCCAGCCCCAGCGGGACCTCCGGCCCTCTGCCCCCCGCCGTGTGATTTACGGGCTCTGCGCAGGCAGACAAATGGCGAAGGAAAACAGGGCAGGGGGGTCCCGCCGGCGAGGGGCTGCCTGCGCCCCGCGGGGGGGAGAGGGGCCGTTTGCTCACAGCCAGCGGGACAGGCAGGCAGCAAACCGGTGCCGGTGCTGGGCAGCACAGTCCCAGCAGAAATGAGCCCTGGCACACACCAGGAGAGCCCTGGGAGGACCCCCTGGCCCACGAGCCACACCGTGAGCTCCAGCCTTGCAGCCATGGGGATTCAGCCATGGGGCATAGTGGGACGTGATGCCATCCCATTCTGCGGCCACCAGACCCCCTTGGCCTCTTCGCTCTGGGGTTTGCAACATGCCCACTGTGTCCAAGCCCCCAAGCTGAGGACCACAGCTGGCATGAGCTGGCACCGTGACCACCGCCAGGCCCTGGGGCCACGTCCCCAGCAGCCCCGGGACCATCCGCTGGGAGCCAGGTCCTGCCCTCCGTTTGCCTTTGCCACTTGACCTGCCATGCCCGGAGCATCACCAAGCCACCATCCTCCTCTTGGCCGTGGGCCGGGGAGGAAGGCAGGCAGGAAGGGGAGGAAGCCTCCTGCCTGCTGGGCTCAGCTGGCCACCCCCCCACCTGCTCTCTGGGGTGCTGGGCTTGGGGTGAGGAGTGTGAAGGCAGAGTGGGAGTGCACAGACCTTCCCAGTGAGAAAGAGCAGGAGGTGACCATTGCCTGCAGTGGTGGGTGCCCAGAAAGGACTGGGAGCCGAGTCTGGGCAGGGGGCACCCCCAGCCCTCCCTGGGATGCCAGCGGCTCCCGCTGCTTCCAGCTCAGCTCTTCCCTCGCAGGAAAAGCCTCCGTGTTTCCACTGCCGGTGCACACCTTCCTCCCAGGCGGGAGGAAATGTTTCCAGCTGCCTGGCAGCACTACCTGACACGCTGCCCGTGCCCCTGCCCATGTCCCCCTGTCCCCTCCAGCAGCAGGCAGATGGGGTGCCAGGCCCTGGGGACAGAGAGGTGAGGGGTGCAGAGCATCTCCACGACGCTGCCTGCCCCCATCACTCCCTGCCCACCCCGGGCATCCTTCTGGGCATAGACCCCGTCCCAGGGGGACGCAATGGGGTGTGGGGAGCAGCATGTCCCCCACCTGGGCACCAGCATCCCATCCAATACACACCCTGGGGACCACACCGGTGCCACCCACTCCTGGTTACTCACCCATTCTGGCTCCCACACCCCATGTTCACCCCATGCCACTCGGTATGGGACCCGGGACTGGCTGGGGACAGCCGGGCAGGAGCTGGGGACACGCTGCCCGCGGGCTGGCACCACGCGTGGCCCCGGGAGCCGAGGGTTGCAGCACAGGCAGGTGCCGTGCGGTAGCCCTGGCACTGTCTGCGGCACCGCCGCTGTCCGGTACCACCATGGGCACAACCCGGAGCCCAGCCCCGGGTGCAAGGGGGGCCGACATGCCGGAGCAGGGCCAGGCCCGCGGCCGGAGCCAGCGCTGGCTCCCGCGGGCTGGGGCGAGGACGGCGGCCGGGGCCCGGGGGCCGGCTGGGGGTGGGCTCCGGCGCCAGCCCCTCCCCGCCCGTATAAATCGCGATTCCCCCCGCAGACAGTCGTCCCAGCCTCGCTCGGCCGCCGGAGCGGAGCAGCAGCGGGAAAGCATCCGCAGGCGGCGGGGGAAGGCTCCCCGCAGCCCGGGGGGTCCCCCCAGCAGGGCCGGGGGCACGGGCGGGCACCCCGCCATGGCCTTCACCATGCTGCGCCCCGTGGCCGCCCGCGTGCTCTACCCCGACCTCAGCATCCTCTCGGAGGACGAGGAGAACCGGAGCGAGAGCGACACGTCCGACCAGTCGTTCGGCTGCTGCGAGGGCGCCGAGGGTCGCCGCAAACTGCCGCGGAAACCGGGGCCCATGGTGATGGTGAAGCAGAGGCAGGCGGCCAACGCGCGGGAGCGGGACCGGACCCAGAGCGTCAACACGGCCTTCACCGCCCTGCGCACCCTCATCCCCACCGAGCCGGTGGATCGGAAGCTGTCCAAGATTGAGACCCTCCGCCTGGCCTCCAGCTACATCTCCCACCTGGCCAACGTGCTGCTGCTGGGCGAGGGCTGCGAGGACGGGCAGCCCTGCTTCAGTGCCATCTACGGAGCCAAGGGCGACCTGGACAGCAAGCAGCCCCGCAGCATCTGCACCTTCTGCCTCAGCAACCAGCGGAAAGGGGTGAGCGGGGCGGTGGGATGGGGGCAGCAGCCCCTGATTGGGCTGAGCGGGACAGGAGGCTTGGCACATCCCCACGGGATGGGGGCAGCAGCCTGTGCCTGGGATGAGTGGGACAAGAGGCTCAGCACGTCCCCACGGGACAGGGGGCAGCAGCCCATGCCCAGGCTGAGCGGGGCAGGAGGCTTGGCACATCCCCACGGGATGGGGGGCAGCAGCCCGTGCCTGGGTTGAGCAAGGCAGGAGGCTCAGCACGTCCCCACGGGATGGGGGGCAGCAGCCCGTGCCCGGGCTGAGCCGGGCAGGAGTCTCGGCACGTCCCTGCGAGAGCCGCAGGCTCTGGCTCCAGCC
Source organism: Tauraco erythrolophus (assembly GCF_009769465.1). NCBI lineage: Eukaryota > Metazoa > Chordata > Aves > Musophagiformes > Musophagidae > Tauraco > Tauraco erythrolophus. Next base: position 16,752,094 of record NC_141482.1, read on the forward strand.
CCCGCCGGAGGTTTTGGCTGCTCCCGGCCAAATCCTGCTCGTAGCCGCACGCCCACAGCTCCCGCTCGCGTCAGAGGGCCGGGCTGCTCCCCCACGTCCGTCCGGGCCGGGAAGTCTCGGGGGGTTAAACAGTCGCCCCAGTGCCAGGGGCACTTGGCTGCTCCGGGGGTGGAATTTGGAGCTCACAGGTTGCCCCATCCCTGTCTCCATCCCTGTCCATGAGGGTCCCTGAGCCACTGGTCCCCCGGGTTGCAGCAGGGCTGCCCAGACAGCTGCCCTGTGTGATGGAGGCCGGCAGGGCACAGCAGGCACCCCATGCTGGGGGGACTGGGCAGGGATCCCCATCCCGTGGCCCCACACAGGGTCTGCCAGCAGCACTGGCATGGTTCCCACATGGGCCACGGGGCTGAGCTGGGCCCTGGCACCCCTGCCCTGCCCTGTTCAGCTGACAACCCCTTGGCACTCTACAGCTCGGGAGGCACCTTTTCTGTGGTGGCTCCATCCTGCTGCCCATGCCGGGGTCCTGGTGCCCCTGCCCCAGGATGGGCCTGGCAGGGTGCAGGGTGCGGGACCGGCAGCTGCCCAGCCCTGTGGGCATCCTCAGGCAGCGCCATGGGCAGGGGCTGCCAGATCCGCTGCCATCCCCACAAGACCCCCGAGTCATCCCACGTGCCACCCGAGCAGCGTGGCCATGGGCACACTGCAGCCCTCGGGGCTCTCGTGGTTTCTGCTGCTCCATTTTTAATTGCCCCTCCTGCTCCCAGCCCCCTCCTCACCCGCCGGACTCTGCAGCCTCCCCAGCCCTCCCCGGGGGTACCCCAGCCCCATCCCTGGCAGAGCCAGGACCCCCCGGCCAGGGCTGAGCTGTCTCCCTGGGCTACCCTGCCGGGGCGGGAGCCGGGGGGCTGGCATGGTGCTGGACCCCCCAGGGGACCCCCCGGAGGCACCGGGACTGGGAGCTCCTGCGGCACCTGGGACCCTGGAAGCAACGACAGGAGCTGGGCTGGGACCTGGCTGTGCACCGCCGGGCTCTGGGGCTGGGCTGAAAAGGGGCTGTACTGGGCTGGAAATAGGCTGTACTGGGCTGGAAATGGACTGGGCTGGGCTGGAAATGGGCTGGACTGGGCTGGAAATGGACTGGGCTGGGCTGGAAATGGGCTGGACTGGGCTGGAAATGGAGTGGGCTGGGCTGGAAATGGGTTGGGTTGGGCTGGAAATGGGCTGAGCTGGAACTGGGCTCTGCTGAGCCATGCTGGGTTATACTGGGCTGTTCTGGGCTAGAGCTGGGCCGTGCTGGTCTGCGCTGGGTTATACTGGGCAGAACTGAGCTGAAGCTGTGCTGGTGCACTGGCGGGTGAGGCTGAGCCTTCGCATCCTCAGCAGGGCCGTGGGTCCGTCCGGGGGTCGTGCGTCCCTCCGGGGGCCGTGGGTCTGTCCGGGAGCCGCGGGTCGGTCCTGGTGCAGCACCAGCCCTGGCTGCGTGTCTGAGCGCAGCGGCGCTGAGCGGCCGTGGGGGCTGTGTCCCTGCAGGGTGACAGTGCCATGGGGACCCACCTCAGGGGGCTCCACCACAGCACCCACCTCCCAGCCGCCTACCCAGCCGCTCGCCAGGCACAGCCCCGTCCGTCTGCCCATCCCGGGCAGCGCTGAGCCGCCCCAGGACTGCGGCACCGGCCGTTTCAGAGTGACTCCTCCACACGGGGCTGGCATGGGGCGGTGGTGGGCAGGAGCGGGGCACCCCCAGCCAGGACACCCCGCTGGTGCCTGCAGCTCTCCCCTCCTCTCTCCGCAGGGCGGCCGGAGAGACCTCGGGGGCAACTGTCTGAAGGTGCGGGGGGTCACCCCCCTGCGAGTGTCACGGAGATGAGCCGGGGTCCGGCAGCATCCGCCTGAGACAGCGGCAGAGCCGGCCGGAGCCCGCGCACGCCAGCCCCAGAGACCGGAGCGGGGAGGGAGGGAGCTGCTTGCCCGCGGCGGCGGCAGCCGAGCCCAGGGCCACAGGCTGGGACCGCACCGACACCGGCCCCGGAGCCGGCAGCGGGGTGGGAGGACGCTCCCGTGGCCGAGGCTGCCCGAGCAGGGCAGGGACGGGGAGGGGGGTCCCCGCACCCTGGGGCTGGACTGGAAGGGGCCCGTGGGTGCCCTGGCGTCGAGGCGCTCCGGGGGGGACGGTGGCACGGCCCCGCAGGCGCTGGTTGTGCACGTGCGGCCGCTTGGAAAATAAACTTTATTTTTCTGATGGGCCAGTGCCTGCCTGCCGCCCCGGCGTGATGCAAGGAGGGGGGCACACGGGGTCCCCAAGACGGCCCCAGCCCCCCACCCTGCACCCACCGCTGCCCGGTGCCACTGGAGCCAGTGTGACTGTCCTGGCTCTCCCCAGGGGTGCACTGGAGGGCCCCGGCGGGATCCACGTGGGGCAAGACCCCGGGCACATGCTGTCCCCAGGCTCTGCCAACAACCTTGGCCCCAACGTGGCCTGTGCTGTGCCATGCCATGGGATGGGGCTGGCACTGCCAGCCCTGTGCCGCAGCCATGAGTGCCCGGGCAGTGCGTCGGGGTTGGTGTCGCTGCTTTTGTGCCTTCCCCTCCGCCTGGTACATCATGACTGCCGCGACCGCCACTGCCACCACGACCACCACCATCACCGCGACCGCCACCATCGCAATTGCCACCAGTACCGTAACTGCCACCAGTACCGTGACCATCCCTATTGCTGTGACCGTCCCTACCGCCGTGACTGCCACCACCGCCGTGACTACCACCACCACCGTGACTGCTGCCGCCACCGCGACGGCAGCCCAGTGCCGCGCACGGCGGGGCTGCAGGCAGCGACACCTGCGCGGGGTCAGGTGGGGACGCGGGGGGTTCCCAGGCTGGACCCCCCCAGGCCCATGCTTGGGGCGGCTGGGCTGGACTGGGCGGTTGGGAGCGTCGAGCCTGGGAAAGGTGCCGTGCCGGGGCCAGCGGCTCCCAGGGGCTGGCGCGTCCCGCAGCACAGAGGCAGCCGCGGATGGGGCAGCTGGGGGCTCCCGGGGCGGCCCCCCGAGGGCTGCGGGGCCAGACGTGCCCCATCTCCCTGGGGTGCTGGAGGCAGCAGGGAGCAGGGGGAACACGCCGGGGGTCCCACGGGAGCCAACCCCAGCCAGAGCCCACCGGCACCTTTCGGCCCCCCGCCCGGCCGCGGCGAGCCTGCCCCGGGCTCCCTCCCCCCGGGTTTGATTTATGGGGCTGACAGTGCGGCGCAGCTGTGAGAGCTGGTCCCAGGCGGGGAGCGGGGTGGGTGGGAGAGGTTTGTTCTCAGCGTGGCTAATGTGTCCCAGACCCCAGCAAACAGCCGTGAGATTCTCCAACCAGCCCGGGACACAGAATCCCTGCCCCCGGGTTTATCGGGGGGCAGGGGCGGCGGGGAGGGGGCTGCGCTCCGCAAACAGCCCGACCCGCACTTGAAAGGGGACCGGCCCCTCCAAACGGCAGCTCCCGAGACCCCGGGGGGGCCAGCGAGGGCTGGTGGTCCCAGTGCTGGGGGCACAGCAGGTCCCAGCACTGAGCACACGAGTCCCAGTGAGTCCCAACCGCCGGGTCGTGGGTCCCAGTGTGTCCCAGTACTAAGCACGAGTGTCCCTGCATGTTCCAGTGCCAGTGACTAGAGGTCCAGCAAGCTCCAGTATAGAGGCCACAGGTCCCAGTACGTCCCAGTGCAGGATCTGTGTACCCAGTATATCCCAGAGCCAGGGACTAGGGCTCCAGCAAGCCCCAGTGTGAAGGCCATGGGTCCCAGTGTGTCCCAGTGCTGGGGCTGCAGAACCCAGAATGTCCCAATGCTGGGGCCGTGAGTCCCAGCACGTCCCAGTGCCAGGGATTAGGGCCCCAGCATGCTCCAACGTAAGAGCCACAGGTCCCAGTATGTCCTAGCACAGGAGCCATGCACCCAGTAAGTCCCAACGCTGGGACCGTGCACCCAGTATGTCCCAGGGCGGAGATTGTGGATTCCAGCACGTCCCAGTGCTGGGGATGAGGACCCCAGCATGTCCCAGCGCTGGAACCACGGGCCCCAGCACATCCCCGTGCCAAGTCCACGGGTCCCAGCGTGTGCCAGTGCCAATTCTGCGGGTCCCAGTGCATTCCAGCCCTTCCCGGCACCTCGAGAGGGAAACGGTGACTCAGAGGCACTGGAGCCTGCCGGGCTGGTGGGAGCCGGGCGCCCCTTTGCCCCGTGCGGGGCGAGCGCCACGGTCAGCGCGGCCGATCGCCCGCGGATGCTGCGACCCGCCGGCTGCCGCAGCCCCGCGCCGAGCCCGGCCGCGCTCCCCTCCCATCCTCTCCCCTTCCTGCGCGCGGCCGCCCCTGGAAAGGCTCTTGGCCGCTTTCTCTGAGACAGGAAGGTGTCCCCGAGTCTCAGGAAGGAAAAACACTCAGTGCTGAACCCACAAAGACCGTCTCCGAGGGGCCGGGGCTGGAGAGGCTCCAGGCCTGACATCACCTGGGAACTGGAACCAGAACCGCAGCTGCACTCCGCGCCTGGGTATTTTTTTCTTTAACTTGTGTTTTTAAACTTTCTTTTTATAGATATTTTTTTTTTATCATTTTTTTTCCCCTTTCCCTTCTCCATTCCCCTCCCAAATATTTCAGCTTCTCCGCAGTTTAACCTTGCCGGGCCAGTGAGGGTGGAATGCAGCAGGGCTGCACCCGCGGCCGGAGCCCGGTGGTGCCGAGAGCTGCCGCACTGGTGGGACGGCCGAGGCCGGGTCTGGCTGGGCAGGAGCTGCCGGAGCCCTGGGCAGGCGGGCAGGGGGCTCGGGCAGGGGCTCACTCCCTGGCGATGGGAGGCCAGGACCCCACAGCCCCTGGCACTGTGGTGCACCAGGGCTGGTGGAAAAGGACTCGTGGGGACCCAGGAGGGTCCAGCTGGGCATGAAGGTGTGGGAGGATGGAGCTGCCATGGTGGAGGGGTCTGGCAGAGCCCATGGTCAGTGGGCAGCACTGCTGTCCTGACCCACAGCCCCCCGGGATGGGGCAGTGGGATCAAGCCGTGTCTGAGCCTGAGCCTGTGCCCGCCGAGCAAGCAGAGCTGCCCAGGGACGTGGGACACAACAGCAGGTTTCAGCCCCGGGAGCCATCCCTCCTCATGCCTTGTCCTTTGGCAACACCTTTGGGTGCTGCCTGGCTCTCCCTGGGCCCCTCCCGGAGCAGAGGCTCAGGACTAAGACCCCAACGTGTCCGGCACCGGTGCTGGAGCAGAGCTCAGCCGTTTGCTGCTCAGGGGATCCTCCCCGTGATCCACCGAGCGCCGCGGGTCACCCCAGCCCTGCCAGACCCGGGGGCAAAGGACTGTGAGGTGACCCCCAAGGTCAGATGGCAGTGGCTGGGGACAGGGGGACAGGGGGACGGGGGGGACGGGGCTCTGAGGGTGAGAAAAAGGACCAGGGAGGGACGTGCAGCCAGGGGTGGCGATGGGATGGCCACACCATGAACCACGATGTGATGGGCACACCGGGATGGGGTGGGATGGGATCGGCAGACCAGGGGTGGGAACAGGATGGACGTACTGTGAACTGTGGTGTGATGGGGACGCTGGGATGGGATGGGCAGTCCAGGGGTCAGCATGATGGCCCCCAGGCTGGGGTGCCAGGCAGTCCCTGCCTCCCTGTGCCAGTAGACAGACAATACTGGCCCCGCCAGCACCGTGCCAGGGTCCCTGGGGAAGGAACACGCCAACGGGTCTGCTCGAGACCCCCAGGACACCCACTGGGGCCAGCAGTGGCCCTGCAGCTGCTGAGCCCTGCACCAGCCTCTCTGCGGGCAGACTCACTGCCACCAACCTGCCACATCCCCCCGTGCACTGGACCCCTCAGAGCTGCCCACCCTGCCAGGACCCCGTGCCGGCCACAGTCCCCGGGGACACGGGCCCCGCCGGCAGGGACAGGGCGTGAAGCCGCGGTGCGGGGTGAACGCCAGGTTAATCTCCCGCTGGAGCTTCCCTCTGCAAACAATAAGACAATGCCCGGCCGGGGGCCGCCTGCGTAACCAGCAGCGTGGAGGGGAAGTTGTAATATTTGGATTTAGCACTCAGTAAATTAAGGAAGAAAAAGGAAAAAGTGCTGGGGGCAATCAGAGCAGGGCTGGCCCCATGCCCTGCCCCATGGCCGGCGGCCCCAGGGGGTGGCTGTTGAGTGGGACCAGCATCCCAGAGAACCAGCGCAGCTGGGCACGGCTGGGAGAGGGACACGAGGGCCGGGCAGGCGATGGGCACGTCCCTGCCGCGGGGACATGCTGGCCGGAGGGCCGAGGCTCGGGCACTCAGTGGGGCGAGGGCAGCACTCGCGGCAAACACAGCATCCCCTGCGACACCAGAGCGGGGATCTGGGCCAGCAGTTTATTTTAATCCAGACCTGCTCGCGCTCATGGGAAATAAAATCCTGTTTCTGCAGCTGGAGCGGCCGGGCAGGAGAGGGCCCCGGGGGGCCGGTCACCTCCAGCTGACAGCGGTTGGGGTGGCAGGGGGTGACTAGTGAGGGGGGGGTCTCCTCGGGGGGACTGCCCCTCTTGGGGCCACACCGGGGGTGTGCGGCGAAAGGGGGCACAGGGGCTGTGGGCACTGCAGCTCGCGGGAGCTGTTGGGGATCAGCGCTGGGGAAGGGGCGTCTGGGGCCCCATCCTGCTGCAGCGCAGCCCCTTCCCCAGCACGAGCCCCGCAGGGGTCCGCGACTAAACAGGCACCATCGGGGGGGCCGAGGAAGGGCCATGCTGGGGGTCACCCCTGCAGGTGCATGGAGCAGCGGCAGCTCTGCGGGGCCGGCCTCGACCCCCCCGAACTGCGGCGGGGGTCCTGGCTGCCATCTCGCCTGGCAGAGAGGTGACCAGCGGGCAGCGGCACAGGAAGCCTTTGGCACACAGCCGCGCTCCAGGAGCCCATTTCCCCACAACGGGGGCCGTTATCAGCGGCGAATCCTCGGAGTGGTCCCGGGGGGCACCTCCAGCCCTTCCCCTCCACCTACCCCAGCGCTCTCCCGCTCCGGCCCACGTCAATGCCGCCGCGAAGGTGTCGGAACAATCGCCTGACAAAGAGCTATTTTTGGGGGCCGGGGCTCGGAGCGAGGATACAGCCCGGCCGCTGACAATGGGGGGAAGGGGGCCGGGCTTCCCCCGCGAGCCCTCGGCCGCAGAAGGACCCGTAAGATTTCCTCGATGACCCAGGCCCGTACAATACAAGGAAAGCGCCCGAGGGAGATGCCCCCGCCATGACGAGCTGCTCCCTCACCTAATGGGAGTGACCCGGGGTGAGGGGCTGCGGGGTTCGGGCCAGCGGCACCTCCTGCGGGGGGGCCTCCCACCCCGGGGGGGAAGCGGGGCGAAGCACGGCAATGCGTGGCGGCTTTCCGTGCGGCTCCCGCGTGTGCCACACGCTCATGGGGGGCTCCGGGCGGGCAGGGGGGTGCCAATACAGCTCAGCACAAACCCCTCTCCCCTCTGGGCTGGCTCGTGGCTCCGGGGGGGCTGCAGCACTTGGCCGGAGCCCGGCTGCTGCGGCATGGCTGTGGCTAGCCCAGGGCTGTGCGTCGCCAGCCAGCCCTACTCCGAGGGTGCCAGGAGCGGGGGCACGCTGCCGCCCTGCCCAGCGTGCCCGGTGTGGTTCCAGAGGAAGCAGCGGAGCCCCGGAGCGTTCCCTCCTCCCCGGGGTCTGCCCCTGGCTCAGTGGACGGTCCAAAGCGGTCCGTGGGCTGCGCGGCAGGAGACCGGGGCTGCCAACGCGACGGGCGACGAGCGGGGGTCGCCGGGCCCTGGAAGAGGTCAGGGCCCGGCGCTGCTACGAGCCAGCGCTGCGGGGGGAGAGCCCGTTCCGCCAGCCGCAGCCCCCGCGCGGCGCGGGGACCCCCGGAGCGGGCACCCCGGGGCCCCGCCGCTCCGCTCCAGCCCGGGGGAAAGGCCGCCCCCCGCCGCGGGCCCGGCTAGCCTCGGCGGCCGCAGTTGCCACCTGGCGGCGGGCCCCGCGCACAGCCCCGCGGCGGACGGGCCCGGCTGCAGGCGGCCGCCGCGCACGGAGCAAAGGCAGCCGGGCGACGAGCCCCGCCGCCCCGTCTCGCCCCGCCGGGCGGCCCGTGCCGGGGACGCGGAGCGGGGAAAGGCCCGACCCGCCGCCCCCCGCCATCCCGGGGCCGCCACCGCCCGCCCCGCCGCGGACTACACCCCCCACAGCCCTTTGCGGCGCGGTCGCGTCTCTTCTGCGCATGCGTCGGCCGGCCCAGCGGCACGTCGCGCGCCAGCAGGCGGCGGGGTTTCCGCTTCCGGCGCGCCTCGCTCTGGTCCCTGCGGCTGGCGGCCGAGCCTTGTGCCTCCGCCATATTGTCTGTGTGCGGCCGGCGGGCGGGCGGCGAGAGCGCGGCCGCGGCAGGTACCGGTGGGCCGCGGCGGCCGAGCCGCCCCTCCCGGGGCCGCGCGGCGGGGGCGGGTGGAGAGGGCGACGGGGAGGAGGCGCCGCCGTGTTTCCCGCGGCCCCCCCCCAGCCCCCCGCCCCGCTGCGGTGTGGGCCGAGGGGCCGCGGCCTCCCCCTTAGGGGAGCGGGGCCGCGGCGGGGGAGTCCGGTCCGGTACCGCTGAGGGGAAACGGGCGGCGGGGGACGGGCGGGTCTGGCGCGGCGGAGAGGGCAGGGCCCGCCGCCTCCTGGCCGCGGACGGGGCCTCCGTGCCCCCGGGGGGGCGGCAGGGCAGGGCGCTGCGGGGGGGGCCGCCTCGGCTGCCCCCAGCCTGGCCGGGGACCAGCTCTGGGGCCGCCTGCTGCCCCCGGCCGCGGAGGAAGGGCAGGGCCCCGCGGGAGGGTCGCCTTCCCCGCCGCCCAGCGCTCTGAGTTTGCACATTTAGGCGGTGTAGGTGTTATTTACTTAAAAAAAGCTCTGTTTTCCCTTTTCCCCGCCCTTCTTCCAAAAATCAGGGGGGTGCGAGCTGTGTGGAGGGACAAGGAGAGGCCTATTTCTTCTTGCTCTCCCCCAGCCGCGCAGGGACTCTGTTCTGGTCCTTTCTGGGTGGAGAAAAGGTGCTTTTCGCAGATTTCCCCACCAGTTGCTCTCGGCTTCTGAAAGCAGAGATGGTCAGTCTCACCCCTGCCGTGATTCGGGTAGTTGTGCCTCGGGGCAGCAGACTGTATGGCTGCTGGTAAAATCTGCTTTGTAAACGAAAGGGCAGATAAGATTGTGAAACGCCATGTGTGGTGTTTGTCAGGTTGCTTTATCCTGTCTTGCTAAGGACTTTGGGTATCACCAGTAAAGTTTGGGTTATGAACACTCAGGCATCGGCACATTTTGTGCTGACGGCAGAGCTTGGTCTGTGCAGAGGCTCACGAGGGCATGTGCCTCACTTCTGCCGGCAAATTTATGGGTCCTGAGCCCGTGGTGGTCAGGGTTTGTCTTTCATGTCTGTGCTGAGCCTCGGTACCTGAGAGAGATCTGCAGCGGCACTGGTCAGACCTGGCACTGGGCGGGGGTCTTGCAGAGCCGCTCCTGCGCTGACCGTCGATGCCAGGCTGTGAAACTGGGTGCTGTGTGCGTCTCTGGAAGTGGCTCCATGCGTGTTCCGTGTGTGCTCATGCAAGTTCTGGCCTCACTGTGCTTTTAACTGCTCAGGAGGAGCAGCTCATTCTGCATCCGAGGGGCAGCACCCTTCAGGGCGACTGGGAGCAACAGCATCTCTGTAGAGAGCAGCGCATGGAGACAGGGGTGCTCTGCGTGGGGCACGTAGCAATTCAGTTTGCTCTTTGAACGCTCTCTCTTTTCAAAAATGGAATAGTTGCTCAGAATACTCGGCCTCAGACAGAGTTGGTGCTCCCACTGTATTGCCGATGGATCTGGGTGTTGGGTGGCTCTGCCAGTGCAGATCCCAGGTGTGGCATAGGCAGGTGCAGAGAAACTGCTTGCCCTGTGCATCGTTCCTCGCAGCATGGGGTAGAAAAGGGTGAGGCTTGTGCTAAGAGAGGGGAGACTGTGCTTGGGAAGACTCTAGGCAGGATTTGGGGAAAGCAAAAAGCTTGATCAGCCCATTAATTAGCCATAGAACTAGGACTAGGGTAACGTCCCAGTTCTTCCAGCACAATGCCGTGCCTGGGTAAAACGTACCACCGGTGATACGTCCTCCGTGGAGACACACGCTGTATCTGTTACTGGGAAAAGAAAACTGGAATGGGATGCAGCTCCTGCTGATGGAAGAGTGTCCAATTCTGTGTACAGGGCAGTCTGCTTTTTGCCCTCAGGAGAAGATCCATCCGTGTCTCGTGGCTGCAAGTCCAGCTCTTGGGATGCCTCTGTACAGAAAAGGGTTTGTTGTAGAGGTCCAGACCTTTGGGTGTGAAGTGTGTAGATCTGTGGTGGGCAGTGATCCTTCGTTTCACATTGGCAACAGAGAGAGGTTTCCTTTTTTTCACCTTTCTCTGCTACCTGGTACCATGACTTCTGTTAATTATGTGTTGTTAACGAAGCCTTGCTGTCTTCTAGCTCCCAGTGCGGGTGGTAGCAGAGAATTGGGTGTACGCATCCTGCAGCTTGGACTGGTTGGGTGCTGCCTGCAAGGAGCTGGAGCGGGGTTGAGGAAGGTAACGTTGGCCCTGGAGCGAGGAGGGGACCGTGTCTCGGCCTGGGCTGTGGCAAGGGAGGGGAGAGCAAGCTGTTGTGGCTGAGTAGCCGGTGACGTGCCGTGGTCGGGATAAGCCACAGAGGGTGGGAAAAAGTGGTGAGAGAACTGGGTGCTGGGTGAGAAAGCAGATTGTTCCGAGTGGGAGATTCAGAGCAGGGTCTCAAGGTTTGGCAGGACCCTGGGGTTTGTGGGTTGAGGAGAGATGGGTTCCGTTGGGAATGTGGCTCTTTGGAAGAGAGAGATGAGGATTGGCAGTAGGTTCCAGCAGACATGGAGGAGATTGGAGCGCGGAATGCTGTGTGAAATTAAGTGGAGTTTAGTTCTGTGCGGGGGCAGCTAATGGTGCTCGTTTACTTGGAAAAAGCTGATGGAACCTGAGAAGGAAGACGCAGACCTGTGAGTGGGGATCGCTGCGGAAAGACTCGGGGAAACGCTGTCTCCTGAGGTGAGACGCGGAAAGGTGTTTGAGATGTGGGGCGTTTGCAAGTCCTGCAGGATAGGTAGGTGGGTAGGAGTTTGTGGTAGGAATCTTGGGACGGTGGGATGTCAGAAGGTGGTCGTGGAGTTGCAGAGAAAGAAACTGTTTCTAATGCGATGAAAGGGATGAGGGTGTAACTTCTCCCAGTTTTATTAAACAGTGGTGTCCTCACACTTTCCACTTGAATTCTTTTCCTGTATTTTCTCCTTACAGAACTAATTTTCTCTTTTTGTCTTTCCTCACGTCCTCTGAGGAATAAGGGAAAGGAAGACAGGAGAAGCAAACGGGTGACATTGTGGTGGTGTGATTAATCTCCTGGCACATTTCTGAAGAGGCAGGGATTTATTTCTGGGCTACCAGACCTGTCACCTCTGCTCTCCTCCGGTGTTGAATTGCTTACGTGAAGGTGTCTGTTTTACAAACTCTCTGGGCGAGGTCGATGCCATCTGAGATGTTGTTGTCCCATAAAGGCCCTGAGAGAATAAGCCCCATGGATTTTGAGATCAGGAAGGACTGCTGTGACTGGCTCCAAACGTTATCTGGTTTTGATTGCGAGGCAACTCTTGGATAATTTTTCTGAGCTTGGATATCTCCTTCCAGGGCCTTCCAAGAGCTGATTTTCCTGGAATTCACAGACCCTGATTGGAGAAAAGAAGTCCTTTGGACCTAGAAAGACTGCTTTGAAGAGGAGAAGGCAGCGTTCCGAACTGGTGCTAGCGCTGTTGCTGGAGGCAGAGCAGTTTTACCGGCTGGGTTTTGGACCCTGTTTGCCATCGAGGTGCCAAACCGATCTGTGGGTGTGAAGGATTCCTGAGGAGCGGGGTCGTTGGTGTAGTCACAAGATCAGGGGTTCATGGCCATCTCCTGTTGCTCAGGTGTCAGCAGCACAGGAGCAACAAGGCGAGCCTGACGTGAGGCTTACCTGCTCCTCTGTTCAGACTGTTCTGGACACTCTTGTTCAAACAACTGACTTTATTGTCCGTTTCGTGCTGCTGCTTTGGGAAGCTGAGGAGCAAAAGGGAGACACTGGAGTTCTTTGTGGACTCCAGACAATGCACCACAGACTGCCGTTTGGAAGGTTCCAATTTCAATTGTTTTAATTTTCCACAGAGTTTATTTCTGAGGGTTAGGCCGTGTCCTTCTTATGACCGGTTTCTAATTTTTAAGGAATATGACCCTTTGCAGGGAGGCACTTCCTAAAGCAGTCTGTCCAAGTGCTTAATCTCATGGTTGGATTGCATTCTGGCAGTTTACTTGAAGTGAGTGGCGGATAAAACGTGTACTAGGTGGAAGTGGAAAATAATTTGGGGCCAAGGTGGAGCTTGACTGCAGGTTGCCAGTTGGATAGTCGTGTCTTTGAGTGTTAACAGCAGTCCTGGAAAAATGAAGTTACTCAGTTGTATGTGTGGAGGAGCTGGCCTCTGCCCTCGCACCTTCTGGAACAACCGAAGGGTAAAGTAGTTTTTTTAATTAAGGAAAGTGTGGGGAGAGTCCAGCGGGGTTAACACAGAATTACGTGCCAGGACTTGCTTCCGCAGGGTGGGAGAGGTCTCGCCATGCCATGAAGGAGTGCCCCCAACGTCCTCCCACGTGTCCAGGGAGGTGAAGTGGTGCCTCTCCCATGTTCTGTCGGAGGAGGCAGTTAGCAGCACATCTTTGGACACCTGTGTGTGAGTTAGAATCATAGAATCATAGACTGGGTTGGGTTGCAAGGGACCTCAAAGATCATCCAGTTCCAACCCCCCTGCCATGGGCAGGGGCACCCTCCACTACACCAGGTTGCCCAAAGCCTCATCCAACCTGGCCTTGAACGCTGCCAGGGATGGGGCAGCCACAACTTCTCTGGGCAACCTGGTCCAGTGCCTCACCACCCTCAGAGGGAAGAATTTCTTCCTTATATCTAATGTAAATCTCCCCTCTTTCAGTTTAAATCCATTGCCCCGTGTCCTGTCACCACGCGCCCTTGGAAAAAGTCCCTCCCCAGCTTTCCTGTAGGCCCCCTTTAGGTACTGGAAGGCAGTACTGGAAGGAGTTGTCAGAAAATCCTTATTTTTAGCATTCTGAAAATGGATGAGCATGGATGTGCGCAACAAATTAATTTCCAGTGTAGAAAAGGAAGAGCTCCTGCAATGTTCTTTCTCTTACAAGTTTTGTCCCAGATTTCCCAATCCGTTACCAGTGTGCTGTTGAATTCCAGCCTTGCCTTCTCCGGATTAAGCAGCACTTTGATTGTACTCCAGAAGGAACTCGCTGAGGAAGTTGTGCAGCCTCCAGATTCGTGTCAGCTGAGCTTACAAATTAAAAGTTACAAATGTCAGTCTTTTGGAACGTGTGGCACCCAGGGATGTATCCAACGTCCACGTCTTCCCAGGCATAGAAACCTGTGCTCGTCCTGAGCCGTGACTTACGGCTTTGCTGGGTGGCTGCAAGGCGTGAAGAAACATGGAGATGGACAAACTTGTCCTGTGTGTGGCTGGCAGTGGCGTGGGGCTTTTGGCATGGCGAGTGTGGGTTCAGCATTCGTGTCCCTGCTGGGTTACGGTGAGGGATGAATGCTGCGGTGATCAGGCTTCAGTTCATCTCCAAAACTGGTGTGAGGTATCGAAATCTCAGTCTCTGTTTGCATCACCTGCCATGCCTGCCTGTAGCCATATAAACCCACACTCTGGGTGTTGTGTTAGGGCAGCCAGTGCATATGGATACTGATTTCTGGAGTTTAGTAGTTGTTTTTTTCCATTTGATTTTCGGAATGGTTGTAGCTAGGTTCATCTTGTGTTAATAATGATGAATTTTTAGAGAGTCGTGGTAGAATTTCTGCTTTCTGGAAGGGTTTTGCGCCGAGTGTCTCTTGCTGAGCCTTCTGGATGCCAGCTGAACCGTGAAGATGGTTTGCAGTGCGTTGCCTGCTCGATGGGAACAGCTGATCACGGGGAATTCCTGAAGAAACAGTTACATGCAATGTGTGCTGGTTTATCCTTTGGCTCCAGAACTGTCCTGCCTCTAGGAATTGCGTGATCAGGTCAGTTTAGAACATACAACTTTTACAGGTGGTAGGTAGGGTTTGGTTGTCCGAGTTCTGGCTAAATCACTCTGTGTGTGATCCACAGGAGTCAGGTCAGCTGAACGATTGTTCTGTCAGTGCTCCGCGTACTAATTAATAAGGAAAACAACTGTGTCACTTAGCAGTAATTACCAAGGTGGAACTTTCCAGAGGATGTCAGCTGCGAAAAGCCTGTAGTGGTGCTGAAACATTCCCCTTCGTCAGCCTTCAGGAAGAGTTACCTGGTGTTGTTGGGATCTCAGAAGCGGTGGTTTTGGTGATTGGTTCCTTGGAAAATACTGGCCAAAGCTCCAGCCGTAGGAGCTTTGGGTTTAGTGATGCTCTTAGAAGAAAAAGAATCACTTCACTTTGAATTCCTTGCAAGTGCTTTTGCTTTGCCTTTGGGTCAGACCTAGAGAGATGTGCCTCCAAAAAACCCCCCGCCTTTCCTGCCCTCCGTGCCGGGCCCGAGCTGTCAGGGTGGGGAGAGATGCCAGCAGAGGGGATTGTCCTGGCTCTGTTTGAGTGTGTGTGCCCACAGGCCAGTTTGGGAAGTCCTCGTTCCATTTGTAGCCATTTTTGTTGAATTGTGTCAGGAGTCTTCCCACTGGCAGTGAGGATATCCACTGTGGTCTGTGGGAACCTGGGAATGGTGGCAGGCGAAGCCACAGGGGTGGGAAGGCAGCAGGACCTGTGCTTGGCTGCTGAGACCTGGGTGTCTGGCTGGCATTGCTGCCCACTGCGGCTGCACGGCCTCATCCAAGGTGAGTCTGGGCAGTTTTGTGCCCAGAAAAGCTTTCCCTTTGCTCTGTGGGCTGTCTTAGCTCTGAAAATAGGAGGGAGAGTCCGTGATTTTGGGGGAGAAGTGAGAAGAGCTTTCAAAGTTGACTGTTGTGTATAAAATCCCTCAGGAGAGGGAGCGAGGAGAAAATCCACTGCTGCTGGAGAAAATCCCAGCTGTCCTGCCCCAGGTCCACGCGCTGTTGCCAGCTGTGCAAAGGACAGTTGTCCAACTGGGCTGAGATGCTGGAGACCCGTGGAGGGTCTGCGTGAGCTCCACTGAAATACAGCTGTTACAGCTGTGAACACACGTGGAGACTTAACTGGGACAGAGCTTCTGCCTGGAGAGACGTGGGCACCAGTGGTACTGCCAGGGCAGCCTGGAGAGTGGCAGACGTGATGGATGCTGCTTTCTGCGTTTGGGAGGTGGGAGATTTAAGTTTTCCCCAAGGCTCTGGAGATTGTCACAAAACATGGAGCTACAGAAAAAATGTTTTATGGTCAGTCCTGTGACTTCCATACAGATGGTGATCCTCCTTGCAAGGGATGACCTCTTCACTGGTGGGAACTGGGAGGAATTCAGGGAGAAATCGGTGAAGCTGGTGAAGGAAGAACCAGTCTCAATTTTCGGATGTTGCTAGTACAGAATTACTCCAAGATGTTTCTTCCAATTTAACTTGTCAACTGTTTTCCTTAGTGACTGGTCATGTCTTATTTCGAATTAAATTACAACTGTTCCTGCTTCTTTTTAGGAGAATGTTTGAGGTCGTTCTATACTGTGATTTGTTATTTCTCTGCAGCTGGAGACAACCAGCTATTTAAGAGATCTGGAAAATAATTTTTATGGAAAAATGTAGTTAGAGCAGACTGTGCTGTTCCAGAAAAATACCAAGAGAAAAGCATGAATGCAAACCTAAGCTTTTTTTTAAAAAAACTCAAGATTTCACAATCTGCTTTTCTATTGATGTTGCCCCTTTAGTAGGTAAATGGCCTTCAGGAAAAGGATGTAAAATGTCAGTTTTGTTAATCGAGGCTTGTTTCTATTTCAGCTATAAAATCGTAGCAAAATATAGGTTACAAGGGACTGCTGGAGGTCACCTGCTCCATACTCACACTGCTGCGCTTCCAGCGTGGCGAAAGCAGGCAAACCAGGTTTCCTTTGTGAGCTGGAGCGTGGTTTTGGGAAGTCGCTTCCTTTTAGAGGAGAGCTGGGTTTGATGGCTGCCGACTGACGGTGCGCCGTGCCGTGGTGTCCAAGCACGTCGTGATCTTTCCATTTCAGTCCTGTCTGTCCAGTACGAGATGTTCTCCAGCACGGGAGAGGTGGGCGCTCCTTCCCTGGGAGGCGCACAGGCGAGGGGTGAACGGGCGGTGGGAGGGAGATGGTGACCAGTTTTGGCTGATAATTGTGACGCTTCCTCGCACTAATCACGCGTGTTACGCGCCCCTCGTTTCGGAGGCTGGGCTTGGGCTGTTTACTGCGAAAGGTGGTGTCTCGCTTGCAGCTGTGGATAAAAAAAAAGAAATAACCATTTGATTCCGGGCTGCTTACTGTAATTCTGCTCCTTTCAGCTCACAGAGGGCTTTTCTTTTTTCTGGCTGCTGTCTTAGCCTGGGTACAGTCTCGGCCTGTCACCATCACAGCTGGTAATGAGCTTACTGGGGAAAGTGGGAGTGAGGGGAAAGTCTCTAGACCTGTCTGAGCAATCTGTGCATCTCACCTTCTCCGTGAGGTTGTCTGGGATGCTCTGTCTGGAGCATCTCACCTTCTCTTTGGGGTTGTCTGGGATGCTCTGTCTGGAGTATCTCACCTTCTCCGCGAGGTTGTCTGGGATGGTCTGTCTGGGATTGGTAAAGTGTCAGCAGTGTTTTCTTGATGCTCTGAGTTCGACTTGTAGATGCCCCATCCCTGGAAGTGTTCAAGGCCAGGCTGGATGAGGCTTTGAGCAACCTGGTGTAGTGGAAGGTGTCCCTGCCCATGGCAGGGGGATTGGAACTGGATGATCTTTGAGGTCCCTTCCAACCCAAACCAGTCTGTGATTCTATGACTTGGTGAAATTTGGGGCCTGTCTTACTCCTTTGGAAGTGCTCTCTGCTGCCTGAACCTGAGTTCAGGTGGGTCGCCAGTACTGATGGTGTTCATGGTGTTGAAGGTGGTTCACTGGGTTCACTCTGCTTGGCTGGAGGAACTGGGAACTACCCAGCAGCGCACTGCTCACACGGAGGGCAGGTTGTGCTGTTAGCAGCACACAGAGAGGCCAGTGCCCAGCAGTGCTCCTGTTCCTGGGTGCAGTATTTATACTCCAAACCTTATCCACAAAGGTCATTGCTTGGACAGCACTTCCAGGTTCCTCGGGACACTGGTCTTCTGGGAAGCTCTTGGCTTCCAGCTCACTGGCAGTCTGGATGTGCACTGCATCGTACTGGTGCCACTTCTTAGGTTTAAGGTTCTGAGTAACCGTGTGCTTGAGAGAAGCTCCGTGCCAAAAACGTCTCCATTTAAAAGGACAAAAAAACCATACTGGTATCTCAGTTATTCTTGACTACAAAAAAAAAAAGAGGTGGATTTGACTAGAGGCTAAGTAGGTGTGTTTCTCAGGAACTGATTTGGACAGATTTCTTAGCTGTTTTGTTGCTGCTTGCTGAAGTGGGTACATCTGGAAGGACAGAGGGCATAGGAAATTCCTATACTATATATAATAGTATATATATTCCATATATATACTAATATATATGCATTAATATATATATTCCATACCAGTATGGGTGCTGTAAGTACAGATACTCCACGAGAAATCAAGTCCCTCGTGGGGGCAGGGGGTGCCGTTGGGATTAGAGTGCCTTGCAAAGATGATAAAATCCCTTCTTAAAAAGAGCTTTGTAACAGGGGTTTAAATGAAAATATTTTAGAAATTAAATTGGAAGTGAACACTGCGAGGCTTTTTACCATTTTGTTGGGCTGTAGGCACAAAAAGCCTGGCTTACCAAGCTGCTCATGCAATAGGCTACTGTTAGAATAATTCAAACTTTTAAGAATCAATCTATTAATTAGTAGACCTTCCAAGTAAAAGATTCCTGTGTGGTGGTAGCATGATGGTTTTTGTCTCTGGACTGGGGCTCTCGAGGACTCCTGAGTAGTTACCAGCAGTACCTGCAGCGCTGTGTTAGGCTGTGCTCTCGTGATTTATTTATTTTTTGTGCACAGGATGAACAGGGTCCTGTGCGTGCTCTTGATGAGGCTGCTGTGTAACAGATCAGCTAATTACCAATTTACGGATGCTTAAATGGCAGGCCTAGACGGGAAGACCGAGCCCGGGACGTTTTGCTGGTGCTCCTTTGACACAGCTGCTGTGTGAGCGGTGTTGGGTGATGCTTCCCAAGGGCTGTGCTGGCACAAAGAGCTGTTTTCTGCCCCTGCAGAGGCGAGCCTTAGCGCTGAGCAGTGGGTGGCAGGCAGTACCCGGGAGTTTTGTCTTCCTCTTCTGTGTGGTCTCTGGTAGATTGCCTTAAAACTCATGGTTATGTTTCCTAGTTACCGCTTCTCGACCAGAGAAGTCAGAATTTTCAGAGATGCATTGTGGTTTTTTGGAGATGCTCAAGACTACGCTGGGCATAGCAAGCCGATCTAATTAGACCTACTGGAACTAGATTGCTTTTAAACTTCTAGTACCAATTATTCTGTCGTTGATGCAGGAATTAATACATGACATGTTCTGTTTAGATTCTGCAGAAATAGAACTCGTCCTTTTTAACAAGCTCAGGACGCTCATCTAGGTGTAATCACTGCTCATCCTGTAGAATTTCTGCCTTAAAACTGCAAGCTGAACTGACTTTTGCACGACCACACCTGTCCCTGCTGTTTGTCACCGCTTCTGTCGGTCCCTTTTGTCAAAGTGCTTGGATCCACTGCAAAACTATCCCTCCCTAGGGCCAGTGAAAGCAAAATATATACCAATTCCTTAGGAGTTTTGAGCAGAGAGAGTGAGAAGCGTTCAGGCAGGGTAAGTTTCTGTGTGTATTTAACTTTGTTTGCTTTAAAACCAAGTTATCTGTGCGGCCGCTCTCCTCTTCCTGTGTCAAGAACAGTAGACAATGACACCTGCCTTTGTAAGCAGGCATTGTGTGCTGTTCTTGGAAGCTACAGTCCATGATTTCCTGAAAAAACCCTTCTCTGAGCAGTCCGTTACAACACACAGCTGTGAAAATTGAAATTCCACTGTGAAATTTGATCTACCTTTAGATAATGTGATTGATTTTTCTTTTTTATTATTTTTTTTCCAGGCTGAAACTGATCTTGCTAAGCTGGCTGAGGTGGAGCAGTCACATGTTCTTTATTGATACTGAGTTGTGTGCTTAAAAATTGAAATTGCCAAGTCATCTTAGACATATGTAGGTTCAGGTAACTCCTACACAGGGAGTGTTGGGCAGAGGAAATTGGCCAGTGCATCTCCTGCCAGAGCGTGTGGAATGAGGAGAAACAAAACTACAGTGATTAGACTTGGAAATCGAATGAATTTCACTGTACTAAAAGTGTCCTGCTAAACTTTCGTGCTCTGTCGATGCCTGAGTACGTTTGTGGATTATACACCTGGTTTCTAAGTGTCTGAGTCATGACACACAAATGGTTTGAGGTCTTGGATGATTGCTGCCTAATCTTCTGAAAGTGTATTTTGTTGGAGGACCAGTGTTTTGTCCAGGAATAGACTGGGATTTTTTTACTAATACTTTATCCTTCCGTTACCTGAGCACCTGGCTGAAGTGCCCCGTCCTTCCTTTACTGGGCTGAGGCCTTGGTCTCACCTCTCTTGTGGACTTTGGAGCAGGGCTGTGTCCCTTTTTAACCTTGAGGGCTGGGTTGCCACAACCCTCTCCCTGGAGCTGCTCTCAACACTGTTTGTGTGTCAGTAGGTCAAAACGTAACCCACGCCAGAAGGAGCCCTCGTGTGCATTTCTGCCTCCAAATGCAGAGCCAGTGGCTGGCCAAGTTGTGTGACATGGTGAAGGACATCAAACCTATGTTCCCCAGGTCCACCACCATCATCTCTGTAGCCAAGGGGTCCTGCTGTGCTCCTGGCAGCAGACTGAGGTACCGCAGCCCTCGAATAAACGCCAGGACACTGCCAGTAGAGTAGGATTTTGCTTCTAGAATTTTCTTCTGTGACGTAGCTAACTCCTCTGAGCAGATTTCTAGGTCTTTCTGATTAATTTCTGATCAATGGGGCTGTTACTTCCTCCTGCAGTCTGGCAGTTGCCCATTTTCTGTGAAGGGGTAAGACTGGCATGGCAAATAAATGTGTTCATTTAGATCATGGCAGTGCCCATGGATTGAGTGCCTTTCTCTCTCATGCTCTGATACAGTTTCCTTGTAAGTGGTTTTGAAAGCTGACAAAGAAATTCTTGTACTTCAGTGTTTAAAAAGGTGTTGGCTTTCACTCGGGAAAGATTTGAGAGGTGCAAATGCACTGCTCTCACTTCAGGTAGGACAACATTGAGACAAAACTGGAGTAAGTTACTGTTGCCTTAAATATTCAGAGATTGGAGTATTTGACTTAACAGTGACTTGCTTTTGAGTTATTTTGACTAGTCTCCATACTGATAAAACTTACCAGAAGTTTTGCAAAAATCACATGGTAAGGAGGAAGAAGTGGAGGTGCTTACCAAATCCTTTGGACAAGCAGAACCCGAAGAAACATCTTTAGACATCTTTAGCAGAATTTTTCTTTCGTCTTTGGGTAAAACATCAAAATCCAACACAGATGCCACTGCCTTTTGGACGGCTGGATTTAATGACTTGGCTATAGAAAGTTGTGACCAAAACTGGTGCCCCATCACAGCAGAACTCTCTGGCTGCTTTGGTTTGTCGTGAAGTCTTCTGAGCATCCTCGAGCCGTTTAATCCCTGAATTATTCATAATGACTGGTCTCTATGAGATCTTCTAGATGTCCTTTGTTGTTGCACTGCTGGTTAGGGATGTACTTCTCACAATAGTCTAATTAGTGTGGATGTAGCTTATCACTATTAATGTCCTACATCTTCTGGAGAACGCTGTGCCAGGACTTGTTGTGTTTTACAGCATGGTGCTGCCTTTTTCCTTACGTGAGTCCAGGGACAAGACCCAGTGACTGCCTGTTCTGTAAGTCTTGCTCACTTTCACGTGGGCACTGGGTTATGTATAGAAGGTGTCTGCTGTGAGACGACGTGTCTGTGCAGGAGGGAATGAAACATGCTGTCGTTCAGAAACCTGCTCCTGAGCTGGCCAGCCTGGCTTTGTATAGAAATGCTTTGGTTAATACCTGCATTTTCCAGTGGCTGGAAAGGGCAGAGCAGTAGTGGATCGGTTCAGGTTGTGTTTTTTCTTTCCACGGAATGCATCAGTGCAGCCACACAAACCTTTGTGCATGAGCACGTGAAAGGCTTCCATCCTTTTAAGAACTGCAAGTAAATCCTGAAGTTCTGATTGAAATGAAAATTGGTGCTTCTAGAAGTTGAAACTTAAAGCGCTTAATTTAGGTTGCACAGGCCACCTCGTTGATCTGTCAGCGCTGAGTGCAGCGTCGTTGATCAGTGCATTGCAAGAGGTGATGCTTGTGCAACCTCGAGTGAAGTGCTTTGGTTACACGGGATGGCACAAGACTGCTTCCTGCTTGGGGGAGAAGTTGTAGCCGATGGCTGTTGCTTTCACGCTGGAGCTGAAAGGAAGGGCTCTGTCTGCAGAGACAGAGCATGTTGCCTTTCTTCCCTTTTGGAAGTTATCTTTGCCACCATAAGTTGGGAACTGCATGCTGAAAGTTGCAAGGGGCGACGGGGGGTGTTACTCTTGCTAGCGGGGCCAAGTGGTCCCGTCCTGTGTGAGGGAGAGCAGACAAATTGTTTTCAAGCTCTAACAAATGGTTCCAGGCCTGTGGCTGGGTTCCAGCCTCTCCTCAGCAGCTTTTAATGATTAACTTGAATATTTTTATAGTATCTTGAGATTTTAACCTCTGGTTTATGTTATTTCTCTGCAGGTGGAAGAATCTGAGGCCTTTATCCTCTGCCCAGCTTTGCAGATCGGGTAGCCTCTGATTTCAGACGTCTCATCATTTCCACCTGCCAACCTGTCTGATATGTCGGGACCCGTGCCGAGCAGGGCCAGAGTTTACACGGATGTGAACACACACAGACCCCGGGAGTACTGGGACTATGAGTCGCATGTTGTCGAGTGGGGGTAAGTCTCTGGGCTGCTTGAGGGTGTCCCTGGACTTGGCTGGATCCCTGGAGGATCAGCATAGTAGGGCATGGGGAGAGTTCAGGCACCTTTGCTGCGTTAGGCGTTCTCTTGCTCCTTGTCAGGTGTCTAGTGTGCATGGCAAGTGCTAGGATCACAAATCTTCTTCAGAAAAGCATTTCTTCTCAAAATTTTAAATCCCCAGCAGTGCAGGAAAATTTCTGGCAGCTTTCTTAAGAGTCTGGTTTGAAGAATTTTTGCCAGGTAGTCAGGAAACGTCCCCTTTCAGAGGGAAGAAAATCTGCTTCTGAAACCATCTAAACAGCCCTGGGCGCAGGGCTGGAAAGAAGTGAGAAGACATCTGAAGTTGCTTCTGACTTGGATGAGCGAAGAGACTCGGCAGACTTAAATAGGTACATGCTATTTTGTGACTTGTTGCTCAGCTCTCTGCGAGTGACTGGAAGAGACAGGTCTGCTGCTTTCTGAAGGAAGGAGGTGTCTAAATTGAGCTCGTGACCAAACCGTCCAAGAATCAGAGAGCAGCGATGCCAGCTCCATAGCTCTGTGTTCCTGCTTTTGTACAGCACGGCCCCGGCGACGTTCTGCCCTCAGCCTTGGTTCAGATCTCCGTTTCGGAAATGCACGCAGTCTTCTGAGCATAAGTCGTGTTTCGTGCCTAGTCCGTGTTCAAGTGCTGACTTACATTTTTGATCTTACTGGCTTTGTTGATTTTTAACAAGATTATACATGGAAAAACGTAGCTTCCCCATATAGAGAGACCTGTGGAAGGGATAGCTCGAGTTTGCTGGTGCTGAAATGCATAGTTGGGCTTATGTTACCTACTACAGAAGAGATAAGTTCTGGGTTGAATCTAGCTTGGGCGAGTAGAAGCTCCCTGTTTCTCTCCTAATCCTTCATGGTTGTGTTTGAGAGGTAAGGCATTAGTTAACCCACCTTGTCTGGAAGGTGACGCAGTGATTCAGTGTCAGAGAGCAGTTTGTCAATTGTGGTGGAAATGACTGAGCTCTTTGGAACTGTAACTTTTTATCTCCACAGAAATCAAGATGACTACCAGCTAGTTCGAAAATTAGGCCGAGGCAAATACAGTGAAGTATTTGAAGCCATCAACATTACAAATAATGAAAAAGTAGTTGTTAAAATTCTCAAGGTGAGCTGGGGATTGGGCAAGAGGTAAAATCTGTCTCGAGGTGATCCAGAGGCCATGAAGTGCAGCATTTGATCTAAAACATTCAATGTTTTAAAACTGGAATCCTTAAAGCCTGGCTTTGGGGTGTCGTTCAGTGAAACGGGCCATCGCTGTGAGCCTCCTAACAGAAGCCCTGCAGCTGGTTATGGAGTTAAATCTCTGCCCGTAAGGAATTAGTCTCTGTCTTAAAGAAGTCCTGATGTGCAACATGTTTTCACTTGGAGCCAAGCAAGGCTTCAACAGCTGACTAGGAAATTCTTGCCTTCTCTGACTCCCGGTGCCCTGGCATGCCATCACGTGCCCAGAGGCCTGGGATCTAATGGGCTCGTTGCCCTTTAAAGCCACTGGTTGGGTTTAGGGACTGCAACCTTAACATTTTCATTTCTGCGCTGCGTGTTCCTTGCACATGTAATATCCTTCCAGATTAAGGGTCTCCTGGGTGCTGGTTATTCCACAGCCTTGATGGGTGAAATACCTTCATTTAGTGGCCCTCATGTAGCTCATGGACTCCTCATAGCTCCACATTTACCACATGCCAGTTAAGTTTTGGACTATGAGGTCACGTTCAGACAGCTTTGAAAAAAAAGTCATCTTTCTAAACATCATTCACCTGAAACTGATGTTTGTAGCTGTCGGGGCTGGGTGGGTAGAAAGGAGACTGCGGATGTGTGAGCCCGTACTGGAACGGTGTGTAATCAGGTAACAGCAAGATCGGGCTGTGTGGACTTAACTTGCAAAGACTCCACCGTGTTTTGCTGACTTGCAGTCACCCACCTTTGTCATCGGATGTTGAGCTGTCTGTTAGCCTCACTTTGCTGGAGAGCTTTGTCTTATGCTTTGGATTTTCATTCTTCAGCCTGTTAAAAAGAAGAAAATCAAGCGTGAAATCAAGATCTTGGAGAACTTGCGAGGCGGCCCCAATATCATCACTCTTGCAGATATAGTAAAAGATCCCGTGGTGAGTATGGAAGGAGCTTAAAGGGCACACTGGGGTTATAGGGGGAGCTGCTGTGTTTGACTTCAGCTCTGATCTGGCTTCTTGTTTTCCCCTGCTCTTAAATCCTACTTCTGAATTGCTTAATCAGATCAGCTCTTAATCTGATTAACTTTTTAGAGGGCCCTTCCCCCACAGGTCCCTTCAGCCCCTCGCCCTGCAAGGGTGAGACACCAGTGGGCTGAGGCAAGTTAATTCATTCCACAGACACTGCTGCCTCTGCTTCCTGTGTCGCGAGGGGGATCACAAGGGTGCCCGAGGCAACGGGGCTTCTAGCAGTGTTAGGAGTGGAACTAGTTTAATTTATTATCCTAAATTAAAACATGTTATCTCAACTTCACACGGCTGAACACTTCTCTCTCCTGTTTTAGTCTCGGACACCTGCTTTGGTTTTTGAACACGTAAACAACACAGACTTCAAGGTACAGTGTGGGATGTGAACTTGTAATGTTTTCCATTTGAAAGCCACTCTTTTCCATGGAAAGGCGAGTACGTGGGGGCAGGCAGGCTATTTAACGGTTTCCTTCCAATGTCGTAACGTCTTCAAAGTAACTATGCTTGGGACAGAAGTTTTTAATCAGTCCTTTAGTACTGTTTTGCCACAGAAGTTACTAGATGAGAGTCAAGATTCCAAGTGGTGTTCTGACCTTCAGAGCAAATTAATCCATGATCTTGTGGATCATCAGTGCCTTTTTGAACACTTTGCCTTTACGTTCAGCGTATGGCTATTTATTACAACCACTTTAAATGTGGACAGCTGTTTCTGTAGCTTTCTGTACTTCTGGGAAAAGGGATTTAAATGTTTCTTTGTCCCCTTCCCTACTGACCTGCCTCAGGAGAATGGCTGTGCAATGCCATCTGGAATAGCTGCTTAATGTTGCAGAACGTGGTTGGCCTTTTTGAGACCCAGCCTGCAGGTGTAGTGGTGGTGGTGGGTGAGCACCACCTGAGGCAGCTAGTGACAGAAACCCGAATGTACCGTGGGAGCAGAGCCACGAGTAAGCTGTGTATGCCGTTGGTAAGGGGAGAGGAACAGACTGGGGGTCAGAGTAACTTGGGAAGTTGTTACTGTTCTTTCCAACGGGTTTAGAGAACCACCGCAGCGGATAACAGGGCTGGGTTGCTCTCGGTTGGCAGGGATGCGGTGTTTTTCTTGGGAGTTGGACACTAACATGTGTTTGTGTCCCACAGCAATTATACCAGACATTAACAGATTATGATATTCGATTCTACATGTATGAGATTTTGAAGGTAAGTTCATCTTCTGCTGTTTTATTGGTTTATTTCTAGGATTTGCAGTCGGCTAATCCTACAGAGCTGGTTGTTGTGTCACTAGTAGGGGGAAGAGAAGAGAAAGCCTATGGGAGAATTGGCTAGGAAAATACGTATCAAGACAGTATCAATTGTTCAGTTTTGTTTCTGTAACAAATTCTAGTCCTTTTTTTGACAATAGCAGAGCATTTGGGTACACTTAGATAACTTCAGATCCTAAATCAAAAGTACACTTAGCCTCTGAGAACAGAAAAGTGTAAGCTGTTACTGGCTGGTTTTGTGCCCTAATGTAACGTGAGACACACGTACGTCGAACGTCCATTCTTCTGAAACAAGTATTTTCTCCTCAGGAGTCTGGAGAGGGGGAGACTAAGTCAAAACACTTGTGTTGCTGGGACCTGCCTTTGAGAGGGGGCTCTAGAGGTGTGGTCTGCAAGTCTAGTGCAGGATATGGCGCTGGACAGTAAAGTCTTGCTGTCTAGTTAGACTTGGTGTATGTAGAAACATTTCTGAATATGGTTGAACTTGAAAGAGTCTTGTGACTTCAGCACCCGTTTGTTTGTGTGCCACCTACAGGCTCTAGATTACTGCCATAGCATGGGAATCATGCACAGAGATGTCAAACCTCACAACGTCATGATCGACCATGAGCACAGAAAGGTAACGATGTGGGGCAGGCTGGAGGGCAGGGAGAGGTCCCGCTTTTCCCTTGGCAAACTAGGATCCGTTTTGGGTGCTCCTGTGCAGGGGTGCTAGCAGACATCTTCAAGGGGGCTGCGCTTCTGCCATGTGGAGAAATGTAAAATGAAATTTAATGTGCTGCTTTTCTTAAGTTTTTATGGGTTACGTGTTATCCATAAATAGGGTTGGTAAGGAGAGGTATTTTATTTAGACTGATCGGTGATATGGGTGTGGAGAGAAAATCTAAATTAATTGTAAACAGGAGACTGGTAAATGAAGCTTCAAACTAAATTCACCTGTAGTGCGGTTCAGCCAGTGGAGAGCTGGAGCACCCCTTGAGCCTTTTTTCTTTGTTTTTTACCGTTTCTAGCTTAGACTAATAGACTGGGGTTTGGCTGAATTCTATCACCCTGGCCAAGAGTACAATGTCAGAGTGGCTTCCAGATATTTCAAAGGACCTGAACTTCTCGTAGATTATCAGGTAAGAATTACCAGGATTTATCACTGACTTTTATATGGAAAGTCTGTGCCGTTTCAAGGTAGCAAACCAGAAGTTCAGGGTATCTAGAGACCTGAAGCTAAAGACAGTCCATTCTGAAATGTATCGCAGAAAGCAGCAGCTGTGAAGCCACTGAATTAAATAAACTCATGAGTAGTCTCAGGACCTGAGGAAGAGCCACAGAACTATCGTCATGGATCTTGGAATACAAATGTTGAATATTTTTTTAGCAAGGCTGCTTTTGCAGTAATGTAAGGAACGAGACAAAGCCCGTGTGGGAATAGCTAGGACGGCATGAGCGTCTTAATTAAACTATGAAAACATCCCCATGTCTGATGGCAGTTTGCATTATGGAAATGTGGGCTGGAAGTAGCAGTGTTACTGGTGGCTTTCAGACCGTGCTGGTTCTGACTGAATGCACTTCCTCACCTGCCTGTGGACCTCGTGGAGTCCACTCTTTGTGTTGCCTGTCGTGATGCTTCCCTTCTCAGCATGTGTTTCTCAGTGATTCATGAGGCCAAAGTCTGCAGTGAAAACAGAAAAAGGCACTGGTCTTGGATATCTTTATGGGCAAGGATGGGAACAGGATACCTGCTGTTCTGCTAATGGCTGCATCTCACTTTGAGTAACTGGAACACTGAGCTCAACAGTGATCTAGTGGTGAAGGTGCATGAAGATATTTCAGTCTGTTCCCAGTGTAACGTGGCCACTGCAGGGAGGGGGGACCCAGTCAGTACTGGGAGTCTGTTCTGCATAATTCATTAGCAATTGAATTGTCCTTCTGGTTTTGTGCAGATGTATGATTACAGCCTGGACATGTGGAGCTTGGGTTGCATGTTGGCTAGTATGATATTCCGAAAGGAGCCATTTTTCCATGGCCATGACAACTATGATCAGGTGAGAGCTGGTCGTGTACAATCTCTGTTCCCTTAGCACAATGAAGGTTTCCTGCTCACGCTTCTGTGGAGGGATCTGAAGAAGAATTTATTTCTCTGATGGCTTCTTTGCTCTGTTTGAAGCCACTTTCCTTTTCTCAAGTGTGCAAGATTATCTAACCAATTAAACAGAAGTAGATTTATAGTGCTTTGTATTTATGAGCTCCTCAGTAGGTATCTGGGAAAAGTTCTAACAGCAGTTACATTGAGGCTGATGTGTTCTGGTATGTGGATTGACTCTTCTGAGGTTACGTGGTGTGGGAAG
Source organism: Tauraco erythrolophus (assembly GCF_009769465.1). Taxonomy (NCBI): domain Eukaryota; kingdom Metazoa; phylum Chordata; class Aves; order Musophagiformes; family Musophagidae; genus Tauraco; species Tauraco erythrolophus. The sequence goes on from NC_141482.1 coordinate 16,780,065, forward strand.
CCCCTGCTGCTATCCACCCTCCTTCCCCTCTGTGAACTTGGTACAGTTTTAAAGAGATTCTGAAATGCTTGATGTGTTGCCTGTAGGCCAAAAAGGCCTGTACTTAAACCTTTAACATGAGCTCTGCATCTGAACTAACGTGCAGACGTTCAAGAACAGTGACCTTCTGTTCTCAAACTTTCATTCTGGAGCCCTCCGGGGTGGCACTTCACCCCTCACATGCCAGTTACAGAGTTTCTGCCTTCCCACTCTATTGGTTTGGGATATTTTCTTGCTACAAAGGCAGTTAGAGTTGCAAGATCTCAAGCTGTAGTGATGTTGGGGTGTGCAGCTGCCTTGGGTTACTACACACGGACTGTGATTATAGGTGGTTGGGGAAGTCAGAGCCGCGAGGTGACCCTGTGGCTGCTGGCTCAAACCACTGAGGCCAGGTTCAGGCTCCCAAGGGAATGTGCTGCTGTATCTTCACGCCGGCTCTGGTGTTATCGTACCCTCACAACAGTGACTTATTTTCCTGTTTGTTCCCAGCTGGTGAGGATAGCCAAGGTGCTGGGAACAGAAGATCTGTATGACTACATTGACAAATACAACATTGAACTGGATCCACGTTTCAATGACATCTTGGGCAGGTGAGCCAAGGTCCAGAGTAGCTCATGAGCTCTTGGTAGACCCAGACAACTACTGCTTTGTCAACAGACCTCGGAAGTAAACAAAACCTTATGCTTATGGGAGAAATCAGCCCAGATTGCTGGGAAATGTCACTTTGTGCCTTTGATCCCTTTTGCCAGTCCTTCCTGTGGTCCTTTTTCTGCGAATGGACTTGAGGAACGGTTTTCAAACATCACCTTGGCAATCAATGAATGCTGGAGTGTAAAGCATGAAGGGCAGATGCTCTCTGCAGTATTCTGGGGAAAAAACCAGGATGGTGTTTCTCAGAATCATAGTGCAGAAAATCAGGTGCAGCTTAAGATGGCATTTACATATTTTTTTCCCTCATGAAGTTATTTTGTGTGACACATACCAGAACTACAAGGAACTAGTGTTGGGGGCAAAAGAGACGAGCAGAAGCTGGAGTTCCTGGCGTTCCAGGCCTCCAAACCTGTTCTGAACTTGAGCCCTGACGCTGTCCAGGCTGTGGTGGCCGTGCCGCCGTGCAGAGGCATGACGTACTGCTTGGTGCTCCGGCACGGCTCAGCCTGCCGCATGGAGCCGCGGCCCCCTCGGAGACGGATTGCTGTTGCGGTTCTTGCTCCCTAAAAAAGTGAGTTTTGGCACTGGTGTCCTCTGCCTAGCCTGATCTGGGTGTCTTTTCCTGCAGACACTCCCGTAAGCGATGGGAGCGCTTTGTTCACAGTGAGAACCAACACCTGGTGAGTCCAGAAGCTCTGGATTTCTTAGACAAGCTGTTGCGATACGATCATCAGTCGCGACTCACAGCGAGAGAAGCCATGGAACACCCCTACTTCTGTAAGTCTCAGCTGCTGTCATCGTCTGCCATCCAAAGAGTTCTTCCTCTGCCTCTGGGAAATCTCCGTTCCTGTAGGCTGTGCAGATAGGAGCTAAGAACAGCAACATAAGGTCAGAAATAATTGCGCTGGAGCTGAGGCTGCCTGTCTCCGTGGTGGATAAAGTAGGGCATTGCCACCTACACCAGCACAGCGTTGCCTGCCCGTGCCAGGCCAGTGAATCAGCAGCACTGTGTTAAAGAAGCTTTGGTGCTAAACCCCTGCTGATTTCAGCAGGTGCCAGGGCCCACGGATTGCCGTGTTTTGGTAAAACCAGATAACTCTGATGTGTTCTAAATGTGTTCCTCAGCGAATGGTATGTTCAGGTCTTGGTTTTGCAAGCAAAATGGAACTGCTGAGTGTTTCTCAGCGCTTGCTGTTTCTCACAAATCTTGGTATCTAGGCTTTTGAAACATCTGTAACAATGCAAAATATGAGTATTAGCTCAGTTATATTTTTTTTTTCTTGCTGCTGAATGGACTTGTGTACGTAACGAACAGCGTAGGTCTGTGTTGTGCCTGTGGCAAACATTGAAGTGAAATGTGTTGCAGGAATGAGCATCAGTAAAGATGAAAGCCTGGAATGTGAGAGTTGGACAAACAGCTAGATTAACTGTGTCCAAATAGAGAGACAGGTTGTACTGAACGCAGTGTGAGCAGGGGCAAAATCTGAAGTTCCCTCCTCTGATGCAGTAGGCTTGGGAGGCAGGAAGGGGCTGTCTCTGTCCAGATGGTAGCATTATTTACCTGCAGCTGAAAATGAAGAGTTAGTGATGACATTTGGAACATCTTACAGAAGACGGCAAGCTCCTATGACGCTTTTACAACTCACAGGCTGCTGTGGGATGTGTATGGAGACATGACATGATCGTAATTAGGGGTAGCGAGCGGAAGGATTATGACTGTTTTCTGGGTTTGGCTTTATGCAATTGCTTAGCATAGAAAGGAGATCAACTTCTCCTTCATTTCCTTCAGCTTTTCCTGTCAAGCAGTCCTGCTGATCATAGAATCACAGAGCCATGGAATGGTTTGGGTTGGAGGGACCTCAAAGATCATCCAGTTCCAACCCCCCTGCCGTGGGCGGGGACACCCTCCACTACACCAGGTTGCTCAAAGCCTCATCCAACCTGGCCTTGAACACTTCCAGGGATGGGGCATCCACAGCTTCTCTGGGCAACCTGTGCCAGTGCCTCACCACCCTCAGAGGGAAGACTTTCTTCCTTATATCCAATCTAAATCTCCCCTCTTTCAGTTTAAATCCATCACCCCTTATCCTGTCACTACATGCCCCTGTAAAAAGTCCCTCTCCAAAGTGCATCATTTAGGTGACTTCTCACTCATGACGTTATCTTGTTACCTTCTTGGGTGCTTCCCACTGGAATTGGTGGAGTCTTCTGTGTTCTGGTAGATAATGGTTGATGTTACTCGGTGTAGCGTGCCAGGACTGGCTGGGCACGGAGCTCGCGGGCAGTCGGTGTGCTTCGGCTGCCCCTAAGGGTGGTGTGCTCTTCCTAGATCCCATCGTGAAAGACCAAGCTCGGATGGGCTCGTCCAACATGCCGGGTGGCAGCACTCCTGTCAGCAGTGCGAGTATGATGTCAGGTCAGTTCTGCCCTTGACTCTTCCTGGTGCGTGGTGTTTTAAAGCGTTTGCATGTGCTGTGTGGATGTCAGGCTCCAGGAGGGTGAGTCTTGCAGGTGGGGCATTAGGTCATGGAATCATTTCGGTTGGAAAGGACCTGTCGTTTCCTGGGGCTGATGACAAGGGCGAGGAGGGCTGCGGGAAGTGGGTGGGAAAGGGCGATAAATAAGGCCTGGCTGCAGCCCGACCTGCTTTTCTGGTCCCGTTTTAAAAAGTGCTCTGCAGGTGAATTTTTTGGCAGCGGTTTGAAGGACAGCGATCCTGCCATCCACCTGCCCATCGGCGGGTGACATTTGCCCATGTACAACTGAGCTCTTTCCAGAGGCTGCAGAGAACATTCACCTCACTTTATTTGGCAGCTCTGAAAACGTAACAAAGCAGCAGCAAGCTGACCTGCAAAGATACCACTTCATTGAAGAAGCTGAGCTGTCCTGGTGTCACTCTAATTCCTGCTTACCTGTCTCTGTTCCAGGGATTTCTTCAGTGCCAACACCTTCGCCCCTTGGACCTCTAGCAGGCTCGCCTGTCATTTCTGCCACCACCACTCTGGGGATGCCCGTTCCAGCTGCTGCAGGCGCCCAGCAGTAGTGGTGGGCGCTGTCTCCTGCTGCCTGAGCTGAGTCAGGTGGGGAAGAGGTTTCCCCCTCCACCTCTCCTCGGGACGCAGCTCGTGCCTGGCAGGGGAAGGGAGGGGATGAACGCTTTGGAGGCACCGTGTCTGAACTGTTGCTTGTGGATTTATAGTAGTTCAGTCATTATATACAAAATTATTATAGGCTGATTTTTCTTTTTTTACTTGAACTTTTCGTAACTCAGGGGATTCCCTGAAAATACCTACAGATGGAATATTTCTCAGACAGTTTCCCGCCCCCACCCCCCCCACCCGCCCCCCAAAAAAAAAAAGTACTTTTCATTTAAGAACAAAGATGAATCAACAGCATTTCCAAGCTCTTGCATCCTGCTGGAAATCTCTTCTCTTCATGTTCCCACCATTACTCCTCCACGAGCCTAGACCTTGGGGGATCGTGCTGTTCTCCAGACTACCAAACCAAGTCTTCGTGAGGCAGGGGAGGGGGATTCTTAAAGTACCACTCACTCTAACCCCACGTCCTGCACGTGGCTCAGCCAGGGTACATTGGGGAGACAGTTCCAGTACGGAGAGGTGGTATAAGCTTCAAAGGAGTAAGTGCAGATAATGTCTGAAACCCTAATCGGATCGAATCATGTCTCCTTAGGAGCCAAGCAGAATGCCAACTCACCCCCTTGCATGTAATTTTAGTCTTAAAAGATGAAGTTACTGATCCAATTGGAGTCCTTGCCACCTCCCAAGAAAGGTGCTCCTGTAGAGCAAGTCCCTTCCTCACGGAGGGTTCCTCCTGCCGTTGCTTGGCTTGGACCTCTGGAATTAGTTTGATATCGGGTATATTGTTTTTAAATCATTTCTATAGGTTTCAAGCTGGTGGCTACTTAAAGCTGGAAAAATCAGACTGCGCCAAGTCCGATACCACATCTTCACCCACCATCCCCTCCCTCACGTGCCATGTGGTGAGAATACCAGTTACCTCACAGTCTTGTAAATATGCACTGAGAGGAAGGAGTGAGCAGACGTGAACTTAAGCTGAAATGGTAGATCAGTAAGTGTGGACAAATATTATCATTGACAACGGAAAAACCCTCGTTACGGCCCTGCTACCCCTTGCTGTGTATATATACTTTGTCCTTCATATGTGAAAGATCCAGTGTTGGAATTCTTTGGTGTAAATAAACAGTTGGTTTTATTTATCGAGGTTAGATTTAAGTTCCCTGTGTAGAGGCCTCCCTGGGGCGGTGGTACATACTGGGGAGGCCATGTCCCTGCTCGCGGGCACCGGGGAGGCTGTGTCCCTGTTCACACGCGCCTGGCACGGTCTGTTACGGTGAGCAGCGCAGGGACGCCTTCCAGAAACCACCACGTCCCACAGTATCTCCTGGGAGCAGAACCTTTTGCCATTAAAAAAACCCAAAAAAAACTTCAGTTTCAGCCCTCGTGGATGGGTAGTGGAGATGGTGAACCAATTTTTTTGTGTGTGTGTGCCTTGCCATCCCTTGGATCCCAGTGACTTGTTTTCAGTCGTGTAACACTTGCGAGGCTCAGTTGGAGCAGCCACGAGCACAGTGGCACCTGTCCCTCTTGGTGACCTCCCATCCTAAAGCCATCATGGCTGTTTGTCCTGGGCATGGAATGTTCTTCCCATTCCCCAGCAAGCACTGAGCCTTGGCCTGCAGCTCGTGCTTGTCCTCTGGACATCCCTCTCTCATCTTTCTTCTTTGAGGGGGTGATGACCGCGTGCTTCCATGTTACCTCAGCTAAGTTGCACGGTAGGATGGAGCACGTGGCTTGGGATCCAGGGAGGAGAGATGGAGCAGGGGAACGCTCACCACGGCCGCCTTTCCGTGCATCGCCGGCCTGGGACATGGGGTTTTCCATGTGCACCGGGGTAGCTCCCTCCTCTGTGACCTCATCCGGTGGAAATATTTTGTACTTTTATATCCTGGAACGACACGAGTTGGACCGTGTTGACCATCACTTTGACGCGCTGTAACGTAAAAGCACCCGGTATGACAAAAACAGCTCGTGGCCGTTTGCACGAGGGCGTGAGGGGCGCGGGGGGTTTAACCCGGTTCTTTTCCGTTATTCCAAGCCGGGGAGGTTCGCACACCGGGGCGCGTGCTGCTCCCTCCGCCGAAAGACGTGGATGAGCCGTTCGCGGGAGGGAACCGGAGCAGCTGCGGGTCCCGATCCCCGCCAGCCCGTGCACGGCGGGGCGCGTCTGGACGCGAGCAGCCCCCGCCCGAAGCGGGGCGTCTCTCTCGGTGCCGCCGCGGGAATTCGGAGCGGATTTGAGGGCATCTTGTACCGGGGGCGGCGGTGGGCGTGTTCCCCGCCCGCGGCTGCGCTGCGGAGAGGCCGCGCTGCGGGCGGCTTTATACCAACACGGAAACGAGCGACCGAGCGCCGGGGGCGCCGCCGGGGAGCGGGACCGGACCGCAGCGGCTGCACCGGCGGCTCCGCTCTGCGCATGCGCAACCGCGCCGCGCCCCGTCCCGCTGCGCGCTCCGCCTCGAGGAGCTGCGCCTGCGCGTTCGCGCGCCGTGACGTCCCGATCGGGCGCCGGTGGCGGAGGGGCGGGGGGAGCGGAACGGAACGGGACCGGACCGGACGGCGCGGGGAGCGCGGAGCCCCGGCCCGGTGTGCGGCCCGGCATGCGCCGCAGCGCCCGGGAACATGGCCCGGCGGAGCCCGCCGCGCAACGGTGTCGGCGGCCACGGTACGGGCCGGGCGGGCGGGGCTGGAGCGCCCCCTGCCGGCGCGCGGGCGCCCCCTAGCGGCGGGGCGGGGCTCGGCGCTGCGCTCGAGGCCGCCGCGGGGGGCGGGGGGCGGGGGCGGTCCCGGGGGGTCCCGGGAGCCCGAACCCTCCGCCTGACCCCCCCCCCCCCTCCCCGTGGTGCCGGAGCGCGCTCCGTGGCCAGGCCGTGGGCTCGCGCAGCCGGTGCGGGTGCGGGCTCGGGAGCGCGGCCGCGTCCCGGGGCCGTCCGCGGGCGGGCGGGGAGCGGCCGGGGCTGCGGTCGGGCCGGTGCCGGTGCCGGACCTGCGGCTGGGCCCTTCAGCTCCGCCGGCTCCGCTTTTCCGGGCCGCCTGTCATGGCAGTAACCGGGGGGAGGGGGCGGGGGGGAGTGCTGGGTACGTGCCGGTGCCCGGTGCCCGCCCGTCGGTGCAGCCGTTGCGATCGCAGGGCTGCTCCCCGCTCCGGTGCGGGCGGTCCTCCCTCTGCGGCCCACGGAGAGCGGGCGCTGTGCGGGTCACCGAGAGCCGTTCCGGGAGCCGCTCGGAGCTGCGGAACGGGATGAAACCCCTCCCCGGGCCGCTCCCCGCGCCGGTACGGCGTTACCGGGCGAGGAGCCCCGCGCTCTGAGCTCCCGTTTCCGCCTCCGCGAGCGAAGGCTTTGGGGATGTACCAAAAAGCTTCTCAAAGATCACTTTTTTGTGGGTGAACTGGAGTTTTTTCTTCCATAGACTTTGTCTCCTCCTTCCCGAGGCTTCGGACTGGGACAGCGCAGTGTTCAAACTGGGACAGCCCAGTGCCTGCGTGTCACGGGGCCAGGGAACGGCCGGAGCGGGTTTCTGTTCGTGTGCAAATAACTCTGCTTGCACAAGGGGTGGGAAAGGGAAGAGAAGGGAATTGTGGTCACGGGGCAGCGTTAGAAGCTTTGACACCACCGGGGACTTGGTGTTTGGTGAGGAGCTGGAGATCCCGCCGCTTGTTTTCATCCCAAAAGCGTTTCAAAAGAGCACTTGGAGAAGGGACGGCGTCCACCGTTTGAGCTCCTTCGCGTCCGTGCGTCGGAGCAGCCTGCTGTCCCGCCGGCTCCCGCTCAGGCGCCGCAGCAAGCGGTGCTCCCAGCCGGGCGCTCGCCCGCGGCTCCCCGGGAGCGGGGAAGGGGCCGGGGCAGTGCTGAGACGCTGGAGGTGCCACGTGGGCAGAGGAACGTGCTCCCCGAGTTGCTGCCGGGAGGGTGTGGTGTTGGGAAACAGCTGTTTCTCCAGTGGGATCCTTTTAATTCCCCCCACCCTAAATCCTCTTCGGACACATCCCTCGTTGAACGAATCCCGTTTGGATCCCGAGAGCAGCGTTAGCTGGATCTGTCAGAAAAAGCCTTTAGGTAGAGGCGGCGTTGGTGGCCTCATCCCACGCTCCGGCCCCACAGCTGGAGTGGAAACTCCAGTCCTCAGTGAAGCCTCCTGAGTGGGAACTCCTCCGGTGCGGGCTGCCAGGCGGCCCTCGGCCGCCTCTGGCCTTCCTTGGTGAGGCAGCAGTGACAAATACCGTGATGCCGTGTGAAATTGCGTCCCTGGGGAACGCTCCCGGGTCCTGTAAGTGCATTTAACCCACCCGAAACCAGAGTGCCGTGTGCTTCGTGTGTTCCTCCCTTCCCCACCTGCCCCGGAATTCTTGTGCCCCACAAAACAGTGGGATTTGTTTAGAACTGGCCAACCTGTGCATGTCCCAATAACTGGCGAGTTTGTGTTTGTTGGGAGAGATGTTAATGTGCTTGTGACTCGTTAACTCTGGTATAATTATGTCCTTTCTTGTGACTGTTGCTCTCGGTGGAAACGCTCAGACTTCTCCCTAGGACAGCTCTATCCAGGAGCCACTGCCTAGCTGGGAGTCGGTAGGAACGTGAAGTCCTGGTCTCAGGAAACCCCTAACACCTGAGCTGGTGGCCGTGTTGGAGAGCAAGCAGTTGCAGGAGGGCTTTGCACAACTGGGACCAGCTCGGGCAGCGGTGGTGGCTCCTGTGTCAGGAGGAGCAGTAATTGCCTCCCAGGGTGGCACCAGGGGGATTGGCAGGGAAGCGGCGGGGGTGCCCTGCGAGCCATGAGGTGCCCCTGATGCTGAGCCAGTGGAGATGGGGACAGTCGGCCCACCAGGGTGGTCCCTGGTCTGTCCTGGCACACACGTGCCAACTGTCCCATGCCATCTCCCTTGTGTGTGTCCACATCGCTGGGGGTGGGTTTTGTCCCCCCGCGTGCTGGCATTGCCCATCATCTTGCCTCTTTGTCATCTTCTTGCAGACTTCGACTCTAAGAAGAAAAGGAAAGTGGCAGAGATCTATCAGGCTCTGAACAGCGACCCCATCGACGTGGCGGCGCTCCGGCGGATGGCCATCAGCGAGGGGGGGCTCCTGACGGACGAGATTCGCTGCAAAGTGTGGCCGAAGCTGCTGAGCGTTAACACCGATGACCTGCCCCCTCTTCCAGGTACGGAAGAGCCTGGATGTGGGTGCTTTGGAAGAACTCGTCGATCCGGAGGTGGGATCTTGGTGGTAGAAGTGCGCATGTTCTCACCGGGCGCGCTGGCGCGTTGCCCACCACCCTCGTGTGCGAAGGGCACGAGCGCCGCAGCTTCGTGCGCTGTGTTGTGTGGAGATGGCAGATTTGGAAATGCCCAACTTCCCAAAACCAGCGCTGTCGTGGTGCTGGGAGGGCGGCGGTGTCTTTAGAGACAGGGATCAGGTCGCTTTGGACGCGGTTGGCGTGGCCCTGAGCAGTCAGCTGGCGTGTGTGAGTCCATCTGCAGCAGAAAGGATCAAAATATTTGGTTTTCTTCCATGGAGAGGTGGCCGTGCTGAGCCCGGGCTTTGCCAAAATCCTTCTGAGGTGTCTTTTCCAGACGTAGGTGAAGCGGTTTGTTGCGTGAAGCACGCGTGGTGTTTGCTCGGAGCAGAAGCAGGGAAACGGCCTCCTGACGAGGCCCCTGCGTGGTTTTTGAGCCTCAGCAGCGCAGGAGCTCCAAGTCCTGTGGCTTTTACAGTCCCTGTCCCCAGGACAGATCCGGTGGTTGTTCTGGAATGCGTCCATTCAGAAGGTGCATCCCTCCCCATCAGTCAAGAGCTGGATTACGTTCGGTGATCGGAGCTGCCGGAAGACAACGTTTAATTTCACGTGGTCCCACGGAGAGCTCGGTGTGCCGGCAAACCCTGGTCTCGTCCGGTTTAACTGTCTCAGCCGCCGCGGGTGGGGTTTTCTTCTGAGTTATTTCTGTTTAATAAACTACTCTGTGGTCTCCACGGCACGTCGTGCCTTGCTGCCTTGAATTGCACAGCAGAATTGTGGAGCAAAGATGTTTCCAGGAACGTGGGAGCCGTGCCAGTTTACGCGTTTTAACGTGCAATATAGTCTCGTTTCCTCCCAGTGAAGTGCCGTCAGTGCCACGACGGGGGGCAGTGCCAAGCGAGGGGACAGGGCTGGAGTGGGATGAACGAGGAAGGGATGGTGTGTCCGTGTGTGCAGCCTCATCCTCCCACCTTCACCAGGGTTTCTCCCGGCTCTGCACTACTCGGTGTTAATCCTGTTCCTCTCCTCTCAGCAGGAAAGGAGCTGCGGGAGGACAATAAAGATTACCAGCAAGTTCTACTGGATGTGCGGCGATCCCTGCGCCGCTTCCCACCAGGTGAGAGCGGATTCTCCTTTCTCCTCTTCCCACTCCACGGCGGGGGGAAGGTCCGTGTCGTGGGGCTCCTCCTGGCTCCCACCTCACTCAAGGGGGTTGCAGCAGGTGATGCTCCGTTGCTCCGAGAGCCTGACTTCTAGAAAGTCTTTTCCTTGTGAGCTCGCAGCAGCGTCCTCGTGCAGCGGAGCCGTTCTGCAGCGCGGTGTCCGTCAGCTGCCTGTGCTGCAGCTGAGTTTTGGTGGGATTCTTCCAGCGCTACGCTTCCCCCTGCCCTGCTGAGCCCCTCTGCCCGGTGCCGTCCGACAGTTGGAGCACAGAGGGGCCCGGATCCTGCACCCCCCCCACCTGTTGTGACCAGGGTGAGATCAGGACAGACGGAGCGTTTGAGAAATGCACCGTTTGCTTCGGTTTGTTTTAGACCCTGGTGTAGCTCAGGGGCGTGGCGGGAAGTTTTTAAAACCAGAACAATTTCTGGTGTCCAACAGTCTCCAAATCTGGTTCATGCACCAAATTTTGGAGAACTGTGAACCTTCAGGAGAAAAATGTTTTTTGCAGTTCTGATGGGCGGCTGGTGCCTTGTGCTGTTTACAAAACATTTAATCCAGCAGCTGCCTGACTCTGCAGAGAGGTCGTTATTTCTGGCCAGAATCTGCTTCCCCCTTCTGCTCTTTTGTGTTGTGTAAACACTTGATCCACTTTGATTCTCTTTCGAGCGCGGGTGCTGCGTGTGATTCCTGAAGGGTCTGCTGGAAGGGATTTTTTTGCCCTTGAGTGGCAGCCTCCTGCCTATTTTTAGAAGCAGCAGTGAAGCAGGGGAAAAGGAGAACTTTGTCATTGCAGGATCCCCACTGGGACTTTCTGCTTGGCCTTTGGGCGTTTTATCTGTCGACAAGGACTGCCGGAAACTGGCCGCAGCTGGCGTGGCAGGAACAATGTTTTTCCGGTGACATCCTGTCCCTAAACACGTGTCGTTAGCAGGGGACCGAGACAAAGCCGTGGCGATGGAGACCTCGCAATCTGACGTGCTTGGCACAGTTTCTGTGAAAATGGATCCGGTTTAGTTTTTTCTAGAAGCCCCTGGGAAATTAGAAATTATTAAAATGTCCTTGATGTGCAGTGCTGTGCAAACACCAGTAAACCCTGCTCCTGTCCTCCGCGGGGCTGCCTCGCTGGCAGGGGCACCACAGCTCCGAAATCTGAACACCCTGGCCTTCCCCTGGGCCCTCAGCGTTTTAGGGGACAGGAGTAGGACTCAGGATCCTTTTTCTGCTAGTTTTACTCCCCTCCCTTTTGCACTGCATCCTTTGGGATCGAGCAGGTTGGGTCCTCTCCTTGCATACCGTGGCAGGCACCGGTCGGTGCCACGGCGCGTCCCACCGCCGCCTGGTGCTGTCCCCACAGGGATGCCGGATGACCAGAGGGAAGGGTTGCAAGAGGAGCTCATCGATATTATCCTCCACGTCCTCAAGCGCAACCCCCAGCTGCACTACTACCAGGGCTACCACGACATCGTGGTCACCTTCCTCCTGGTGGTGGGGGACCGACTGGCCACGGCTCTGGTGGAAAAGCTCTCGACGCATCATCTCAGGTAGTCAGCGGGCTCGGCTGGAGGAGAGGAGCCGTGCGTGTCCTCGAGCTGTGGGGACAGCTGTGCAGATGGGGCTGGCCTGGATAGAGAGCCTGGAAGGCAGAGCCTTGGGTTAAGGCTGCCCGTCATCCCCGTACCCCGAGGGGTGCTGTGGGGTGACCACACGATAGCAGGTGGCTTTGCAGGGAGCTGTGCTCTGGGGAAGGGATAATTAAAGGCTGTCCGTTAATTTGTAGCATCTCTGGAAGCTGCGGAAGCCCAGTGGTGCATTATTCGTGGTTCTCTGGCCATCTCTGCTGTCGGGGCCTCTCCAGCTCCCGGGGGCTGGCCCAGCACGGTGCCCCCCCTCGCCTTGCACAGCCCTGCGCAGCTTTGCACCGGGAGGGTGCTCTGCACAGCCGGTGTCCTGAGCCCCCAGTCCAGCGCCACTCCTGTTCGTGCACCGAACTGAGAACAGTCCTCCAGCTGGGGAGTGGTTTGGAGGAATTCTGCCTCCTCTCCCAGCCGAGGAGTTAGGTTTTGGGTGCTGGAGAGGCTTTAGGGCTCACGCATGCGCTGCAGCAAAATAAGTGTCAGCTGACAGCGGCGGGGTGGTCTGGGACTGGGTTCTCTGCGCAGACCAGCCCTGCGTGTCCCAGATGGGGAGGAAGGGGGGCTGTCCTGAACAGACAGAATTCCTGGGGGCCACCCTGCCAGCAAAGCTGTTCCTTGCAAGTGTGTTTTTTTTCCCTTCTGGCTGCCTCCCTGCAGCGGGGCTCGCTGATGTGGTTGCTTGACAGAGCCTCTTTTCAATCTTTCCTCAGGGATTTTATGGACCCGACGATGGATAATACCAAGCACATTTTAAATTACCTGATGCCCATCATAGACCAGGTGAACCCTGAGGTGCATGACTTCATGCAGAGGTACGCAGACGTTCCCTCGCAGCCTCCTAGCTCTCCCCTGCCAGCCTGGTGTTACTGGTCACGGGGCCGTTTGCACCAGCATGTGCCCAGCGCCGCAGTGGCTTCCTCAGAGTGAGCCAAGAGCTGACCCTCAGCTGACGGTGACACCCCAAAGCCATGTGGCACTCTTGCTTCTGACCAGACCCAAACCTACGCTGCCTGTCTTGAGGAGTTTTACCTGGTGCCATCTTCACCCCAGTGGCCTCCAGTCCGTACTGGAAAGGCTGAGGGTTTGTGGACGGTGTCACGCAAAGCTGCCAAAACTGCTTCACGTGCCCGGTTTTGTGGCTGGCGTCACCTTGCTGTAGTTCGTTGCCAGTTCTGGGGATAATTCCCGGGTTTTGCGGTAGGGACACACAAGTGTAGCCCAGGCAGACTGATGCAGAAGCAGGAAGGTAAGTGGGAAGGTTCAGTCCAGAGTCCTTTTCTGGGCAAGTGTCTCTGTTACATTTCATGGCCTTTGGTCTTTGGGTACCGAGCTTGATTGCAGACTCCCAGAAGTTAGTAAGCCTTTAGGGCAGACAGGAATCTGAAAAGTTGACTGTGCTGCCAGATTTCAGGTGTCCCCAGGTCAACGTGTCAGACAGTGACATGATACACCAAATGTTCAGGTTCTCCTGAAAGAGGCCGTTTGGACCCTGCTGGATGCGAGACGAGTAGTGCTTGGCTTTGGGGTTCTATCAGAGGTGCAGGTCGTGGATATGGACTGAGCTCTGAATGTGGTAGAACACTGGAACAGGTTGCCCAGAGAGGTGGTGGATGCTCCATCCCTGGAGACGTTCAAGGCCAGGTTGGACAAGGCCCTGAGCAACCTGATCTAGTTGGAGATATCCCTGTTCCTTGCAGGGGGGTTGGACTAGATGACCTTTGAAGGTCCCTTCCAGCCCTAACCATTCTATGATTCTATGATTCTATGATAGTCTCCCCTTCCCAGCGTGGAGGTGCGGTGCAGGGGTCGCCCAGGAGCGTTTCAGCACTGTGTCCCAGCTGCTGGCAGTGCCTGATCTAACGGGGCTTTCTCTCTGTGCAGTGCGGAGGTGGGAACCATCTTTGCTCTCAGCTGGCTGATCACCTGGTTCGGGCACGTTTTGTCCGACTTCAGGCACGTCGTGCGATTATACGACTTCTTCCTGGCTTGCCATCCGCTGATGCCCATTTATTTTGCTGCGGTGGTAGGTATTGGCCAGAGGTGGCGGAGGGGTTAACTGAACCACCGCGGGGTGCCGGTGGCTGCAGAGGGGGCCTGGCACACACAGTGCTGCTGCTGTCCCTGGCAAACCTCTTGTCCTGGTTTTAGCCAGTGCCCTCTGTTTGAGGGCGAGCTGCGGAATCAAGCCCTGCTGGGGTTCTGCCCACGTCTCCGAGCTGCCAGTAGCCGGCTCTGCTCAGAACACAGACATAACTGCCCAGGAAGGGGCTTTCCACGGCCTCGGAGTCTCGGGAAGGGTTTGGCATTTCTTCTCCCAGGCAGGGAGTGCTTTGCTGTGGTGTGTCCCCTTGAGGAAGGGCAGGTCTTTCGGCTGGAAGTGGAATGTTTTTCCCTTTGGGCTCTGAAGCCAGTGCCAGCGCGTGCCGAGGAGTCGTCCTCGCGTTCCTGGCTGTCCTCAGGGCTCTCCCTCCTCTCTGCAGATCGTGCTGCACCGGGAGCAGGAAGTTCTGGACTGCGAATGCGACATGGCCTCTGTCCACCACCTCCTGTCCCAGATCCCGCAGGACCTTCCTTACGAGACTCTCATCAGCAAAGCTGGGGACCTTTTCGTCCAGTTTCCACCGTCTGAACTCGCCAAGGAGGCAGCTCAGCAGCAAGCCGACCGGTGAGTGTTGCGTACGTCCCCTTGCCAGGTCTTGCTTCCATGTGAAGATCTTCCTGGCGGGAGGCTGGTCCCAGCGGCGAGCCGGAGACATTCCTTAACCCCTTTCTTCTCTTGCAGAACTGCGGCTTCCACTTTTAAGGACTTTGAGCTGGCGTCAGTGCAGCAGAGACCGGACACTGTGTTGAGGCAGCGCTTCAGGGAGCGGCTCCGAGGGGAGGAGCGGACAAAATCCATCTTGACAAAGCCGAGGACCAACCGCTTTGTCAAGCTGGCGGTGATGGGGCTGACGGTCGCGCTGGGAGCAGCTGCCCTGGCCGTGGTGAAGAGCGCGCTGGAGTGGGCGCCCAAGTTCGAGCTGCAGATCTTCCCCTGAAGCCGGAGGAACGGCCTTCCCTGGCAGGAAGGGGCGACGTTTGATGGAAGGACGTGGCCAGAAACGACCTGTCTGGAGATTATTTTTTATCCTTGCTGCGTCCTCTGATGCTTTTGGCCTTTGTGACAGAGACGGATGGGAACCAGCCCGGCAGGATTGCTCCCCGCACCGACGCTCACCTTGTTCTTCCCTCCCCGTGCAGGGGTGAGCACATGGGCACTGCTGCCATCTCGGGAGGAGCCGGAGGTACGGACGGGTCAGGCTCTCCGGGCTGCGCAGAGGTGACGGTGTGAGCGGGGAGCCGTGCGTGGGCAGCGCTGAAACAACCCCGCGCTCCCTGCTGGGGGTGATCGGTGGGAGCGAGGGCAGATCCTCGCCTGGAGGAGGGCATCACGGCAGGGTTTGCCTGGGTGTGTGCGTGTGTGGGGGCGAGGGGCTGTCGTGCTCCGGAGGAACTGGGCAGCCCTCTGGCTCCGCATCGCTCCCGTGGGCAGGCTGCCAGCGTGCCCTGCCGTCTGTGTTCAGCTTCGCCCATGGCCCGACCCTTCCCTTCCCTATGGGCAACCTCTGGGCAGAGCCCAACCTTTCCCAGACCCCTGTCAGCACGGTGCCATGAGGTTCTTTTCAGCGTGTGACACTCCCTGGCTCCTTTTGCTTCCTCATCTTTGCAGCCTGATCTGTTCACAGGGGAGAAGGGCAGGGGACAGGAGCAGACCCCCGGGACTGCCGCCCTCTCGGTCCCTGGGCACTGCCAGCAGCGCGGTCGTGTCTCAGGTCAGCAAGGGGAGGGATGAGTGTGCGTGTGCCGTCGTGCCGGATTGCGGCACCACAGGGCTTGCTGGCACCGTGAGCACCCATCGCAGGCTTCGTTGACGGCTCTGGAAGCAGGTTCTAACGCAGAGAAGGGCTTTTTCCACCTCGAGAAACACCTTGCACAGGACAGGAGTCACTGCAGTAGGAATTCTGTCTGAAAACCCCCCCACGGGCCGATCGGACTTCGGCATCACCCCTGGGAATAACGCAAGTGAGGGAGTCTCCCAGAAAGGCCACCCCCGACCCCTCCGTAGCTCCCATTCCTCCCCAGTCCCATTAACACTCCTGGCACTCCCTGCCTGCCAAACTAAGCAGCGAATCCTTTTGGACAACTCGGTGTCCCGCTGAGACAAAGCCAACGGACACTCTGTGCCTCTACCTCTCCCCTGAGCTGCTAAACCTCCCGCAAGTGCCCTTACCCATCCCTGCCCGCCGCCGCCCCGCTCCCCCCGCCGCCGCCGTGTGGTGCCCGAAGCCGTCTGGGCCGTGCCCAGGGGCTGCACGCCTGAGAATTAGGTGTTGGTTGAAGAGTTGGGCATTTGGAGACAGAGTGGAAGACTCGTGCCCTGCAAAGCTCAGCACCCTCCCGTCCCAACCCCCTGCCTGTCGGTTCTTATCCACCTCCAGGGAAGTTCTGGGTTGTCCTGTGAGCCCTCGGTCTCGGAGGGGCCACGTCGGGCTGGCCAGAGGGCATGTGGGCAGTCGCCACGCCTGACCCGTGTTTCCGTAAAGCTCTGGGCAGAGAAGTTTCCTTCTTCCTCGCAGAGGCAGAGCAGTGAGACCCGTTCCCTCTGCCGCTGGCTCGTGCCAGGGGCTGCTGGCGCATCTCTGCGCCCAGCACAGCTGCAGGCAGAGCCTGTTCTGGGCATGGGCACCTGCCCGGCGCAGCGCGGGCACAGGGCTGGTGATTTAGCACTTTAGAAACTCGTGGTGTAGGAGAGTCCGTGGTGGCTGCGGTGAGCCGGGGCTGCTGCCAGAGGTCCCGGGACCCCTCCGTACACTCCCCCGCTGCCCCCAAGGAGGGGATGGCTGGAGCCCCCGCCGGGGGGATGCCCCCGTGGCCCCCCCCCCCACCCACTCTCTGGCCATGATGCACTTTAGTTCCTGTGTTGTCCCTGGGGAAGGGAGGGCCCGGGAGGGGACGGGCGCTTCGGGCACTGTACAGACGGGCACGCAGCCGTGTACACGCGCATTTGTACAAACCCCGTAACTGTAAAATAAACGTTTGCTAAACACGCCTCCTTCCCACACCCCGTGCCAACAGGGGCTGCCAGGTCTGCTCCCGTGGCACTCTGTGGCCCAGCTGGCACATCCCTGCGACGGCCAAGCCAGCTCTGTGGCTGCCGACCCGCGTGGGCTCATTCCCGGCAGCCCCGTGGGAAGAGGAGCCGGAGCGGAGCCGAACGGCGCTTTCGTGCCACGGTTCCTGTTCTCCTGCCATCTGCCTGCCTTTGGTTAATCGCCAGGACTGGCACGTGCCAGCGGCTCTCCATGGCATCCCCCTCAGATCAGCAGTGCGGGTGGGCAGAGCGGGGCTGTGAGTAGCCTGACCTCCCGCTCCCTATCACACTCCGGGCTGGGTGCCCGGCTGCAGGAGGAGATCCCGGGCACAGCCAGGGCACAGTGCCCGTCATCAGAGGCCCTGCTGTCACCTCTTCCCCCGTGCAGCCTCCAGCAGCCGGGCATGCTCTGCTGAGCTGGGGTGAGGCAGCCGCCTTCCCCGGGCTGGGAGTGGCATGGTGGCACAACGGGCTTCGCGCGGTGGCACAAGGCTGGCGGCCGCGCTCACCGAGCTGGTCCGGGGCTGGTTTTAGTTCCCTGTGGCTTCCTCTCCGGGAGTGATTTTTGCCGATAGTGCTCAAAGCCCTTTGGGAGGGGGATGCAGGCAGGGGGCTGCTGGGGGCTCAGCGGGGTTTTAGGGGGCACAGGGTGGGCAGGACTGAGGTTTTAGGCTGGAGGGAAGAGAGCCAGCATGGCACTGTTCCGTGCAGCACATGCCTTTGGTACTGCAATAACATGATGCCCAGCTCTGGCACGCTGCTGGGGTGTGGGCATTGCCCGGACTGCGAGCCCAGCACCAGCTGAGGGGGGTTCAAGTGCCCACTGGGTCACTCACCTGCCACGTGCCACAGAGCCCTTCCGGCATGGCCAGGCCTGGCCCTGGGCAGCTGCAGCCCGAGAGAAGAGCCCGTAGGGAAGTGTTCCATGGCTTTTATTTACCCAAAGAGGGCACAAACAGGGAAATGGGGAGGGTGCAAATAGCCGGGCCCCTCCTGGGTGCTGCCGTGTGGATGCAGCTGGGCACGCTGTGCATGTGCGGGTTGGGCACGGCTTGGCACAGCTCGGTGCGGCACCAGGCGCCGTGCTGAGGGTGGGGGCTGCGGCTGTGTTCGACCCCCCGCACCTGCTCCTGCCCGTTGCAGCTTTGCTGGTGGCCCAGTGCCCCAAAGGCACGGAGTCGGGCACCCAGAGCTGGCGGCGCACACGGAGCCCTCCCAGTGGCATCGCTGTGCAGGGACCTTCACTCTCGGGCCCTGGAGCCTCCTCTTCCTCTGCTGCTCGCCAGCACATCCAGGCAGTAACTGCGCAGCTCTTCCTCCCCGTTCTCCTGGAGGAGCAGCTGCTGCGTTGCCCACGCTGGAGAGCGTGGGGTGCCCACACGTGGCAGCTCTACTTGGCCTTGGCGGAGCCAAGCAACCTGCGGAGCTTCGGCAGGATGCACGGCCTGATCTGCCAGGGGGGCACCGCACACAGGGGGCCGGGGGTTTCGGCTTCGCCTGGGGCTCCTCCGGCCGCTTCCCGCGGGCTGGATCCGGGCTGGGCTCGGTGGCCACCAGCTCCCGTCCTGTCCTGTCCCTCCCTGCTGGGGCTGGTGCTGCCCTGAGCCCAATTGCGACATCCCAGCCTGGCCCTGCTCCCCTCCCTCCTCCCCCTCCCTGCCCTGCCTGCCCCACCACCCTCCCCAGGCATGACTGGTATCAACCCCAAGGTGTTGCCACTATCCAAGGGCATGGAGACGGGCCCTTCTCCTGCCCCCTGTCCCCCTTCACCCTCCCGCCCTGGTCCCCAGTCGGGGGGACGGCTGCCCCCACCCCGCTGTGCCCAAGCCCAGCTGGTGTGACCAGGTCCAGCCCAGGGTCGCTGGAGGAGCCGCCAGATGCCACCAGCTTGGCCGCGGTGTGGTCGTGGTCTGGTCCTGCTGCTGCAGGAGGCAGTGTGGGGACGTGCCAGTGTGCCAGGCCACCGGTCGTGCCAGTCCACAGGAGCAGCTCGGGTTTCTCGTGGACATAGGGTCAAGCCGGGGGAATGGGAGGCAGAGTTTGGAGCCCTGGCACCCCCATGGTGCCCGCTGCAGCCAGCCCGTGCTGGCAGAGGGTGGGTGCCCCTGGGGCCGCATGGGCCGGGGATGCCGGGTGCGATGCACAGCGCCAACATATTGCAACACGCGGGTTGCTGTGGGGTGACACAAGGCCCTGGTGGGTCCTGTCCTCGGGGAGGTGTGGGGCAGGAGCCTCCTGGCACTGGGGAGCGTGGGCAGCCCCCGGGCGAGCGGCAGCAATGTCTCTGGGTGGTCTCTGCTCCCAGAGTGATGCCAGTGCTGGAGCACAGCCTGGCAGCGCAGCAGGGACCCTCCCGCCGAGACGCAGCAGCACCCAGGGGTGCAGGGGTGTCCCAGGGGAGCAGAGAAGTTGGTGGCCAAGGTGGGTGGTGCACGGGGCTGCACCGGGCTGGCAGGAGAGGGCACATGGCTCCATGTGCGCCCATACCCCATGCCCCCCAGCAATGGCCTCAGCAGCCTCCAAGGGGGAAACTGGGCCAAATGGTTTCGTTCCCAGGTTCCAATCCGATTCCGCGTCAAATCGAAGGAGGTGCCACCGGCAGCGGGGGCGGGGAGGCGGCCGCCACGTGAAACCCGGCGCTTGCAGCTTCCTGGCACAGACACAGCAACGGGCACCACGCCACCAGCGCAGGGATCTCCGGGCATCTTTACTGAGCGGTGGCAGCTGCGGAAGGGAGGGTGCGGGGGCTGCAGGGTGGGGGGCCGGCGGGACCTGGCGGCTGTGCCGGGACTGAGCCGGATGCTCCGCAGTGCTCACCGTAAACCAGGTCCCGATGATCCAGCCGGCTCCCGGGGTGCAGCGTGTGCCAGGCTTCACCCATCACCTCCCCAGCCTCAGGTGTCCCACCGGGGCTGGACACCGTGAAGGCGGGAGACGCCGAAGGGCATCGCTGTCCCCGCTGGGGCGAAGGTGGCGGGGGGCTGCGGCGGGGGGCTGCGGCGCAGGATGGGCGAGAGCTGCTGCTCCTCTTCCCGGGGGTGGCGCGGGGCCAGCGCGCAGGAGAGGAGCCCAACGGCACCCAGCACCCCCGCTGCCACGCACAGCGCCGTGCCCACCAGCCGGCACGTGCCCAGCACGTGGTTGTACCGCACCGCCTGCACGTCCAGCACCACGAACTCCTCCTCCCCGATCCCTTCCAGCTTTGGGGGCACCAGGGAGCCGGCGGCCAGCGCAGCGGCCCCCACGAGCAGGAACAGGGTCCCCGTGGAGATGCTCACCTGGGCACAGGGGTGCAGGGCTCGAGGTCAGCACCAGCCCCGCTGTGCCCCCCAAATGCCACGGCTGGATCCACCCAAAGCAGGATACAAGGGATTGGGGTGCAGCTTTGGGGGGAGGCAAGAGGAAGGGAGTTGGGGGTCTCTTACCTTCCAGATGAGGGGGGCCCAGGCTCCGTGGGGCGAGGACTCATCCGCGTCGGGGCTGGCACCGGCGCAGTCCTCATAGAAGAGGTGGAGGTAGGAGCGGACCCCATACCACTTCCCCTGTGCCACGCTGGGCCCGCGGCCACAGCTGCAATCCGGCTCACAGGTGGGCATCCGGCCTGGGGGGCACAGGGGGGCTGAGCTGGGCTGTGGGGAGGGTGATGGGACCCATGGGCAGCCCCCTCCCACAGCCACAGCACCCGTGGGTTTGAGCCAGCTCCTGCCTTCACCCCAGGGGCACAGGGCAGGGGACGGGGCACCAGCAGCGGATGCGACCCCGTGCAGGGGACATGGCCTGTTTTGGGGGGCGAAAGAGGGACCCCAAGAGCTGCCCCCCTCTCCCCCCACCCCACAGGGCTCTGTTTCAGCCACCAGGACCCGGCCAAGGCCACGTCCTCGCGGTGAGCGAGAGCATCGCTGCCTGTATCCCAGCGGGGCTTCCTGGGCCAGATCCAGCCCCGGCACAGCCCCTGCAGGATCAGGCCCAACATCAGGCCACCAGCAGCCACCCGGTCGAGGCCACTGGGGAAGCGGGGAGGGTGATAGGAAGGGATGTGGCCACCTTTGGTGTGGCCAAGGGGCCGCTGCCTTGCAGGGACACAGGGATGTGGCCACCACATTGCAGGGACACGGCCACTGCGTCCCGTCCCTGCTGCCTGCCCAGGGATGGGCATTGCCATGGGCACTGCCTGCTCGGCGCTTGCCAGGGCAGCCCCACAGCCCGGAGGGTGCGGGTTTGGGGGGGGGGGGGGCGGATGCATGTGGAATTGTCAGCCCGGAGGAGGGCGGGGTGGGGATGGGACTGGGACCCCTTCTGTGCCGGCTGCAGTGCTGAACAAAGCCCTGTGCCCGACAGGCCTCGCGGGGCGGGGGGGGAACACGCTGCCCGTGGGACCAGCACAGCCCCAGCCCCTCTGCCCAGCCTGGGTGTCCCCAGAACTGGGGACATGCTTGTCCCTCCATCCCTTCTCACATGCAGGGGTCTGGGGGGGGCCAGCTTGGTGCTGCTGTGGTCTGAGGGGGGCAGCTCAGCCTGGGGACCACCCTGGTACCCATCACTTTGCCCCCCCCAGGCTCACCCCTGCCCACTCCCCTGCCCCCAGCCCTGCCCACTCCCCGCTTACCTCTGGGGGGGCAGAGGCCTCAGCGCATCCTTCCCTGTGCCAGCGCCGTCACCGACAGCGATCCCCCGGGAGGGATCCCACGGCACCGCCCGCGGGTGGGGTCCGGCCCCCACCTTCAGCACAGCCCTGGCACCGTCCTCCCGCCGGGGCCTCGGGGTGGGGATGGCGGGGGGGTCGTGGCGGGGCGGGGGGGGAGCGGGTCCCTGTGCGAGGCCGGGAGCTGCCGCTGCCTGCGGAGCCGGCGAGACGCTGCGGGCGGCCGCGGTGCGTGACTCAGAGTCGGGCCCGTGGCGACGACGTGTGCACGTGCCTGCGCGGGCAGCACCGGGCACCGGGCACCCGGCCCCGCGCGGCCCCGGCCCGTGGCGAGGGCAGGAGGGCAGCGGCGATGACCGGTGAACCGGGACCGCGGCCGGACCGGAGCCACGGGCCTCGCTGCTCCGGGCCGAGGCAGGCGGTGGCCGGTGGCCAGTGGCCGCTGTGCCACCGTGCCGGGACATCGCTGCCCCCGCGGCACCTCGGGGCGGTGCTGGGTGCTGGCCCGGAGCGGGTGCAGCCGCGCGCTCCCATGGGGCTGGGGGGGGCGGGGGGTGTCACTGCAGCACGGTCCGTCCCCCCCCCGACACCTCCGCACCCCCCCGGGGGCAGCCCGGTCCCCAGCATCGCCCGGGGCGCAGGGCGGGGGCCGGCGCGGCGGGAGGGGCCGGCGGTACCCGGGGATGCTCCGGGCTCCCCTTGTTGCCATGGTAACAGCTGCGGGCAGGGGGGGGGGGAGGGATGTGGGGGGGAGTGACGCAAGCGGCGCGTGCCCCTCGTGGCCCCCCCCCCCCCCCCGAGCCCTCCTGAGGGCTGGATTAGCGCCCCCGCCCCGGTCCCCCCCCCACCCCCCCACGGGTGGAGTCGCCGGTGCCGTGGGGGCTGCGCGTGCACAGAGCAGGCACGGCACACGCGTGTGCACACACACACACACACACACACACACACAGAGTGTGCAGCCACACACCGCGCACACACACCGTGCACACGTGTACAGCCTGCACACGCACATGGGGCACACGCACACGGGGCACACGCACACGGGGCACACACACGCACGGGGTGCACACACATGCAGACAGGGTGCACACGCACGGGGTGCTGACACCCACGCAGGGCGATGCACACGCACGCACAGACGTGCACACACGCACACCCAGCAGCGTGGCACTGCGCCTGGGGGCATCCAGCTGTTCTGGCTGATGCGGGTGAACCCTCCCCATGGGACGGTGGGTGCAGGAGCCCACGAGACCCAAGGCTCAGGGTGGGAGCCCTGAGCTCCCACCCTGGAGCGGGCGGGATAGCTGACATGCCTGGAAGTTGAATGCTGGGCACTGGGGACCCCACATCCCCCTGGGGACCCCACACCCCCCTGGGAAACCCACATCCCCCTGGGGACCCCACATTCCCCAGGGACCCCACATCCCCCGGGAGGAGCGAGGCGGCGCAGGAGGAGCCGGAGCCGTGGGCCGCAGAGCAACACACTTTATTCCATAGTCACAACAGTCAGGGCAACCGTTCACCGAGCTTCCGTGGAGCCGGAGCCGGCCGTGTCGTGCCCCCCCGGCCAGGCTGGGGGGGACCGGGGCTGCCCCTCGGCTGAACGCCTATTTCTCCAAGACAACAGATACAGGAACCCTTCACTAACACGACACTACAAAGGTGACCCCGAGCGCTGGCGCCCGTCCGCAGGCTGCGCCGGGGCCCCACCGGCTCCGGGGGCCCCCGGCCCGTTCGGCCGCCGCCGGGGCGGCTTCTTCCTGAGAGAGGTTTGGTTTATTTTTTTATTATTCATTTATTATTATTATTATTATTATTTATTATTATTATTCGCTTTGTCGCTAGTGATGACGGGATGTCGCACGCGCACGCACACACGCTCGCACACGCATGCCAGCCAGCACCGGGCAGCGGGGAGGCGGGGGGGCGCAGCGGGAGGGGGCCGCACGCTGGGGGGGTCTCTAAGCACTACAACCACACGGCACAGAAAATCCACCACTGTCCACAACGGTTCTCCCCCAACAAATACACCCAGCGAGTCTCGAGGAGGGGGCGGAGGGGGGGGGGGGGGCACGGGGCAGGGAGGGGGGGACGAGGACGAAGCGGATGGTGTTGTGCTTGCCGCCGGGGCGGGGGGGCCCCGGCTCTGGCTCCGGTTCTGGCGCCGACCCAGAACCTGCTCCTGAGGAAACGTTTCGCCCGACAGCCCGTGGAGGGAGCGCCCCGGCCCACGGGCGACCCGTGGCACGCGGCGGCCGCGCGCCCCGAAAAGGCACCGAGGCGCGGGGCGAGATCTGTGCGTGTCAGAGAGCCCCGGGGCCGCAGGACCCCACTAGAACCCCAAACCCGGCTCACACATGGGAGGGGTTCTGGAGTGCTCCTGGCACGAGGCTGCCCGGGGGGTGGGAAGGCAGAGCCCCCCGGGACGGCGGCGAGGCGGGAGCAGGCTGCCAGCATCGCGGCTGGCCCGGCACTTATTTGGCTTTTCCACTTTGAGTGGGGCTGGGTCCAGTGGGGAACGGCCTGGGAGGGGTGGGAGGGGGGCAGGGACGGGGACGCGCTCTATACGGGGAACACGTGTCCGATGCGTGACGCCCACCTGCCTCCGCAGGCTGGCACCCGCACCGGGGCTACTGAAACACCGCGGCTATCGCAACGCCGACACACACACGCACAGCTACCGCTACACACCGACACATCTACAATGCTGATGGTTGGCCGTCAGGGTGGCACCTCCAGGGCACCCCCAGGCCCCCTGGGATGCATGGGGCTGGGGGGCACCGAGCATCGCTGCGAAGGGCCTGGGGACAAACCTCTCCCTGCACCGCAGTGCCTGTCCCCACAGCTGAGCCTGGGCCACTGGCACCTTCAGCAGTGGGGCCAGGCAGGTCCCCCTGCTGCGAGCCACCCTGGGGGGATGCCAGGACCCGGGGGGGGGGGGGGGGGTTGCCCTTCCCTTGGTCATGGCTCCATGCGGCTCCTGGCACTGGGCAGGCATGGGGCAGCCGACGACCGGGGGAACTGGCAGCCCCAAAACAGGGAGACAGAGCCCCAGGGAGCAGGTGCCCTGCTGCCCCCAGCACCCCCTGCCCGGGAAGGGTCAGAGGGGCTCCTGCACCCCCAGAGCCCTGGGGAATCGGGGCCATGGGGGACCTCAGAGGCTGCTTCCAGCCACGGACCCTGCCCAGCCCAGTACAGCTCCTCCGGGCACTGCCAGCCCCTGCCACGGGCACGTCCCCAGGGCTGGCAGCTCAGGGTGACCAGGTTCCCTGCCACCCCCCGCTGCCCCCGAGCACAGCCCCTGCCCTGCAAACACGGCCTGCGGTGGCTGCCGGGCCAAGGCTGCAGCCACGTGCTGCCGGGAGCGGGAGGAGGCAGCTGGTTGCAGGAAGGAGCCATTAGGAAAAGCAAAGAAAAAAACAGCATGAGGAGCCGCTGCGGCACGACCTTCCCTGCCGGGAAGCTCCATGGCAGCACTTTGTTGGGAAGCCCCTGCCCTTGGCAGAGCCGGCAGCGGGGCATGACGTGGTGGGGGACGGCGTGGTGGGGCACCATGCCGGAGCGTCACCCACACCCCGTGTGCCCATCGGTGTCGGCTGCCGCCACTGCTCTCGGCCCCGTTTGGGTGGTTGTTTAAGGCAGATTTCCTGCAGCAGCGTCCCTTCCAGCCACCCTGCCCTACTCCCTGCCACCCCGGCAGCATCGCCCACCACCGCTGGGCACTGTGGCATCCGGCTCCGTTGGCCAAGGTGAGCCAGCCCGGAGCAGGTCCTGTGCAGGCACCAGGTCCAAGGCTAAAACGGGAGCTGGCTGCTCTGGGAAGGGCTCGTCCCGCACCGGGGTTCGGGGTGGCTCTGGGCACGGGCTCTCCCCGTGGCACAGCGGCTCCGCACAACCGCCTGGCGAGAGGAACAACACAGCCTCCC
Source organism: Tauraco erythrolophus (assembly GCF_009769465.1). Taxonomy (NCBI): domain Eukaryota; kingdom Metazoa; phylum Chordata; class Aves; order Musophagiformes; family Musophagidae; genus Tauraco; species Tauraco erythrolophus. Next base: position 16,805,582 of record NC_141482.1, read on the forward strand.
GCAGCCACGTGCGCATCACGTGCGCGCAACTTCGCTCTTCCCAAAGTCAGTGGCGGGCAGCGCGCGCCGCAGGGAAAGCCCAGGGAAAGAGCCAGTCCCGTGGGACACCAAACCCCTGAAGCCGGTGATGCCCACGAAACGGGGCGTCGGGCAGGGAGGGCTCCACGTGGCTCTGCCGCCCCTGGGCGCGGCGCAACCAGGGATCCCTCCCCAAGGGCTGTGACGAGGAAGAGGAGAAAAATCGAAGACGTGCTTTAAATGCAGCCAAAAAGCAAAAGGAATCGGCCATTCCTCGAGGAACGGGGAGGGCGGGATGGGCACCGAGAGCCGGGGCTGGTGCGGGTGCTCCCGCTGCCCGGAGAGAAGGAGAGAACACCGGGCAGCAGCCAGCGGGGATGGGAGCGGCCGGGAGCAGCCATGGCCGGCAGCGCCGCGGCAGCCCGCGAGGGGAAGGGGCCGGGTGCTGACAATGAAAACCCCGCCGGGCGCCCGCGTTTCACGGCCGAAGAGCCGCGGCGGCCAGCCACGCGTCCCGCGGTGGCGAGGCGAGGCCGGGCAGACGGACGGGCGAGGAGTGGGTGTGTGCCAGGGGGATGGGGTGAGCAGGGAGCTCTGCCTTCCAGCGGCTTCAAGGCAAAATACCTGATTCCTGCATGTAAACAGCTGGTTTCGGTTCTTTTGTTTGTTTGTTTTCTGGTTGTTGGTTTGTTTTTGTTTTTTTTTTTTTTTTTTTTGATATGACCTGATTGTGGGGAAAAAAAAAAAAAAAAAGAGCATTACCTGCAGAGCGTGGGACTCAGTAGGTAAAGACCAAGTCCGAAATGCTGGACATGAGCCAGTCCCCCGCTATCATCTCCGTCACCTCGGGCGTGCAATAGTCCGGGAACTCGAAGTGCGAGGAGCCTCCCCGTGGGAAGAGGTCGTGGTCCTTGTCGAAGACGGACCAGTCCAGGGCACCGCAGGTGGCACTGGTGGGGGCCCGCCCGGGCAGGACCCCCAGCAGCTCTTCCTCCAGCTCCTCATCGGAGGAGCTGAAGGAGGAGGGAGGGGAACTGGCCGACATGGGAGAGGGGGACCCGCTCTCCGGGGACCTCCCCGGTTCCGGGCAGGTGGCGGCAGGGCTTGGGGGCGCAGGGGTCTCCTGGGGGCCGTGCTCCCCGGTGGGTGCCGTGTGCCAGGCGGCCGTACCGGGCACCGCAGGGCAGTCCTCGGCGGGCACCTCCTGCGCGGGCTCTTGCGGGGCGTCGGGGCTGGGGGGTGGCTTGGCGGGCTGCCTGCGGCCGGTGGCCACGCGGCCCAGGACGGAGGGTTTGATCTTCACCGGGAGCCGCGGGCGGGACGCGCCAGTGCCCACCTTGCCCTTTTTCCGAGGCCGGTACTTGTAGTCGGGGTAGTCAGCCATGTGCTTGAGGCGCAGGCGCTCGGCCTCCTTGACAAAGGGGATCTTCTCGGAGTCGTGCAGGAGCTGCCAGCGCCGGCCCAGGCGCTTGGAGATCTCGGCGTTGTGCATGTCGGGCCACTGGTCCATGATCTTGCGGCGCTCGTGCTGCGACCACACCATGAAGGCGTTCATGGGCCGCTTGATGTGCCCGCTCGGCGTCTTGCACCAGGCGGGTTCGGCGTCGCGGGTGGGTAACGGGGCGCAGGGCTCCCGCCGAGCCTCCGCGCCCCGGCCCCGTGTGCCGCGCTGCACCATCCCGGGGTCCGGGACCTCCCCACCGCAGCAGCTGCCGCCGCCTCCTCCTCCTCCTCCTCCCCACCCGCCGCCGCCGCCACCGCCTCCCCGCCTGCCGCTACGCGCCGCGCCGCGCCGCCCCCATTGTGCGGAGCCGGCGGCGGCGGCGGGGCGGGGCGCAGGGGGCCGCGCCGGGGCCCGGGGCCGCACGGTGGGGGCGGCTCCGCCGGGGCGGCGGCCGCTGCGACGCTTCGGAGGGGCCCCGGGCCGGCCCGGTGGTCTCCGGCTCAGAGATGCTCCGCAGCGGTCCGGTCTGGGGATGCTCTGGGATGCTCCGCGCCGGCCCGGGGATGCTCGGAGATGCTCTCCACCGGCCCGGGGACGTTCCGCGCCGGTCCGGGGACGCTCCGGGATGCTCGGTATCGGCCCGAGGATGCTCTGGTTCGGGGACGCTCCGCGCCAGCCCGGGGATGCCCTGCACCGGTCCGAGGATGCTCCGGGATGCTCCGCACCGACCCGGGGATGCTGCGCGCCGCGGGGGCTCCGCGCCGCCCTGCCCCGCTCCGAGGATGCTCCCCCGGTTGAGCCGGCGGATGCTCCGGTCGGGTGCGGTGATGCTGCGGCGGGTGCGGGTCGGGGGTGCGCGGGGGCGGTGCGGGCAGCCCGGGAGCCGCACGCCCCCCGGTGCCGCTCTTATAGCCGGCGCCGCCCCGCCCCGCGCCGCCCCCGGTAAACACCGCCGCGCCGGTTCTGTCAATGGGAGGCGCCGCCCCCCCCGGCCCATTGGCCGCGGGGCGGGGGGGAATATCCGGCTCCGCCAATAGGAGCCCTCCGGAGAGGGGTTGCTGGAGAGAATGGCAGGGTGGCACGCCCCGGTACCCCCCCGGTACCGCCGCCACGGCATCCCGGTAGCTCCCGGTGCCCTCACCTGAGCAGCACAGCATCCCCGCTGACCCCGGGACCTTCACACGAGCGTCCCGGTATCCCGGCCTGGGCACCCCGGGACCTCCCCGTGCCCTCCGGTACCCACCCGAGGATGCTCCAACTACTACCAGTACCCGCTGCTCCCCGGGTCTGGGCACCCCGGTGCACGTGGGCACCCCAGGAGCCCCCGCACCCCTCAGTGCCAACTGGCAGCGGCACCCCAGCCCGGGCCTGGTTGGGACGCTGAGCATCCCCCCGGGGACGCTGCTCCGGACCCCGCCTCTGCCGGTCCACCGGGCTCCCGGGACGCCCACTCTCCCCGGCCCCCCCGGTAGAGCCCTGACCCGGGACAGCCCCCGTGCTGCCCCGCTGGGGCTGGCAGCTCTCGGCCCCCCGGGGCGCGGGAAGGCCCGTGCCCGGCGTCTCCCCGGGGCTCGGCTCCCGACGGGTCAGGGCGAGGGGGCGGTGGCCGCCGGGCCGGGGAATGCGCTGCCCACGGGGCGGCCACGCGGCTCCCCGGTGCCACGAGTGGGGCCACGTCAGCCCCGCCCCTCCCGGCCAGGCCCCGCCCCTCCCGGCCAGGCCCCGCCCCCCTCCGCGGGGCTGCGGGCGGCACCAATGGCGCGGCGGCGGCGGCCCTGTCGCCCCGGAGACCGCGGGCTGCCCGCCAGGGGCCGCGCCCATTGGCTGCCTCCGCGGCGCGCGGGCCCGCCGCAGGGCGCGCGCCCATTGGCTGCGCCGCCGCCGCCGGTTGCTGTGGTAACAGGGGCCCGAGCGGGGCCCGGGGCCGCGCCGCCGCCCGAGGCCCACACCGGGGCTCCCGCCCCTCGGGGCGCCGGGGCCCGGGGAACACCGCACAACCCTCCACCGCGGCTTTGCCACCGCTCACCAATGAGGACAAGAAGAAGAGAGAGAAGAACAAGCCAGGTTGGGAGAGGTTCCTTTATACACCACCCTGCTGTCCCTGCCCGCTGGTGCCCCTTTTGCGTTAACCCAGTGCTTTCTGCTGGGAGATGTTCAGCACAGGCTACAAAAAGAAAATTTCCCAAGGGGGAATGCTGAGAGTAAAGAGGGAGAACTAGAAAAGCCTGGGAAGCGCTTTGTATGCTCAGCTCCTGGGCTGTAACGGTGAGCTGCTCTTGCTGGGCCGCAGAAGGGCTGAATTCAGGCTCTCAGTTGTTCTTTATGTTTCCCCCCGCCACACATGACACGAGGGAGTAGATGTGAGGCGTTGGACTGGACTGTGAAATCTGCACAGGTCTTTTTTTTGTTTGTTTCACTAGTAGTATTTACGCCAAGTAAAAAACCACCCTTGCCTTCGGAAGCATCGTCATCCCAAGAGAAATACCCAAGTTTTACTCAGAGGAAATTAGCGCTCAAGGAGGCTGAATTGGCTAAAACCTTGGAGGAGATTAAAATTACCACGGTACATGCCCCAAATCTCCAGTCCTGGGGTGTGGGGAGCAAATGCATACAGTTACCCCAGCTACCTTCATGGAGGAAATTCTAGTGGTCTGACTCCCTCTTGCAAAATGGCATGTGTTTATTTATTAATACACTGGAGGTAATTACGCCGCTCTGCTTAATGCTGGTGAAATCGAACCTTGATACTGCCTATCAAGAAAAATTAAGAGAAACCGAGAGAGTGCAGACTGTAGCAGCAGGAGGGATGAGGTTTAGGAATTGTGACCTGTTAGAGAAGACAGTATCAGATTTTCTCAGTGCAGCAAAAAGAAGGTTGAGGTGGAGGACATGACCACAGCTTTTTAGTGGGTGAAAGATGGTTATAAAAGAGACAGTGATCCTGCAGCTGGTGGTAGGGAGTGTGGGAGCAGGGGTGTGCTGCACGGGGGAAGTCAGGGTGCCTCAGCTGTCACCATGGGCTAAGAATGTCCAAGGAATGGCAGACGATGGTAAGAAAACTTGGGGCAGGTGGGACTGGTGGAGTCTGCAACGCTTTAATCCACAAATTCCCATAGAATCTGATCAATCAGAAGAAAAATGCCATCGAGGAGCTGAAGCAGCACAGTGCCCGCCTGGCAGAGACCAACTGCCGGCTGGTGAGGGACATCCAGCACACTGATGACAGCACTGCCAGGGAAGCGAGGGTCTTGCTGCAGCAGTATGAAGCATTTCAGGTGAGGCTTTGGGGTTGGCCAACAGATCCGATTCAGCAGAATGCAGAACTTCCCCTTACACCAGTTGGTACTGGGGAAGGGTCAGGCGCTGCGCAGCCCTTTCCACTGCACCGAGTGTGACTGGAGCATCCCCAGTCCTGGGGGGAGCTCTCTGATGCCCAGAGATCCAGCGAGGTGCTCTTGTTTTGTGCCTCTGTCTTAAACTCGCCAAAGCACCTTGACTGGAACTGCCCCAAGCAACAGTAGTCGCCCCTGTAACACCCCAAATACATCCCTCCGTAGTATCCTCGGCTCCAGCTGGCTCTGAGGCACCGCTCCGCTCCCTAGAGTGGCTCCCGTGCACCAGCTGGCACCAGCCGCAGCGACGGATTCCTCCGTGCTGCCAATGCCAGCAACGGCACATGAGGGGCACGTCGGGGGTGGTGCAGGGGGACATCTCAGAGCTCTGCGGAATGAGCAGGGACTGGATTTCTCCCTGTGCAGAGAGTGAAGCCGATGGTACAGATCTTCAATCGGAAGCGGCTGGATACGGCAAGGGCAGAGCTCCAGGAAATGGAAAAAACAATGGAAAAGAATCTGGGAAGTGAGTTACTCGCATTACCATGAAATGCAGCCGGTACAACCATGTTACCTCGGCTTTCCATCTTATTGGGTTAAAGACACTGTGTTGATCTTGTAAATGTCAACAATTCCGTTTCTGAAAATGAATCCCGTTTGCTCCACGGGGATGATCTTCCTGCCAGGAGGGAGAGAGCCCCGTGACAGCGGCAGCCTGGGCTCAGGGGGCAGGAAGAATTGCTCCTTGTCAGCTGTTTGCACCGTCCCGTTGGGGCAGGAGCTGGTCAAGGTGGTCTGACTCGGGGTGGCCATTCCCACCCCCCTCAGGGTGTGTGATCCCTGTAGAGAGAAGGGCTCAGGTGAATGCAGGGCAGACTCCTTAGCTCAGTGCAGCAGCGAAGCTCCGGAACCCCTGGGCTGAGCTTTTCTGGTTTGGCTTTCAACCAGAGCTACAGCAGCAGCTGGATGAAGTCACATCAAAGGTACAGGTTCTTCAGGATGAGCTCAGCGTCCTGCGGACCTACATCGATGGGCCGTGTCCAGAACAAGCTGCCCAGATAGTCCTTCTGCAGCGCAGCATCCAGAACCTGAAGGAGCAACAGCAGGTGATGAGACCTCCCCTTCCCTGCAGCGTTGCCAGGGAGGAAGGAGAGGGCAGGGGAGGAAGGAACGCAATGGGTATCTTGCCTAACGCTCCTGTTCTTTCTGTGTGCTGCTTCCTGCCGTTCTCAGGAGGAGAGAGACAAGACAGAAGAACTGGGGAAGGCCATCTTGGAGGAACTGGAAGAGAAGGCACAGGCAGAACAAGAGGCAATACTACAGAAAGTCGTGGAGGTTCGTGGAGTTCACACGATGCCCCAGCAAGGGGGATCAGTTCCTGGGAGCTGGGGGACAAGGCAGGGGCTGCCACACATTGCCTGTTAGCAGCAACACGGTGCAGCCAGCGCCCAAAGAGCGTCGCTGCTCCCCTCCTGATGCCATACTGGAGCTGTTTGCCAGGCTGGGAGGGCACATGAGAAGCGTTTCTGAGTTGCTGCAGTAGTCTGATGTGTTGAAATATTCTCAGACTCGCTCCGGAGGGTTTACCACGTGGAGGTGAGTGCACTGTGACCCAACATTCACCCTGCTTTATGGTCCCTGTTTTATTACATTATTTAGGTAGCTGCCTCGCTAATTGGCTGTGACACCGCTGTGGCAGCCACATATGTTTGTAATAAATTCATGAGGAAATTAAACTCTGTGCAGCACTACAGAGCAGGGACTGCTGTCGGTCTTCCTAGAACAGGAGGAACTCCCGTTGCACGTTGCTGCTCGCGTGGCGTGCTTAGCACTTTTACTGGGTTGGCAGCTTGAGAGCACTAAGAAAATATTAATTGCTGGTCCGGTTTACGGCCTGCTCTGATGCAGAAGTGCTGTGCCCCTGCACAGGTGAATTTGTAAGCACAGGTAGCAGGAGTAACCCAAGAAATAAGAGCTTTCCTTGGGAAACTGGGATCTTTGAGTTCCTCAGTCTGGTTCCCTGATCAGCACAGTGTGGTCTCAACGACAGTCTCTCTCGAGCGGGAACCCAAACCTTGTTTGAGCAGAAGTAATTTCCTTGAAAACTGATGCGTCTGGACGCGGCCAGTGTGGGCACCCAGCAGTGGCACGGTTTCATGCTGGTGGTTACTGGGGAGTCTCTTCAGCTGGTTTTCTTCCGTTCACCCACACAGGAGATGTTGCTGCACCAGGATGACCTGAAGCAGATGGTGATAAACAATCACGTTCTGCGATGTGAAACACTGAGGCAGAGGGAGGTGAGCGAGCTGGGGCAGAACCAGCACAGTGCAGCAGAGCCAGGCGCCCTCAGCCCTTGTCCTTCCTGAGGATTTTGGCTGCCTTAGTGGGGGATGTTGCCCTCCGTTTCCACTGGAGTCTCTGGGCTGTTGGGACGTCCTGAGGACGAGCAGTCCAGCTGGTATTTCAGGAAGGCTGTTAGGGCTTACTTGCATGAGGGATGTTTTCTTGCTCTGCTGCTTGCAAAATCTCTAGAACTTCAATTCCTCTTTCTCTTGCAAAGTGAAGAACTCTTAGAAATCTAATTCATTCAGATTATTAAGGACCTGGAAGAAGAGATTGGTGAGCTGAAGAGAAGCATCCAGATGCTCCGCCAGAGTGCAAGAGACCCAAGAGAGCTGATCTTTGCTGACGTTCTCCTCCGCCTACCAAAGTAAGGCTGGTCCGTGGGCACGCACAGCCCTTTCTCTGTGCCCTTGGGCTGCAGAGCCTGGCACTGAGTGCTAATAACCTCACCCCCATCGTTTCCCCAGACATCACCGCTAAACCTACACCCCGCCTGGGGTATAAACCCACAGTTACGTTGAGTTCTGCTTGGGAAGACGCCTGCAGGGTGTCATGGTCGTACCAAAGAGCAGTTGGAACCAGGCACAGCTCTGATACTGATGTGCTGTCAGCCTTGGTCACGTCATCTCTCATCTCTTCTGGGCTTCCCTTGGTGCGGCCTCAAGTGGAGATTGGTGGTGGGACAGGTGGGACCAGCAGAGCTTTTCGAGGCCCTCCTGCCTACGCTGGCTCTTACTTTATTGTTTTCACTTTGCAGTTTGGGGAAAAAAAAATGAGGGAAGGGCTCAGGCTTCTGAGGAGCATCCTGTGGAGGCCAGGTCTCGTCCATCTCGAGCCGCCTTGCTGGTGGTGTGAAATGGCACCAGCGCTCTGTGGGAACAAAGATGGGCAGCTGTTTCCTTCATATTTTCAAAAACGCGTTGGCGGCATTGTCTGGCAGCAAAAGGGCAAAACTTTCTTATCTTTCTCACTGCCCTTTCCCTGCCCCAGTTCTCTGGCAGCTAATTGCCTCCCCAGTGGAGGTTGTGGATAGCCCCCGCTCCAGCTTACGGGTGTGTGCTGTGCTGGTGCTGGATACAAGAATTACGAAGCGAAGTGAATCCTCACTCAGCGTTGATGGGGAGGAGCCCTGCCAGCTCCCTGCCAGGAGTGCTGGGCTCTCCTTTCCAGGGACGGACCCAGACGGGCCGAATCCTACCACCACCCAGCCGTGACACGCTCTTTTCCACCGTACCCACGGCAGGCTGGGGGCACGACGCTGCCCCTTGGCCCGCGGCAGCAGGGTCCTGCCCAGGACAGACCACCAATGATGTAGAGCTGCCGAGGTGCCTCAGCCTTCTGTGCTGTCTGCTGAGCAGGGGTACAAGCCTGAGGGGAAAAAAAGGCCAAAAGTGTTTAAATCTCAAGGATGCCGCAGCCCGAAACCCATGGGTGTGTGCAGAACAACGTGCACGTGTGCGTTGACGCACGGCGACTGCCCAGGGAAATTGTTCTGGGCACAGAGGCGTCTGTTAACGGGGCCGTTCCTTTCCAGCGGGTCCCGCGGGTGCAGGGCAGCCCTCGGCTCCTCCGCACCCCACGTGCACCCAGGGGTTGTTTTCCATGAAAATATCATCCCTTGGGACGAGCGGATGCTCGCCCAGCAAACGGGTGGTGGAGCAGGCAACAAGAGGGGCTGGATCCTGTCTGGGTTTTAGCTGGAAGCTGGGCACAGCTGCAGCGCTGCGGGGGCACGAGCCGGAGCAGGAGGGAAGCCTGGAACGTGGCGAGGGGCGGCGGGGGGAGGTGGACGGCTGCTGGAGGGATTAATGCAACTTAATTTTTTTTCCGATTAAAAAAAAAATGATAAAAAAAAAGGGAATTAATTAGCCTCGACAGCTGGTGGGGCTGGGCTTGCTGAGGGGGGCTGGGAGAAGAGTTAAAAATAGCAGAAGGCCCGAGTGGAAAGTTTGTGTAACATCACAAGTCGGGCATCTGGCGCTTACCCGCCCGGCCAGGCGGGAGCCCGTGCCAGGGCCTCTCCGCCATCCCTCAGCCCTTTCCCACTGACCTCCCTGCAACTTTTCACACGACTTCCCCAGCCCTTCGTTTTTTCTCATTAACCCTTTAGGTCCAGACACTGGATTTGTTTCTTGAAAGAGCAAAATCAGACACGAGCTGTGCCCAGGCTGGGACTGTAAGGGTGCACGGGAGCACCGGGCGCTCGCTGGGCCTCCGCGGGTGCCAGCGTGCTGCTGGCAGTGCCCGGAGGAGCTGTAACCCCCTCCATATCCATTCCCATCTGTGTTTCAGTTTTCCCTCTTTAAAAATCCTCTTGCTTCAAGGGGCCCCGAGTGGATTTCACCAGCAGCAGAGAAGGTGGCACAGCCGACACAAGTGTGCCCTCTGACGGCGGGGCTGCCATGCGGGGGGCAGGAAGCCTCTGAGCTCTGGGTGGGCAGCGCAGAGCATCCGAGCACTCACCCACCTCCCGCCCTGGCCACGCAGGAGCTTCTCCTCCTCCTCCTCGCACCGAACCAGCCGAAGCACGGCGTCTTATTCCCACTCTTTGCTTTGCCCCCCCTAACTCTCCTCTCTCACCCAGGTGCACGCCGGACACCGAGGTGGTCCTCGGCCTCCCCGCCGTGGAGCCGCCGCTCTTCAGACCGCACCGCTCACAGACCCCTCACCCAGCACATGGCACAGCCGGGCTCGGGTGAGGCGCTGAGCTCCTTTGCCATCGGCGTTTCTCCATCCCGGCCCCGCTCGGCGTTGCGGGGAATCTCTGGTGGGGTTCATGGTGCAGTAAAGGTGTTGCCGTCACTCCCGGCTGGCGCGGGCTGTGCTGTGCTTACGGGCTGCCGTCCCTCGGAAGGAGCACGGGGTGAGCCCCGTGACCATGGCTCCCCAGGTGGCACTGCCAGCCTGACCCTTCGTGCCGTTGCGGTAACACTCAACCGGAGGGGTCGAAGCCAAAAGAGGCCTTGGCGTCGCTGTGACCGTCAGGGGTGCCCTGGGACTGGCCCTGGTGCTGCGAATCGCTGCCAGCACACCCCACGATGGGCTGGGCTGGGGTCCCAGCGCTGGGTCAGGCCGATGCTCGGGCGGTTTGGTGCCAGCGGTGCCCGCACAGCTCCGGGCCAACCGGCAGGTTCAAATAAAACCAGCTCCTGTTCTGGCCCGTGCCAAGCCAGCCCCCGGCCGCGCTTCCCGTCACCGGCTCCTGGCGATGGCACTGCTGCGCCAGCCGAGCAGGGCTCCGGGGTCCCTGCCAAGCACGGCCCCTCCGGGCACCGGACGCCGGGCACCGGGACACCTCCTGGGCGAAGCGGCGAGGCCGCGGGGAGCGCGGCCGGGGGGCTCGGGGGGCCGGGGGGCCCCTGCCCCGCGCGGGAGCGGAGCGTGGCGGATCCCGCATCCCGCATCCCGCAGCGGCGCGCCCGGGGCCACCACCGTCCCCCCGCGCTGCTCCCAGGGGACGCGCCCCGGGGGACTCGCCGTGTCGCGGCACCGGGAGTCCCGCGGGGACCTCGGGGACCGGACAGGGCGGCCGGAGCCGGGGCTGGGACCGGGACCGGGACCGGGACCGGTGCGGTCGGGGGTGTGTCCGTCGGGGGAGGGACCGGGCGCGGCGAAGGGGCTCCACCTCCCGGATTTAAAGCCCGGCCCGGGCGGCGGTTGAGCCTGTTCCAGGGAAAGTTGTGCCCGAGCTACCGCCGGCTCGAAGGGGCACCGGGAGAGGCACCGGGAGCGGCGCGGCCGGGGCTCACCGGGAGCCGGGGCCCCTCGGGGCGGCCTCCCCCAGCCCGCTGCCCTCGGCGCCGCAGATGACCCTGAACAGGCAGCGCGGGAGCAAGAGCCCGCTGCGCAGGAGGGCCAGCACCCCTCTGCCGCGGCCGGGGGGGCCGGGGGCCGCGCCGCGGGGCGAGCCCTGCCACCCCCTCCTCGGCCACTCCGCATCCGAGCCGGGCGGCAGGGCCGCGGCACCCCGGGGCAGCTGGTCCTCCGACTCCTCGGGCTCCTCCGGCTCCTGGGACCCTCTGTACCGCGTGGTGCTGCTGGGCGACCCCGGCGTGGGCAAGACCAGCCTGGTCAACCTCTTCGCCGGCGTCCAGGAGCGGGACGTGCTGGAGCAGCGCAGAGGTGGGTGCCTGGCGAGGGGCTGGTTGGGCTCCGTGTCCGTCCCCGAGGTGGGAAAACCCCATGTGCGAGGTGGAAGGAGGCCAGTGCCAGGGCCAAGTGTCAGTGTCTGGGCAATGCTGTGCCAACCAGGCTCTCCCGGCGTCTTGCAGATGCCACATACGAGTGCACGCTGTCCGTGGATGGCGAGGAGACCACGCTACTGGTGATGGACACCTGGGAGCCAGAGCAGCGGGTACGGAAGGGTCAGGGCTGGGTGCTGCAGGGACCCCCTGCTGCCAACCAGGCCAGGTCTGCTGGGACGTGCCCAGGGGGCATTGTACAGGCACAGCTGCTGCTTCGGGGCCTCTGAGCACTGCCAAGGCCTCCTTGGGGCTTTCCCAGCTGTGACCAGGGCTGCAACTGCCCTCGCCGCAGAGCGGGAAACACGCTGGACAAGACAGGGGTTGGGGTCGCGTCTCTGACTGGCTCTTTGCCCACCTTTCCCTGGCGTGGGAGGCTGCCCACCATCTTCTCACCAGTGGGGGCTCTCGTGGCGAGGCACTGCGAGCGCAGGAGCAGCCGTGTGAGCACAGGGTGTCCCTTGCACGAGGGGCAGGCAACAGGGAGGAAGGGGCTGCGGGGAAGGAGTGCGGTGCCAGCCCACAAATCCACGTCAGGTGGTGCCACCAGCCAGGACACGTGCTTTAGCAGGCACAGCAGTGGCCCCGAGAGCCTGGCATGGAGCATTCCCTCCGCCCAGCACACAGAGACATCCCCTGGGCAGAAATCCCAGCGCCGCGGTCGCTGCTTCCCTCAAAATGCCCCTTTGCCTCCCTCCACGCCGGGGCCCAGCGTTCCTGTGGGTGACACCAGGCAGCGACTGGTTCCCGGGAGTGGGGATGGAGCCGGTGCCTGGGCTGTGTTTGTGGGTGCAGCACCCGTGTGTGCTCGGGCTGCATCCTGCCCGTGTGCCTGCGCTGTCCGGAGATGCCCCAGCACCATAACGCCCCGACAATGGCCCTTTATTTCCACTATTCCTTAATCTCACCCTGCCCTGCGGGCACTCGTGCCCAGATCACGCAGTGCGCTGTGCCCGCGTCACATTGCGAGCCTGGTCACACAGCCCCAATTTTTTTCTTATAGAGGAGGAAACTCTCTCAAACACCCCCCAAAGCCAGGAGTTTTTAAACTGCATTTTACAGATGGGGCCACGTGTCTGCTCCCCACGATGCGGGGTCTGGTGGAGTGCGCTGGCAGGTGCTATCAGTGCCCAGGTGCCCTGCCATCCCCCGGGAGCAGTTGGGGCTGCCACCAGCCCCTGCAGCGGGGTGACATCTCGTTCCCCGTGCGGTGGCAGGGTGAGGAGAGCTGGCGCCGCAGCCAGTGCCTGCAGGTGGGGAACGCCTACGTCATCGTCTACTCCATCACCGACCGCGGCAGCTTTGAGAGCGCCTCGGAGCTGCGCATCCAGCTGCGCCGCGCGCGCCAGGCCGAGAACATCCCCATCATCCTGGTGGGGAACAAAACCGACTTGGTGCGGTGCCGCGAGGTCTCCGTCGAAGGTGAGTGGGGACCCCGGGGGACCCTGCGCCCAGGCTCCCTGCCCAGCTGCTTCCCCCGCCTCTGTCCCCTTCTCCCTGGATGTGCAGCCGCTGCCCCGCGTGTGGCAGCGCCCGGGGTGCCAGCGGGGCTGTGCCCCCTCCCTGCCCTTCCCTTGCAGAGGGCCGTGCCTGTGCCGTGGTGTTCGACTGCAAGTTCATCGAGACGTCGGCGGCTCTGCAGCACAACGTGGCCGAGCTCTTCGAGGGGGTGGTGCGGCAGATCCGCCTGCGCCGTGGGGGCAAGGAGGCCCGTGCACGCCCCATGCCAGGCCAGAAGCGCAAGGAGAGCCTCACCAAGAGAGCCCGGCGCTTCCTCGACAGGCTGGTGGCCAGGAACAGCAGCAAGGTGGCCCTCAAAGTCCGCTCCAAGTCCTGCCATGACCTGTCCGTGCTCTGAGAGCTGCTGCCTTCCCAGCCCTCCGCACACCCAGGCTGGGACTCTCCTCTCTGCCAGCAGCACAGCTGGTGGCTCGGTGGGCACAAGGAGAGCCCGGACAGAGCCGGAGCGATGCTGGGGACGTGGAGCTGTTTGAACCAGTGCTGAAGGACACCCCGGGTGCTCTAGATCCAGCCGCTTCCCCGCCAGGAGAGGGGACAAGTGAGGCCAGGTCCCCTGGGCTGCACCCATGGAGCAGAGGGTGGGATGGGCACCTGTGCTTGGGCGGTGGGATCCTGGCTTACAGTCTCTTGGGGTGGCCGTGCCCTGGTGCGGGGCTGCCTGCAGGGCTGGAGCAGCTCCGGAGGCTGGCATGGCAGTCCTGCTCATGGTGCCCGTCCTTCACAGGGCAGCAGGGACTGGTAAGGGCACGGTGGCAATGCCCACCTCGAGGACGTGGAGGAGCCTGGCCAGGGAGAGGAGCTGGGGGAGTACCGTCAGTATTGTCTGGCACCCCTGGCCCCTCCAGGACAGCACTGCGCCAGGGCTTCATGCCATGTCTCCCTGGCACCAGCGTGTCTCGGACTGAGGTTTTTCTGCTGTCTGTGTACTGGTGCAATGGGGAAACCCCTGGATCTGCAGAATAAACCACATCAGGGAGGTGCTGGTCCCTGCCGGGTCCCTGCCATGGGGAGCCACGTCCTGGTGCCACGGCTGAGGACCTGCCTCCTGCTCCAGCTGGGCCTCGGCCGGCTCCAGCTTCACCAGCTGAAACGTCTCGGGGCAGGGAGAGCCTCTGTCCGGGGTTTCCTTTGGCTGCCCTCCGTGGAAGTCCCAATTCCTCACCCAGTGGTCGCAGCATCGTCCCTTGTGATGGCAGAAGCCCCCAGCCCCCCCGCACCTCCCGGCTCCCAGCTAGCCCTGGAAAAGCCGCTGGGAATGGCTGAGCTCTGCTCAGGTGCAGGTTTCAAGCCCCTGAGCGCTGCAGGGGCCGCAGCCTGGGCAGGGAGCCGGATGCTCGGAGTCTCCCGGTGCCACGGGAAGGGGCAGGGAGGCAGGAGCTGAGCAGCACGGCACCGGCCGCAGCGTGGCACAGCCGGGAAGGGACGTGCTTGGCTGCAGCAAGCAGTGAGTGACCCCGGGCGCCCGGGGAGGCGATGCTGGAGCTGCGTGGGCTCTGCCGGTTGTTTTTAGGCTGCGTTGGAGGCCAGCAGCCGGGACACCACGGGGTAGCCTGCTCAGCGGCCCCGGGCCTGGTGCCAGGAAGGATCAGCCGTGCCCTCCCTACCCGGGTCAGGTCGGGAGTTTCCGCTTGCTCTGTGGCTCGAGCGTGGGGAGCTGCTGGAGGCAACCGGCACAGTGCAGCTGGAGAGGGGGTCACTGGCGTAAAGAAGACACTGGGATGGGGCAGTGCCCTGTCCCTGTGGGAAAAGAGTCTCTCTGCAGGTGCAAACCCAGCCAGGGCTTCTCCCTGCCAGCTCTGTCCCCGGGACCAGGGGTGCCCGCTCAGGCTTCTGCTCGGTGCCTTCCTGCACCGTTGGTGACTGCGGTGTTGCTGCTCTGACTCCGGGTGCTCTGTCGGGTCCTGCCCAGGAGCCCCGCCGCACCCCGGTTCCTGGTGCTGCTGGACACGCTGCTGCGGTTCCCACAGCATCCGTCACACCGGGGCCGGGGGCTCCTCGCCGCTGCCGGTCCCTCCCGCAGCTGCAGCCGGCGTTTCCCTGCAGCAGGAGGTGGCGGGGGGGGCGCGGGATGGAAAGTTGGCAGCCGGCAGAGAGAGGAGTGGAAAGAATGAGCTCAAACCCAGAAAAATGCGGCCGTGCCGGAGGGTGGGAGGAGAGGCCAAGGGGGGCCGCGGCGAGGCGCTGGGAAACCAAGGGAGGAAGGAAGGAGGAGGCGCTGGCGGGGGCCGGGGGCTGCCTGCGGCCCCCCAGCTGGGCCCACACCTGGGGCAGGTGGTGCCAGGGCTCGGCAGCCCCAGCCCCTCCAACGAGTGCTCTCAGGGCCGTCCCAGTGCCCTCTGTCCCTGGGAGACCATCGGCCCCGGGGCAACCTCCCCCAGTCCCACTGGTTCCCCGGCACCATTTGCCCCCCAGTGCCAGTGCTGAGCCAGATCCCAGCCCCAGGGCAACACTGGTGGGTGCCACGGCTGGCCCCTGGGGTACGCAGAGATGGACAGTGGTTCGACCACTGTCGCCTCCGCCTGCAGCCCCCTTGCCCATCTCCCATGAACGTCCGGTGCCCCCCATCCACCACCAGCCCCAAGGGGATGGTACCCGCAGCCCGTGGGGCTGGAACAGCTGCCCTGATGTGCAGGGCTTCATCTTCCCATGGAGAGCGGGTAGGAAAAGCAGAGGGGAGGAGGGCAGCCGCTGTCCCGCCATGGGCAGGTTGGTCCCTCAGTGCCCGCGGACGGCGACAGCCGGGGTCCAAACGCAAGGAGCAGGTCACCCCGCACCAGCCTTGGCTTGGGGCTCCCCCAGCTCCTGCCCTGGTTAACCTCAAAGAGAGCTGAATCGGGCACCTTGATGCCCCAACCTGCCACGGCAGCGCCCGGGGCCCCTCTGCCCCTGCCTGCCCACCAAGGGAGCAGTGGCAGTCGGGGGCGGTGGGGTTGCACATTCCTGCTTCCTGGGGGTGAAAGCGAGCAGGGCTACTGGTTGTGCTCCTCGTGCAGAAATCAAACCCAAAGGAGATGCTTTGGGGGATTCCTGGAGAGGGACTTTGCAGCCCTCACCCAGGGCAGCTTTGGGGGAGGTGGGGGTCGCGTCTCGGAGCCTGAAATGGAGCTGGAGTGCTGCGGGGCTGTGGCGCTGAGCAGTGGGGTGAGGCGGGGAGGGGAGGCATCACCCTTCATCGAGGGTTCCCAAGCCCAGCTTGGGTTTAGCGAGTGGGTGGGCACCCAAGGGGCCCGTAAGGGGCTGGATGAGGGGGTCAGTAGCTGTGCTGTGCCATCCTATGCCACACCGTGCTGGGCTGTGGCAGGCAGCAGGGTGGCAAGCAGCGGGGCACGCATGCAGCCTGCTGCTGCCTGCCCTCGGTGCCCGTCCCGCTCCTTTGTGGGAGAATGGGTGGCAGGGAGAGGGCAGCGTCCCGGGCAGGAGGCCAGCCCCGCAGAGAGGCACATCAGCGCTCCCGGGAGGCCTTTCCATCTGCCCTTCGCCTATGAATCACCTCCGGTCCTGAAACAGATCCCTTTTTTAGAAAATAAAAGAGGAAAACGTTTAAAAAATTAAAAAACTTGCTTTTTAATCCTTCCCCTGCCCGTGGCTGAGATCTAAACCGGGGCAGCACCGTTTGACCTTGCTCAATCCTCATCCTCGCCGGTGCCTTCGGACTTTTGCCCCGGGGAGGGGGACGCGGGCACCGGCACGGGGGAGCCGGGGAGGAGGAGGAGGAGGCTGGGCGGCCCGGCCGGGCTTCCAGCGGCTGGGGCGGGGATGGAAGTTTGTGATGAAAACGCGCCTTTCGGCCAATTTTCCAGCAGGGCCCTGGCCGCAGGCAGAGTTCGCCGCCATTTGTACCGAGGGGCTCGTTGCCGAGCGTGGCCGGGGGTGGGCCCGGCGGCGCGGGGGGGTCCTCGGGAAACAGCGAAGGGCAGGAAAACCCCGGGCTGGACGGAGGAGAAGCCGGGGAGCCCCCGACCCGCCTCGGCAGCCGAAGCCGCCGCCTTCTCGCCCCCCGCGGGGTCCGGGCGGGCCGGCCCGGCCCTCAGAACCCGCTGTCCGGCGCGGGGTCGGCACAGACCCTCCGGGGCCGGGACAGACCGCCGTAACGCGGGGCGAGCCACCCCGGGCCGCGGCGGCGCCGCTGCCGGTCTCCTAGCAACGGCGCCGGGGCGGGGGGTGGGGGCGTGGCGTCGGCGTCTTCGGCGCGTGACGCACGTCCGGTCGGTAAGAGGACGTGTCCCTGGCGCGCGCGGGCCGGAAGCGGAGCAGCTGCCATGGAGGAGGCCGCGGCGCACAACGGCAGCGCCGCCGGCACCGGGTCCCCGGCCCCCGCGGCCGCCCGCCCGCCCGCCACCCCCGAGGGCATGGCGCTGGCCTACGGCAGCCTCGTCCTCATGGCGCTGCTGCCCATCTTCTTCGGGGCGCTGCGCTCCGTCAGCTGCGCCAGGAGCAAGGTACCGCCGGGCGGCCCGGGGGCCACTCCCGCCCTACCCTCCGGGGCTCGCCCCGCCGCCCGCCCCCCCCGGTGTCCCGTCCCGCGGCCCGGCCCCGCTCCCGGAGAGGCAGAGAGACCCGGAGGTGGAGGCGGGGGGCCCCGGGGGGCTCCTCCAGCTCCGCCCTCGCTGTCGCGATAAATCCAGGTGCTGCAGGAGTCGTGACCGCCCCTGGTAACCCTGCAGGGGTGCTGCGGGGAGGAACCCGTGCGTGGCTGTGCCCCCCGCAGCGCTGCCATGGCTCCCTGGGGTGCTGGGGGGGCACACCCGTGCGTGGCTGTGCCCCCCCGGTCTTGCTGCTCTCTGCAGCCCAAGCCTGGCCTCGGGCGGCAGCGGGCACTTAAATCCCAACGCTCCCGCTCCTGAAGCTCGGGAGAAGGGGCTGCTTTGCACAGTCTCATTTATTGCGGGTTTTTAAAGCCCCTTGTCTGCCCCTGTCTCGTCCTTCGGGGCTTTCAGAGGGTGTTAGTGGTGCCCCTGGCAGCCCAGGGCGCCGAGGAGAAATGTTCCCCCCCAGAGCCATGGCCAGGCCCTGCTCGCAGCCCTCGGTGCCCGGGGCAGGCAGGGGGGCAGGCAGCCCTCCACCTGTCCTCCGGAACCTGAAGATCTCTCTTGGGAAATGGCTGGAAAGGGGACTGGTTCAGCTGGGGCAAAGATGTCTCAGAACCCAGAAGGGGGTGTATAAATCTGAGCACAAGGAGCATCCCGAGCGTGAGGTGAGGGATGAAAAGGTGGCGGGAGAGAAGCGTCGCTCCAAGGGCGATGGACATATGGTGCGCACAGATGGGAGGCTGACGGACACGGCTGGGCGGGAGTGGCGAGGGAGCCCGGCTCCCCCCTGGGCACCGGGAGGGAGGAACAACGCCAGTGCAGTGGGCAGGGTTTGGGTTTTTTTCCCCCCCTTCTCCAAGAGGAAAAAAACAGTAAATTGTGGCAGCCCTTGGAAGGATGAGTGCGAGGTTTGCTCCTTCCATCTCAGACTCTGCCTGCGACACAGCCCCACCTCTGGGAATGACGGGGGCCAGTGGGTGCCCTGCTTCTCTCAAAGCCACCACAGGGTCCCACTGGTTGTGCCTGTTCACCCTCTACTCAGGCAGGAAGCCAGAGCGGGGGCTGATCCACTCCTCTCCTTCCCTCCGCAGAACTCCTCGGAGATGCCAGAGACCATCACCAGCCGAGACGCTGCTCGTTTTCCCATTGTTGCCAGTTGCACCCTGCTGGGGCTCTACCTCTTCTTTAAAGTGAGTGAGTGATGCCAGCGGGGCTGGAGCCGGTGCCCGTCACCCGCTGTGCCCGGTCAGGAGCTCCCGCAACGAGGCCGACTTGGTTTTCGGTTCACCCTGCTGGGGGGCCCTGCGTAAAGCGGCGCAGCTGGAGCTCTGCGGCGTCACCAAGCAGGAGGATGGCAGTTCTCACCTGAACTGTGACGGTTCGGGGGAAAACGGAGCCCGGTTGTGCACGAGGTGGTTCTGGAGAGCTGCGAGTTCGCTCTGAGCTCTGCCTGCCTCCCTGGGCCGACCTGACGGTGCACGGACTGGAAGCGGAGGGTGCTGGGGACCGCTGAGCTGCCAACGCTGCTGTCCGTGCTGTGCTTCCGAAGCCACCTCAGCTGCAGGCGTGGGGGTTCACTAGCTCGTGGGCGAGCCCCCACGTGTTGGAGTGAAGCCTTTTAGATGTGCAGAGCCAACAAGCAGAGTCGTGTGACCGTTCCCGAGTCACAGACAGGAGATCCTGGCAGCTGGTGCTTCCAGTTGTGTGGAGAAGGTGTCCTGGTTCAAAGCATTTTTGGCTGCCTGTGCACGCCTGGCATGTGCCTGAGCTCCTGGAGAGACCCAACAAGCTGTGGGGCTGCCAGCACAGAGCGGTCCTCCTGGCACGGCAGCTTCCAGACCTGTTGTCCTGGGCTGCCCACGAGGTGGAAGGGTGCTGCTGGCTGGCTGGCTGAGGTTTAAGGTGCAAAGTTGGGAATATTTCAGTTTAAAGTCCCTTCTCTGCCCATTGCAGTTACTACGCAGTAACTTGCGGGCTCCTACCCTGGGTTGAGGGGCCACGTGGGCTGATGCCATGCCGTGCAGGTCCTTACCCTGGCACGGGCCTGCACTGCAGCTGCACTGTGAAGGCAAGTGTGTGCTGCAGCTTGCAGACCCACAGAGGTCAGCCCTGCAGCAGCAGGATCAGGCCTCCCTAGCTTTCCTAGTGGTGAACTGCAACCCGTGTGCTCACCAGGGCTGCAGCTGCTCTTGCAGGTCACCAGTAGGAAAGCCGAGCATCTGCTGAGCCGATGGTGGGGGTATGGAGCAGCCCCCACACCCTGCCACCGGGCCCCTCTGGCCGCTGAATGGAGCCCCTGCGGCTCACCCCTTCCCTGTGGCCCACATCTCGGGGTGCTGCTCCAGAGGTGCCAGGAAAAGAAGTACCAAGTGTGCAACGTGGCACTGCTGAAGTCGCTACGTGATCAGTGACTCTCCATTTTAATGTCTGCAACCTGCCACGAGTTCTCGTATTCCAGCATCCCCCCTCCAGGAGAGCACGGAGGACCCCCAGGTCTCCCCGCGCGGGGCTGTGGGGTGTGATTTGGCAGAAGGCAGCTTGTGTGTTGGAGAGCAGGAGTAGCACCCATTTCGTCACCCCATTTACTAACACCCCATTTAATCAGGATGGGACGTGCTCGACCCGGTGGGGCGGGGGTGCTGCTGCTGCTCCCCTCTGCCAGGGCAGCCCCGGGCACGGTGCAGCGCTGGCTCCCAGCTCCGCAGGGGACGTGCCGGAGAAGCTCTGTCCTCCTTCCTGCGGCGCACGAGTTATTTTTTGACCCAAGCGGCTCGTAGATGTGCGACAACTCGCAGGTCCGTCGTGGTTGTTCTGCGAGCAGGCGGATATTTCCAACGTTTCACATCAGCAGTGCAAGAATTTGGGTTATTCCAGCTATTCTCCCCGTCTCCCTGGAGCACTGACACAGCAGCTGCCGATCGCACCGTGAAACGCTGCGGGTGGGGAGTGCGCTGCAGTGCCCGACCCCTCTCTGGGTTTGTTTTGCAGATATTCTCGCAAGAGTACATCAATCTTCTGCTCTCCATGTATTTCTTCGTGCTGGGGATCCTTGCCCTGTCCCACACCATCAGGTATGGTGGAGGGAAGGATGTGACTGGGGCGGGGGTGTCCGAGGCTGCGAGGCGTTGGGTGTAGCGGGGGTTCCTGGAGCACCGTGGCCTCGTGCAGAGCCGGGTCCCACCATAGGGTGTTTTCCCTCGGTGGTGTGACGGGCTCTCCGGGGAGGCAGGCCTGGAGCGTGCTGTAAACCCTTCCTCATGGAGCAGCCTATGGCAGAACCAAAGTCTCGGGGAGCCCTGGCAGTCTGGTACCCCACGCAGCGTCACTGGGAGAGCTCGTGGAGGTGTGGGTGGCCAGCTGTGTCCCAAGGAGCTGCTGTGACTTCTCGCAGCCCTCTCTGCTCTTTGGAGAGGACAGCTCCGTGGCACCCGTGTTCCCGTTACTGGGAGGGCTGCAACAGGCAGCTGGAGCTCGTGATAACGTCCCGGGCCTCTCGTGCTGCTGCTCAGCACAAGGTGTTGAAAGCGCAGGCTGTTCCAGTAACTGAAAAAGTAAAACTGGTTTCCTGTTTCCTGAGCTCTGGGACGTTGGGGACCAGATGCTTTCCCTAGACTGGCACCGTGGCAAGGCCTTCACCCTCACTCCTGGCTCTGCAGGAGGGCACAGGCAGTTCTGGGAGACCAGACCCATACGGTGCCCGGGAGGCTGCTGGGGGGCACGGGGAACCTGCTGGGGCCTGGGGAGCGTCCTGACTTCTGGCAGGTGCTGCTCTGTGCCTGTTAAGCTGCAATATTTGGAGGGACTGTCACATGTGGGGAGATGAGATGTCTGGGGAGGACGAGGCCTCGTGTCCGTGGCTTGGTGACAAGCTGGGGCTCCTGCTGGTCCCTGACGTGGCGAAACCTGGGATGTCCCGGGAGAGGGCATGGGGCAGTGCCCATGCTGCGATGCTGTCGTGCAGAGGTGCTGGGCAGCGTGTCCTGCGGGGTTTCTGTTGATGTGCCCTCTCTGCACCTCTCGTTTCAGCCCCATGATGAACAGATTCTTCCCTGCAAATTTCCCCAACAAACAGTACCAGCTCCTCTTCACCCAGGGCTCTGGGGAGAGCAAGGAGGGTATGTTGGCTCGTTGGGCTCTCTGGGGCTTGAATGCCTTCTGCCTTTGCCGTTCTGTTTCGTGCCCGCTTGGTGTTTTGACTTGCAGCCCGTTGAAACGACCTTCTCAAAGACTTGCCTCTTGCCCCCTGCTGCGCTCCCGTCGCCGGCGTGAGCCCCGCGTATCCGTGCAGAGCTGGGGCTGCCACTGGCATCTTCTTGCACTGGCAGGTGCTCTGCCTCCGTGCTGCCTCTGGCTGGCAGTGGAACCCCAGAAACAGATCCCAGCGTGCTGTAGGAACAGAGCTATGGCTTTTATTACTACCTGTATTTTATTACTCCTTGAGTAGCATAGTACTGACTTTTCTTGTGCTGCCTTAGCTGATCCAGTTCAAATCTTTGCACTGGTAGAAGATGCTTTGGTAGGATTCCTGCCCGGTAGCTTTGCTGGTAAGGGAACACTTGTAGTGATACCACCAGGAGTTAACTGGTGCAGGAAAAGGGAGAAGATCTGCCTCTCCCTGTCTTAGTGCCTGAATCCAATTTCCTTATTGACAGAAGGATCGCAGATGCTGTCCGTGTGACAGAGTCTGGCTGGAGGGGAAGGTCTGGGCTCGCACGTGTTCACCGTGGGCACGGCCGTTTCTGTGGGCACAGTCCCCTCGTCTGGGACACGAGCTCTGCGGTCCGTGTTGCCCCCCCTGCTGTAAAGTCACTTGTCTGCCCCGCGTGGGAAGGGGAGCTGCCCAAAACCTGCCTTCTCTGGTTTGTTGCAGAAATAGTGAATTACGAGTTCGACACCAAGGATCTCGTGTGCCTGGCCCTGAGCAGCGTCGTGGGGGTCTGGTACCTGCTGAGAAAGGTAAGAGAGCCCGGGGAGGCCAGGGACCGCGCTGGATCAGCCCCTTTCCACGCAAGGAGTCTGCAGGCTGAGGCCATGGCTCGGCACGTGCAGGGGGACCCAAACCTCCTTTTCCTGTCGTTCTCAGCACTGGATTGCCAACAATCTCTTTGGGCTGGCGTTCTCCCTCAATGGGGTGGAGCTGCTGCACTTGAACAACGTCAGCACTGGCTGCATCTTGCTTGGGGGCCTCTTCATCTACGACGTCTTCTGGGTAAACGGGAGCGTTCGCCGGGGCGGATGCGAGTTGCGGCCGTTGGCGGAAGGCATGTGCGTGGCGTTACGCCTCTTCGGAGGCAGCACGCTGGCTGGACACGCGTTTGCAGTCAGGATTTCCACTTTCTCAGCCCAAAGGGGTGTGGTGGGGACGATGACAGAATCAAATGGTGGCAGAACGTGGCTCAGCAAATGCATTTTCTTTCAATCTCTGGCTTAGAGAGCCCAGGGCTGGCAGCATCAGGGCTGCTTTGAGGTACCCAGTATATCCAGTTCTGGTGACCTGCATTCCCAACTGAGGTCTTCCCAATGCCTGACAGAGCTGCTGGGTGGGCTGGAGGACAAGGCTGCTCTGGAGTACTCTGATCCTGCTTGTAGGGACTGTACCTCGACTCTGTCATCTTCCAGCTTAGTTAGCATCCTTCTGTTCTCTTGCACAGAGGACAAAACACTGGAATGCCTCCAGTCCCTCTCCCTCAGCCCGTGCAGCGCCCTGACATCTTCGTTTTGAGGTGTTCTTTATCTCTCTGCAGTGTTTCTCCTTGTAATGCCCATATTCCCCAGTCCTTCCTGCTGCCTCCACCTTCGGAATTACTGTGTTTCCAAATGTCTGAGAGCTGTGTATACCTTGAGGTCTGTCCAGCAGCTCTGCAGCTGCCTGAGTAATCCTTCCCTATTTGAGCCTGGCTACTGTGTGTTGTTTCGTACTTGGCTGGTGCTGCCCCTGTTTCACAGGCTCGTTAACAGTCACAGCTCTGTGGTTCGTTAGCCTGTGTGCCGCTTCCTCCGCTGCTCAGCTGGAGGGGATTCAGCCTTCTGCTTAGCACACCCAGTGCCTCGCTCCCTGCTCGGGATGCAGATGTCTTCCTGGTGTTTCAGAGGCAGCGAGAGGGCAACCCTCGCTGCTCTCTGCTTGCCGACTGTCTCCCGCCTCAGCTTTCCCAGTAGGTCAGTGGATCGCTGGAGCCTCGTGGAATGTTCGTCCTGAAGTGGAGACCCTCTTACTATGTCCCTCTGCAGGGACTAGTCGCTTGGATCTTAGCATGGGTTTAATCACAGTGAGATCCCAGGAGGGTTTCGAGGAGGAAGGAGAACTGCTCGGTGCATCGATGAGATTGCCCCCTGCGTAGTCGTGGGGTGAATTTGCCTGTGATGCTTTTCCCTGGTCCCAGTGTGGAGTCCTGTTACTCCATGGTGATGCCCAGAGCTTGCTGCACCTTACAGGAGTTAATCTGATGCCCAGTGTTTGCTTTAAGGTTTCTCTTTAATCGCCACCTCCAGGGTCTTGCTCACCCAGTGCTAACCAGGACCTGGTTTATGTGCCTGCTACTGGTATAGCCAAGACTGGAGGCTTGGAGGTGAAATGGAGCAGAAATAAGGGTGGTTGACCTGTGTGTTTACAGTCCATCCCCCAAACGATGCCAGTATTTAAAGCTGATAGTGCAGTACAAATAAATGACTTCAGAGCAAAACGCAGCTGATCCGACAATTGCTCCAGTCCCCGTTGGAAGCTCACAGGCAGCAGCCTGGCGCTGGCTGGGACTCTCCACCAGAGCTCCTGCCCTCGGATAACACCCTGCGCAGTGGGCAGACTTTCCACTGAATTGACTATAGATCTAAGGAAAAAATTCTTCCCTCTGAGGGTGGTGAGGCACTGGCACAGGTTGCCCAGAGAAGCTGTGGCTGCCCCATCCCTGGCAGTGTTCAAGGCCAGGTTGGATGAGGCTTTGGGCAACCTGGTGTAGTGGAGGGTGTCCATGCCCATGGCAGGGGGCTGGAACTGGGTGATCTTTAAGGTCCCTTCCAACGCAAACCAGTCTGTGATTCTATGACTAATTAGAGCTGAACCGACCCGCAGGGGTGGGTGCTGGGCAGCACCGCGGCGCTGCTCTGAAAGCAGGGCGGCCATGGCGTGCTCACTTCCTCGAGCGCTGTCCTGTGCCTTCTCCCCTGGGTGCTGGGCTCACCTGCAGGACTCCTCTGCCTGCAGTTTGGTGGCTCTTTAGCTATTTTCTGCCACTGAGGCTGCTCCGGGCCCTGAGGTGAGGCTGTAGCTGAACGTGTGCCTGTCTCTGTGCAGCTGTGCTCACCCCTCCTCTGTTTGCCCCCAGGTCTTTGGCACCAATGTGATGGTGACAGTTGCCAAATCATTCGAGGCCCCAATAAAACGTGAGTAGATCTTCCCCCATGTGCTGGAGGAGGGGCTGCCTGCTCTGCTGCAGTCGCTGCCCCATGAACCCTCCACCTTCTGGAGATGGCTCAGAAGGTGGGATGTGTGCTGGCAGGTTTCCTGCCAGTGACCCCTTAGATTGCTGCGTGGTGGCACCGACCTGCGGGGAGCTGAGTCTCTGGAGAGGGACCCCTGCAGAGCCCTGAGCTGGCTGGGTGGGTCTGCACCCCCAGAGTGGGCAGTTTCACCTCATTTTAAAAACAAAACATAGCAGAAGGGTGAATTTCTGCTGGTGTGGGTGTGGGTCCTGGGAGCTGGGTCTCAAACCTGTGCATGGGGCTAGCCCCAAATCCCTTTGTTCCCCATCCTGTTTCCCACAGTTCTCCCAGGAAGAAGAATGGGCTGGGCTGCAGGGGAGGAGGGGGCCTGAGGGCAGGGACAGGGGTCTTACCCTGCTCCGGTCCCTTTTTCCCAGGCACAGTGGTGCTGAGGTCTGCTCAGCACCAACGCTTCCCCTTCACTGTGCCTCTCTCTGCTCCTCGTAGTGGTTTTCCCTCAGGACCTGCTGGAGAAGGGGCTGGAGGCGGACAACTTCGCTATGCTGGGTCTGGGAGACATCGTCATTCCAGGTAAGGACAGAGGAGACGAGGACGTGACCGGGCTGCGGGGCGCTGAGCGGGTGCCTCCCGCTGGGGCTGGGGGCTGCGTGGACTGGGGGTGTCCCGGCAGGTCCCGGTGCTGTCTCGGTGCCTCGTGCCACGAGAGGGCACTGTCAGCCCAGGCACGGCTCCGGGAGCGACTGCGGTCCGGTCCTGCCTCCCTCAGCCTTCCCACTGGCCTGCGTCCTGTCCTCACTGTCCCCTTGTCCCCGCAGGGATCTTCATTGCTTTGCTGCTGCGGTTTGACATCAGGTGAGCGGGCGGCAGCGAAGGGTCTCGGGCAGGTTGGGTCTTGCAGCGTGTTTGAGCTGCTTTTGTAGAGGGAAAAGGGAAGGGGAAGCCGGGAGCACAGTGCTGTGCTCCCCCAGGAGAGTGGCTGGGACAGGGGGTGCAAGGGGGAAGCTCTTGGAAGAGTAGACGTGAGCAGGGTTGGCTTTGTGGGTGAGTCCTGACTGCTGGGGGTGAGTTGTTTGAGCTCAGAGTGGGTGGGCAGGCAGCATGTAACAGCCCCCCCTGAGCCTCACCAGCTCCCTGGCACCCAGGAGGAGAGGGCAGTGCTGCAGCAGCGACGTGAAACGGTGACAGCATGGGAAAGAGCCGGGGGTGCTGGCGCCTGGGAAGTGCTCGCACGGATGCAAATCAGTGCCCGGCAGCTGCTTCTGGGTTGCCATCGACACAGGGGGAAGCAGCTCCTTCCTGCTCAGGGGAACTGCACCTCCTGCCAGGGTGTAGCTTTCGGTAATTGCCCCACACCGAAAGTCTCTGGCTGGGGAGCTGCTGGGAAGGGGAACGGGCCACTTCGTGCGACTGCGGTGGTGTGGCCCCGCTCCCGCTGCTGTTGCACAGACCCTCCGGTCTGTGCCAGCTCTTCCAGGTGTTTCCACCCACATCCTGCCTGCACCTGCTGGGAATCCCAGTTCCCGCTGCCTGCCCTGTGATAAAACAGCACGTGCTGAGAGCGGGGTGCCAGAGACCAGCCATGCCTACCCCAGGAAGGTGGGACCCTCTCCCTGGGTCCCAGCACCAGTTCCTCCCCCCCAGTAGCCATCCAGCAGCAGGATCCTGCGTCTCCTTCCCTTCCGCAGCCCCTCACCTGGGTGTCACCCCATCCAGTCCCACACCGCTCCCACGGGGGCTGTGCTGGTGACAGTCTCCGCGCTGGCGCGTGAGCAGGGGCAGAGCACGGCTCCCCGTGAAACGGGCTGGCTCCGTTTCTGCCCCGGGCATCACAGACCCACGGTCACTGGGCTCTGCTCCCTTTCCCTGCAGCCTGAAGAAGAACACGCACACGTATTTCTACACCAGCTTTGTGGCCTACATCTTCGGGCTGGGCCTG
The DNA here is from genome assembly GCF_009769465.1 of Tauraco erythrolophus. Classification (NCBI taxonomy): domain Eukaryota; kingdom Metazoa; phylum Chordata; class Aves; order Musophagiformes; family Musophagidae; genus Tauraco; species Tauraco erythrolophus. The sequence goes on from NC_141482.1 coordinate 16,832,386, forward strand.
ACCATCTTCATCATGCACATCTTCAAGCACGCCCAGGTGAGCTCCGCCGCGCTGCCTCGCGCAGACGCACGTCCCAACCAGGGCACGCCAGCTTGGCCACAGGGTTCCTGCACCGTGCCAGGAAAAAGTAGATGCATTCCTTCTCTTGGCTTTGCTTTTCCAGCGCCTGCCTGTACCTTTCCCTGCCCAGAGCTTGTGTGCCTGGCTGGAGCAGTCCTGGTTGGGGCAAGGCTGGCTCAGGCAGCTGCGTTTCCAACAACAGCAGCTTGGCTGGGCTGCCCCGTGGTTTTGTGGCTCTTTGCAACCCAGCTGCCCCTGAAGACCCACCCTCTGCTGCGGGGTGGGAGCTCTGGGTGCTGTCACTGGTCTGCACAGGGGCCCCTGGGTGTGTTCGTGGTCTGCTGGGACCTCACAGCGAGGGTGTTGTGCTGCTGCAGCTCTCGAAGCCCCGTTCCGGGGCATTAATGCTTGTGCAGCACCGTGACAGATGTGGTGGGTGCAGAGGGGCCGTTGCCAGCTCCCCTTGCCCTCCTCCCAACGGGTCATTTGTGCTTTAACAGTTGTTTTCCTTCCCGACAGCCTGCTCTTCTGTACCTGGTCCCTGCCTGCATCGGGTTCCCCCTTCTCGTGGCCTTGGCAAAGGGAGAAGTAACTGAAATGTTCAGGTGAGCGTCGGCTGGGGACGGAGCGGTTTTGCCCGTGGCACTGGAGCGCACGAAGCGTGCAGATGTTCCCACGCCTGGGCACAGCTGGAGGGACGGGTTCATCTGGGCATGCTCTGGGTGTGTGCGTGCAGTGCGTGGGTGGAGGGAGCGGGTCCGTGTTTGTACACGCCGGCTCTGGCTCCAGCCACCTCCTCGCAGCCGGGCGGGAGCTTTGGTGCGGTACCAGCAGGCAGGCAGCATCTGCTGGTGCTTTACGCCCCGGTGACAAACTCTTCCCGTGTGCTGGCAGGCAGGGGAGGGTGGGACCGCACACCTGGTGCCGAGATACTTGGTCATTGTGTCCCAGGGCTCGTGGGTGGGGGAGAACGGAGCCGGATCCGGCTGCGGGAGCAGCCAGGGCTGGTTGGAGCACATCCCAGCCTCCCCGCTCAGGTGAAGTATCCTGGTTTGCAGCAGTCTCCCTGCCCCGGGGACTGTAGGTGCAGAAGAAGGGGGCTGTGCTATGCTGCTGCACTCTGGCCCTTCTCTCGGCTTGCCACGCTCCAAGCATTTCCCTGTTCACTGCCAGCGGGCAGCTTTGATCTCCTGCCACTGTCCCCTTGGAGCGTGGCCTGGCCCAGCTGGGAGCTGTGCTCGGTGGTGGCCCGGTGCAGTTGGTTCTCTGAGGACAGCTGAAGCAGAGGAGGGGAGGGAATGTCCGTCCCAAAGCAGAGCTGTGCTCCCCCCAGCCTCCCTGCTCCTCCCAGCCTGTTCAGAGGGAAACCAGCAGCCGACTGGGGCGCAGCGGGGAGCGGGCTGCCCGCGCCTCCTTCCCCTCCCCTGGGAGATGCCGGTATGTGTGTTCCCAGCGGGCTGTCAGCTGGGCTGGCGCCCCAGCCCTGCCGCACCTGCCTGGCCTTTGATGTTTGTTCTGACGATCGCTGCTGCAGGCGCCGGGTGTCCTGGGATCGTCCTTCCTGTGCACCTGGGATCCTGCAGCCGCTCTCCCCGGCGCCGTGACTCACCAGCTGACAGCAGCACCATCTCCCGCGCCAGCAAACTGGGGAGAGACGAGCTGTGAGGCTGGCCCACCGTGTGGCACGGCAGCCAGCGAGCCTGGCAGCCGGGCACCGGGGACTAATGCCGCCCCAGAGCACTCGCACAAGCTGCTCCAGCAGCAAAGCCCTGCCCGCTGTCGTTTGCCAAGTCCTGCCAGGGCAAGCACAGGAGGCTGGGGGGCTGCAGCCTTGACAGGCCCAGGGGTCCAGCCCCCCTTGGAGTCGCTCCGGTTGCAGGTGGAGGAAGTGGGATGCGGTGGGACTCATGCCTGGAGGGCAGTGGCTCCCACCGCAGGAATCCCACCAGATGTAGCCCCCCTGCGCAGCTCCAGTGCGCCCTGCTCCTCCCCGCGCTGCCGGCGGCCCCGAGCTGGCAGCTCCCCTGCGGTCTGTGCAATCTGCAGCGAGCTGCCTGTGCACGGGAGAGGGCAGCGAGGGTCTGATGCGGTGACAAGTACGGGCAGCGCTGCGGGGAGGGTGGGAGCTGCAGACCTGTGCGGCAGGCCTGGGCAGGGGTGCCGATGGAGCCGAGGTGGGCGACGTCGGGATCGGTTTCGCAGCTCCCAGCCTTGCCGAGCCTCCCGAGACAGGCAGTGACCTTCGTTCTGCCTCTGGCAGCTGCCAGCAGTGGGGAGCCCATCCTGGCACTCACACCTCCTGCAGACACACTGTCCTGGAGCAGCAGGAAAGGGTCTGCTGCATCGGTCTGCTGCCTGCACAGCCCCTGGGCCACTCTGCTGCTGCCTTCCCACTGCCCAGGCTCGCTCTCCCGTGGGCTCCGGCTGCCTGGCTCTATCTGTGCCAGTGGGAAGTGCCTTCTGCCTGGGTCTCAACCCTGACTCTTCCATGCTGCAGCTCTGACCTGGGGTCTGCGGGCAAGGGGAGTGCAGGCAGGAGCTGCCAGCACGGCTCCCAGGCCACCCCAGCCTGGGCTAGCAGGTGCCCGCAGCCAAAGGGGACGGCAGGCTGCCTGCGCAGGGTGGCAGGTCTGCAGCAGGCTCGCTCCAAAACTCTTCTGCTTTTTCTCTCTCTCCCCTCTTTCTCCTTTCTGTCCTCGTCTTCCCCCTTTCCCCTCCTGCTTCCTCTGTCTCCTGCAGCTATGAATCCTCTGCTGAAATCTTGCCACACACACCAAGACTTACCCACTTCCCCACCGTGTCCGGCTCGCCGGCCAGCCTTGCTGATTCCATGCAGCAGAAACTGTCGTGCCCGCGCCGACGCCGGCAGCAAAGCCCTAGTGCCATGTAGCAATCGCATGCGGTGCCCTTTCTCTGTCGCTCTGCCCAGGTAGGGGCTGGTCCCGGCTCTCCCCTTTCCCCGGGCAGAGGCGGTTGCTGTCGCCCTGCTGCTGTGGGACGGCTTCTCTCCCTGGCTTTGAGGGGCGGCTGTGAAGGGGGAGAGGATTGGCATCTCTGCCCTCGCTGTCCTTCCCGCTGGAAGGCCACGCTCCCAGGTTTCCTTTGCCAGGGCCCCGGGGATGGGGCTGGGGGAGGTTTGCAGCCAGAGGAGCAAGTCCTGGGGTGGGGGGTCACTGCTGCTGCTCTTGCTGCGCTGGCTGGCACCGGCACTCGGCCCCTCGCATGGCAGTGGCCGCGAAGCGTGGTGTATCCAGGATATCTGATGGCATGCTCGGGTGCAAGGACAGACCCCCGGGCACAGAGCTGGCTCCAGGGCTTGGCTGGGGGAAGCCCCAGCCCCTGGTTGTGTGCACCCCATCACTGCAGGTGTGCGGGGAGTGCCAGTGCTCGTCTGCCCGCCTGCGCTCTGCCCCGTCAGGTTCCTACACGGGGGTGCCGGTGGCCGGAGCCCACCTCCTCCTCGGCTCAGCATGGCACGGCCGCTGCAGCGGCGCTGTCCCTGCCTGGCACGGGTCTCTTCTGGCCCCGGAGAAGGTCTGGTCCTGCTCACTCCTCCCTCTTGTCCCTCTCACCTGCAGCTACGAGGAGAGCTCTGCCCCCAAGGAGGTGGCGGAGGCCTCCAAGGAAGAGACGACAGAAGCCGCCAAGAAGGAGAAGTGACCTTGCCCGCGGGCCGTGCCCAGCGCCGCCGGGCTGGGGCCCTTCCAGACCCTCCGCAAGTGACAGAGACGACGAAACAATTGTGCCAGAGCATCGTGTTGTGTGTGTCGGAGCAGCCGCCCAGGTGGGGTGTCGATGTGCGCCGCGTAGCCACCCCCCCGCCCGTTTATCTCCTACGGGGGCGCGAGGCGGGTGGGGGGCAAACCACAGGCCGGTTTTTAAATTTTGTATTGTGCATTTGCTTTCTCTCATATTAAACCATGTCGAAGGAAGGAGTGCTGGTCTGGCAGTGCCGCGGCAGCGCCGGCAGCCCTTGCCGGGGCCGCTGCTCCGGTTGTAGCCCCTGCTCAGCTGCCTGGCCAGCACCGGGATCAGCATCCCGGATCTCTGGCGGCCGTGTTCTCCCTGTGGGGCCCGTGGCCGTTGCCTGGCTGTTTCCAAGTGACCGTCCCCTTCCCCCTCCTGCTCCTCCAGTGCTTGGCCTTCCCCCAGCCAGCCTCAGCCTGGCCCCCCACTCTGCAACACCCACATTTAGGACTGCGGTCGCTGACCGCCGGGTGGGTTTGAGCCCGGGTGTGGCCCTGGAGCGGGGTGGCTGAGCGGGAATCGGGGCGCGGGAACCCAGCGGGATGGGGACGTGCTCCACCTCGGCTGCGTGGGGGGCTCGGTGAGCTGAGGCTGAGCCCCCACGGCGTGGGAGGCAAGGAGCTGGGTCACCCCAAACCCAGCCCCAGAGCGGGGTGAAGGCAGCGTGGGCTGTTCCCCCTCCTTGCGTGGAGCCAGGTGCCAGCCTGCGCCCCTGGGTGGGCAGAGGGGCTGGTGCGGGCAGGGGCAGCTCTGGCAGCCGCGTGTCCTGCAGCACCGGCGGTGTCCTCCCTGCCCGCTCCTGGGGCAGGCGTGCGGAGGATCCTGCGTCCCGCTGCCCGTGCCCACTGCCAGAATAAATAGAAAGTGTTTGCTGGCTTGGCAGCCCCTCCACAAAAGCCGTATTGAACCATTATTCCCCACGTCGGCTGCGAGCACTAAAAGTGGCGCCTCGCGTTCTGCCATCTAATGACCCTTCGCAGTCTCCTACAGATGTTTTCTATGACTTACAGCTCCTTTTCCAACAGCCCCGTCCGCAGAAACAAGAGGGGCCACTTTAATTCCAATTAAATACCTCCAGCTAAGCAAACAGTGTGCAGCAGGGCCCGGGTACGGCGCGGCTGCCAGGCCCGGCCCATGGAGTCACTGAGTCTAGACTCCAGATGTGATTTCACCAGCCTCCAGTGTCCCGTGGAAAAGGACGCTGGCTCTGCTGCGGGGCGCAGCACCCTGCCCCGAGCCGGGGCCCCGCTCGCCGCCGCGGCGTGACGGCGCGTACCCCCTGGTATGGGTCTGGCACCGCGTCCTGGGGGGCTCTGTGTCCTCCCCAGCGGCAGGAGCTGGATGCCGTGGTGGCCTCGCACCCATCCCCGAGCAGCCTCCGGAGTGTCCGAGCGCGCAGGAGCAGGCTGGGGGTTGCACATGGTACCCCCCAACCCTGGCATTGCCCTCCTGCCTCTCTGCTGCCCTGCGGAGCTGGCGGATGCTGGTGCCAGTACAACCAGTGGTGGGAGCATGGCAGCGAGCCGGGAGCTTTCCCAGGGCCCCAGGGAGCGGAAGGTCTGGGAAGGGGAGAGCGGGATCACCCCTCACCCTGCCCGGCCGATAAGCCGGGCCGAGCCGGGAGGAAGGAAGCGTGCTGGGCCCTGCAAGGAGCCGCCAGCGGAGCCGGCGCCTCGGTGGCCCCGGCCTCGCTCGCCCGCTGCACCTGGGCCCCGCGGCACCTCCACTCCCGGCACTGCCGCAGCCGTGCGGCTCTGCTCTGTCTGGGCCACCTTCCCCTCGCCACGGGGTCCCTCCGGCTGGCGGGGGCTGCAGCAACACGAACGTGCTGGATCTGGTGGGAAACCTCCATCCCCGGAGCTGGGCCTGGCAGGGGCTGGAGCTGGAGCCAACCTGCTCTGCTGCTGGCGGCCGTGGCGTTTGGGGGCACATGGTCCCTCAATGCGGGTGCCCACTGGTAAGGGGAGCCCCTGGGCATCCTCCCCTCATGCCAAGCTCCTGCCAGGGATTGCAGTGGGGCAGGATGGGTACTGGGGGTGCACAGGGGCACCCCTACGTGCAAATGCCAGGCGGTGGGATGGTGGTTTCATGGGTGGGGAGTGCTGGTGCCCGGGGCAAGGAGGGAACACCGGGGCTGCTCGTCCCCAGAGCCCTGCAGAGCCTCCGCACTGCGGCCGGGAGGGTGGGGATGGGTGCTGGGTGCCGCAGTCCCTGGTGCAACACCCCGTGCTCCACCATGCGGGGCCGGGGATGCCCAGCTGTGGTGGGGGTACCGGCGGTGAGAGCTGGGGTCCCGCAGGGTGACGGGTGCCAGCGATGGCGCCCGGCTGGCGGCTGCGAGCGGGGAGAGGAAGCAGCCGAGAGCAGCCCCAGCCCCGGCCGGCGAGGAGGGGCAGGAAGCTGGAATAAATCCCAGGAAGGGCCGCCTGGCTCCAGCTGGTCTGGGCTGCAGCGGATGGAGCTGGGAACGGGAAGGGAGAAGGCGGGAGGGGAACGCGCAGGGGCTTTCTCAGGCCTCGGCCCCGCTCCAGCTGTGCGGCGGGTGCTGGTGGCCGCGGCTCAGCGCTGTCCTGCGGGCACGGGGGTGGCTGGAGGCTCTGCACCATCCTGGGGCAGGGGCACCGATCTGCAGATGGCATGGGGCGAGGGGACCTGGATGGAGCCTCCAGCCAGGGCAGGAGCAGCCTGGGTTTGGGGGTCCCCTTCACTGGGGGGGTCCCCAGCCTGACTGTGGTGTCCGTGCTGCCATCCTTCCTCCTGCTCACAGCCCTGTCGAGCCCGGTGCACCCGAGCACGGGACCGGGTGCTGCCGGGGCTGTGGGGCCGGCTGGCCCCCATCGATGCTGCGGCACAGGCAGCCCCCAGCAGCCCCTCGCCAGCCCGGCACGGCCGTGCCCTGTGTGGTCCTGGCGGGGCGGGGGGCGGCCGGGGGCTTTGATGTGCTCGGCTGCCGGGCAACCCCTGCTCCGCGCAAAGCAGCCGCCCCCCCGGCCGGGCTGAGCCCCGCCAGCGCCATATGGCCGAGGCCGCTGTTACCGCGCCGTGCGCCCCGTTCCCAGAATTGACATGGAAATTAAGCTATCCGTCTTGCCGGACAACACCGGCCACGCGGGTCGGACAACAGCGGCCACGCGGGTCGGCACGCTGTGGTCCCGTTGTGCCGGGACCCCGCGTCCAGCTGTGGCCAGGGCAGTGTCCTGGGGCTGTGCTGGCAGCCCCGTCCCCAGCACTCCAACACGCAGCGAGCTGGGGTGAGGGCATCCTGCAGCCAGGGGCATCCCAGGGCCACTGGGGCTGCCATGCGACGTGCACCATGACACCCGCCACAGCAGCGAAGCCCGTCCCGGTCCCCACGCCGCCCGGGGTGGCCGGCGCTGGGGGCTGTGGGCAGGGTGCCCGCCGGGGCGCAGGGGCCGGCTCATCCCGGCCATGGCGCATTGTTGGTGGCGCAGCTGGCGGCGGCCGGCCGGCCGGCGGCACTGAAAGGCATTCCTGCGCACAATGTCCCCGGCCTCCCTGCCGCGGCCCGGCCGCCAGTGCCAGATGGGGGCTAATTAGCAGCTTTGAGAGCCGCGGTGGGAACCGGGCAGCACCAGGCCCTCCGCTGAGCCCTGAATGGAGGGGGCGACCCCAGCGCCGTGCCCACCCTGGGAACCGCCGCCACACCGGGATGGGGGATAACGGGGAGGAGGGACAGAGGGCTGCAGCTCCCCGCAGCCGGGCTGGCGGGGTTAAAGCCCATCCATCCTCTCCGGGATTACTGCCCCGGCAAAGGAGGAAGAAGAGGAGAGGCTTTCGGCTCCCCGCACGCCTGGGGAGGCTGCAGCCACTCTGAACAGCCGGGCACGGGAGGGTCTGGCCCCCAGCCCACCCCCACAAAGGGCCATCTGCACCCACACTGGGGCCAGCACGCATGTCACGCATGTCACAAGGTGTCTGGGCTGTCCCTGTGGTCGTGGCACCATGAAATGCCATCCCAGCAGTGCCACCATGGTGCAGCCCACCCTCGCAGCCCTGTCCCCCGGTGAGCCGGGAGCAGCTGAGCACGGCATGGGGCCAGGATGTGCTGGTGCCCCAGCCCCGTACCATCGGGGTGCCCCAGCCCCGTGCCGTCGGGGTGCCCCAGCCCTGTGCCAGCTTTGCTTGTGGCAGAGCCCATCATGGCTTCCTGCTGCAGCCAACAACGTGGCAGGCCCCCCGGCACGGCCTCATGGGCTACACGGAGGGCAGCAGGGGCTGCTCCAGCACCCGGGCACACGCATCGGTGTGCAAGGTGGGGGGGGGGGGGGGGGGGGGGGTGGGAGCGCATAGGTGTGCATGCGTGTACATGTACCTGTATGTGTGTTCATCCGTGTGTGCCTCTGTGCACGTGCGTGTGTGCAAGTGTGCACGTGTGTGCATGTGCTCATGGGTGTGTGTGTGCACACGTGTGCACGTGTGCTCATGGATGTGTGTGTGCACACGTGTGCCTCCGCAGGTCTGTGTATCTGCGTGAATCTTCCTGTGCACGCGTGTTGGTGTATGTCCATACCTCTGCGTGTGCGTGCACGTGTCTGTGCGTGCCTCCACGTGTGCACACGTGCACTCTGCACACGCCTGCACACACACCCTGACCCGAAAGGTGACCCGAAAGGCTGCAGCTCTGCCTGCCCACCCCCTGCTCGCTGCTCGGGGGGACCGGGGGGGGCCGTGTCAGCGCTGCCCCGCGAAGCTGCGGATCCGGCGGGCCGGGGTCCTGCTCGAGGCCCCCGGGGAGGGGGCGCAAGGCGCTGGCCGCACCTCCGCGCAGGTGCGGGGTAACGAGCAGCGCCGCTAATTACCGCCCGGGTCGGAAGCCCTTCGGGGCAGGGACCGGCTCCCCGCCGCCCCCCCCGCCGCGCACGGAGGCTGCAGCCGCACCGGGGCTTCCTCCCGTCCCCCCGCCCGCGGCAGGACCGTGCCCGCAGCCCACGGCCCCGCGGTGCCCCCCGCGAGCTGCACCCTGCCTCCCCCTCCCCGTGCCCGGAGACCCCCGGCCCCGGCAGCCGGGACCGGGGCGACCCTGGCGGGGGGGACGCCGAGCCGGGGGTGCCCCCCGTAGGGATCCCCGTACCCCCGTGCCCTAGTGGAGGTCCCGGTGCCCCCGGCCCAGGCTGCAGGTGCCCACCCCCCCCCCGCCCCGCCCCCGTCGCCATGGGCACCGCCCGCGAGGCGCCGCGCTGACAGCGCGCGGGGTTTTATGAATGGGTGACGTCACGACTCTGGCGTCTAACGGTCTGGGCCGCCGGGGAGGCGGGGGGGCGGCGGGGAGCCCGGGGAGTGCGGCGGGGCTGGGCGCCTGGAGGGGGCACCGGGAGGCCCGGGAGAGGGGCAGGGAGCGAGCGGGGGTCGCGGGGGGTGCAGGGAGCCCGATACCGGGAGCCCGCGGGGCAACGACGCGCGTTAATAGCGGGAAAGGTGTCGGGGCGGGCGATGTCCGTCAGCGCTCCGCTCCCCGGTAGCCCCCGCACCCCCGGTGACCCCCGCGCCGCAGACCAAACCCCCCCCCGCCCGCCGCCGTCTCCGCGCCACTGTCCCTTTAAGGCGCTACCCTTCGAGGGTGCATGAATGGGGCGGGAGGGGCCGTTCCCGCCCCCGCGGCGTCGCCATTGGCCGCGGCTCCCCCCCTCGGCCCCGCCCCCCGCCGGCGGAGCGCTATAATTGGCGCGGCGGGGCGCGCGCTCGGCTGTTCGCTCGCAGGGTCCCGCCGCCGCCGGTCGCGCCCCGCCGCCCCTCGCCATGAAGGTCGCCGCCGCCGCCCCCTCGCCGCTGCCCGCGGGCGCCGGTGTCGCGCTGAAGGCGGTGCGGCCCGGGGAGGCCGCTCGCTGCGGGCCGGGTCCGGGCCCGGGGGTGTCCCCGGGGGCGGCGGAGCAGGCGGCCGCCGCGCTGCTGTACGACATGAAGGGCTGCTACTCGCGGCTGCGGGCGTTGGTGCCGACGCTGCCGCGGCACCGGCGGGTGTCGAAGGTGGAGCTGCTGCAGCACGTCATCGACTACATCTGGGACCTGCAGCTGGCCCTGCAGCTCGGGCCCCCCCGCCCCGCCGCCGCCGGGGACCCCCCCGAGGTGAGTGCGGAACCCCCGAGCCCGGCGGCACCTCCCCGGTCCCGCTTCCTCACCGGGCTGCACCGGCACAGCCGGGTTCCCCGGACCCCCTCGGTCTGTACCGCGTTGTCTCCTTCCTTCTGTCCCCTTTCCATCCTCGTCTTCTCCGGGACCCCCCTGACCGGCTGCTTCGCCCTCCTTTCCCGCAGGCTCCGTGCATGCCCGCCGCCGACCGGATCCTGTGCCGCTGACACCGCTCCGGAGCCGCCACGGACATCCCCGGGCCCCCGGCCCCGAGTGCCACGGCTCGCCTGCATCCCGGGACCCCCGCGGCACGGCTGGGGCTGGCTGCCGCGACCCCCTCCCCGGGCAGGGCTGCTCCAGGGGGTCCCCCCGCAGCCCGGGGGCCGCGGGCCGTATCCTTCTCAGATTGCTGAGAGCATTCCCCGTATTGTATATTACAATGATGCTGGAGAATATTGTTCTACAATAGCTGGAGTTTTGTTATTAAACAAGCCCTGATGACCAGTCACACCTCTGCTTCCTGCCCCCCTCGGGAGCATGTAACTGGGGGGGAGCCCATCCAGACCAGTATGTGCTGTGGGGTACTGGGGCTGGGCCCCTGTGTTGGTGCTGAGGGGAGAGGCTGTCTCCCATGGGTTGGTTCCAGTATGTCCTGCTGTGGTGGGCTCAGGTGTGCTGGGGGCTTGTCCCCGATCCAGCACTGTGCTCCCACAGAGCCTCCGCCGAGTTTCCGTGTCCTGCACACCCCTCTGACTCCCTGGGCTCAGACATGGGGTGGCAGGGGCAGGCACACAGGCAGAGATGGCTTGCACCCCAGTTTCTGCAGTGGGAAGATGCAGCAGTGCTGGGACACATCGTCCCTGGGCAGGTGCCTTGATGGGGTGATGACACGGAGGGGACAGTGCTGGGAGCCAGGTGCAGGGCTCTGTGCCCAGCTGGGGAGCGTGGGGTCCTGGTCTCCCTGGGGAGTGATGAGTTTACAGCTCACCCCATTTCCCACCCGGGGTGCCCACACCCTGCAGTGTTCCTGGGGCTCCCACCGTCACCGCTGAGGCCGGGGTGCAAGGCTGTGAGAGGGTGATGCTGCAGGGGACAGTCCCGTTGTGCTGCCCCGAGGGACGGTGGGTGCAAGCCCCAGGGTGCTGCCTCTGTGGTTCCAGCTCGCCCTGGTGCAACCCCCGCCAGCGGGGCCAGGACTGGACAAGCTTTTTTTGGGAGAAGGAAATTGCATCAAGGGTTGTGTAACCCCAAGGGGCCGGGGGTGCCCCTGGCAGCTGTGCTGACCTGAGCTGTCCTGTGACTCACCAATGCTCTGGGGACATGCTGCCTCCTGCAGCAGATGTGTACGGACTGGTGGGGGCAAACTGGGGTGCCTGGGGGGGCTCCTGCTGCCCCAGCCCCTCCCAGGGCAGGAGGCCAGCTCGGGGCTGCCCTGGCAGGGCTGTTCCTGCCCCCCCAGGGTCCTGCAGCTGGGGTTCTCCGGGGCTGGAAGGGGTTGGCCAGCCCTGGCTGCAGGTGTGTGTGCCTCTGCATGAGCATTTTGTGGGTGTTTGCACGCTCACAGGTGTGGTCACAGCCCTGTGTGCCTGCTCGTGGTTCCCCAGCCTGGCAGATCCCCTGGCGGTGGGATGGCCAGGGGCAGGTGACTTGGGGAACCAGGACACTGCCTGGCCTGGCCAAACTTCTGCTGGCTGTGACACAGCAGCAGGGGACATGGGGTGGGGTCTGGGGGCTCCAGGTCCCTGTGGATGAACCTGTCCATCAGCTCTGGAGTCCCTTCCATCATTGGATGGGTCCCCTGCATCACCCCTCAGTGACTCTGGCATCTCTCCTCGGGTCCCCTCTATCACACCCCCCAGTGTCCCTTTCATCATCCCCACTGGTGTCCCCCCCATCACTCCCTGAGTCCCCTCCATCAGCCACTGGTGTCACCCCCACGGCCCCGGTGCCGCGGCAGTCCCCGGTGCTGCCGGGCCAGTGGGTCCCTCTCCCGGTGCCTGCTCGCACTGCACGGCCCAGCCGGGCCACCCCTCCGGCGGAGCCCAGAGGGCTCCGGGGTCGGGAGAACCGGGGCTAGGGGCTCTGCTGGGGCTGGGGGCGGTGCGGGGGGTGCAGAGGCTTTTCCCCACGCCACGGCGCAGCTGCCTCATCCGTGCCGCGCTCCCCGGTGCCATCCTTGCCCGTTTACTGCCGGCAGACACCGAAACTCTTGGCTGGAGCCCTGGAGAGGGTGGCTCCGTGTGTGTCGATGTGTGTTCCCAAATCTCTGCCCGAGCCCTGTGTGCCCCGTGGCTGACCCCTCGTGATGCAGCCCTGGCCATTGTCACCCCTCAGGGCACAGGGACACGCTGTGGTGCTGCCACAACCAGGGTCCTGGCACCACTGGGACAGCCGGTGGGTAAGCAGGGGAAGGGGCTCTGTGGAGCGGGGCCTGGCTCCATAGTGGGGCTGGCAGGGCTGAGCCACCTGCCCCGTGCCAGGATGCCGGATGTGGCCACACCAGGATGTGCTGGGGAGTCCCCAGGAGGGCCCAGCCCCGCGGGCACCTGCGCCCCGACCGGTCCCTCACTGTTTTCTTGGGACCTGATTCATCCCGGAAGGGATTAGGGATCGGGGAGCCGGGTGATGTTCTGGTCCGACCAGCCCGGCCGCCCCGGGATGGACATCGGCATCAGAGCCAGTCCCTGCTGCTGGCTGCCACGCACGGCCCCGAGGACGTGGCAGAGCTGGGACCCGCGATGGGACTTGTGGCCCCCGTGGCATGGGGCACCGCAACCGCCCGCCACGGTGAGGCTTGGTACAGGGTGGGGGTGCTCGGGGCTGGAGGGGCTGTGGTGGGTGTGGGGCTGGGGGCAGTGCCAGCCTTTGGGATGCTGCTGGGGGCCGTGGCCATCGCTGTGGCTGTGGTTGGTGGCACTGGGGGTCCCAGACAAGAGGGCAGCCACTCCCGAGGCTTCCACAAGGTGCATTTTGTGGGGCTGTGGTCCCTCCAGAGAGGTTGACTGTGGGTCCTGCATCCCCCCACAGTCCTGGGACGGGTGCCCTGGCCCCCACGGAGGGATCCCTGTGTCCCTGGTGCTGTCCCCGGGCTGGATCCAGGCGGGCAGCTGGCTATATGGCTGGCACGGCCCGAGGCACCGTCCAGCCAGAGGAGCTCATCCAGTCTGGGGGACAGTCCCACCGTGGCCAGTCTGGGAACGTGGGCAGCTCTTCCCCTGCGGCCGGGGCTTTTCCGAGGGAATTGCACAGTTCTGCTCTCGCTCTGACTGTCCCGTCCTTCCCGTCACTCCACGTCCCCAGGGACTGCCACTGTGCCCCGGGCACCCTGACCCCCACTGAGGTTCGGGTGCCCCTACGCAGGGTCCTCAGGGTCCTTCCCAAAGTGGCACCAGCCGTTGCTCCCTGGTGCAAGCGGGTCAAGCCCTGTCGCCTCTGTGCAGCCCCTGCCCAGGGACCCACTCGATGCGTCCCCTCCGTTGCCCCCAGGCTGGGCACAGCCGAAGCCCCTTGAGACCCTGACCCAGCTGGGTTTCTGCGTGCCCCATGCACCCCATGGGGAGCCCTGGCTGGTGCCCCCGGCTCCTGCACACCTCCAGGGTGGGGGGGCTGGTAGTGGCGCGGCGTGGGACCCTGCCTTCCCGCGCTCCCACCGCAGGCGCGCGTGGGGAACAACGGGGGAACCGGCTTCCCCTTTGAGTCACGCGTTGGGCAAGGCCGGGCTTTCGGTGGCCGGAGCGCGGCGGTGGCTCCCGCGTGTGCGCACGAGGCTGATGTCACCCCGAGTTCCCTGTCCCCGATATAAGTCCTGGCCACCCCGGGGCATGGGGACGGGGTCTCCGCAGCAGCCGAGCGCCCCGTAACCATGTCCTCTGCCCCAGCCTCCAGGTCCCAGCACCATCCGCGGGGCACACCGGGGCTGGTGCGGCTCTGCCTCCTGCTCCTGCTGACCACCTGCGTGCCCGCGGCTGGCACCAACCCTGGCATCAAGGCCCGGATGACCCGGAGGGCGCTGGAGTTTGGTGGGTCTCTCACCCCTGACCATCTGTGGGGGGAACTTGGCAGGGATGGAGGGGTACCATGCCCAGAGCACCTGGGATGGGGGATGGAGGGATGTCCTGGGTCTGGCTGCTCGCCCCATGGGCACCCCAGCTCCCTCCCTGGCACCCTTCCCCAAATCCCCGCTCTGCCCCAGGCCGGCGCTTTGGGCTGGAGCTGCTCCAGTCGCTGCTGCAGAAGGAGCATGAGCTGAACCTGTGTGGCTCCTACTCCAGCCCACTCCTGGGGACCCTCACCTACGCTGTGCCCCGGTAAGAGCCACTCGCGGGTCCCTGTCGCCAGCCCCGTCCTGGCTGTGCCCGGGGCGCAGCCGCGAGCCCAGGCTGCCCATGTCACGCAGGATCCGCATCCACGAGCTGCAGCTGAACGACTCCACTGTGGACTTCGCCAAGGACGTGGGGGTGAGGCTGACGGTGCAGCGTGCCCGTGTCCGGCTCAGTGCTGACTGGGCAGCCCAGCTGGGCGCCATGTGAGTCCTTACTGGTGTGGGGCACAGGGATGGGACCTGGGCAGCTCAGGGTGGCTCGGTGCCACGGCCATCCCTGTACTCACCTGCTCTGCCCCCAGCCAGGACAGGGGCTCCGTTGAGCTCCGTGTGAGTGACCTGGCCGTGGCGGCGGTGCTGGGGGTGGGTGTGGATGGCGACGGTCGCCCCGTGGTGTGGAGCGCCAGCTGCGATGCCCGCGGCACTGACCTGCACGTGGAGTTTCACTATGGACACAGGTGATGCCAGGACCCCTGTTCCCCTGCTGTCCCCAACATGGGGGGAGTCCCCGTTGCCCCCAGCCGGGGTGGTGGGCTGGGGGAGGCTGGGGTGCTGTGGGGCGACCTGAAGACCCCACTCTGCCCCCGCAGCTGGCTCTACAACCTGCTGGCACCGCTGCTCCAGAGAACCCTGCGGCAGGAGCTGAACAAGCAGGTGGGTGCTTGGCCCCTGCACCGTGTAGTGTTGGTGCCCCATCGCCCCTCCATGGCGGGCACAGGGACCCCTGTCCGTGGGCTCGCTGACACCCTGCTCCGCTTCCAGCTCTGCCTTGGGCTCCACAGAGGCGTCCGCAGGCTGGAGGCTGTCCTGAAGCATGGGAAAGGTGGGTGAGGGGACCCTGGGGACCAGGGCTGGGCAGGAGGGGGCTGGGCAGGGTGGTCCGGGGGGGCTGTGCGGGAGGCTGGTGCCCAGCAGGGTCTGCAGGACCCCACTGTGGGACCGGATCCTGTCAGCCCCTGTGCCAGCAGAGCCGGGGCTGTGGGAGGGGGCTGGGGGTCCGACTGCCCCCAACCGCCCCCGCGTCCCTGCAGTGTCCACCCAGCTGGACCCCTTCGCCGCCATCGACCACTCCTTGGTGGGGCAACCGGCCATCACGGCGGAGCACGGGGATGTCGCCCTCAAGGTAACGCCGTCCCGGTGGTCCCTGGGCTCTGGGAACGGGACATGGGGGAGCTGGGCTGAGCATCACCTCCATCCGTCCATCCGTCTGCACAGGGGGAGTTTGTCAGGGTGGGCGAGCAACAGCAGAGACCCTCCCCGACGCTGCCCGTGGCACTGCCCGTGGCGCTGCCCGTGGCTCTGCCCACGGCGCTGCTCGCGGCGCAGGAGCCCATGGTGCTGGTGGCCGTCACTGAGTTCGTCGCCAACTCGGCCGCCTTCGTGTACCTCACGGCCGGGGCCCTGCGCCGGAACATCTCCGCTGACACGGTAGGGATGGCTCCGGCCGTGGCTGCGGGGCAGAGCTGCCCTGCCGGGGTGTCCCCGTGCCCGCTTGTGCCTGGTGGCACCAGCACCTTGACCTCTCTGCTGCCTTCCAGCTCCCGCGGCGGTTCCCGCTCCAGCTGCAGACCAAGAGCATGGGGCTGTTCTGCCCAAAGGTGGGGTGGGACAGGGGGAGAATGGGACACAGGAGGGGTGGGACATGGAATGGGATGCAGGAGGGACAGGGCAGAGGATGGGACTCAGGAGGAGGGCGACACGGGATGGCACATGGGAGGGATGGGATGCGGGGGAGATGGGACACAGGCAGGACAGGACGCATTGCCCACCCGCTGGCACCCAGCCCGGGGCAGGGTGGTGATGGGGCACAGAGTCCCTGGGCAGTGGTTGGGGCCAGCTGGGAGCCTGGGCCGGTGCCGGCGGTGCCAGCATGGCTCTGTGCCAGCCCAGCCCTCGTGCCCCCAGCTGCAGGAGCTCTACCCTGACCAGCCCATGGAGCTGCACCTCTCGGCCCGCCAGCAGCCCCTGTTCTCCTGCCGCCCCGACGCTCTGCACGGGGCCCTCTTCGGCTCCGCCGAGGCCTTCGTGGTGCTGCCCAACGCCACCCGCGTCCCCGCTTTCCTGCTGAACATCGTGAGTGTCTGGTGCTGCCACAGCACAGGGTCTGGGACCCGACCCCAAAGGGCTTAATGGGGCCAATCTGCCTGTGCTCCTGCCTGGGGCAGTGCTGGGGCAATGCTGGGATGATGCTGGGCAATGCTGGGGTGATGCTGGATGATGCTGAGGCGATGCTGAGGCGATGCCAGGTGATGCTGGGATGATGCTGGGTGTGATGTTGAGGTGATGCCGGATGATGTAGGGTTGCAGATGCTGCCCTGGTCTTTCCAACATCTCTTCTTGCTGCAGGATGCCAACGTGACGGGGAAGCCAAGCATCTCCGGGAACAGGCTCGGGGGCACCGTGAGCCTGAAGGGGTGAGTCCCCAGCCCCGTGCTGGGTCTGGCCTCCCCTGGGATGTACCCAGGGAGCTCCCCCCGTTCCCCACCTCTGGCTATTTACCTGCCTCTGGCTATGTACCTCGCCTGCTTGGACTCCATCCTGCCCCTGGCTCCTGGCCGTGCCTGCTGCCCTGGCACTTGTACCCTGGCTAGGTCCTCAGCATGGCATCCAACCCTGCCATGGAGCTCACCCTGCCCCTGCCCAGGGAGGGGACAGTCCCCATCCCTGTCGCTGTCCCTCACCCTGCTCTCTCCCTCCAGGCTCAGCGTGACGCAGGTGATGTCGCACGTGGGCCCAGTGGAGGTGAGTGGCCATACTGGGGGCACAATGGGGCAGCTGAGGGGAGCCTGGGCTCTGCATCGCCCGGGTGCGGGGGTCTTGGGGGGTCTGGGGGTGCTGTGGGCCCCGTGCCGGGCTCAGGGGCTGCCGGTCCCGCAGGTGAAGAGGCTGGAGACTCTGCTGAAGTTTGGGCTGTGGCTTTTTGGGGTGCCCTGGGCAAACAGTGAGTGCTGTCCCCATCCTGTCCCCGTGTGCCCCCACCCCACTGCCCCAGGGCCGCCCCCCCCCTCATGGCACTGCTCTCCCCACAGAGCGGCTCCGGGCCGGTGTCCCCCTGCCCGCCCCGCACGGCCTCAGCCTGCTCAACCCCCGGCTCTCGCTGCAGGAGGTGGGTGCTGCCACCGTCCCCTCACCCCAGTGCCCCCCACACCCCCCGTGTCCCCCCCTCTCACCCCGACTCCCCACAGGGCTTCGTGCTCATCGCCACGGACCTGCAGTACGAGCCATGAGACCAGTCGGTGCCGGGAACCCACCGGCCCCCCACGAAACGTGTCCCCATCACCACCACCATCCTGTCGGGCCGGTGGCCGGTGGAGCTGCCTGGTTGTGGGACCCACCGACCCCCCCACCCGCCGGGGGTCCTTGGCGGGGATTAAAGCCGGGTGTGGGGTGCGGCGTCTCGGGGAGCCCCTGCGGCCCCCGGCCAGGGTCCCATTCCCGGCTCCGTGCTGGGACATCGCCGTGTCCCCGGCTGCGTGGGGCTCCGGCCGTACTGGGGACCGGGGCTTCGGGGGGGGGGCTCGGAGGGGCTGGTGGCTTTCGGGGTCCGAGGGTCACCCACAGCCCGGGATGCTCTGGCCATGGGTGCCCCCCGTACCCCCCGCAGCCCGGTTCCAGCAGCCGCCGCGGCAGCAGCTCCACGGCCGCTTCCCCCGTCGCCCACGGGATGGTGCTCGTGTCCGCGGGGATGGGGCTCGTGTCCGCAGGATGGGGCTCGTGTCCGCGGGCTCCCACCGCGTCCCGCCGGCCCCCGGCTCCCGCCAGCCCCGGCCGCTGCCCGCCCCCCCCCCCGGCTCTGCCCGACCCTCACACACCCCGGAGGGGTTTGGGGTGGTGGGCAGGGGTGAGCCCCGGGCAGGGAGCGTCCTGCCGGGGCGAGGGGGGATGTGGGGGGGTGGCTCGGTGTCCCCCACACTTGGGAACAAGCCCCAGTGTTGTGGGGCTGAGCCCACTCACGTGGGGTTCCAACTGTCCCTCGCAAAGGGAAGGTGGTGCTGGGAGGGTCCCCCAAGGTGACAGAGCTGGGGGCGAGGGGCAGCCCCGGGAATGTGATGGGGGAGGCTGTGGGACCCTGCCAGGCACCAACTGGGACACAGAGCTGCAAAGCCCCCCCTGCCCAGCTCCCCACTGGTGCTGAGCCCACGGCCCCTAAATCAGCAGCTCCAGCCCAGCCCAGCCAAGAGCCTGGCTTGGCGGGGGGGTCTCCCACCTCCACAGCCCCTTAATGAGGACACGGCACGAGCGTTTGAGCCTGGCCTCAGTGAGAAGGACTGGGCAGGAAGAGGGGGTCTGCCCGTGATGGAGACAGGCAGCACGGTGCCCAAGCAGGCAGTACCATGCCACGCCAACCCTACCCAGCACCATCCCCTTGGGCCAACAGCAACCCCCTCCTCGCCTTGGTGAACCCCATCCCTTCCCCAGGCAGGGAGAGGACCATCCATCCATCCATCCATCCATCCAACCATTCATCCATCCATCTATCCATCCACCCAACCATTCATCATCCACCCATCCATCCACCCACCCACTCACCCAAACATTCATCATCCATCCATCCATCCATCCATCCATCCATCCATCCATCCATCCATCCATCCACCCATCCACCCATCCACCCACCCTGCCCACTGAAGGCAGCTCCTACCCAAAACTGCCTGAATCCCCCCCCTCACCCCCCGACAAAGACCACAAGCACCAGTTTCAATGACAAGAGTTTATTAGTGGACTCACCTCCACCTGCAAACCGAAAGCGTTCCACGGGCTAATGCTAATCCTCGCGCTCGGCGCCCAAGCCGGAAGCCTCCATCCCACCTTGGCCTCTGCGGGGAGCACGGCCCCACACATAAATACGGACAGACAAGATTAACAAAAATAGCATTAAGAGTATTCACAAATGAATTAAAAACTACTCGGATATGTACAGCAGAGCACGGGCACGTTATGTACACGGACGCGCCCGCGTGGGCAGCCGGAGCTGCCGGGGGTGGTCCCCGAAGGACGTGGGGGGGTTAGTTTCGAAGCTCGTTTTTCAGGAGCAGGAGCAGCGTGGGGTGGGGTGGGTGGAGGGGGGGAAGCTGGGCACCGCTGGCACTGCACGCACCCGTCACAGCCACGCCATGGGGACAGGGATCTGTCTGCGCTACAGGGACCGGCGACAACCGTGGCAGCAGCACAGGAGGTGCCAGTGGCTCCCGGTCCCCAAAGAGGCTTCTCGGTGGTGGGGACAGCTCTCGGACGGTGCCAGCCCTCGCTCCCACCTCCCCTGGGCTTGCTGTGCCACTTGGCCCCATGGACTGGCCTCGGTGGGGTTGCTGCCAGGGCTCTGCCTTCCCGTGCTGCCACCCCCGCGGAGGGCAGGAGCATCCCTCACCCCCTGCCCTTTCCACCCCCCCAGCTCGCTATTCCTGCACTTGCTGGGCACCACAGCCCTGACTCGCTGTGCCAAGGCGGGGGCCGGGGAAAGCACTCCCCCCTCCTCGCCCGTCTCCCTCCTTCGCTGCCTGGAGGAGCGAGCGCAGGGAGGGCCACACGCTGCCCCATGGCAACCTACATTCAGAGGGAGAAGGAGGAAGAGGAGGAGGTTCCCTTCACACCAGGGACACCCCTGGGCCTGACACGCTGTCCTTGCACCCGAGACTGGCTCCCAGCAGCTGATGTCCGGGGAGAAAGGGGCAGGGGGCCGACACGAGGGCAGAGCTCCTCACCCCCGGCCTCTGCCTCTTCCTCCTGGCTCCCTCCCCACCACGGGGACCAGCTCTGCCCGGAGGGAGCGGGCACGGGAGAGGGAGGCTGCAGGGATGGTACAGCCCAGCTCCATCCCGCTCGGCAGCCTGCCTCCTCCCGGGGCCCGAGCGCGCCGGAGATGGGGGCACGGAGCCCGGACCCTTGCTCTGGCTGGGGAACCTGACATTAGTGACACGTCTACACACACGCACGCACTCACACATGCAAAAATAAGTCTGTTTATTCTCTTCCAAGTGATCTAAAGGACCCTGCAGGGCTGGGACACCCCCCAGCCAGCACCCCCCTGCCGCTGCCGGGACCTCCCCAGCGCTGGGGGCGGTTGGCCCAAGTGCTGCGTGGATCTCAGCGCCTTAAAACACAACGGCACGGTAAGGAAGAAGGAAGGGCTACGATAAAAGGAGCTGGCGGCGCGGGGGGAAAGCTCCGGGAGCGGGGCGCTGGCCGGGGGGGGGCGGCGGGGCTGCCCCCGTGCCGCTGACGTGCTCGGGAGCGGAGTGTAGTGGACGCGGCGGTGAGGGCACGGCCGTCCTGGCGCCGGGCGGCGGGTCACTTGCGGCTCAGCAGGGATCCCAGCAGAAGCACGCCTGCCACCGTCGCCCCGGTCAGGAGCCATTTGTTGAAGGTCTCCTGGCCCTTCCTCACCTCGGCAGCAGCATCGTTCCCGTAGAGGTCCACAAACCGCTCCTGCGGGAAGAGAGGAGCAGAGGGGTGAGCACGGGGAGCAGCTCTGCCGCTTCCGGGGGCTCCGTCCTCCGCCGCGGGAAGGGGCAGGAAGGTGGCGGCAGGAAAGCGGTGGTGGGACGGGGCAGATGGCAGACGCCTTGTGCTTCCTCGCTCTGAATCACGCACGGAGGGCGAGGGGGAAGCACAGGACCAGGCACGAGAGAAGTGGATGCCAGGAAGGATTTGCAAGGAGAACACCAGGCGGGCAGGGCAGGAGCTGCATCACGTGCCCCACGCTCGCTAAAATTAGCATCGAAGTGCGATAGAAATCACCGCAGCAGGAAAACTGGGGGGGGAGCAGTGGCAGGGTCGGTGCCCACGGTCACGGCAGGGGCCCACGCCATGCGTGCCCCCTGCTGCCTTTGCATCCGAAGCGGAGCCTCCCGCCTCTCTCTCCACACGGCCGCATCCCGGCGAGATGAGCACCCCACGTCCCGGCCATTGCACGATCCGGATTTCGCAAATCCCCGCGGCGAAGGCAGATGCTCTGGGTCGTGCAACTCCTGCCTTCCCCCGGGCTTCGGGAGAGCGGGCCAAGCACGAGGCCCGGCCAGGAATGCAGTCGCTCCGGCCTGGCTCGTCCGAGCCGGCCACCTCCAGTCCTTCATCTCCAGCACCAGCAAGAGCCGGGCGGATTTCGACAGAGTCACCGTGCAGCGATGGCCACAGCGCCTCTTCCCTCCGAGGGAGACGTGATGGGGCTGGGGACAGCTGGCCATGGGCTGGACTGGGGGAGATGGAGGGTGGAGAGAGAGAGGGAGACCACCAGAGCTGCACCTCTCCCGAAACCAGGCTCTCAGAGAGCATGCCCTCCCCCTGCGCCCATGCAGCACCCCCAGGGCACGATGCCACCCCTCCTATCCTATCCTCGGACCACCGTGAGGACAGCTGCTCGCACCGCAGCGAAGGAGAGGTCCACGGGCTACACGGAGCAGGGAACTTCACGCCCCAGCAGCTCCCGGGTTTATCAGGGCCGAGCAGGAGCACCGGGGGCAGAGGGAGCTGGAGCGGCACGCTCCGGGCAGCTTGGCGTCAGCAGGGGCTCAACGCTGTCGCACCTCGGGCCCATCTTCCCAGTAAGGTCCCCTGTTCCCTGATAAGTGAAAGCAGTTCCAGTAACCGGGCTGCTCCGGGAAAGCAGAGATAAGCTGGGCTGACGCCGTGCTCGTGTCACGCCTCACCACGGCCCCCCAGGGGCAGGGGCAGGGGCAGCAGCCCTGCTTGCCCGGGTCTGCCAGCTCTGCCCGTGTGCTGCCTCTCGCGCCAGCCCACGGCCTGCAACGAGCTGCCACGGCACCTGCCGGAGGTCTGGTGCCCAGATCACGGCTGGGATCCAGGGGCTCTTTAGGCAGGTGCTTCTCCATCACTCACAGAAAGCTGGTGCCAGTCCCTCGGCTCCCCCAAACCAGCCCCAGCATGGCCCCCGCTCGCAGGGCACCTCCTCACCATGCCACACATGCATGGTGCCAGGCAGCTTTTCACAGCCAGGCATGCCCACCCGCTCCCCTCTGCCCAGCCATGGGCCTCCCCCCCATGCAGGACCAGGTACTCAAACAACCCCCCAGGTGAGCAGTGCCCCTCAGCACCCACCAAAGCTCTCCTCTGCCTTCCACCCACCACCACCTCCAGCATCTCACAACTCCCCCGCTGCCGTGAGGACGCACCAGCAGACCCAGGGCCAGGGCACTGGCACAGCAGGGACTTTGCTAACTCACGCCGGGACACGCCACTGCTGAGTCCTCTTTGGGGATGTGACAACCGTCCCCGTGACTCCCACCACCCACGCGGAGCGGCAGAAGGCAGCTCGCTTCCCACCAGGCCTGCCAGCTGGCACAGGCTCCGCAGAGGCGGTGTATCCCAGGAACGGGCAGCACACGTAGGTGCCATCCGGGGAGGAAGGTGAGGACCGCTGCCCACCCCACCACCCACTCAGGGTGATGGGCACGGAAACAGCCAGTGCTGCGCTGCAGGAGAGGGATGGGAGGAGAGCCCGAATCCAAGGAGGGGATATTTTTAATTAGGGCACAGGAATTCTCTCTGCTGATGAGCGGCGATGGAGCTCAGCAAGCAAAGAGCAGGCTGGCAGGGATGGAGGGCACTGGGAACCTGGGCAGAAGGCACTGGCTCATCCAAAACTGCTAGCTGTGGAGTGCCTCCACAACAGCCCCCCAAGGAAGGTCCTTCCCCAGGACACACATCCCAGCCACGCGCTGAAAGCGCGTGGCTGGGACGTGTGTCCAAGGGAAGGACCACGATGCTGGGAGCCCTGGAGGGCTGGTGGCAGCCGAGCCTCCGCGTTGCCCTCTCGATGGCATGTGCCACCGAACTTGGGGGGAAGGCAGTTCCAAGAAGCGTGTTTTGAAGCCCTTAGTTCTAAGAAAAGGAAGTGTTTGCTGAACAAGAGATAAATGGCACACAGCGAACCGAGAGCTATCGGGTGCTACAGATGGAGACCGGCATGACAAGAGCCCGGTGCGGGCACGAAGGGGATGGGAACCCCTCTCCTTCCCCCGGGAACGGGGCGGCAGCTGGAGGCTGCGGGGGACTCGGGAGGAGAGTGTTTTCCCCCGTCCCCAGGAACCACCACGGCTCAGCCGCTGCGCAACTGCCATCCCAGATGTGTCCCCTGGGAACGGTGGATCCCAGAGCAGGGGGAGTGGGAAAACAGGCAGGAGCCTCATCCCTCCCCGTCCTGGGGGTGGGCTGAAGGTTAGGGAAAGGCGGCTTGCTCGGTTCCCACACCGCCCCGGGCCTCGGCCGCTCTGCACCTGAAGCCCAGCACTCCCAGTACCGGTTCTGACCTCTCCGGCCTGGTGTTTGGGATCTCAGGCTTGCCCAGACACGTCCAGATATTTCTGGCCTCCCCCAGTCACCTTTATCTGAAAGGAAATATTTGGAATTCTTGAGTCGCTCACAAGGACTATGGTAGCAACAGCACGTCAGTGTCTCAACCGCCCTCTCCGCGAGCCCGTGGGCCTCTTCCACCCGCAGAGGACAGGCTGTTCCGCAGCCCAACGCCCGTCACATCCCCTTCCCCACCCCGGCTGACAGACACGTCCCGGCCGAGGAGGATGCTCCGGGGCAGGCGATGAGGAAGCAGCGAGAGGTCGTGCCTACGCACGAGGCAATCCCCCGGCGTCGCCTTTCCTCCCCCAGCGCTGCGGAAGGACACGAGGCTTTTTTGCTGGAGGATGGGGGTCCCTTCAGCTGCATGTGCTGCTGGCAGCAGACACAGGACCAGCCTCCACTGGTGCCCACCACCCCACAGAGCTGGGGCAGGGAGGTTCTGCAGTGCCAAAGGCTCTCGAGACACCTGCAGCGCCCCAAACCGTAACCCACTGCCGGGGAGCGGGACGCGGCGGCCGTTCCAACACTGACCAGTGATGATACACGACATGGTGGCAGAGAGAAAAGAGGAGCAGGCCTGACCCAAAGCGCTCTGTTTTGGGTGGGAGAGCAGATAAATCAGGCACGAGGGCTGGCTGAGGCACCAGTCACATCCCAGCCTGGAAACCAGAAGGGGAAGACCCGAAGTTTCGGCCTCTTGCTGGTACCCACCCCCAGAGCTTGGGCTGGTTTCATTCACCAGTGCGGCTCTCCTGGCCGAGCCAGAGGGAGAACAGTCCCCAGATCCCACTGAGGGCGAGCGGAGCAGAGCGGGTTCCTCTTTCAAGATAAGCCCCAACGCTCGGGGAAAGAGGATTCAGTGACACCAAACCACGAGGGCAGGTGAAGGAAGCAGATGTGGGCAATGAATCCCCACCTGGTCTCCTGTGAGCCAGGGGTAGAGCGGGAAGGGGAGGATTCTGGAGCTTGGGTGCTCAAAGCTTCCCTTGCACGGGGAGGGGAAGGGTACGGAGGTCACAGACACCGGCACGAAGCTCTGGAAACCAGCAGAGAAGAGCTGGGCCCTACCAGGACTATTCACGGTGAATCAGAGGCTCTTGGTCTGACTTGGACACAGAGTCTCTGACTCCAGCGGGAGCTCGGAGCTTCCCCGCAGCCCCGGCACCCCGTCCGTGAGCCAGACACCCACAGCAACCAGCTTGGCACGTACAAAAGCCTTTCCCACCTACGGATCTTAGCGTGATCCATCAAACACTCGTCGGTGCTCCAAAACCTCCTGTGGGATAAGTCAGTGCTGCTCCCAGTCACACCGACGGCGGTGCGGAGAGGTTAAGTGCTTTGCCCAGAGTTCCATACGAGCCAGCGGCATGAGCCATGGCCTGACTCCCAGCCCGGGCGTTCTCATCACGAGGCGATGTTTCACCCGAAAACACGGCTGTTTCTGTTACACCTTCAGCTGTGTTACTGCTCGGAGGTCTGACACCAACCGCCGGCCAGGAGCGGAGTCATCTGGATGGCCAGGCATTCCTTAATGAGATGCTGGGAACAGTTCTGCGCTGAGCGGCGAGGCAAGCGTGGAGAAAGAGGCAGCAGCTCAGCACGGACCACAACAAAGCCCTGCGCCGACAGCAACCTGCGCCCACAGCCCCTTCGGCTGCCAGCGCACCGCATGGCACTGGCATATGTGAGCCCGGAGGTGAAGCACAGGGGGGAAAAGGCAGCTGAGATCTTTCAGAAAGAAAGAAAACGTTAAGTATTCCCAAAGGCTGCCCCTTGGATCCTGTAAACACAGCTCGGCCAGTCCCCGTGCACCATGAAAGTGGAAGAGACATCCCGGAGGTTCTCCCTCTGCCCTGCTCCGCCGGACAGGCCCTGACCACCCCCAGCCCTGTCTGAAGCCTGGGCCCAAAAGGAGGGCAGCAGGTACCCCGAGCGTGCCAGCGCCGGTCACGCAGCATCGCCCACAGCACCGGGACTGGGGGTCAACGTCAGCCCCCAGCTCGGGGGAATCGTGCCAAGGAAACCTGCCATCCCAGGCGGAGGTCTCGGAGCTTCTCCAGATCCCCAGCTTCACCCTTCTGGTCCCTGTCAGCACCCTGGGCAGGCTCGGGATGGGGTGGGGAAGGGGCTCTGGGGACACCGGGAGGGGAAGGGGCTCTGGGGACAGCACTGGCAGGTGCAAATGCTCCAGAGACCCAGCAATAACTGTTATGCAAATGGTGACCTCCAGGGAAGCAGCTGCTCATCTCCATGACAATGGCAGGGAACCAGCAGCCCCACTGCCTCTCCAGCACCTCCTGCCCTGGGAGTGGGCGCTGGGGTGCTGCTGGCACCGGGGTGCTACTGGCACTGGGGTGCTGCCCCTGCCCAGGCTCTGCATTCAGAGAAACCCACAGCTCTGAGGGATCAGCCATAAAGGGTTAATTAATTAAGCACACCACTGCCTCGCTCTCCTCCCAGCCTGGCCCCACACCAGTGGGGAGGCTGTCCCTGGGGCCCTCCAGCCCAGTGCCAGCTCTTTCTAACCAGAAGCAAACCCTCACCAGCACACTCCAGCCCTAATCCTTGCCGCGGCAGCCTCCTGTCAAACTGGTTTCATCACCAGCTCCAGAGAACCTGCAATAACCCCACACCACTCTGCGCAATTCCGGCGTTTTCCGAACCTGCGAAAGGGGCTGGGGGGACAGCTGCAACCCCCGCCCCTGCCCCGGGAGGCTGCAGTGCACAGCACGAGCTGGGGAGCTGGGAATTGCGCTCTCCGTCCCAGAAATCTGCTGCAACATTCATGCCTCTCAAAGCGGGAGACGCTGGGAATGACTAATCTACTTGCATCCATCTTTCATCAGAGCTTCTCCCACAACAAACTGGGCCAAGGGCTCCCGGAGGTGCCGGGGCAGCGGGACGGCCGGCGGGCGACACGGCGGCGGCACAAAGGCGCAGCGGAGAACACATTGGCTGAGCCAGATCCACTCAAGGGATTAGCACCTGCTGGGAATGGGATTGGTTTCCAAAGGGCATTAAGTGGAACAGTCCGAGGAAAGACGGTCTCTGTGCTGCTTCTCCCCACCGGACAGATGGTGTCTGAGCCCCGGCAGGCAGGGCTGCCTGCTCGCCTTGGTGCCAGGGATGCGCTCGGGGGGCATGGGGGGTTCCCGCTGTCGTTTCACGGCTACGTGCCGCCGCGGTGCCGGGGAGCCCGAGTGCGGGACATGTGCCTCGGCGGGGTCCCAGGGCACGGGGCTCAGTTTTCACCTCGTCATGGCTCGTCTCGGACGTCACGGATCCTGTGCAATCGTGGCCTTGTGTAACCGTGGGGAAACCTGCACCGGGGAGATGTTCCGTCCTACCCAGGGGCTGAGCTGGTCGATGCCAACGGCTCTTCCCGGCTCTCAACTGCACCGCAAGCCTTGCCCCAAACCCACCCCACAGGGTGGGCAGCATTGGCAGAGCCCAGGGAGCAAGGCTGGGTGCAGCGATGGTCCCCGGGGGAGACTGGGCTCAAGGAAGGGCCGTCTGGTTCTCCTGCCTCGAGCCACTCGCCCGCCAGCATCCCGGAGGAGCAGCGGCCGAGCCTCCCCGCTTCCCACTTCAGCCCCAGCGCCCCACGGGGCTGCTGTAATTCTCACATGCCACTTGAATGAAAAAGGGGAAAGGGTGGAGGTGCAGGAAGAGGAGGAAGATGTGCTCATTCTGTTTTCACTTCCTGTTAGTCCACATGAAATCTCAAATGATTCAGGCCACCGAGTCCCTTTTAGCAAAATCCTTGCTGACTTGAGGGCACGGAGCGGAGTAGGCAGCTGATGCGGCAAACGCAGGAGAGCGCGGTGCAGCACGAGAAGGAGACTTTGTGCTCTGCCCTGGGCTCCTCCATACGTGTTGTTGCATGAAATAATCACTGGCTGGTGCACTGGAAGCTTCTAAATGAGGTCAGTTGCTCTAATGAACGACATTAGCTCTCCAGCAAGTTTAATACGCTGGTGAGCCACACCATTATGGGATGGAACACTTGCAACACAGCTGTGGTGGCTGATTTACAGGTAGTAACACCTCATTTTCTCCATGCTTAAGTCATATGTCACCCAGGGCCACACACATCCCCAGCTCCCACATCCCAGCCCAGACCCTGAGCCACGAGTCGCAGGCACAGAGCAGCACCACGCACTGCTGCCTGCCGCGTGCCCAGCGCTCACAGGGTCCCCAGCCCTCCCCAGCCTCCACGACAGCAAAACCCAGACGTGCAAATGGCACCAGCACCGTTTGGAGAACTAACGGAGTGATGCTGACAGCTGTCCTGCTCCACCTGAGCGTGGCATTAGCTGCATTCAAACCAAACCAGCTCCATGCCAGCCTAGGCCTCTGCTCCGAGCTTCCCCAGGAGCCTGTCATCCTCCAGCAGAGGAGAACACCCTTCCATGCTCCTTCGGGAAGCAGCCAGCTCCAGCAGCTCCCTCCCCTCAGGTGCACAGTCCCTGCACGGCTCTGCCCGTCGGCCCCTCGCACACCTCCTGGCACGAGCAGCTCCCGCTCCAAGCCCTGCCTGCTGCCGAGCTGCCACGTTTTGGAGTATTTGATTTCAGTCTTAAGAGCACCTGGCTGGCGGCAGTACAGGCAGGGAGAACCTCCCTGCTCTTTGCTCTTGGCCAGGTGGAGCACGGAGCAGAGGACACCTGCCTCGGTTTCCCCCTGAGCTCGGGATCGGGGCTGCAAGGCGGAGAGCTCCGGCTCCATCCGGGGCCGGGAGCAGAAAGGCTGAGCCCAGCCCTGCTCCCACCGGAGGCTCCTCATCTCCAGGGCTCATCTCCCCGAGCAGGATACTGATGCCAGAAGCCAGCTACTAATTGGATCTACTTAAATCAGAAGCTACGTCTGCAGACACAGCCGAAACGCAACCTGGAGCAGGAAGGAGGATAACGCGATAAATTCGAGCAGCTCTCCCAAGGGAATGGCACAGACCTGGAACTTTCCTCTGCAGACACAGCCTACCACCCTTCCTTGGGCACGCTGCGTGAGCGCAGGGGCCAGCGGTGGTCAAGAGAACAATCAGCCCAAAGCCTCCTGAAATGCCGCGCTCGCCCGGCTCCCCGCTCCCAGCAGTGGAGGGAAGGCAGACCAGTTCCAGCTCCGAATCCTGCTCCTCCCTCCTCGCTGCCCCGCAGGGGAGGCAGGCTGCAGCGCCGAGCGCGCTGGGTTTCCCATTAAAGAGATGCTGAGAGACAGCACCGGGCTGGTACACGTGAGCACGTGTCCGAGGGAAGGCACGGGCGGCTGGAGAGATGCTGGCTGCTCGGAGCTGCAGCGGGCGTTCCCGCCTGCGGGCAGTCCTTCCCAGCGCCGCTCGGCCCTCGCATGCTTTTTTTTGCTAACTAAATTAAACATGAGGATAAAATAAGCAAAATACCTAAAAATAAGAAATAAACCGAGCGTTTCTACAGCGCAACTAGGTCACGGCTCCCCAGCAGGCAAGTCGTGGCGGCCACGGCTCAGCCCCTCGGGCCTCCGGGGCTCAAAACCCACGTCTCTCTTGACAGGCTGCCTCCCGAAACCCACACCTGCTCCCCAGTAAGCCCAGCTGCAGCCAGCTGCTAACGGCTCTGTCTCCCAGCAGCCCTCTGCCCCTCGCTCCGCCGGGCTGTTCCGCTTCTGTGGCACGGAGTAACCCTGCTCCCCGGCCGACCGCGGCGAGTGCTGGCCCGGAGCGGCCCTGGTGCACCCAGCATAGCCTCCGCGTCCTCCCGCAGTGGGAAAGCTCTTGCCTGCCTCCAGAAAGCACGTTCCTCTAACTTAAGCCCTTGGCATCCCAAGGACGATCGGGAGCGGGACTTCAGAGAGATCCTGCATCAAACACCCCTCTGCACGGCCTCCCAGGCAGGGAGCAGGGAGGAGGAACGGTTTCCCTGTCCAAGGCCAGGGCAGCAAAACAAGGAGTGCCCTGGCACCGAGGGACACCGCTTCCCTTTCATGCCTCCATTATCTGGCTTAATCCTTAGTCACCCGGAACAATAGCGTTGAGGGGTGACATCCCTGTCCGGAGGGCGGAGGAGGAGATCCTCCTGCTCCCCTGCACCCCGCAGAGCGGAGCCTGCCTCCGCACTGGATCAGCTGGCAGGCAGGTCAACATCCCGACCGCTGTCGGGATCACTGTAGGGGAGAGAGCGGCCGCCCCCAGCCTCTCCCTGCTCCCATGGCACAAGCCACCATTAATTTCTCGCCTCTCGGTTCAGCAGGTCTGCAACGCTCCTCCAACTGATATCCATCCCTTCCCTTCCCCCAGCTCCTCCTGGGAACACTCCGGCTCCACAGTTAGCGGGGAAAGAGCTGCTAGAGAAATATTCCTTTAACATCAGGATGGGACTGTGCTTACAGCCACCAGCAGCTCCGTAAAAATCCAAGGAGAGCAGCTCAGGCAAAGGGCTCGAAGCATCATGCCACCATTCAGCCCATGCCCGGTGTGGGCTGCAGGGGTACCGCCACTCCCGGGGGTCAACCATGTACATGAACGGTGCAGGAGCTCCACCGAAATCAGGTACCCCGGACACGTCCAGAAAGCTGCAGCTTCCACTTGGGAAAAAAAGAGCCCGTTGCTCCCTCCCACCCCGCCTGCTGCAGCGGGACACCCCGCTGCTGCTGAAATGGGGAGTGCCCGGGGGGCACCCAGCTCCGGCGTCAGAGGAGCAGGATGATCACAGACTGACACGACCGAGAGCAGCTGCGAACACAGAGCAGCAAGAAACAGTTTGATAATTATTTCACGGGCCTTTCCAAAACGACGCTCCGTTCTGTGCGTGAAAGAACCTCAGAGTGCTTCAGGAATCTGAGTTCCCAGCGCCTCCCCGGGGAGGAAAGGAAACGCTCCCCCTTCTGCTGCAAGGCTGCGGGGTTAAGTGGGCTGCTCTGTATGGGCAGGAGCGGTGGGCGATGGGCAGGAGCGGTGGCTTCCAGGGCCTGCTCTAATCACAGCTCCAAGGAACGTAGTCGAAGCGCTCCGCACACACGGAGGCAGCAAGGAAAACAGGCAGGGCCCCGGAGAAGGAGAAGTGAGTAGATGGGGTTCAAAGCTCTGAAAACTCGCCTCTGCATCGCTCTGGGTCTAGTGGCAGGAATGCTCTGCGGGCCGGGCAGGAAGCTGCAGTGGAAGTCATTCCAATGGCATTTCCTGGAGAGCTCTGCAGAAAAGCCTCCCAGGTCGCAGGCAGAGTGCGGAGCTGCCAGGGACCCGCACACAGAGCCCAGATCTCCAGCGAGGATACGGCTACCTGGGACGCGGTGCCAGGTGGGACAGCCCGAGCCAAGACCCCGCCGGCAGCGATCATCCGGCAGTTCCCACAGTTCCCACAGCCAGAGAGGAACACCCAGCACTGGGAAGGGACACGAGGGACTCCGCTGGCAGGAGAAGAGGATTTTTTCATCCCGAGCAGGTGATGACAATGGGGGCATCACCTCAGCTGCAAAGGATCCTGACTGTGAAATAATTACAGAGGGCAAAGCGCAAAGCGACAGCCCGGCTTGAGTTTTGTAGCCCACTGGCTGGCACTCATCCCAAAGATGGCAAAGCGTGGCCTTGGCTATCCACGGCCACCTCCCTGCGCGTTGGCCAGCAGGTGAAACCAATGGCTGCGATCTCGGCCGGGATGAGCAGCGCGGGGGCACCCCAAAACCCGATGTTTTAACACTCCAACCGCAGAGCTTTGGCAAACCGCTCGCCCCGGAGCGAGCTGTGCTGCCCACCCGGTGTGACGCTGCGCCCCTTCCACGCGTGCCATGCACACCTCGCGCTCCGCTCCGGCTCTCCGGGCACAACGGCAGCAGTTGCATTGACCTCCCGCTGCCCGCAGCGCTCGGACTGAGAGGGCACGAGGATCCTGGGGCACTCGGGACCAGCTGAAGCGGTGGGCACAGGGAAGGCGTGGGCGGGATACCTGGGCGGTGGCACAGGGCCAAAAGCGCTTCTGAAGAGCCGAGAGTCGATGTCGAGCTCTCGACGTGAAGCCATTGAGAAGGCTGGAGCGAGAGCACGGGACAAAATCCCAGCTGCACAGTCATTATGACACCGGCTGAGTCATTTCCTATCGCTCAAGAACAAAAATTAAAAAGACAGAAAATGAGTTTGCTGCACTGACACCTTCTAAGGGTTTTCCCCAAGCAGAACCACAAGCTTCCAGTCCACCGCAGAGCGACACAACACGTGTGCCCTGGCACACTGAGCCCTGCACGGCCAGGGCCGGCTGGGAGCCCAGGATGTACGGAGCTGCCGCAGGAAGCAGCCCATCCTCCATCAGCACAGCCCAGTTTGTCGGGATTCCAGTGTCACAGACCGGTGACAAGGATGCTGTTTGCTTTCAGCCCCAGTCTGACACAGCCCCTTCATGCTGGTCCCCACCACACGCCCTGCAAACAGGAAACCTTTCGCCTCTGTGTCCACAGATCTACCTCCAAGCCCCCACGGAACATCCTCTTCAAATCCCACTCCGAATGTAGGTTTAGCCTTGAAGGAAGAGCTGTCGCCCACCGGAGGGTCGCAGCCAGGCGGAACACTGCTCGCTTTTTCAGCCACATTAAGCACGGTCAGTTCATCCCCGCCTGCCAGGCTCCCGCCTGCCAGGCTCCCTCCTGCCCACCCTGCACTCCCCCTTCCTGCGCTCCCACTCGCAAAATTCCTCCCCCTCCATGAATTCCGATCCCCACTGTGATCAATGAACTTCACAGCTAGTGGAATCCGGTGCTGGCCAAAGCGACTGCCTCAGGAAAGCGTCTCCTGTGGCTCTGACGGCTCACCAAGGCCCAGGGCTGGTTATTAAATGCCCCCCTTGGGTTCTCCTCGTTTGTTTGTTTTCCCGGTGCCAGACTGCGGAGAGGACAGCAAACCAAGGCTGGGCCAGCAAACGCAGCAAAATACACCCATGTGAACGCCACGGAGCGAGATTCACCATTTCCCCCCTCGCCTCAAAAAACAGCTTCTCAGGAAAACTGCTACAGCCAAGCACACAGCAGCCCCAACAGGCCCCTGCGAAGGCCAACCTGGACCCCGCAGCCATCCCACGCCTGCCTTTGTTCCACGGGTGGGGAATGAAGCGGAGCTCCCACGCGAGCGGGCTGCGACGGAGCCGCGCTGCTTCCCTCTTTCCGAGGGGCTTTCCAGGAAGAGAAGAGCTGCAGCGCTCCAAAACACAAACCTGCTCCCTGCCCAGCAGACCTGCCAGAACCTGCATCCCTCTCCCCGGGACCTGCCTGCTGCACCTCTCGGGAGAGCTTTGTTTGCGTGGGACGGGCGCTGACAGCTCGGATGCACCAAACGGGCTTCCTGTGCCCACGGGGCGGCAGGGGAGCGCCCGCTCCGGCACAGCAAGTGCAAGGTGGCACTCTCTTCTTGCAGGGAGAGCTGGCAGCAGGCCAGCGGTTTTCTCCCCGCAGCTGGAGTCGCGCGAGAGTGAAGCAGAGCATCTCCGTGCACGTCCCACGCACCAGGCGCTCCGCAGCTCCCACGGCCCCCGTGCCACCACCGCACCGTGCCATCCGTGGCTGCCTCCTGAGAAGGGACATGGTGAAACCTGATCACGGAGGAGGAAAGCTACTGCTGAGACATCAAACACCCACTGGGTTGAGGTTTGCAACAGGCTGGCAGCAGCCATGCTGCCCAGCCCTTTTCTTGCTGGTTGGTGGGGTGGCATCCTCCCCCACTACAGCCTTTACCACCCTCCCCGGCTCCCCGTCAGCCACTGGCACAGCCTGGCAGCAGCACAGCCCGGGCAGCACTGTCAGGAGCCCCGTTCAAGGTTAGAAGAAGAGAGCAAGGCTGCTACCCTGGATGGGAAACACGCTACCGGCGATCTTCAAAGCAAGAGCTGGTGGGTGGGTCAACAGAGACGAGTCCTGACCCCTCCGCAATCTGTTGGGCAAATATTTGCTCCAAACAATGAATTTAGAGACAGACACAAAAAAATTGAAGAGTCTTAACCGTGATGGTTGGGGGTGGGGAACAGAGGGAGGAGGTATTTCATTCCCTGCAAGCAGGGACCAGTGATTTTCCACCAGTGATTTAATCTAAATCCCCCAGAGAGTTCATTTACAAAAAATCAGATTGCATTATCGCCTAGGTCTCCAGGATACAGCCCGATCCGTCACTAACAGCAACAGCCACACTAGCTTGGAAACCTCAATTTGATCACTCAATTCCAAGACTAATCTGTGGCTTTAAAAGCCAAAGCCAGAGGGAGGGGGAAGGAACTCAGCATTTGGCCAGGGTTATCTGCAGGATGAGAGAGCTAATGGGCCAGACAGAGCCTGACGAAGCGGACAGCAGATCCCGGGTTATTAATCGAAACCAAGCTCCTCGGCCCGAGCAGCCCCACCCAGGCAGTGCCCCAGGGCGGCCACATTCCTGGAATTCCTGCACCCTGGGTGAACCTGCTCCCTCTCCCCGGGTGCACCCACTCCTGGGTCCCACTTCTCCGGGGTCCCGCACAGCCGGCCAGGCGCAAGGAGCTCCGCAGGGCTCCTGTGCAGGGCACAATGCCCAGCCAGAAGGTTCCCCTGACCCCTCCCCGAGGTGCAGGTCACTGCTGACGGACTGGGAGATGAACGGGGCTGGAGGGCCTCAGCTCACCAGCATGCCAGGGAGGCAATTCCCACCGCTTAGATGCTAACGTCTGACAGCGTGAACTCTTTCCAGTGGGCACCAGTAAAGGTTAACCAGCAGGGAATGACTAAGATGCAGAAGCAGAAAGAAAACTCGGACATCTGTAGGTCGCGTACCTCCCGCTGGCAGTCCCAGGCAGCAGCGCACAGCCGGACCCGGCATTTCAGGAATGCTTCCTGAAGAAATGCTTATTCATGTTAGTACCTCACCACGGAAAGCTTACGGGGTTTGCTGCTGGGGCAGCTGGGAGCATTGCTCCCTGCCAAGCACGAAGCAGCTGCAGGTTTAGCAGCTCCCCAGAGCAGAGGTTGCCCCCACCGTGGCAGCCCACCCACCCGGAGCTGCTGTGGGATTCAGTTCACCAGGAGCACGGCACAAGGCAAAGTCCTGTCTCCAGAATGAAGAAGTCGTTGTTCACCCGGCAGGAGCACTACACGCTCGGAGAGGAGGAAGCTCCACTCCCTGCTGTTAAATGACACTGGGAACACGCCTGAGAGCAAGGGCTCCTGCTTGAAGAACAAGCTTGGATGACGTTAGGCTTCCAACGGCTCTTAGGAAACAGGTCTTTTATTTAACATCCAGGGAGAAGGAGAACAAACAGGGACGGAGAAGGACACGTCTGAGTGTGAACCGTGGCACTGTGGTAGGCTGAGGCTCTTGGGGCACAGAGGGAAAGGCCGCACACCCCTTCACCTCCCCGCAAGGTCTAGGACAAGGACTAGCACAAACACCGCAGGGAGCTCCGGTCTGACCGGCACCGCTGCCGCGAGGGAGGGCGCAGGCAACCATCCCCACTGCAGGGAAGAGCTCTTACCCATCCGCCATTCTCCTGGATCCAAGGGTCTAGGTGGTCGGTCAAGTACGTGGTCATCCAAGCCACAATGCGTCCCACCAGTACCCGCATCTCCTTGACCACGCTCTCCACGCACAGGGCTCCTCCGAAGGAGAAGAACGCCACGATGCGACCCCAGTTCACTCCGTCGCGGAAGAGTTCGTTCACCACCTGCTCGAAGCTCTGGTACGCCGTGCCCAGGGTGATGTGGAGCTGGGAGGTGAGGTCGCTGAAAGCCCGCCGGTACCTCAGCTCGAACTCATCGCCCGCCTCCCTCAGCGCCTGCCTCACGGCGGCTGCCTGGACCACCTCGCGGACCTCCGGGCTGCCTCGGTGCACGGCGGCTCCGTTCACTACGTGGCTGGCGGGTGGGTGCCAGGAGGGGCTCCCGTTGAGGACGCCGTCCGTCTCGGCATCCTCCCCTGCAAAGTCCGTCCTGTTCTCATCCTCCTCCTCCAGCTGACTCCAGCTGTATCCCTTCTGCGAGAGCTTGTAGGAAACAAAGTCAATCACTAACTCCCGGTTCCTGCTGGACATTTTCACACCTGGGACACCCTCAATGAGTCCATGGTCCAGAGTACACGCCGATCAGCACTTAGCAGGTCCCGACTCCGCTCTTCTTCTTCCCAACCGACGGAAACATCTGACCTTTGCACAGACAAACACCAGAGGAGGAGAGAGGCAAAGAAACGGTTAACGCCACAGCTCTTAGACGCCCCCGTGCCGTTAACACCGACCGCGTATCGTCAGACTGAGATCACCCCGCGTCTTCATGCCGAGACTGGGGGCACCGGATCGAACCACAGAGAACCGACTGCAACACCCCCATCCCGGGAACCGGCCTCGAGCCCCAGCGGACCCCCCAGGCTCGCTCCAAGCAGAACCCAGCCCCGAGGTCTCACCGGGTGCAGGCACCGCCTGGCAGCCTTGGTCGCGGGCCGGGCCGGGGCGGAGGCGGCTCTCGTTCTGCCGGAGCTGCGGGCCGGCCCGGCCGCGCTCCGCCAGTCCCGGAGCGCCGCGGAGGCGGAGGCAGCCCCGCCCCCGCCCGCCCCGGCCCCGCCCGTTAAAGGGCTCAGCTCCCCCCGCCGGCGTTGCCCAACGGCGGCCGGCGGAAGCGGGCAGGCAGCGTTGCCCGAGGGTTACGGCAGCCCCGCGCGGGGCCTGGTTTGCCGGTAACGGCGGCGCAGCCCCCCCTGCCGCCCCGGGGGGTTAGCTCAGCCGTGCGCAGCCCCGCCGCAGGCAGCAGCCGCAGCCCCCACCCTCCCGAAGCCCGTCGCTCTCCGCAGGCGGCGGGGAGCCGAGGGGATAAAAGGCTGGACACCGGCGAGTCCTCGCCACCGGGGCCGGGCTCGCAGGCCACGGCCCGCCCGGGGCTGCCGCCGCCGCCCGGGCCTGCATCCTTACGGGAGCGATTCCAGCCGCTCGCTGCGGTTAGCAACGCGCTGCCGCGGGGGCCGGGCCGGTAGGACGCCGGTAGGACCCCGCCCCTCCCCCCCCCTCGGTAACCGTACCGCCCCTCGCGGCCGCCGTACCCGCGCGGGGCGGGGCGGCGAGCACGAGGCCCGCGCACGAGGGCCGGCACGGGGCCCGCCCGCAGCCGCCAGCCAATCCGGGGCGGGGCCTGGAAAAGGGCGCTCCTATTGGCTGAGTCGCACGTCGCTCACGGCCTGCCCCGCTCCGCCCCTCACCTGAGCGGCCGGTGGAGGGTTCCGGTCCTTCCCGCCCCTGCCCCGCGGGCCCGGCTGGCGGCGACGCCGGGGGTCACCGGGAGCCCCGCCGGGCCTCGGCCCGTTCAGCAGTGCCCGCGCTCCTTCCGCATCGCCCGCCAAGCAGCCGCCGCGCTCCTGGGCCGCGCCGGGGGGGTGCGGTAGGGTGGGAGGGGGCAAGAGGGGGGGGGCGGTGCGCACGCGCAGGGCGCCGCGAGGCTGGGGCGGTGCGCATGCGCGGAAAGGGAGCGTCGGGGAGAGGGAGGGGAGGGCGCCTGCGCGCTGACACCGGCCGCTCCGCGCATGCGCGAGGTTGCGGGGCGGAGGGTGGCGCCCTGGCGACCCCTGTCGGATGCCCGCGGGCAGCGCCGTGCGGGCGCGGCGGAGCTGCGGCCGCCGGTCCCGTTACAGCAGCTTGGGCTTAACGCATGATTTTGCGTGTGTCTCCGAGCGCCCGCAGCAGGGCCGTGCGGGGAAGGCTGATGCGGGCAGTGTCGAGGCGGCTGTGACGCCGCGGGTCGGCCCTCTCGCCGGTAAACTCCCACACCTCCCCCCCCCGTTAACCGAACGTGCTGTCTGGCTTCCTCGCTGCCGCGGGGAGTTCCATGCAGGATTTGGGGTAGCTCGTGTTGCCTAAAGGGCACCTTCCCCAAGCGGCGGGGAGCCCGGCGGGGCTCACTGGAAGGGGTCGGTGGTGGAAGCCGCCCGCCCTGAGTCAGGCAGCTGGGAGGAGCGGGTCTGGCGAGGGACAGCTGGCCCCGGGGGCGCGGGCAGGCTGCCTGTGCTTGCCCGCGGTGAGGGAGAGGCGGGGGCCCGCTACGTGCCTGCTCGGAGCCGCCAGCCAGACGCTCCAGCGACCACGTAAGGTACAGCCGCGGCACCGGGGCCCGGCTCCAGTGGGCCGCTGTCGCCGCTCCCGGGCCGCCTCTCCCCGCCCGGCCCTGCCCGAGGGACCCGCCTACCGGCAGCCGATTGGCCGCCTCCGCACACCACTCAAAGCGCCGTCTCACATGATTGGCGCTGCGCGCGTCGCGCTGTGCCTTGTGGGAGCTGTGGTTTGCTCCCGGCCTCGCCGCGGGGCGCTGCGCGCTCAGGAACTACGCTTCCCATCAGCCTTTGCGGACAGCACAGCTCTGCGCGGGGCGTGGTTTGCTCATCCGGGTCCTGCGCTTGCCCGGCGGCTCGCCCAATCGGCACGCACCGAGGGCGTGCCCTAGGCGTTGATTGGCTGGTTCGGACGGACGAGCTCTGTTTGAAATCCGTTAACGGCGGCGGGCGGAGGCGCCGCGCGGGGCGGCCGCGGCGCTGAGGTGAGTGGCGGCGGGCGGGGGCTTACTGGGCACCGGGCGTCCCCCTCCGGCCGCGGGGCGGTGGGGGGACGCTCTTGGCTCAGCCTCACCCTTCCCGCTTCCCCAGCAGGCGCCGTCCGGTAACGGCGGGCTGGGCCTCGGCTCTGCCCCGGGACCCGGTCGAGTCGTTCCGGCTGGGGCGGGTATAGGTGGGCTGCGGGCCCACCCCGCGCTCAACTATCGGTAAAACGGCCCCGGCCCCCGGCAGCACCGCGCGGTTGGGAAACGGAGGCGGAAAGCGGCAGGAGGGCGCGCTTGGGTGATGAGTGAGCAGCACCAGCGGGGAAGGAGAAGCTGTAGATCCGGTATTTGTGAAAAGTGTTTGCTTGGCCCTGCGCAGGGAAAAGCAGGGATGGCTGCTGATACTGGTTGCTGACATCACGCTGGAAGGGTTCGCGTAGTGGCGGGATAACTGCCTACAAGGCTGTGTCCCTAGAAAGGCAGTTTCCAGCCCCTTGTAACTGTCGGATTTACGTATTAGCCCGTAAAAAGCATCTGGGAATGCTGTCTAGATGATCATCCCTATGAAAGGGAAGGAAAGCTTTGGGCTGTAGGACAACAAAGAGGCTGCCGGACTGAATTAAGCGAGTTGCCTGCTTGGAGCAGCGTCCTGTGTTTGAACAGCAGTCGGTGTAGAGCGCCCAGCAGAAGGCACTGGGATTGCTGCAGCACATCGGCATGCAGGTTCCTTGGCCTTGGGGGAGCTTCTCTTGCTCATTCCTGATTGCCTGTCTTGGATTTTGAGGCATGTGGATCAACTAGCTTCAGGTTTGTCTGCTGATGTAACTGAAATCATCCTTTTTGTGTGTCTGGTACTTTTTTTTTCCCCTGCTTTCTGATCCTTAGGCGGTAAGATGTCGTCTCAAGTCGACCAGAGCTTATCTGATTACACAGCAAGATGGCGAGAAAGAGCAGATCTTCTGTGCGCCCTCCTTCCGTCCATCCCTTGCTGCTCTCCCAAAACCAAACTCCCCCATTCCCTCTCCTCCTGACCTCTCATTTCTCATCTTGGAACTCTGCTTCCTCAATTCTCCGAATCGTACAGCTGAGAGGGTCCCTTGCCCCGGGCAGTGGGTGCTGTTGTTGTGTTGCCTGATGACCATCAGCCTGTGCTGGCTGCTGCTCTGAAAAAAAGAGGTTTTTTGGTTCGCTGATAATTGGGCAGTGCTCCCTCATGGTGTGCCCTGTGCCGAGTTGCCCATGCTGCAGCCAGGCATGGAGGTACTCCTCCCCAGCCTCGTGCAGCTGAAATATTTTTGGCAAGAAATTACCGACGACATTGAGAAAAAGACCCTGTGATGGAATCGTGTCAGCGTTTTAAAGCTAATTTGGATTAGAGAGAGGTGTGAAGTTGTTCCGGAATACCTATTGCACTTGCCATTGGATCAGTCTTATTCTGGGATAGGAATGCTTGTTCCAATTTAGCTTAATCCTTTTTCAAAGCTAACTAATCTAAACTAGGTCAGGGCACTCTTCTGGAACGTGCCAAAGTGTAGTTACTCCAAAGAAACCTGCTGCTCAGAGGAGCCCGCAGTCCGTTCCGCTCCGGATACGGCCGTGGTGCTCCGTGCAGAAACTATGGGGCCGTGGCTGCGTAGCACGGTTAGGGCAGTGAGGAATTAGAAAGAAAATCAAGGTTTTAGTGAGGCAGTCACTTTTATCAAGGGACTTTGGGCTCTTCTTGAAAGTGAGAGGGCTGGATCTTCCTCCTTTCCTAGTGAGGGCTCCCTGGCTGGCTCGCTGTGAGCGCTGGTGTCGACATGGAAGGTGATGGATGTTGGGGAGGGCAGGGTCACGCTCGCAATCCGTGCAGGATTGCAGCGTGCCTGTAACCATGGCCAGTAGATGCACACGGTGCCTGCTAATTAGGCAACGTTCCCATTAACGAGAAGACGTTTCTGCACCTCACCTCTAGTGGGAGAGCGCCACAGTGGAGAGAGACAATCTTGCCTCCTGTCTTTAAAGACAAGATGGAGCTCATGGTGGTTCTGCCATCCAAATGACCACGGGGTGGTTCACAGTGCCACGGGGGCAGCCCGCGCTGTGCCGGGCTGGCCCATTCCGGTGGCAGAAGGCTGCAGTGGGCATGTCAGAGCGATAAATCATCGTAATGTCCCTGGCTGGGACCCTCCCGAGCCAAGCTGATGAGCGAGGTGCTCCCAGCAAGCTCCCGCGTGGGACGCAGGGATGTGGAGAGCTGCTGCCCTGAGTTCATCTGGCTGAAATGGGCCCTCTGGAGTGCAGCCAGGAGAACTGTTACCTCCCCGCTGGCTCTTTCAAGGAACTTGGTGGGTGAAGCTGTGGCATCGATGTGCTCCCTCCCTTTCCATCACTGACTATTCGCTCCCAGCCGGGAGGGAGAGGAGGAGGAGGAGGTGGGCGGTGAGGTCAGTGAGGAGGGTGCTGATGCTGTGAAAGAAGATGGACTTTACATAGGAAAAAGTTGGGAAGTGCAGCAGCGTCGCAGTGGGCACAAGTAGCTGGGAAACATGATGCCCGGTGCTCCCACTCATGGGCTGACTGGGGAGGGCGAGGGGAGAATGCAGATGACGCAGCTGGTTTTTGAAAAAGTAGCTAGTGCTGACAGAAACTTTATCTTGATTAAGAGTGGTAGGAAAACATTCGATTCCAGCCGTGTCTTGAGCTCGGTGACAGTTGGTTTTGGCTCCGACTCTCCCCATTGCCTTCTTTGGGTGCTGCCCTGGCATCTCTGGTGTGGAGCTGACCCCTCTCTGATGACGTTCTTCCCTTTAACTGTTGCAGTTCCGTGCTGGGGAGCAGGAGGCTGCTCCATGCAGCCATCCTCAGGAGGGTGGGCCGGTGACGGGGAACAGCAGTGATGCCTCCTGAACGCTGCTTTGATTTTCTCTTGGGCGTTTGCTTATTTATAGAGCATTTGGCCAGGCTGAGCCACGTGTGGTCTGCCCAGACACGTGGTTCAGGTCTGGGACTCTGTGGGTTGCGAGCACACTGCTTTAGAGTTGTTTGGCCTCCTAAAGCAAAGCTCAGGTGATTTCCTCAGGGGTGTTTTATGGCTCATCCTCGTGGGCTCTGCCTGGCAGCTGTGCGAGGTGTTGTGAAAACACCTGTGTCAAAAGATGATTTTTTTTTTTAATTTACAGTTTGAGGGTTTATAAGTCTGTCACTGGCTTTACTC
Organism: Tauraco erythrolophus; assembly: GCF_009769465.1. NCBI lineage: Eukaryota > Metazoa > Chordata > Aves > Musophagiformes > Musophagidae > Tauraco > Tauraco erythrolophus. Next base: position 16,873,590 of record NC_141482.1, read on the forward strand.
CTGTTCCGTTGAGTTTAATATCACCTGCTGACACAGGGACTCCTCCTGCTGTCAGTGCTCCACTAATTAACTGCAGGGACTGTTCCTGACACGGCGGTGCTGGGTTTGTTTATAGCCTGGCCAGCATCGGGCAGTGCCATGGAACGTGGCAAGGACCCTGCACTGCCCTTCCTACTGTTTGACCAGTAACAACTCTACAGAATTGTTGTACAGAACTCTCCTCCTCCTCTGGAAATCAGTTTACTCTGTTGAAGAGCACGTTTGTGTCATTAGTTCGGGTTTGTAGCCTTTCAGAGGAAGAAAGACTGTGTTTTGCAGAGCTCTGGAGTCAGCCTCACCATCAGGCTCTTGCTTCATCAATCTGTGCCCTGGTGGGGGTTAGATCTCTGCTGGGCATGGTGAGGGAGGGCAGAGTGAATCAGTCGCTCTCTGGAAAAGCTTTGTACTTTACTTCCTTCTAAAAAATACAATTCTAGCACCTACAGGTACAAAGAAACCTTCAAAATGTTGGTTTTTTGCTGATTTCGAACACGTGAATGTGGTAAGATCTCCTTAGCTTTGCCAATGAGCAGTAGAATCAAAAACTGCATCGCTGTGAGGTGTTGTGCCCAAAGGTGGGAGTTACGAGACACCAAAACGTACCAGAGGCTGCCCCGGTGTGTCTCTAGAAACCGCGCAGAGGAGGGGAGGTGGAGGATGATGAGGTGAAACCTCGTTGGGGTTTGGTGTCGCAGGTCACCTGTTGTCTGCAGGACTGCAGCCGTGCAAGCGGAGGGCTCGCGGGGCGGAGGTGAAGATGTCTCGCCCGGAATCTCGCTATTCCTTCGATGTCCCCAACCCTTGCATCAACTTTGCGACTCTTAGCGACGACGACGTGCACAATGCAGACTCCTGGTTTGGTAAGTTGCTTCCAGCTCCTTGATTTTTCTCTTTGGCTGAGGGCTCGGCGTGATGCTGGTGTTGGGCTGGTTTCTGTGCCAGTGGATTAGTCATGTTAACTGCATCATTCAGCAGGCATGGGGTTTTTGTTGGTTTGGTTTTATATTTAAACTTTGATTGTCATCTGTAACTTGACAGGTTACTTTGTTAACGTTGTAATGAGATTCTGGGGTATTGTCTAAAATTCCCAACGTAGTATATACTGAAAGTCTCTTTTTCCTCACAGACCAAAAAGCCAATCTGGAGAACGTGCCTCCTGCAGCAAACCTGGCAAAGGTCTCACAGAACAGCCCTGCTTTTTCAAAGCCCGATATTATTCTGTCTTCCGTGACATCACAAGGAATAACAACGAGTAAGCTGGCGTGGTACTGGGGGGAGAGAAGAAATTTTACCTGCTTTTCCCTGGCAAAACGAAAAGGCCTCTGCCTGGCTTTTGTGGAAACATCTTCATGTATTGCTGTCTCGTGAGGTCTCATGTGTTTTCCCTCCAGCATTTCTCTGTGCCTGTGTGTGAGTTGGTGTTTCACTGTTCTCAGGTGAGAGCCATGGTGAAGAGGATGGTGAAGCAGAATGTGTGCAGGCCACTGCGGTTCCTCAGAACATTGTGGGATCCCTGACAAGCTGGAGAGCTGCTGCTCCTGCAGAGGCCTCTCAAAGGTGAAGTGTTGTGTTCGGTTTGCATGAAGATTGATGATGGTGTAACTCAGGATCTGCAGTTCTGTTCTTGGGTCATCCTGTGGGTCTGAAGCTCTCCAGCACAGAGATCGTGTACCGGGACAGCTGATCTGCTTGCTGAGCTGGAGGGACGGTCTCGAGGGGTGGAAATGTAATGCAGTGTCTCACATACTTGTCAAATGAGACTCGGGAGCACTAGGAGCTTCTGGAATGTGAGGATATCTGAAACCGAAGGGGCATATAAAGTTTCTTTGTTTATATCTGCCTCAGTTGGGCAGAACTCGTTCTTGATACGAGTGCAGGAGGCTCTATATGCTCATATATGCTGAAAAATATAAAGTTTATAGATTGTGAAGTAATTCGTGCTGCATTCAGATTGTTGTGTTGAACACACGGTTTGCACAGGGAGCAGGTAGGACTTTAGTGCTCTGATTTAGTGTTGTACAGATCGTGTGTCTTCTCAGACTCGTGGGAAAACTCACGTGCAGTTTCTGTTCTGTTCTAGAGCGGGTAGGAGACAGGCTGCGAAGCAGAGAAAAACCCAGCCACGCAAACAGCCGGCTCGAGTCAAAGCCGAGAGGAATGCCGATGCCTTGGCTGATAAGGAAGATGTTCCACCCCTGAAAAAAATAAGAATGTACGTTATCAAAGCCCTCCTCTTTGGGGCTGGGAAGGGGGATGCAATTATTTCTTTGGAAAGGATTTCCACTTGGCTGAGAGGGTTCTCCCAGGAAGGTTAGGAGGAGGTGAACGAAACCTGATTCCTGATGCTGGTTTCATAAACAAGAAGAAATGGCTGTAGGGCCTGAAGGGAACACTCTGGAGGTGGAGATGTGAATGAAATGATCTTGGGTTTCTTAAGCTTCTTATTCCATACTTGGTGTCTGTCAGCTAGCTTTAGATTTGGCTTAACTTGTCCGTCAGGAAGTCAGCAGGCTGTCGTAAGCTATGGCCGAGTCACAGCTAAAATGTTTCTCAAATTAGCTTAACCACTAAGATACCCTATAGTGATAAGCTTGAGGATGGGAAATCAAAGTGTGATCTTCCAAGCACTGCTGTAGGTAGGTGAACTACAGGACACCTACCTCCTCAAGAGAAGCCTAAGTCCCAAAAACTCAGTCATTCACCTTCCCTTCTGCAGCCTTAGAGTGCCAGGGAAAGCTAGACGATCTCTGCCCGGGCCCGTGGCGAGGTAAGGCCGGTCCGGCGTGCCGCAGAGCTCACCAGGTGTTGGGATGTTGTGTAGTGGTGGGTTTCTGGTGTAGTGGAGGGTGTCCCTGCCCATGGCAGGGGGTTTGGAACTAGGTGATCTTTGAGGTCCCTTCCAACCCAAACCATTCCATGATTCTGTGTTGTGCACGGTGGTGAGAGCTGCAGGTGGTCTTTGACGTAGAGCACGGTTAATTGGAGTGGTGTGCTATAATGGTGTGTCACTTTAGTTCTAGCAGCAGGGAGAAGCTGACAGAAGTATCCACGAAGAGAGAGCCCCTGCAGAATCCTGACCTCTCCCCAGGGAGAGGGAGAAGCAAACTGACCATGCCCTCCACGCCAACAATGTTGAAGTAAGTAGCTTCCCAATGACTTGTCTTTGCTGATCACAGCTGATTTCGGTGACAGCCCTGTCGAGAGTATTTTCAGTTTCAACTTGGTGTGTGATGGTGTTGTGTTTAGCAAACACCAGATGAAGATAACATCAGGGTGAAATGTACTTTGCCACCCGAACCTGTGCAAAGGAAAGCTTTTGCTTTTAATTTGAGGAAAAATTTGTTCTTTCTAACGGGTGAAGCGTGCACACAGCGAAGGTGTGTGTAGGATAGCAGTTAGCTGCAAGCTTTCTTGAGCAAACAAAATCCAAACAGATCTCCTGGAAACAGTGTGCTTTTATAATGAATGATGCTTCTGCAGCAAAGTCAGAGATAAGCATGTTCCTTTGCACTAACGTCGTGCCCTGAAGCGGGAAGGCAGACCTCAGTCTTGAACGTGCTTCTGCAGGAGGACCAATCTTTCTGGCAAGGTGAAGAGTACAGAGGAGCAGGAGCTGGAAAAGATGCAGCAGTTGCAGCGGGAGGTTATGGAGCTGCGGAAGAAGAACGAGGAGTCTCTGAAAGCAGCCATTGCTGGAGCAGGTGGGCTCTGGCTGAATTGCAAATGGAAGTTGTGCTGGGCTCGTCTGGAGGGTGCTGCGTAGAGGTGTACGAGTACCTTTGAAAACAAACACACTGGATGTTTTAATAATTATTAGGATTAGGTGCCTTTTAATGTAGATCAGCCCCTAAACTGCCTGGAAACAGGATTATCTAGTTTTTGTCATGTTTTGAAAGGTTATAGATGAATTATCCAAAAGTTGTTTGAGTTATCGAAAAGTAATAACCTTCCTCCAACCCCCACCCAAAAAGGCTTCCAGACCTTAAATGCTCTTTTTCTTTAGGACAACCTGTGAAGAGACCTGTTGGTCAAGTAACAAAGCCAATTGACTTCCACTTCTGCACGGAGAATAGAATTAAACAACATGTGGAAAGCCAGCCTGGGAACGAGTACAAGGAACTGGACTTTGCAGCGGTCCTGAGAAAGCATCCTCCTTCTCCGGTGAGAACCAGAATGTTGCCAGCAGTCAGCTGACTGATCCTTGACATCACCTTCGTTGTGCTTTTGCAACACATGCTGCTGTTCACCCGCCAAGAGGGTTACTGTAGGAGAGGCAAGCGTTGTGCCAACGTAACTGTCGGCTCACTGCGTGTCTGCATCGCCACAGGACTTTTGAAAAGGGCCCTTTAGTGTCGTATCTTCTGGTCATTACGCTTCATGCTTTCATCTTCCACTTCATACTGAGTGGCACTGGCACAGGTTGCCCAGAGAAGCTGTGGCTGCCCCATCCCTGGCAGTGTTCAAGGCCAGGTTGGATGAGGCTTTGAGCAACTTGGTGTAGCGGAGGGTGTCCCTGCCCATGGCAGGGAGGTTGGAACTGGATGGTCTTTGAGGTCCCTTCCAACCCAAACCAGTCTGTGATTCTATGCTGTGATACAGTTCCCCATATGACTAGCTTGTGTGTGTTCAGACAATTAAGACTGGTGTCTAGTGTTAAGTGTCATCTTCTTTTTGATAAGGGGAAGGGACAGATACTGTGAATCAGCGGAGAAAGGAACTGTCATCAAACCATCCTACTGTTCAAAACAGCCATAATGACTGTAGTTTTTTGTCTCCAGGTGCGAATGCCAAAGGGACCCACTATCCCCAAACCTTTCAATCTGTCCCAGGGAAACAAAAGAAAACTCGAAGAAACCACGTCAGAATACGTGTCCCTTGCGGAGCAGGTAGAAGCGTTCCAAAAACGCACACCCTCTCGTTACCATCTGAGGAGCAGGAAATCTGATGAAGGTGAGCAGGAAATCTGATGAAGGTGAGCTGTCGTGGCTATGTCCAGCCAGGAGGCTCTCCACGGGGATGGTGGCAGAGCCAGAAAGATGCTTTGACTACTCTACTGAGCAAACAGTCTGTGTCTGTCTCAGGGCTTGCCATTAACTACTTGATTTGTCTCTGATTTGAATTTGCAGGTCCAGTTCCAGCAAAGTCGGCGAAGGTTCGGCTCACAAACCCCAAAACGCCGGTGCTTCTCACAAAGCAGCGCTTCAGACCTGCTGCCTGCAAAACTACAGCAGAGTTAGAAGCAGAGGAAATAGAGAAAATTCAACAGTAAGTACAGGCTTACTCCAGTCCTCCCAGAGAGAGTTGTGCCACATTGGAAATATCTTTCAGATGCCAAAATGTCACTAATCAGGAACACCCTTTTTGCGTAAAAGAATGAGTAGCATAAAAACATGGATATTCTTTTAGCTTGTGCATAATCCTGTGGCTCTGATTGCAACGATGTGAAAAGCTGCCAATTCGTTTCAAAGGAGATGTTCTTAGGAGAGCTGATTTTGGGTTGAGTACGTTTCATTTTTGGTTGAGCAGTACAGCCTGCGTGCACTTCAAAAGTCTCCTGTAGACCGAGCCTTGGATTTCCAGGAAAGCAATCCATAAGGTTTTCCTTAACATCTTGCTGTTTCAAAACCAAAGGAGGAGTTGCTAACCAGAGCTGTGCACCATGTAACGTGTGTGTGTGGCACAACTGCTCTGTGCCCGACCATTGCTCTCTCGTGCTGTGAGAGAAGCCATTTGCTAGAAGCTGCATCTTGCCATGTACACCATGTCGGTGACTGTCTCTGTCTTCCCTTTGTAGGTACAAATTCAAAGCACGAGAACTGAATCACAAAATCTTTGAGGGTGGACCACTCCTGCCCAAGAAACCCCCTGTGAAGGAACTCACACAACCCATTGGGTTTGAGCTGGAAATTGAAAAAAGGATTCAGGAGCGTGAGAGTAAGAAGCAGCAGGAGGAAGAGCACTTTGAGTTCCACTCCAGGCCATGTCCAACAAAAATCCTGGAGGATGTTGTGGTAAGAAGTTTATTAATACCCAGACCTGGGAATTAGTACTGAAGTGGCAATTAGCTTCAAAATGTCTGTATGGAATGATATAGTCCATAATCTTCAGTAAACCCTGTTGTTGGGTAAGAACCGCAACGGATACATACTGTGCTGCGTCGGGTTGTTTCTCTGTAGTGCTTTTCCTTGGCACTTAGGCTTGGGTAACGCCTTACTGGCTCTTCTGAACAGGGTGTTCCAGAGAAGAAGGTGCTTCCTGTTACGGTCCCCAAGTCTCCGGTCTTCACCTTGAAAAGCAGAACCCGAATGCCTGGCAGAGATGAAGAAAAGGTGACTGTTGTGAACGGGCTGTAGTCGAGCCTTCTGGCCCCACCATGGTGACTGCCTTGGCCAGCCTGCCACACCTCTGCCAGCTGAGCGTGGCGGTCTGGTTCGGTTAGCCCCTTCCCTCCCGTTGGGCAGTTCCTCCAGCAGTCGTCTTTCTCCGTGCCGCTCCCTTCGAACGGTCTAGTTGCTGCTACTCATTTGACAGAAACTGAATTATTGCACAGAATTAAATAACTTTGTTTAAACATGAGGGCACTGACTAGGCTTTCAGAGGTGTTCCTGCTATGGAGGAGGAAAGTAAACTGCTTGGACTTGTAAAGGGCATTGCTCTTTCCTGTTCTGTTACTGCACGTGGGCTGTCTTCTCCCCCCAGTCACTCCAGATCCGTGGAGATGGGGAGCAGGATTCAGAATGCATCATGATCTTCTTGTCCCTCTTGTGCAGAGGGTGCTAATTACAGTCTAATTTAGATGAGTACTAGAGCTGGTAGTGGTTTGGAAAGAGGAGGAACTTGACTGTGGCTCAGGATGCCTGTAAACTGGTACTTTTTGGATTAGTAATTTTTGCAATGCCTGGAGTGTTTGCTTGATGCCGTTGTGACCCCGTTAAAGGAACTCTGGTATTCATGGCTTTGTTTGGCAGGAGTTGTAGTCTTTCTACAAAAATCTGGTGCTGTGTCAGGTCCTAACACTAATATCCCTTTAGGAAAAAGAGGTAGTCCCCGTGATCAAAGCTCACCCTATGCCCCATTATGGAGTGCCCTTCAAACCTAAGATGCCAGAGCAGAGGCATGTGGAAGTTTGCCCCTTCTCTTTCGATGCCCGTGACAAAGAGCGGCAAATACAAAAAGAGAAAAAGATAGAAGAATTGCAGAAGGAAGAGGTAAGAGCTGAAAGCTACCTTGGATTCTGCTCCTGAAGTAAAAAGGATGTGGCAGGACTGGCTGCTTGCTGTTCTTCCAGACTTCCAAAGCTTCCTGCCTTTGAGGAAAGGGCAGGAAATATTTCAGGTTGTTTCTTTCAGATGCCGAAGTTCAAAGCGCTGCCTCTGCCTTACTTTGACCACGTTAATCTGCCGGAAAAGAAGGTCAAATCCCCAACTCAGCCCGAACCCTTCCATCTGCAGATCGACGAACGGGGAGCTGCCAAGCTGCAGAGCTGGAAACAGCAGGTAGGATGGAAAAGGTAACGGGGATGGGCAGGCTTAAAGCAGCTAGTGGGGTTGTGATTGACTTCCGAAAGTGTCCTGCTGGAGTTGAATCAGGATGTGAGTTTGAGCAAGGAATTATTCCGTCCTTGGCGTGTGACTCGTGCTGTGGGTTGAGGATTGGTGGCTTTCTTTTTGTCCTTTATGGCTAGTGATGGGACTGACCACAACTGCATCAATGGCTGTTGGGTCCCTTTGCTGACCACCTCTGTGCTTGGGGATTTATTGACACGTAAATGATATACTGCTTTTCTCGTGTGGGATCTGCAGTGGACACCTGAAACTTTCCTCAGCCCGTTTTTGGCAAAAATAACTGGCAGGCAACAAGTGACACAACTTTTTGGCTTTGATATGATTTTCTAAGCAAATAACTTGATCTCAAGTCAAACAGGCTTTTCCAGTGTTGGGAATGCTGAAGTCTGGGGGGGTGGAGAGGTGGTCTTTTCGTGATGCCTGGCGCTTGATGGGCTCTCTTCTCTTGCAGCTTAAAGAAGACTTGAAGAGGCAGAAAGAGGCGGCGTGTTTTAAAGCTCGTCCCAACACAGTGGTGTATCAGGAGCCTTTTGTGCCCAAAAAGGAAAACAAGCTCTTATCAGGTAGAGGTACAACTGGTTGCTACACAGGCTTGGCTGATAACTCTGTGCAATTAAATGATGTTTAGACTGGCTGCTGCCCCTTCTTTATCAGCACAGCCAATAGTGCCTTGCACTTAATCAACTAATTCCCTAACAGCTCGTGTGCCCGGGGAGGGAGGGAGCTTCCTCTCCACTGCCCCCCTGTCCTGCGCTAACGTGGCAGCTGTATTTAGCAGCCATGCCACAATTGGCAGATGATTGATGTGTGCCAGCTTGGGATGAGGGTAACGAGTGTGCAAGGAGCTCCCTGTAGAGACAGCTGGCATTTCTGCAGCAGCTGTCAGTCTTTTCCTCCTGTATCTAACGAGATGAAGGCATCTACAGCTTAGGGTAGACTAAGCCTCGTAGGGTATAGAACCAGCCAAAACCTTGTTTGTACTAACAGTTGTGTGCTTGCTCCCTCCTGTGAGGATGCCCGTGGTGGGGTAACATCTGCTGCTTGCCTTTAGGAGTAAGGTTTTCTCTTTTTCTGAAGCCTGGAGGTGTCTACTAACTACCCTTGCAAGGGGAAGTGCTCCAGAGGGAGGCTCCGCTTTACCTGGCTGTCTTTGCACCAATGTTGTCTCCTCTATTTCTAAACTTAGAGAGCCTTTCTGGTTCTGTAGTTCCTGAAAGCTTTGAGCTGGCAACGGAAAAAAGAGCGAAAGAGCGGCAAGAATTTGAAAAGCGACTGGCAGATCTAGAAGCCAGGAAGGAAAGGCATCAAGAGCGGATCAGACAGCAGCAAGAGGAGCGTGAAAAGGAAGAAGTTGCCAAGCTAAGGCAAGAACTGGTAAGTGAGCTATTTCTGAGCAAGGGCTGTAAAGTATAACCCAAAGGGATGTGTGAATATACCCAAGGAGCTAATGTCAATGTCGAGCTGCATTAAGACTGTCTTTTCAAGTTTCCTTGTTGCAAACTGACTCCTCGTTAACTTTACAGCTGGTCTTTAAAAAAAAAAAAAGTAAAGCAGCTCTGTTGAGGTGGCTGATTTTTGGAGCTATACACACGTGGTCCCTGGAGCAGAATGAACTTTGTAAATCCCACAGCCCCAAAACATGCCTCGCCTGCTCCTGGTGGCTCATCCCAGTGCCCTGGGCAGCGTGGTAGACTTGTAGACAGACATGGGCCTTCATCCCACTGATGGCTCACTGGAGTTTCAACTTCGTAACTGCAACAGTTTGCTTCATTTTGTCCTTGATTTTTATTTTTTTTTTTAACAGGTTCACAAGGCAAACCCAATACGCAAATACCGCAGCGTAGAAGTGAAGCCCAGTGATCAGCCACTGACTATGCCGAAGTCTCCCAACTTCTCAGATAGGTTCCGGTGCTGATATGCCTCCACGTGACAGTAGGAGGGAGATGCCATCCCTCTCCACTCTCTTGATACACAGAGAGGGAACCGTTGTTTTTATGTGACTGCTCGGTCTCAGCTCCTACGCTTGGTTCCGTTATTGTTATGTTGAGTAGTTTAACTCCACCTGAGGCAGGTGGCTGAGGCACAGTGTACAGGCCGTGCCGTACCGTCTCCATGGCCTTGCTTCATATCTAGACATCTTGTTCTCTAAAGACTAAACCAGGTTTTGATATTGTATACAAATATTGTGTACCTGAACTAAATAAAAATTCCTAATCTGATCGCCGCCTCTTCCTAGCGGGCCGAATCCCTCTCCTGCAGAAGAGTTTTTGGTAAAGGGCAGTTGGTGAACGTACAAGAACGTGCACATCTGGAAGAGCTGGCTTGTCTTTGTACACCCAAGTATTGGTTTCAAGTCTGTTTCTTAAGCTTTTAGTCTCTTAAGCTTGAATTGTGTTAAGTAACGTGGCTTCTGCAAGCCAGCGTAGGGCAGGTCTGACCTTTCTTGCTGATGTTTAGGCTAATATCAATCTTGCCCACATTTAAAGTCGCTCTGTGTGTGTGTGAGAGCATTAAACCTTCTGCTCTTTCATAGCTGAAGTCATTCTATTTGGGGAGCCACTTAACTGGCAAATGACTTGCTGGAAGCTGCCCCCTGGCTCCTGCCGCACGGTTCTCTTGGCTGAAGATGCTCCATCCCTCAGCCTGCCTCGCACAGTTGGAGCTAAATATAGACCAAACGCTCCAAGGTGCTGGAGGACAGAACTTCCAGCCTTGTAAAGAGGTGATCAACGTGAGATCAAAACGTTCTAAGAATGATTTCTTACCTTGTAAGACTGTTTTAGGCCATTCCTTGGACTTGTCTTTAACAAGAAAGCTCCAGCAGGCTGTGTGAGGGCAAGGAGGAGCTGGGGGCACAGCTACTCCAAGCGATGCTCTCGGGCACCACTGCTGCCCGCTGCCATGGCTGTGGTGCCATTACCTGTTCCGCTAACAGGCGGTTGTGTGAAAAGGGATGCATGAAAAAAGGCTGGTGTGGCAGCTCAGTGGAGCTGTGCTCCTTGGCACAAAGAGCAGGAGCAAGCCCCTAGTTCAGCCTTGGAAATGCAGAAAGCTCGTTGGGCTGGCTTGGCTGCTCGTGGCTGTAACAACATGGAGGCTTTGCCTCCCCTGTGTTTGTGGGTCTCATTACTTGCTAGAACCAGTGTAAACTGGGCTGCTCGCCACTGTTATGGTGCTGAACAGAGGAAAATATGGGAAACTTGGAATTAATGTGTCTGGGTAGGACAACTGTTTCTTGTTGGGGGTTATGGCAAGCATTTGCTTTCGTTTCCTCTGAATTTGGGTACCATTGGAGAAATGTTCTTAAGAGTGTGTGGCCTTTTACCGGGATTTTCGTCTGGGGGGAGGGAAGAGGGAGGTCAAACTTGTTCGGTGTCAGACTCCGGCCGAGGGGTACTGCCTCGTTATCCCTCCCGAAGTGTATCAAGCAGTTGCTGCTGGTTTACTTCTAATCTGAGACGTGACAGAGGCAGAAAGTCCTCAGAGAGCTAAATTCCAAGACAAACACTCGTTGTACCTGAGGACGATGTTTCTGCAGGAATTCTCCGAAAAAGTGCGATGCTCGAGGGACATCGTTGCAGAGCAGCAGCTGCGGTGGGCAAGTGCCCTGTGCGGCTGCGCTTCAGAGAGCACCAGCCTCAAACTTCTGCTCTGCTTGGGCTGAAAGGGTGGAAAAGCCACTGAAACACGAGGATCATTCCGATAAAAATGAAGGTACGGTGCAGTTAATAACTGAGGAACTGGAGAACAAGGTATTTTGGGGAAGCGTCTTGGTGCTGAAGGAGGAACGACCCTGCGGCAGCACGGCCTCTTCAGAACGCTGAGCTGAGAGGCACGGCTGCTTTTCTCCAAAGTTTTGGCTTTTCCTTCCGTTCTCTTGAGGCTCTTTACATGGCAGTGGCAGAGCTGGGCCCCACGGGCTGACCTGGTCATCCAGGATGCCCTGGGCAGCGTTTTGCCAACAGTCCCGTGTCGCTGAGCTGAGGGTGGCGGGGGATCGTCAACAGCAACAGCCCGGCTGGAAAAGCTGCTTGTGCCAGGGACCCTGACAGCTCTGCTCATGTGAGCTTTCCGGAACGACCGGAGCAAGAGGAACTTGTAATCATCCTCTTCCTCTGCGTGGATCTGCCCAAAGGTGTGCAGATGCACCCTTGGTCTGCCTTAACCTTATTTCTGTCTTGGAGCAGCTGGACAGGGACGTCGCAGGACCTCGAGTGCGCAGTCAAGGAAACTCCTGCTGCAGCCTCGAGTGCCAGCGCCGCTGGAACGGGCAGCGTGTGGGCAGCAGGAGCAGCAAATATTTCTGGTGAGTCAGAGGAAAGCCTGACTGGGGATGAGCTGGGGAAGAACGGAAAGGCGAACAAGATAACGGCTGCTGCGCTGGAGCGGACGCTGATCCCTGAAGGATGGAGCAACTGGATTTCTGAGACAGCCTCACGTGGCCTCTGCTACCTGTGGAAGGGTTTGTGTGCCTGGCAGCTCGTTGGGTTTTTTTCCTAACGGTATCATTTGGCCTAATAAAAGGTAATGCCTCTTCCCGCAAACACCGTCTCCTGCATTCCTCATACGCTGGCAACTTCGTGGAAGGGAGCCTGGAGCTGCCGTGCCCTGCGAGGGCATCGGGCGCTGGGCTGAGACCTCGGGAGGTGGCCAGTGGGTTCCCCAGGGTGGTGGGGGCTCGGTGTAACCTGCCCTCTTCACTGGGGGGAAAGCAGTGACATGGTGGAAAAACCGCTCTGGTGTAGAAAGATGCGGAAAAGATGAGAGTCCCGGAGGAGCTGGATGGTGGTTCAGCTGGGAAAGAGTGGCAGGTGATTTTCCCAGTCCCAGTAGAGAAGTGGGAGAATAATGAAGTCAGGAGACTGGGATTTAACCGAGTGCTGTCTCAGAATCCCAGAATTCCTCTAGAATCGGGGTGGGTTGACAAACTGATGTAAAAATCTCTATTCTTGCTGTGTGGATTTTGCAAAAAAAAAGTTCTCATATTCCAGAACTCAAAACTCATCAACTTTATCAATGTGCTGTGGGAGAAAGTGGGGCTGGAAGCTCTTCTGATGATGGGGAAAAATCCCAACATCACCTTGATGGGACCTGCCGTGACATGAGTGCAGCTCACCCGGGACAGTCCTGGGCACCCATGGAAGCAGTTGAGCTGGTGCCCACGTGCCCGCGTCGCTCTGTGCCGGGACAGGGGGACGGTGGCTTGTGTTACAGGGGCACGGCCGGGACCCAGGTGGGGGTGGTGTTCTCGCCCGCTCTGCCGCTCGATTTAGACGGGGTGTAGGGTTTCCTGGAGGACGGGCAGGGCCCGGGAAAAGCGTAAAGGTTAAAGTGTGCTGCCGCAGTTGTGGCAGCCGCGTCGCCAGGGAACCGCGTGCTTGATGCCCTGCCAGGTGTCCCCAGGACAGGCTGTTTTCCAGCTGCAGCCAATGTGGGCTCCGGCTTCAGTTCCTGAATGGGGAAGGAAAAACCTCACAGCCTGAGAAAGCCGGGTGGTGGGTGGTTTGTGTGTGTGCTCTGCGGAGGCCCAGAGCGCCGCGCTGCTCCTTGGCATGCGGGATTTTGGGCCAAGGCATCCGAAATCCTGCTGCGCAGCAGCCGTCGCCCTTCCGTGCTACAAACCTCTCTTGCGAGGAGGCTGGTTTCAGTTTATTTCCCTTTGCCCACCAACGAATTTTGTCTGGAGCTAGTGCCATGCCACGGCACGCTCATCCTTCACGCACACCGCCTTTGGAGAACCCTTCCCAGTCTTCCCAGCACTGCGGTGCCCGCTCCCACGGCTTTGCTTCCCCACCTTGTTCCGAGGCTTCGTGCCTGGACACCAACCCCGTCCCGCATGTGAGATGGCAGGCACCTGGGGAAGGCTGGAGAGCTCCCAGGCAGGCGGTCCTGCTCTCCTTGGAGGATTTTATCCCAACTTTCACTGCACCAACTGTTCCAAGGGGGCCGTGGGGCATCACTGCGGCATGCAGGCTCCTGCTCCCCTGCTTGGTGAGCAGATGGGCTCCTTCCACCCAGGGCTTGCCGGGAGAGTGCGGACCGAAAGCTGGTGGAGCCATGGCACCACGGGCGTCAAGTGACACTGGTGGTCTCCAGGTGCCCGGCAGCCCTCAGCCAGAGGAGGGGAGAGGCAATTCCAAACTGTACGTTGATGATGACAGTCGGTGGGCAGAGTCCTGCTGCCCCAGGTACAATATCTTGCCAGTTATTCCTGCTGGTGCACCCTGTGGAGGCTGAGCTGGGGGACTCCTGCTCTCCACGGAGCGGTGGCTGTGCCAGGAAAGGGCAGCGTGGGTGCCACGGTCCCTGAGAGTGCGTACACGACTGCCAGGCACTGCTGGATGGAGCTGCACACCCGCTCCTGCTCCATCCCTCTTAGTTCTCAGCATCTCCCAGGTCCTGCCACTGGTCTCGGGGAGAGGGAAGCTCTCCAGACTCACTGAAGCCCTGAGTCTGAGCTGTGAGGGTGGAGTGGGAGAGCCTGGTGCCCGCTCAGGACCCCCTACCTGTGTCCTGTCAAGCAACGGTTGCTCTTCCGGTGAGGTGGTGGTGGGTGCCTGAGATGCTTCTGCTCCTGTGCCACTGCTGGGGGCCACTGGTTTTGCTGTCAGGACTAGCTGGGCTCTGGAGGACGGAGCTCTGGGTTTGAGCTCCGCTTTCTCCTTAGCTTAAACCTCACCTGCACCCCAGGGCTGTGAGCTGCTGCCGAAGCCCGCAGCAGCAGAGGAAGAAGAGGAGGTGTGAAGGCTCCCTGTGCCTCTGCTGTGACCAGGGTGAGCCACGGCAGCACCAGCTCCTTCCCTTTGCCCTCCAGCCACCATCCGAGGCCGGAGCAGCATCTCTCCCAGCTTGTACTGGCCTTGGGCTTGGGCTGGCTGGGGGGCTTGGAGGAACCTTTTCTGTTCTGCAGCAGCAAGAACGACCTTGGACCCATCTGCCCCGATGGCTGGTTACTCCAGCATGATGCTCAGGGCCTTTGTGCCCAGCAGCTGCCCACGGCCAGGGCGGGGAGGTGGCCGTGGCCCTGTCCCAGCTCGTTATGCTCTCGATGCCACGTGTGACCCACAGCTCCCTGGGCAAAGCCTGACCCCAGCCCATGGCACACAGGGAGCTGGCGGCTCGCTGGGAGCTGGCATTTGATGACATGGAGCAGTGCTGTCCCTTCCTCTGCTGGGATGGTGTGGTGTCCCCTGGGGAGGTGAGTGCCACTCCTGGGCCACCACTGCTGCCTGTGCCAGTGGCCCCAGCTCAGCTCGGCCGTGCCCAAGTGCCATGCGGGAGCAGCCGGGCTCGGCGTCTGGCAGGACCTGAGCCCCACGTGGCCGCAGGACGGAGAGCTCGGGAGGAGAGACCCGGCCGTCAGCTGGCAGGGGCCGAGGCTGGGGGAGCCCATGGTAACCTCAGCCTCCCCGGGGGCACCCGGCCAGCCCAGCCCCGAGGAGAGCCCCGCTCCTCCAGCAAGTGCCAGCGCTCGGCCCGTCACTGCCCTGTCCTGCCCGGCTGCCGGCCGAGCCCTGTGAGGAGCGGGGTGCCCTTGCCCACGTCTGGCTGGGGCAGCGGGGTTGGAAGGATGCCTGGTGTGGGGCTGCGTGACCCCCAGCAGCCCCCACCGTCTCTTTTTCTCTCCCTGGGAGCTGCTCTCGCTGCATCATCACCCATCCCTGAGCCCCAGCCCCCCCTGTCCCCCTCAAAGCAGCACTAGCTGTGGGTGGGGGGCTGAGCCTCCTCTGTCCTGCGCAGGCTGGCATGAAAAAAATGGATGTTCTGGGGCTTTAATGGTATTATCAGAGTGCTTGTGCTGGTGATGCCCATGCACAGCCTGACCCCCCCCCCCCCCCCCCCCCGCAGCCCCCAGTGCCTTTGTTTCTCTCCCTGATCCCCAAAATGCTTCATTTTGCAGGAAATTGGAGTGTTTCAACTGGTTCCCAGAGGAGGCTGCAGCCACTGGTCGGTGCCCGGTTCCCAGCTGTGGGTTCTGCTTCAGGGGCTGGCAGTGGTGCCCAGGGCCGGTGGTGCACTCAGTGCCACGTCATGCCCATGGAGCACAGGGTCCTTGGGAGCCGCTGTCCCCAAGGGCTGGCACCAGCGGGCAGAGCCAGCCGCAGCTCAGGGGCACGGGAGGCTGGCACCGTCACTGGCCGCTCCCAGCCACCATCCCCATGGGGTGGCCAGTGGCCACCTCGTGTCACCTGTGGGCACCTTGGAAGCACTTGGCCACTTGGTCGGTGTCTGGCTCGGCCAGAACACCCTCATGAGATGTTTCTGGGTGCTGCTGTGGCTGGTGCCAGCCCTCCCTGCGGTGCCACACCAGGGCACGAGGCAGCTCCATCCCCTGCACCGTGTCTGCGCGTCCCCGGCCCGCGGGGCAGGGGGAAGAGTGGCGTGTCCTTTGAACGGGCTCCAGCAGCAACAGGTGCTGGGAAAGGCGAAGCGGGACGGCTCCCGCTGCTGTAAAGGATCCTCCTCTGCCCGCACTAATCCGGCTCCGTTACACCCGGGATAGAAGAGGCTGCTCCCTCCGGGCACTGCCACAGTGCGGATGCTGCCCTCCTGACTGCCCTCTGCGCCGCGACCCAGGTAAAGGGGCCGGGGGGGGTCCCCACGGCCGCCCGCTCCGGGTATGGCAGTGGGGGGTACCAGGGAGAGCGGAGCCCCCGGCCCCGGGAGGAACGTGCCGCCCCGGCGGGCTCCTCGTGCTGAGCTGTGGCACGTGGGGCTGCTCAGCCCCGGGCTGCTCTGCTACAGCTCCCGGTCCAGTGAGACCAGCAAGCGGCTCCCCTGATGCTGGGATGGTCGCTGGTGGGTTTATTCTGGGGCTGGGCTGTCCTGGGCTCTGGACGGTGGCGCAGGGGGGGTGTCTTGGAGCAGGGTGAGGGGAAGTGGCCGGGCAGGGACGGGCAGCGGAGCCTGGGGCAGAGGCAGAGTGGGGATTTGGGATTGGATGCTGGGCTGGAGAGGCTGGGTACGTGGGCACTGACAGGTCCCCTTGGTGGGACCGTGCAGGCAGGAGCTGTGGTCACCACCGGGCAGGGGACGGGCAGCGCTGGTGGCCGCTGGGGCCAGGGGTCCCCGCGGCCCCTGAGCAGACGGGGCTTCGCCCGCATGGCTGGACCTGCCTGTGCGGGTCGGAGTGGGCGGCAGTGGGGCCATGCCAGGGATACTCACCTCGCCTGATCCCCACCGCGCCAGCCTGGGGCCGGAGCCGCCATGTCCTGCCCCGCTGTGGGGAACGTGGCCTTAAATTGGCACCCTGGCCGCACCGCGCCGGCTGTTTGCGCGCCGGGGGCCCCGTGGCAGCGACAGGTGCCGGCGTCAGGCCATCGATCAGTCACCGAGCAGCAGATATCGGGGCACAATGGGACGGTGCAGGGACTGGCGACCACGTGGGGCCCCCGGCTCGGTGCCACCAGCCTGGGAGCTGCCGGCTGGGCAACAGGGGCACGGTGCCCAGCTGGGTGGCAGCAGCTTGCCCCTCTTCTGCAGGAGCAGAGCTGCCCCCCGAGTCCCGCCATACCCCTCTGCAGGGTGTTGGGTCCGGGGAGCCCTCAGCTTCCATCTTCTCTCCCGCAGGAGCCTCGCCGAACCGGGAGCACCTCAGAGCAGCTGCCTCCGGCCCGGAGAGTCTCCATGGAGCAGGACGGTGGAGCGGGCAGCGCGCCCGGCACTGGGGGGGCTGATGGCACAGCCCTCCCCGAAGCAGAGGGCAGCGCAGCCCCAGCGGCACCCCAGGCTGCCCAGCCCCAAGGGGGGAAGGCGGCACCCCCAGAGGGGACGGTGGCGGCTGCCACCGAGGTGCAGGATGGAGGAGGGAAGGACGAGCCTGGGCAGGAGAAGGCTCCGGCTGCTGCCGCGGCTGAGGACGGAGGGCAGGCAGGGGCTGGGAAGGAGAAGGCTGCGGGAGAGGCCGGAGGAGGGAAGGCAGAGCCGGCGGGGGAGACGGCCACGACTTCTCCGGAGCCCCAGGATGGAGGGAAGGCAGCGCCGGCAGACAAGGAAGCATCAGCTGCGCGGCACGATGGAGGGCAGGCAGCGTCTGCGGAGAAGGTGCCGGCAGCCACCGAGGCCCAGGATGGAGGGAAGGATGAGGTTGGGATGGAGAAAGCTCCGGCTGCAGCAGAGGCTGAAGGAGGGCAGGCAGCGGCCACGGAGGGGAAGGGCCTGGCTGGAGCAGGGGCTCAGGCCGGAGGGAAGGATGAGCCCGGGAAGGCACGAGGCCCTGGTGGGTTAGAGGCTGAGGGCGGTGGGAAGGCAGAGCCCACGGAGGAGAAGGCTCCGGCTGCAGCGGGGGCTGAAGGAGGGAAGGCAAAAACCGACGGAGGCAGAGAAGAGCCTGCAAAGGCGAAAAGCACGGCTGCTGAGAAGGAGACAGTCCCGGCTGCTGCGAAGGCTCCGGACGGAGAGAAGAAATCTGCAAAGGCAGAGAAAAGCCCAGCTGATAAAAAGCCTGCGAAGGAGAAGGCTCCAGCTACCGTAAAGGCTCAGGATGGAGGGAAGGCGGCAGCAAAGGCAGAGAAAAGCCCAGCTGCAAAGAAGCCTCAGGCTGGAAGCAAGGAAGAGCCTGCAAAGGAGAAGGCACCGAATGCTGCAAAGGTGCAGGATGGAGGGAAGAAAGCTGCAAAGGAGGAAAAAACCCCAGTTGCACCAAAGGCTGAGGGTGGAGGCAAAGAAGAGCCTGCAAAGGAGAAGGCACCGAATGCTGTGAAGGCTCCGGATGGAGGGAAGAAAGCTGCGGAGGTGGAAGCCCCCCCAGCTGCAGCAGAGGCTGGGGCTGGGGGCTCAGAGCCCACCGAGGTGGCGGCCACAGCTGCCGCGAAGGCTCCAGGTGACGGGGAGACGGCGGCAAAAATGGAGGGGACGAAGAAGCAGCAGCAGCCAAGGGGCTCCGAGCCCCCGCGCCCGGCTCTGCTGCAGAGCCTGAGCTGCCCAGCCACCTGCCAAAGGTACCCACACCCTGCTGGCATGGAGTCCCCTCCCCTTGCTGCTCCCCGAGGAGCCCGGGGTCCCTCTGGGCAGAGGTGGGCGCAGGGCTTGGGGGGCTGCTGCCTGGGCTCTGCTCATCTGCTCCTGCTTCCAGGGAGGAGCAGCCCCGGGCGCCGGTGATGGAGATGATACCGGAGGAGACCACGGCGGCGGAACCAAGAGAGGGTCCGGCAGAGCCTGGCCCTGCCCAGCCAGCTCCGGGGGACCTGCAGCCCCCGGAGCCCCCTGTACCCACAGGGAGCCCTGGCACCCCACCGGAGAGGACATTGCCCAGTGCCGCAGGGCAACCCCCAGGTCCGACCGGGGCTGCAGAACAGCCTGGCCCCGGGGGGCAACCTTCTGCCACGGAAGCAGAGCCGCCCCCCAGCCCCTACCTCACCCCCGATTTTGGGAAGGAAGACCCTTTCGAGATACTGGGTAAGGCTGTGCGCTGCCCGCCTCGCCCTTGTACCCAGGCCCCTCCACGGGGCGGCAGCCAGGGGTGCCCCATGGCCCTGCCCGCTGCCCGCAGCCCTGCCCGCTGCCTGCGCTGCTCTGCCACGCTGCCGGCTCACGCTCTTGGCTCGTCGCCCACCCGGTGGCCTTCGGGCTCCTGTTTCACTGTAAACAGGGCTAAATGCGGCGCGTCCCCTCTGCAGGGTCCTCCGGCCGCAGCCTGGCACGGTCCCTGCGGCCAGGGCTGCCCAGGAGGAAGAGGAGGCTGGGAGTGACAGCCACAGCCCGGCCGGTGGCAGGGGACAGCACGTCTCACCGCGTCCCCGTGTCCCGCACCGCTGTGCCCGCATCCTGCACCGCTGTCCCCGCGGGGTGGCAGGGCTGGGGCTGCGGCGGGTGCTTCAGGGGAAGGGGGGGCCAGGACTGGGGGCATGGGGTCTGTCCTGGGACGGCGGGGTGGCATGGAGGGTGGTGGAAGGGTGGGGTGGTGGCACCGAGAGGGTGACATGCGGCAGCGTGGCCTGGAGAGGGCGAGCGTGACACGCGGGATGGTGGGGAGAGGGCGGGTGGCAGGTGGGTGCCATGCGGCTGGGTGGGTGCCGTGCGGCGAGGCGACACTGCGGGCAGTGGCGAGGGACCCACCAGGGGATGCTGCGTCCTCTGGTGCAGCAGGCGGCCGGGACACCCTGATTTGCAGCCGGGCACCCAGTACCTGGCTGCATCCTGCACCCACAGCTTGGCTGGGCTGCGCTGCTGGGTGCCCACCTTCACCTGCACCGGGGCCTGCTCGTGGCCTGGGGCATGCCAGGGTGCTCGGCGGTGGGGTCTCCCAGCTGGGCAGCTCCCCTTCTCACCCCAGCCCTCCTCTCTTGGCAGATGACGTCCCTCCGCCACCAGCGCCCTTCGCGCACCGCGTTGTCACCCTGCGATCTGCCAGCGTCAGCTCCCAGTTCAACCTCAGCTCCAAGGAGATCCTGGGAGGGTGAGGAGGGGCCCCGGGAGGGTGCAGGACAACCGGCTTTGTCCTGGCGCTGCCCCGAGCTGCCACCTGACCTTGGGCAACAGTTCCGGGTGGATGGGACTTCTCTGGCCGTGATGGGTTGGTGCCTCGGGCAGGATGGGTGCGGTGGGCAGCACAGGGCAGCACCGCAGCAGCCCGGGTGATGGATGGCATTGGCACCTCTCCCTCTCCCTCCCCAGGGGCAAGTTTGGGGAAGTCCACACGTGCACGGAGAAGCAGACGGGGCTCAAGCTGGCAGCCAAAGTGATCCGGAAGCAGGGCGCCAAGGACAAGGTCTGACCAATGTTGGGGTGGGGGGCTCCTCCTGGCCATGGTACCACCAGCGAGCGGCATGGTCGAGGTGCTGGGTGGCAGTGTCGTGCCCAGTGTGTCCCTGTGCCAGTGGCTCGGCCCAGGCTGACGCCCCACACCACCCCGGGGCTCTTTCTGCAGGAGATGGTGCTGCTGGAGATCGACGTGATGAACCAGCTGAACCACCGAAACCTCATCCAGCTCTACGATGCCATCGAGACGCCCCGGGAGATCATCCTCTTCATGGAGTTGTGAGTGCCGGGGCAGCACCACGTGGGGCCTGATGCCCCAGTGAGGGGCACCGTCCCAGGGCCTGCTGCAGAGATGGAGCAGATGCACCAACTGCTTGCCGAGCAGAAGGGGTTGGCACCAGGGAATGTCCCTCACCTCACCCATTCCTTCTTGGGCACCTCCTCATCTCCCACTGGGCTCGGAGGCAGCCTCGAGCTCTGCCCGGCCAGGATGGTATCTCCTTCCATTGCAGCTGCATTGAGGATGGACATGACCCAAGTCCTTCCCACACAGCTCCTTTCCCCTTGCCCGCTTGCTCCAGGGGTGCTGGGGCTGTTCTGCTTCACTAAACCTGCGGAGCTGGGGTGTTTTGGGGTAACCCCCTCCCCTGTGCCTGCCTTCAGGGGGTGTCTAATCCCAGCACACGCGCATCCCACCGCGGCTCTGCTCAGCCACTGCACCCGCATCTCCACGGTGGGGCTGGGCCAGGGTGCCCGGGGTGGGCAGGGGGCTCTGCAGGAGGGTGGCATGGAGCAGGGAGCCCCGTCTGACCCCGCGGTCTGTCCCCACGCAGCGTGGAGGGCGGTGAGCTCTTCGAGCGGATCATCGACGACGACTACCACCTGACGGAGGTGGACTGCATGGTGTTTGTCCGGCAGATCTGCGAGGGCATCCGCTTCATGCACCACATGCACGTCCTCCACCTCGACCTCAAGGTGTGGGGCCGGGGTGACAGCAGGGGCTGTGGGTGACAGGAGGGGCTGGGGGGTGACAGCAGGGGATGTGGGTGACAGCAGGGGCTGGGGGGTGACAGGAGGGGCTGGGGGGTGACAGCAGGGACTGTGGGTGACAGCAGGGGCTGGTGGTGACAGCAGGGGTTGGCGTCTGCTCATGGGGCTGGGGCAGGTCGGGGCATGGCAGGGCAGCGGGTGTTTGCAGCCACTGAAGCGGGGAGCGCTGGGTGCCAGCCTGAGCTCTGCCGTGCCCATGAGGGCAGCATGTCCCTAATGCCAGCCAGCTGTGGGAGGGCTGCCTGCCAACTGATATTGCTCTGGCGTGGGTTGGAGACCCCCTGTCCTGCCCCTTCAGCTGTCAGACCCGTGTGCTGGGTACATCCCCTCTTGGCAGTGGGGCAATGGTCTCCCTGTCCCCACAGCCCGAGAACATCCTCTGCGTCGCTGCCACCGGGCACATGGTGAAGATCATCGACTTCGGGCTGGCTCGAAGGTGCCCTCTTCCCCCCCGGCTCCATCCCTCCTCCCTGTCCCGCTCCCACCCTTCAGCCCCATGCACCCTCGGGGTGCTGGGAACCTCGGGACCCGCTCTGGGCTGTGGCCTCGGCTCTCCCTGGCTGGCATAGGAGGGCTGGGGAGGGAAGCACTTGGGGGGCAGTGGTTTGGGGGCACAGCCTGTCCCCCTCCTGCTGACTTGCTCCCCGGCCACAGGTACAACCCCCAGGACAAGCTGAAGGTGAACTTCGGCACCCCCGAATTCCTCTCCCCCGAGGTGGTCAACTATGAGCAGGTCTCCTACTCCACGGACATGTGGAGCATGGGCGTCATCACCTACATGCTGTACGTCAGGGCTGGGGGGGGCTGCCAGCACTGTGCCAGAGTGCCAGGACAGGGCTGCTCCGGGCACGGAGTTGTCCCTAAGCCGTACACATCTCAGGCACCCGGTGGCTTGGTGGGCTGGTGGAGGGTGCCGGATGGGGAGATACAGGTGGGGCTGGGGGCTGGGGGGGACAGTGAGTGGGGCCAGGGGTTGTCTGTGCCCACATCTGCAGGCAGGAAACGGCAGCCCTGGCCAGGTTTGCTCCATTCTGGGGGGTTTTCGAGGGGCCACAGCCTGAGGGCACTCAGCTCCTCACCCCCTGTGCCCCCAGGCTCAGCGGCCTCTCCCCCTTCTTGGGAGACAACGATGCTGAGACGCTCAACAACGTCTTGGCTGCCAACTGGTACTTCGACGAGGAGACCTTCGAGAGTGTCTCCGACGAGGCCAAGGACTTCGTCTCAAACCTCATCATCAAGGAGAAGAGGTGCGAGGCCGGCAGCGACCGCGGGGGTCCCGGGGTGGGCACCCCCAGAGCCACCTGGCAGCGAGGGGCTGCCCTCTGCACTGGCACCAGCAGTGTCCCCCCATGCCCTGTGCCAAATGAACCTCTTGGGGCCCTGCCCTGGCTGCTGCCTGTCCCTGGCAGAGCCCCGCATCCCCCCAGGGTCACCTGCCCCACGCGGGACATGCGTGCGGGACCACTCGGGGTCCTGCCCAGCCCCACTGGTCCCCAGGCGCATCCCTCCAGCTGGATCCTCCCCTGCAGCTTTCTGGGGTTTTGAGGCTCTCCGGTGGCTGGAGAAGGGGGTGACAGGGGGTGACCCGGGCTCCTCTCACCCCCAGTGCCCGGATGAGTGCTGGCCAGTGCCTGCAGCATCCCTGGCTCAACAACCTGGCAGAGAAGGCCAAGCGCTGCAACCGCCGGCTCAAGTCCCAGGTGCTGCTCAAGAAATACGTCATGCGGCGGCGCTGGAAGGTGTGCGGGGCGCGGGGCTGGCGCGGGGAGGAGGGTCAGTGCCGTCTGGGGGGTCTGGGCAGAGGGCTGCCAGCCTCTGCCTGGCATGGCGAGTGGCATCTGGGACATGGCCCTGTCTCGCTGTGCTGCTGGCAGCCGGGGCACAAGGGCTGGGGACCCCTGAGCCCGGAGGAAGGGCTGTCCAGCACCAGGGTCCTTGCTTGGGTGCCCCCAAGGTGGAGACCCCTCAAACATGAGTCCCTTCGTGGTGGTCTCCCCTGAGCCGATCCCAAGAGTACGTTTCAGGGGCAGGAGTGGTGCTGGGACAGAATGCAGGGGATGACCCCCAGCATCAGCCCTGTGCCTCCTCCTGCCCTGTGCTCCCCCTCCACCCAGCCCGGCTGAGTGGGTGCCCAGGGGGCTGCCGGCTCCCCAGCCCGGGGAGCTGGGGCCGGCTCGGCCTCCGGAGCCGCAGCCCTTGCAGTAGGATGAACATTTCTCCGCTTCCCCATTACAGAAAAACTTCATCGGGGTGTGCGCTGCCAACCGCTTCAAGAAGATCACCAGCTCGGGGTCGCTGACGGCGCTGGGTGTCTGAGTGGGGGCTTCTGGGGGAGCCTGAGCCGCGCGCGATCGAGGCCAGAGAGGAACCGCTTGAGAGGGTACCACGTCCGTCTTGCCCCTGGCTGGCAGCAGGACCTCGCCAGGCTCCGTGCTTTCCACCGCGGGGGCCAGGGGCTGGAGCTGCGCAGCCCCCTCCCTGCCCGTGCTGCTGCCAGATGGCTGCTCTGGACCCTGCACCACTGCGGCGTGTGCTGCACCCCTGCTCCGTGCCCACACCACTGCCACCACGGGCCCTTCTCTGCTGCGTCCCCCGGGGCTGCCACCTCGCCCTGGCACCCAGCGGCTGCGGGACTGCTCGGGGGCTGGCACCTGCACCCACCGCTGCGGAGCTGCTCTGCCGAGCTCGTCCCACCCCAGGCATTGTCGCTGCACCGGGGACGCACTGCTGGGGACACTGGCAGCGCCATGCTGGGCTCCCAGGGCTCCAGCCCTCCCCGTGCCCACCCAGCCAACCCTCCCCGTGCCCACCCAGCCAGCCGTCCTGCCTGGATTTCCTCGGACTGCGAGGCTGCTCCTGAGCGCTCCTTTCCAACCTCACCCCTGGCCGGGCTGCGCGATGCCCGACCCACAGCACCTCTGCTCCGCTCACGCTTCCTTCCCGCCGCCTCGGAGGAGCGAGGCTGCCCGGAGTGAGCCACGCTGCCCGGGCTGCCCCACGTGCTTCCCGCTGCCCAGGAACTCGCCCCACGGGCCCAGGACTGTAAATGCCGCAGCCCTGCCCTGCCCGCGCTGGCGCTGGACCCCAAACCGCCCGACTCCCTTCCCAGCACCATGGCTCGGCGTGAGGATGCCGGAGGGCAGGTGCGGACCCTCGCCCTGGTGCTTTGGCACCGGAGCCGAGGCCGAAGCGCCTCCGCCCTGGCCGGCCGAGCGCGCGGGAGCGGAGCTGGCCCCGAGCTGCTGCTCGCACAGGAAGGGAGGAAGCGGCCAGCACGATTCCAGCGGCGTCCCCAGCTGGGAGCCAGCGAGGGAAGAAGGAGGCTTTGTCTTCCTCCTGCCCTCCCTGCCCTGCGGCTCTGCCAGCGGGGGAAAAACACAACCTCTGCTTCCCCGGCCCCCCCGGATCGAGATGAGCGAGGCAGCCTAATGCAGAGCAGCTGGCCCGGGCCCCCCACGCCCCCCCGCCCCGCTCCCGCAGCATCGCTCCAGCCCCGACCACCAACACACAGGAACTGCCGGGCGGTGGCTGCGGCCGCCAGCTCCCCCGGCCGTGTGCAGGGGCTCCCCGGGACCGGGGGCTGCTCCCGCTCCTCTGCCTCGCTCTGACCTCCCTCCCCTCTGCCTGTGCCCCTCGGGGTGCCACGGTGCTGCCGGAGGGTGGGCATCCGCTGGGCTTTGCAGCTTCCAGCCGTGCCCGCTGCAGGAGGGGCTGGGGGGCTGGCAGGGGGTCCCTGCCCTCCAGATTTGGCTTTTGCTGCGGCTGAGCCCCCCCACGCCAGGGCTGTGTGTTTGCTCCGGGGCCGCCCGTACCCTCTGCGCCTGCTGGAAAAAACCCTGGGGAGAGGTGTGGAGGCAGCGGCCCCTTGCCCCCCCCTGGCTGCAGCAGGTGAAGGGGCTTTGGGCTCGTCCCCACGGGGCAGGGGGCACGGCTCGTGGGGCCCTCCCCAATGCCAGAGCCCTGCCCGGCTCTTGCCTTCTTGTAAATAAATGTACAGGTCTGCTCGCTGCCCGCGCCTGCCCTGCATCCCTGGGGCTCGGGGGGGCCACTGCCCCCACCCACCTGGGCCGTGCAGCTGTGGGCTGAGGGCAGCAGGTGAGTGAGGAGGGGACGGGAAGCGGCGTCTTGTCCGTGGGCCGGAGGGGACAGAGAGGGCTCCTGGCTGTGCTGGGTCAGGGACCACCTGGTGTGTCCCTGCCAGGATGGTGCAGCTCATGGTGCTGGGGGGGGTCCAGTCTCTGCATCCTGTGTCCAATTCTGAGCACCCCAGGGTGCTGGGGGAAATGGGGATGGATGGATGGATGGATGGATGGATGGATGGATGGATGGCAGGATGGAGGGATGGAGAGACAGATGGATGGATGGATGATGGATGGGGGAGAGATGGATGGATGGATGGATGGATGGATGGATGGGTGAAGGCATCCTCACAGTCTCTGCCCAAGTGGGGTGGGATGCCCAGGGAAGGGCTGGTGGGGGGCCGGTGCCCCTCTGCCCCATGGACCTGCAGCTGGCCCCGAAGCAGTTAAGGCTTCCCCGGGCCGGGACAGCGGCTCCACCGCGGGCGTCCCTCCCAGCCGCTTCCTGCCGGCAGCCTTTGACCGGTTCCTGTCGGTGACCACCCTGCGGGCCTGGAAGCCAGCACAGCCCCATCTGGTTTGAGTTACGCTCTGTGGTGGTGACGTCTCCTTCCTGTCTGGCCCCAGGAGCCGTGCATTGCCCTGGCCCCGCTGGGCCATGGGGGCTGCAGGGCCCCGGCACGAGGTGGCCCATGGGGCTCCCAGCTGGGCCATCACCCCCAGATGCTGCTGGCCCCCGAGCCACGCTGGGGGTTCGGTTCCTGGACACAGCCCTGCATGTGCACGGCTGCAGCATGGGGATGTGCGGGCACTGCACTACCCCGAGCCCAGGGTGGGGGATCCCACCCCACAGCTCAGTTTGGTTTCCCCAGCCCCCTCCTCTCTCAGCCTAGGACCCCATGGGGGCACCTATCGCACCTCTATTGGGGCTGGAGGAGCAGGCTGCGGGATTGGCACCCATGGGAGCAGCTGTGGTCCCGTCCCGCAGTCCTGGCCAAGGGGCAGGACAGGGCTCGGGAGTCCGTGAAGCTGCAGGGATGGGACCCATCCTGCCGAGGCCGATGGGCACGGTGGCAGCGCTGGTCCTGCTCCAGCACAAGCAGTGGCACCTGGTACCATCCCTCATGTGTGGGGTCCTCTTCACCTCACAGACACATGGCACAGTCTGGGGCACGTGCACGTGTATCCGCAGCATCCAACTCCAGAGCCCTGAGCAGCACCCTTCCCGCTGCCCCTGTCTGCACCCCATCCCCACAGTGCCCACACTGCCCCATGGGCAAGGGGTCCCACAGGCAGCACAGGCAGGGAAGGGGAGCGGGCAGACCTGTGCCAGCACCTGGCAGCACCGCTGGCAGCAGCAGCAGGTTCGCCCCATGACGGGGTGCCGGCACAGCCCATGGTGGGAGCGGGCGAGCGGGCTGGGGGCCAGGCCACCCACTGCGATCTGGCGGTGAGCCGGGGAGGAGGCAGGTCAGGGAGAGCAGCGGGTGCGCGGCCGGGAGCTGGGAGCCAGGGTGGGTGCGGAGAAGTGGACCACCGGGGGAATGGCCGGCACTGGTCTGCATGCCCTGGGCAGCGGAGGCGGCCAGGCTCTGCAGGACGAGGGTCCCCATCCCCAGAGCCCGTGGGTGGGTGGGGGGTGGGATGCACCACGCGATGCCACGCTGCTCCCAGCACAGGGACCCCCGCGCGGGGCATCGCTCAGGGCTGCGCGTTCCCAGGCGGCGGCGGGAGCCGGGTGGGCGGCAGGAGCCGGGGTGGGCGACGGGCCCGGCCGCGCTGCGTGGGAACCAGACGGCCCCTGGGCACGGCTGCGGCGTTCGCTTCCTCCCGCGCCCCCGGGGACTGCGCAAAGGAGGGGGCTGAGGTCAGCCGCGCTCGCCGCTGGCCGCTCCGGAGACGCCAGCATGATCTAGGCGCTCAAATATTGTTTTCCACTGGGGTGGGATTAAAAAAAAAAAAAGGGGAGAAAAGAGAAGCCCGGGGCTGCGTGGCCGTCCCCGCTCCGCCGATGACGAAGGGTGGCCCCCCCTTGCCCTGCCCAGGGCTGGGACGCGGCCATGGCCCGGCAGCGGCTGTCTGGGGGCTGATAACGGGGCTGACGCGGCCACGGTGCTCGCGGTCCCCGAGTGACGCCAGCGCTGTCCTTCGGTGCCAGCACGGCCCCCGCAGAGACCCCCGGAACTGGTCAAACTGGGGTCCCACTGCCTTCGAGGGGGCTGGGGAGGGGGTCTCTGCCACACACCCACTGCCCGCAGCAGCGTGCAGAGCCCCAGCCAGCCTGGCATCCTCCCCCTGTGCCCACCCTGGGGCTGGCTGTGCCATGGGGTCCGGGTATTGTTGTTCCTGGGGTCCCCCCTCTCCCAGCCCAGGGTGGGCATGGGCACAGCCCCCCTGCTTTGCCAGCATCGCTCTGACCCCATTTCGGTGCTGCGGAGATGCTGGCCCGAGTGTCCCGGTGGTGTGTGGGAAGGGACTGGCGTCCAGGTCCCAGCCCAGGGCTGTGTGGGGACCCCCGACCCCTGCAGTGTCCCCCAGCCCAGCCAGCCAGGACAAGCCCCAGTGCCCAGCCCGGTGCCGGCAGCGGTGACTCAGCCGGTGCCTCCTCACCAGCAGCCGCCCGGCGTGATTCAGGTCGGAGGAATCCTCCTTCGCCAGCCGCTCCCGTTGCAGCCGCAGCCCCTGGCCCAGCCCGGCTCTGGGGCTGCCCCAGACTCGGGGTGTTTGCAGGGACCCGGTGGGACCCTGGCTGGGCACTGGCACAGCCCTGTGCAGGGACACAGAGGGAAGGGAGCCCTGTCCCCCTCAGCACAGAGCCCCCACCTTGTGCCCCCAACCCACGAAGCCCCCACACTCTCCCCAGAGGCTCTCCAGGGCGGATGCCATGCGCTGAGGCTAGTGCCAGTCTTGCCACATGTGGCACTCAGGGCAAAACCGGGCACTTTGAGCAGTCCTGGGCACAGGAGGCAGCATCGGGGCTCACTCCTGCCACAGCACATACCCCTGCCCCTCCCGGACCAGGTTCCCTCCTGCCACCCTGGGACAGGGCTGCGGGGGTCTCCACGTCACAGCAGGACCCCCTCCCCAGCATCTCCCAGGGACGCAGGACGTGGACGCAGGTGCCCTGACCCGGGCCATGCCCCATTCCCCCACGGCCTCACCATCCAGCTGGTGGTCGCTGATGGAGGGGCCAGAGGGGACGGGGGCTGTGCTGGGTGGCCTCGAGGACACGCGTCCCCCAGCCAGCGCCCCGGCTAGAGCAGAGGGTCCCCGGCTTGCCCCTGCCCGCTGCCCACCGTGAGCGGGGCGCAGAGACCACAGAGGCAGCGTTGGGGAACGTGCTTTATTCGGTGCTGGGGGCATCCTGGGGGGGCCAGTCCCTCACTCGAAGAAGAACATGCCGGGTGTCCGGTAGAGGCAGGGGGGCAGCCCCAGCGGGTAGCCGTTGCCCCCCTGCAGTGGGATGGTGCCCCCCGGCCCCCACGGCTCTTTCTGCTCGCCTGCCCGCAGCCCCGCGGCCCCGAAGGGTGGCTGGCGGGGGGCTGTGGGGCCCGGGGGGGCCGCGGCCAGGAGATGCTCCAGTGCCGTGCCGCATGGCCGCTCCTTCACGCAGAAGCTCAGCGCCTGCACCCGGCATTGGTAGCTGCTGCCCAGCGCCTCGGGCCCTGAGCGGCCAAAGGAGCCGAAAACGGGCAGGGGGGGCTGTGTGTAGCCTTCTCCCTCCAGGAAGCAGGATGAGGGGGGCTTGCCTGTGCCCAGGAGGGTGCCAGGGAATGTGGGTGGCACCTGCCCAAAGGGCTGGCCTGGTCCCAGCCCGGGGGTAGCTGGCTCCTCGCCCTCCAGCTGCCCAGGGGGGCTGCCAGGGGCGGCTGGAGAGTCCTGCGGGGGGTCTCTGGGCTGGGTGGGCAGCCGGGTGGGCAGCAGGGCAGGGTGTGGTGCCGGGCGCTCACCGGGCAGCGGGTACTGACCTGGCCGGGGCAGCTGCAAGGCGGCCGGGAGCCCCCCGAAGACAGTCTCCTTGGGTGGGCGGCTCTCCGGGGGGGCGAAGAATGGCCCCTTGGCTGCGGGGCATCCGGCAGGTATAGGAAGGGCTGCCCGCCCTTGGGCAGCTGCTGCCGGGCGCAGGGCTCGCCGCAACCCCAGCACCCCGGCACCCTCAGGCGGCGCGGGGGGGGTCGGCAGGCGCCCTGCGGCCACTGGCGAGGCGTAACCCCCCTCCGCCTTCACCTCCTCGGGCAGCGGGGTGGCAGGTGGCCCCCGTGCCCGGTGCCTGGGGGGCTTCCCGCGCCCCTCGTCCCCCTTGGCGCCTGGCACGTCCCGGAGACCCCTCTTCCTGGTGAAGCGCCGGCGTCGCCGCAAGAAGCTGCCGTTCTCGAACATGTCGTAGCAGTCGGGGTCCAGGGTCCAGTAGTTGCCCTTGCCCGGCTTCTTGTCGTCGCGGGGCACCTTGACGAAGCACTCGTTGAGCGAGAGGTTGTGGCGGATGCTGTTCTGCCAGCCCTGCTTGTTGTCGCGATAGAAGGTGAAGCGGCCCATGATGTAGTGGTAGATGCCGCTGAGCGTGATGCGCTTCTCGGGCGCGCTCTGGATGGCCATGGTGATGAGGGCGATGTAGCTGTAGGGTGGTTTGGTGGGCTCGGGGCCCGGCAAGGGGCCACCGGACGGCTCCGGGGCCGGTGGGCTGCGCAGCGCCGCGTCGCCGACGGGGAGGTCCGGCTGCATCCTCCGGTGCCGCCGCCGCCGCTCCCGCTCTGCCGCGCACGGCCGCGGCACGGCCCGTTAAAGCCGGCCGGTGGCCCAGCCTCCCGCGGCCGGCCGGCGAGGGGGCGGCGGGGCCCCTCCTCTGCGGGGCCGCCCAGGGCGGAGCGGGGCTCGGCCGTCCGGCGCTGGGCCCCACAGATGGACGGACGGACGGATGGACGGACGCGCGGCCAAGACTTGCGGGCAGCTGCAGCGGCCCCGGGGCTGGCACGGTTGGGACCTCCGCGGGCAGCGCTGGCCTCGGCCGAGCCCTGGGCACAGCCCCCGGCTCCCCCAGCCCCTCTTCCCACGCGAGGGTCCCACAATCTGGGTCTCATCCTGCCCTGCCCACAGTGCGCAGCGGGGCCCTGGCCAGGGATGGCGGGGGGCTGAGCGGGGGGCTGCTGGCAGGGCTGGGCTGCTGCCAGCTCCCCACCTACCCCCTGCCCACCCCAGTGCCTCGGCACCCACCGCTAGCCCGGGGTTGTGCCGGGTCGTGTGCACCTTGCTGGATCCCTGCTCTGTGCCAGGTCCCAGCACCCTGCTCAGCCAAGACACCACCTCCAGGGTGCAGCATGGCCCCCACCTCCCAGGACCCCCTTCACCCCCCTCACCAGGGGAAACTGAGGCACGGGCAGTGAGTGTCTTTGGGACAGGCTCATGTGCTGCCAGGTTGGCAGAGTGGCTAACTGGCACCTGGCTGCTGCCTGCACCTCCTGCCAAGGGGCTGGGGATCAGGGGCAGGATGGCACTTGAGCCAGCACAAGGGTTGGGGGTTGGCTCATGCTGTTCCCCACGGCTGCACTGAGCTGGCTTTGCCCACAGCACGAGGCTCTGCCTGGGCTCGGCCCCCACCCCAGCTGCCTGTGCCCGCCTCAGACCAGCGCCAGCCCCCCACGCCGGTGCCAGCAGTACCGAAACACAACCTTTATTTCCAAGGTTCACGAACGGCGAGTCCCGGCGGTGCGAGGCGTGAGGACGGAGCTGGCTCTGCCCCGGCTCACCGAACAAGCACGCAGCAAATCCCACCCGGGGGCTCCCGGGAAATAAATACAGCGATCTGCGTGGGGGTGGCAGCACCACCTCCCTGCCCACCCCGGCCGGTGCTCACCCGTGTCCAGCCCCGCAGCGCTGAGTGCCCCGCACATGCCGGCTCGGGGGCTGGCAGCCGGAGCAGGGCTGTAGCGTGGCAGAGCATCCCGCTCCGAGGCTTCGCCGTCACTGGGCTCTCCTCCTGCCCGCCCACGCTCAGGGCTGGCAGAGCTGTTTGAGGACGCGGATGATGTGGCTGGAGGCGCCGGGGGCGCAGGGCTGGGGGCAATCGCGGAGCAGCGTCGGCCCCATGCGCTGGGCGTGATGGAAGAGCTCCCGCGCGAACACCGGCTCCACCTGCGGAGGCACAGAGCCAGCGTGGGATGGGCACGGATCCGTGTGCCACCCCGCTGCCTGGCTCGGTGCCGCAGCGAGTGCCAGCCCCAGTGCGTACTCACGTGGGCCATGATGAGCTTCTGGAAGTGGTGCCCGGTGCTGGTGGGGTACTCCTCCCCGAAGCACAGGTGGATCTGGTACTGCGGCGTGGGCTGCCCGTGGCTCAGGTACCCCCGCAGCTCTGCAAGACACTGGCCGTGTCAGGGGCCTCGGGGCTGGCATGGCCCCGCGGCACAGAACAGCTGTGCTGGGGCGGGACCTGCCCCCGTTCCCGAGGGGTTCGGGGTCTCCCGGGGCATGGGCCGGCGGAGCCGGTGAGCCCGGGGTGGCCAGTGGGCACTTACGCTGCAGGAACTGCTGCGTGTCCAGCAGCTTGTAGGTCTTCTCCCTCTCCAGCTTGTTGGGCCAGTCCCTGTGCGGGGCCAGCGGCCCGTTCCAGTACACCCTGCCCTGGCACTGGCGCTTCATGAAGACCCCCTCGGGCGCGACCCACAGCAGCACGCCGCGCTCCAGGTGGGGCAGGAGCCGCTCCAGCACGTCGGTCATGCCGGCCACCCGGGCACTGCCGCCGAGTGCCCGCGGCGGGGGGAACTCGATCTGCTCCATGCAGGAGGGGCCGTAGAGGCGCTCGCTCTCGGCTGGCACGACGCGGGACGTGATGCGGCAGCCCTCGGCCGTGCGGGTGGTGACCTCCTTCACCAGCACGTCGCAGTAGTAGAGGCGGACGTGGAGCCAGCAGTCTGGGGCGAGGGGAGGATCAGTTCGTGGGCAGCCCGGCTGGGGGGGTTGCCCAGGGCACTGCCCAGCCTGTGTGACTCCTACCTGAGTGGTTGACATCCTCTACGGGGAGGTAGGACGGGGGTCCAGGCAGGAGGTGGCCGTGGGTCGGGTTCCAGCCGTAGAAGACTCCCCTCACGTGGTACCCTGGGCCAGGGCAGAGACAAGGTGGCAAAGGGACATGGGCAGCTGTCCCCAAGGGCCCCCGGGTGCTGTCCCGGCCCCAGCCCCTGGGCCAGGAGGGCAGCAGGGTCCTTCCCACCACTGCTGCTCGTTACTGGGCCTCGTTAAAGCCCGTAAGCGCGTGATCAGGTGGCTTTGCTCTGGGGCAGGGAGGGAGCCCCGGTCTCCATCCCCCCCGGCATTGCCCGCACAAAGGAGGGGGCACTGGGCTGTGGAGAGCGGGGTCACTCCTGCTGGGCAGCGTGTGCTCCCTGCCCCCAGCCCCATCCCACTGCCGGGGACCCTCCTCACCTCGCTCAGCCGGGTGGGCAGAGGGCAGGGGCAGTGGAGACACGTGGCACGTCCGAGAGCCCTTCTGGCTCTCCTCCTCCGGACTCACCGCGGTGCTGCCCTGGGGAGGAAAGCGGCTGTGGTGAGGGCTGGGATGGCAGCGGGGGGCCCTGAACCGGCTCCTACCTCTGCCACCAACCCCGTGTGCCAGCAGGACCCCAGCCCGAGTCTGGCAGCCGCACGGCACAGGGGACCCGCAGCGATGCTCGGGGCAGCCCCAGCCCCGTGGGACAGACGCAGGCAGCGTGCGGGCAGGGCAGCAGCTGGCAGAGGAGGGGGGATTCGGGGCTCCCACCTTCTCCAGCCTGCAGGCAGCTCCTGCAGCAGATGGCACGGGGCGGGGGGCTGGCTCACCTGCTGATCCTCGCCGGCTGGGCACCGCGTGTCGTCGTCCTTCTCTGCAGAGAGCAAGAAAAACCCGCTGAGCCCCCTGCCCATGGCAGGAACTGCCCCTGGGGGAGGTGCCTTGCTGTCCGAGACACCCAGAAAGGAAGAGGAGTGGGGAGGAAGGGTGATATCTGCAGGAAACGGGGCTCGTACAGGCACGGCGCAGGATCAGCCCCAGTTCTGGCACAGCAGGAGGGACGGCAGGGACATACCTGCATCCCGGGCGCCGTCGGACACGATCTGGTACACCTTGTAGGGCTCGGAGATGTCCAGCTGGCTCCGCTCGGGCACCTCCTGGAAGTCGGTGCTCTTGTTGAGGGCGCAGCGGAGACGCGTCTTCCAGGTGGAGGGGTCGGCCTTGTCCGTCCCCTCGTGGTACTTCCCCTTGTAGACGGCCCAAGCCTGCCAGGCACAGGGGGTCCTGGGCAGCGGGGGCTGCCCACACCCCAGCCCCCTGCTCTGCTCTCCGGGGGTCCATCAGGGCTGGGCAGGGGGCTGCAGGGCTGTGTGCCCCGGGGGCTGCAGGGAGCTGGGCGATGGGTGCTCCTGGGAGAGTGCACGGTGCTGGGTAAGGGGGAGCTCCAGGGGTGTGCACGGAGCCGGGCGGGGGGTTCTAGGGGTGTGCACAGAGTCGGGTAATGGGGAGCCCTGGGAGTGCACACAGAGATGGGCAGAGGGTCCTGGGGGTGTACATGGAGCCAGGCGTGGGGTCCCGGGGGTCTGTATGGAGCCAGGCGGGGATTCCTGGGAGCGAACATGGAGCCGGGCAATGGGGAGCCCTGGAGATGTGCACGAAGCCGGGCAGGGGGTCCTGGGGGTGTGCGTGGAGGCAGGTGGGGAGCCCCGGGGGAGTGCCCAGAGCCGGGCAATGGGGAGCCCCGGGGGTGCGCACGGAGCCGGGCGGGGGGCCCGGGGAGCCCGGGCTACCTTGAAGAGCGCGGCGTCCTGCTGCTGCCGGTAGTCCTGCTTGGCCGCGTGCTTCCAGGGGATGCGGAAGAGCGTCCGGTGCCGGTTCTCCCAGCGCAGCCCCGGGTACCGGCCGCTGTCGATCTGCGCGATCAGCCACTCTTTCAGCCGCATGGGCGCCGCCGGCTCCGCCATCGCGGCCCCGCGCCCGGCCCGGCCCGGCCCGGCCCGGCCCCGCCGCCCCGAGGGAACGTGCCGGGGCGGCGAAAGTGAAACCGCGGCTCCAGCTTTCACTTTCCTTTTCCCGCCCGACGCCGCCGGCTCTGGCTGCGCCGTTACGGGGCGGGGGGGGGTGGAACGGTCACGGGACAGCCCACGGGACAGGGCCACCCATGGGAGAGGGGACAGGGCCACCCATGGGAGAGGGGATGGGCACCTCGCACCCATGGAAGAGGGGACAGGGCAGCAGAAAGCACAGGGGACTCCCCTGCACCCCCACAGGGACTCCCTTCAGACTTTCAGGACACGCTTCCCGCAGGGGACAAGGGACCCTGCTCCCTCCATCCTCCGGCTTCGGGGAGCAGGGTACCTCCCGAGGGACCAGCATCTCAGCCCGTGGGTGTGGGGAGCTGCAGGAACAGGCACGGGGTTTCCAGGCTGGGGCGAGCGCTGACGTTGCCCCATCTCTCGAATCTCTCCTCTGCTCTAACCCTCACGTCTGCCTCGCGGGGCTCTGGGTGCTGAGTCGAAAGGGAAGTGGGTGGGAGGGCTGAGATGAGCTGTGCCAAGGGCTGCCGGGGGCTGGTGAGGGAGCCTGACTCATCCTGTGCTGGTGCTGGCTCCCCACCGGCCCTGGGGTTCCTGGCAGAGGCTGTGCCCATGGTGGAGACGTGGTACCCATGGTCACAGTGCTTCTGGGCACCAGCCTTCCCACACCTCGGGAAGCGGCTTCCCGCATTCTTGTTGCTCTGTGAGGAGTTGGGTGCACATGGTGCACATGTGGGTGAGATGGGCACCAGTGCCAGGAGAGGGCTGGGCCCAGCGCAGGGTCCCAGACAGTCCCTTCGCTCCTGGCTGGCTCCTGAGCATCCTTCCTCAATGCCACTGCTGCCAGGAGGCTCTGTCCCTCCCTTCGGCCAGGAACCCGGCTCAGCTGTCCTTTCGGGAGGAAGAGGGATTTCACCCCGTGGAGGGCAGGGATGGAGCTGGCTGGCACCAAGCACCACTCGACTGCCCTTGCAAAGGGCTGTGCTGGAACAGGGCTGGCAGTGTGACCCCCACCCAGAATGGGCAGGGCAGGCTTTGCCCTCTGGGCTCACTGCACTGCCCTGGCATGACAATGGTGTCACCCCTGCAAGAGCTGTGTGTCACTGCACGGGGAAACCCGGCTCCTCCACCCGGCCCACCGCCCGCCCGATCTCCTTTCGTGGCACGCTGGGTTTCCTTTCCAGCTCTGAGTCAGAGAAAGTCGCCTCTTGCAGGGAGGAGAGATGAGACTCCCGGGGCTGGTGGGTTGCGCGGGGCTGCAAAGCCTCAAAATGAATAAGCAGCAGCACAGTGCCCGGCCCTGGGCTTTCCCACAGGGCACGGGGACGGGGGCATGGCCACGTGGCACAGAGGGCACATGGAGGTGCGCGAGCCAGCCATGCTGGCAGGGCTTCATGCTCCTTACCGAGCCCATCCTTGGCCTCTTTGCCCCAGAGCAAAGCCTGCCCGCCTGCCTGCGCCTGCTTGGCGTGCAGGGCTGCCAACGACCCAGGGTCTGCCAGCAGCACAGCTCTCCCCACCTGGGAGGAAGAGAAGGCAGCGAT
This sequence comes from Tauraco erythrolophus, assembly GCF_009769465.1. Classification (NCBI taxonomy): domain Eukaryota; kingdom Metazoa; phylum Chordata; class Aves; order Musophagiformes; family Musophagidae; genus Tauraco; species Tauraco erythrolophus. The sequence goes on from NC_141482.1 coordinate 16,909,584, forward strand.
GGCAGCGCTGCGGCTCTGAGCGCCGGGAACTGGGGGAATCCCCGGTTTGGAGGGGCGGAGAGGGGCAGTGGGTAGGACCCCCTGGCCCAGCCAGTGTTGGGCTGTGCTTGCCCTCACCCTGACAGCCCGTGGCCACCCCGCTCGGTGCTGGCACCCCGCCACGCTCGGGGAGGTGCAGGAAGCCGCTCCGCTCTCTGCACCGCGCCAGCAAGACGGGGATTTCCAGCCGGCTGCACCTCTGCCAGGGCAGCACCCTGCCCGCCCCGCACCCCTCGTCCGGACAAGCCGGAGCTGTGCTCCAGGAAAAGGGCCCAGGACTGACGGATGGAGGATCCGCGTCTCCCCTTTCTGCCCTGGGGAGCGGGGCGGTGGCGAGGGGCTGTGGCACGGCACAGATTACATCCAAGGTCGTAGGTAGCCGCCGGCTCGTTAGCCAGCTTGGCCCGACGGGATAAGCCTTTATCAAGGGGGATTTCTCTCGGTGACGCACAGGACCCGCAGGAGCTAATTACCCCGGCACCAGTGAGGATGCTCAGGAGCTGGTTTCCCCACGATGCTGCTCCCTGGGCAGGGAAGGTGGAGCTGCTTAATCCTTAAACTTTCCATGCCGAAATGGGCTTCGAAAGGAGTCAAACATTAACTCGCAGCTAACCCTGCCCTCGCCTGGGTTTTTCCAGTTTTGCAAACCAGATCTGCCAAAATAAATACATTTTGCTGGGCTGGAGGTGCCGTTGCTCTGTGTACGGCCTCGCCGCGGCTTTACGGCGTGAACAAGGAAACCCTGCGTGTAAATGCCTCTGCCCAGCGTGTCCCAGCGTGGGGCTGATGGGAGGCACACGTCCATCCTGGGTGCGTGGTCCTGGGGTCACCATCCTGCTGGGTGCTGGGGGGCCAAAGGGTGCTGGTGAGCCCTGGTCTGGGGGAGAGGGATCTGGCAGGCCGCCCAGCCCGTGGTGGTGGGTACAATGCCATCTCAGCCACCAGCCCCTCCTGCCCCTGCTGCTCTGAGCACCCCTCACAGCACCCTCGGTGCCAGGGACCCCGCGCTGCCTAAGCACTGGCACAGCGGATGCCGAGGAGCCCTCGGGGCACCCAGCTGGCTGCTCGTCATCAGCCACAGCTGCCACGCAAGGGCAAATGAGGGATTATTAATTGCTGATGGACATGGCCTGTCCCACGCTGATGTCTCCTGGAAGCAGCCAGGGCAGAGGCAGCCCCCACTCCCTGGGAAGCTCCTTCGCTCTGGGATCCCATGCCCAGCACCCCGTTAAACACAGAGCTGGAAACCTCCCTGCAGGCACCTGTCCCTGTCCCTGCCTGGCTCCTGGGACACTGTCCCCTGTGGAGTTGGGATGGCAGGGACGGGGGGGACCCAGAAATGCTCTCTGGGTCCCAGCGGGGAAGATGCTGATGACCCACCTGGGCGTTCCCAGCATCTTCCCCACCTGGGACTCTGCCCCAAGGAAAGGTGTAAATAGGACAGGTCTGGGGAGGAGCTGGGACTTGTGATGCTCAGCTGGTGCCAGGCTCCCAGCAGCCAGTGCCAGCAGGCTCCTGGCAGGGTGCAGCTCAGGTGAGTGACGTGGCTGCAGTGAAACAGGCTCCATGTGAGCATCCCTCCCAGGGCAGACCCTCTCCCCGCAGAGAGTCCCACTGTGTCACCCAGGTTCCTGGTCTCTCCCATAACCTTCCCGCAAGGCAGCAGGGTGGTCCTGCCCAGGCATGCCGGTGTCCCCAGCCCCCTCCTTCCCCACTCCTCTGCGAGCTGCCAGCAGCAGCCCCCACACCTGCCCCACGCTGAGACCTTCCTCCTCAGCATCCCCGTCCTGATCCGGCCGCCGAGGGGAGTCAGGCTGCTCCAGGCAGACCATGGAGAACCGGTGTTTATTACTGGGGGACACAGAAAGTCTTTAAGCAAAATGGCTTAAGGCTCAGCTGTGGTGAGTCTGGCCGGGTTAAACGCTCAGTTCCCACCTCTAAAGGTTGGGCCCTGGCATGGGTGGGAAAGGGGTGCGATGGATTTCTAAAGCTGCAGTGCTCGCTCAGGGCTCGTGCTTGGTGGGGCTGGAGCTGGCCCCTTGCCCGGGCACCGGTGTGGTGGCATTACCCGCTAACGCACCCCCCGTCCCCGCGCCGCAGCCGCTCTGCTCGTGGAGCTCGTGTTGCTGGTGGGAAAACTGCTCCAAGGGGAATGCCAGCTCTCCCGTGCACCCCGAGGCCCGTGCAGCGGGTACCCAAGTGCTAAAGCTGCTGTTGGCATCGCCTGGGTGCTGGCCCCGTGGCAGGAGAGATCCCCCTCCATCGCTCTGCCAGGGCCATCGGCTGTCCTCTCGCCGGGCATCCCCAATACACCAACACGAAGAGGCTGAGCCCACCGAGCGCTGCAGAGCCTGGCAGCACACGCGAATCCCTCCCCGACAGCTGAAAGCCAGGACAGAGGCTGGCACGCTCGTGCCCTAGAAGAGAAGAAGAAGCTGAGCTCCCCTGCGCAGTGCTCCGCCGGGCTCCGGCTCCTTCCTCTCTGCCAGGCTGCTGGGTGATTCTCGCTGCTCTCCCGTGGCCGGGGTCACTTCAGACAAGCCGGGATGCAGGAGAATGTCCTCTTCACCCGCAGCAGGAAGGGAGTCGTGCTCCTGATGTCTCTGGTTCTCGGGACCAGTCCCTGCAGAGCTCCCTCCGTCCTGGGCGATCCTCCTCTCCCCGCTGGCAGCAGCGCCTTTATTTCCTCCTCGTCGTTGAAAGGGGATGTGCCGTACCTCTGCTTCAGGTGCCTGCGCATCTGGGGCAGGAGGGAGAAGCAAACTAAGGTGCCTGTTTCCAAGGGCAGGTCCAAGCCTGCCAGCAAGGGGAACGGGGAAGCAACCTGGTCCCAGAGGCTGGTGCCCTCCTCGTGCCCACCTTGCGGGCTGCACCGCCGCCAAACTCAGCCAGCTGCTGCCTGAAGCCGGGGTTGGGGTTGGCGACGGGCCGGACGGTGCGGACGGCCTCCAGCACCTCCTGGCAGCTCAGCTCCGTGACGGCCATGACGTAGGCGACGACCACGGTGGTACTGCGGGAGATGCCGGCGAGGCTGGCGAGAGAACGGGCAGAGTGGCTGCTGTTGGTGGCACACCCCGACCCTGCGCGTGCCCCTTCGGTGGCACACCCCGACCCTGCGCTTGCCCCTTCCTCCACCCTTGTACTTCAGCTATTTTGGTTCCTCTTCTCCGAGAACTTGCTCTCTGGGAGGCCTGAGCTCTCTCCGTCAGTGCCTATAAATACCCACTGCTCCCCGGGGAGGCGAGAGCTGCGGGCACTGCCTGGCCGCCTGCCCCAAACCCGCTCCTCCCGTTCGCTCGGCTGCAGCCAGGAGCTGCTCCGTCTCCAGGGCCACCTGGATCCCGCTGGGTTTGGGGCACAAGCCACAGCCGAGGGTGGATCCGTGGGCACGGATCCCTCTGGCACAGGCTGGCTTTGGGTAGGGTTCTGCAGCCAAAGTGGGGAGCTGGGAGCTGGGGCTTTTCGTCTCTGCTGTGCCAGGGCGGGACACGGCATCGAGCACGGGGAAAGAATCGTTACCAGTGGACGAGGCAGTTCCCTCCGTGCAGGCGACACTGGTGGATAAAACTGATGCATTCCTTGAAGTGCCTCTTGCTAGGAGGAACAATAATGCAGACAGAGTAAGGACTTCAGGGACGGAACAGGAATTTTAGGCTGCAGGCAGAGCAGCCTGGGCATGTGAGCATGGGGCACTAACACAAACTGCCCGCTGCTTTACAGGCACCAGCTGCAGCTGCTGAGACCCGAGCAGCTCAGCGCTGTTGTTTCCCAAGGGAAGGTACAGGGGCCAGCTCGTGCCGTGCTGGAGCGGGTGCAGCCGTGCTGGGGATGTGTGGGGCTCCCCTGGGACTTGTGCTGGGCAGAGGGAGCTTGGCTGCTCGCACCTCCAGCTCTGTGCCTTCTGCCCGCTCTAGGCACCTCCTGGGGTGACACGCTGCTCCCTGCCAGCGGTGCTGCGGAGGGGCTGCCCCTCGCCTCGCCCCCACGCTGGGACCTGCTCAGTGGGGATGCTGTGGGGTCTGGACACGGTCCCCATGCTGGGACGTGCTCAGTGCGGATGCTGTGGGGTCTGGACGTGGTCCCCAGCACCAGGGCATCGTCCCTCAGCCTGTGGGTTGCTGTGCTTGAGGAGCTGGAGGCAGCACCTCGAGTGCTCCGGGAGCCCTCACCCCTGCAGAGCCCAGCCCTCCTGTGTGCCCTGCACTGGCCCTGGCGCCCCCCCGGGGTACTCACATGTTGGCCTCGGGGGTGTCAGGCAGCGGGATGCGGAGGTAGGTGATGTCCTGGAAGACATAAAGGGAAGAGGAGAAACTCAGGTGCTGTGGTTGGGGTGTTGCAGGTGCTGGCAGCTGGTCCAGCAGCACCTTCGCTCCTCGCCCCAGCGCTGCCCGTGAGGCTTTGCTCCCCCAGTGCAGCAGCCCCCGCGCTGGGACGGGGCGGCTCGCTCCCGTGGCGGCAGCGTGGGGAGGGCAGCGGGGACGGGCGGCAGGCGGGAAACGAGGAGGCTGAGGAGCTGGGAATAGTTTCCCGTTCAAGGCCACGCTATAGACACAAGATGCCCAGTTTCCCAGAGCAGGGGAGGCTGCCTAGCTCCTCTGGGAATGCTGGTGGGAGAGGGGAGAAGTGCCCGTGCCGTGGGTGCTCTGAGGGGGAAGGAAGATGCTGCAGGAATCCGCGGGACCCCACCTGCAGCAAGGGCTGGGGAGATTCATGGATCGAGACGATATGGGTGATCTTGTTCCGGCTTAGCTGCTCCAGGTCTTTGGCATCTGAAGGATAAAACTAGATATTAGCACGTCTGCGTTTCTTACCCGTCTCTTCCCACCAGCTCGCCCGCCCTGCTCCCACGGGCAGCCCCGCGTGCCCCACCACAACCCCGTGCAGCGGCGCAGGCATGGGCAAACCTGCAAACCCACCCCGAAAATCTGGAACGCAGACACCGTGATGGCAAACCAGAGCCCTCCTCCCTCCGGAGGCACTCGGGCTCGGCCTGAGAAGTCACATCCGCAGGGAAGAACCCTCCTTTGCACCTTCCCAGCCGCCCGGACCGCCCCGGCTCGGGGAGGGACGCGCTCTCCGCCTGCACCTCCCCTCTGCAAACACGCGCCGAGCGATGGGACTCGCTGCAGCCCGAGGGATCTGATTTAACTTGTGAGCGACAGAAGCGGAGCTGCAGCCCATCGTATCACCCCGAGTTTGGCTCGGTCTGTCCCAGCGCCCCTTTAGTGCCCGAGGGGCTGTGGAAAACACCTGCGAGATGATTTGCAGCACTTTGCACGTGTCCTCTCTGCAGCTGCACGCACAGAAATCAGGTATCCTCGGCTTTCTGGGGCAGTGACCTGCTTTGCACTAACGCTTCACCACCCCTGGTTGTGATGCTGGTCACGGCTCCGGCGCAGCAGTGGTTACACCGGGAGGGGGGCGCGCTCCTCTTGCTGCCGGAGAGGAGGACTAACGTTCTCCCATCTCATCACTTTGGGTTTCTAAACTTTCACGTGGTGTAAAATCTTGGCCGCGGAACCCAGACCGCAATGTGCTTAGAGCATGATGTGAATTTTAATAGGAACGAGTCTCGAGAGAGACACTCGGCGGGTGAGCTGTGCCATGTGTGCAGGGAGGGAGGGGGGGGACCCTCGTGGGGACTCGCACAGCACCCACCACCCTCCTGCCCGCCTTGGGCAGGCAGAGTGACAGCAATTAGGGCCACCAGCATCAAGACTTACAGCGGCTGGAAGAGCTTTCAGTGGACAAAAGGTCTCTGTGAGCTCTGGGAGCTTAATTCAGCAGCCCTGCAATCCTGTCGCTGCCCTGGGTCTCTCCGTACAGCAAGGCTCAGGTGGCATCAGGCCAAGATACCCCGTCAGCGGTTACGTGCAGGGACCCCCACGGGAGCCCTCGCCCCTCGCCAGCCCCCAGCCAGCCACAGCCCCCCCAGTCCACCCCAGGGTGCTCCCTGGGGCGCGGGGCTGTCCTGGTCAGGCTGCCCTGCCTGCGGCTGCTGCTCTGCTCCCAGTGACATTTCCTTAGTGGGTCAGGACACTGTTTTTAAACCTTCTCAGCACTTACAGCAGGAATCGAGCTGTCGAACGAGCCCTTAGGCAGGCAGGAGCACTAATAAATGCTGTTTTTTTCATGGCAGGTACCAGCACTTGGTCACGAATCGTCCCCTGACAATGAAAATCCCTTAAAATAGTGAATTGGTGTGAGAAGGAGAGACTCTGCTTCCGGAAACTCTCTCCCTCTGCTCGGCACTATCTCCTACAGCTGCAAAACTCCAGTCCTGCTCCCTGGTGCTGGTGTGGCACCACCAGCTCTTCTGCTCCCAGCACCAGGTCCACGCTGGCTCAGGTCCATGGCTCAGCCCACTGTGGTGGGTGAACTCCCACAGGACTCAGGGCAGTTTAAGGCCAAGCCTGGCTCGCCCTGGTACTGCCCAGCGTGTCTCCGTCCCCTCCCAGCCTGCAGAGCTCGCTGCCTTGTGCAGGGAAAGCAGGATGGCTGCGAGGGCTTCCTGGTCCCCACCAGTGGCACCACCCCAAGGACAGGCTGCTGGGACCCCTCCTGGTGCAGCCATGGCCCTGCTCAGCCCCTTCTCCCCGTGTGTCCCGAGAGCTCAGGGCTGCTGTTAAATAAGGAAAGCAAAAGGAAGGCACGTGGTGGGCACTGGCCAGGCTTTGGGCAGCGTTTGCAGGCAGGGAGGCAGGGACGCGGTGCGAGCACACGTGCTGCGGGGTTTGCACTGCGGCGTGCAAGGTTCGTGCAGGAAAATCGCTCGCTGCAGCTGCGGGAACCTTGGCACAGGAGGATGCAGCCCGAGCCAGCCTCACTCTTCGCTGTCTCTGCCCATGCCACCCAGCTGGAAGGCTCAGCACCTGCACCTGCTCAGGCTGGAGCTCCCCATGCTCCTCCTCCCCAGTGGCAGCTGGAGACAGGCAAGGGAGGTAGGGGAAGGGGCTCTGCCAGCTGAGGGACGTCCTGAGCTGGGCTCAAGCAAATCGGGATGATGGGGAGCAGGACGGGCTGGAGAGCAGCTCTCAACCATCAGCGAGACGATGAGGCACCACATGCTCAGGCACCAGGAGAGCCCCGAGCCCTCCCGCCGCGGCTGGACAAGCCCCGGAGAAGCTGAGTGCCCGTTGCCAACCCGACACAGCCCACCCGAGGGCAGTGCCAGCAGAAGGCACGGCAAGGGCGTGTGGGTAGGGAGCTCCCTCATGGCACTGAACTGGGGACCGGGGCAAGCCCAGCTCCCTGCCTGGAGGACGTCTCTGCAGTGGTGCATCTCCGCTTACCGATGAAGTTCCCAAGGTAGAGGCCGGGGAGGATCTGTGGGACACAAGGAGAAGTGGAAGCATCAGCAACGACCCCACATTGAGGTACCCGCCGTGCTGAGACCCCTTGGGAATGGCTGAAGTTCTGCTGTTAACGTGGCTGTCACCAGCCCCGGGCCTGGAGTGGTGCCGGTGCAGGCGGCCGCGGGCACTCCTGGGGCTGCCGCTGCTCTGGAATCCCGCACGTGGGGCTGGATGGAGCCCTGGCACCCCAACCCGTGCAATCGCCCGGTGCTGCGCCCTCGTGCAGTTTGCCGTGACTTTTTATTGCTCCTCTTGCTTATTATCAATGAATTCTTTGTCGGGGCTTTTTCATCTGAGCTCAGCAAGCTGCAACGCCTCCACTCAGCCTGGGACTGCACCGTGGCCTGCGGAAGTCCTGCTGCCGAGGGACGGGGAAGCCTGGGGGGAGTGCAGTGATCCCCCTCCCCCGGCTCTGAGCTCTGCTCCCCTCGCTCTGCGCCGCAGGGAGCCCCTTTCTCACAGATTGCTCTGGACACGTGTCTTCATCTTATTTTCCTTGTGAAATTCCACTTTTCATAATGAAAAGATAATTACTTGCAATACCTCAGTTAATTGCTCTGCGCATGCAGAAGTGGGATACCTTGTGTCCCTTCTTATCCAGAGCTGGTTTGTATTTTCCCTGTCTCCCAGCCTGGCCAGTGAGGCTCCCCGGGCTGTTCACACTTGCATCCAGCCTGTTGCCCTCCGGCCCAGCTTCTCCCTGCTGCAATGTCTGGCACCCAGGGCCTGGGCAGGCAGAGGTGATTTCTACCAGCACAACTGGGCTCACGTTTATCTCACTGCCCACGTTTGGAAACATTTCTCTTGGTCAAACAGCTTAATGAGGGTTTTTTTTATGATTCTTGAGATTTTCGATCCATTTTCTGTGGGCAAGGCACCTTTAACTCTCAGCTGCTGAAACGAGCTGGTAGGAGAGTGTCAGCTAGCAAGGGCAGCTCCCAAGGGCAGGACACTGACCCACAAATAACGGCGTGTTCCCGTCCCCAACTCCCTTTGGACCCACTCCTCACTGGACAAAACAGGCCAGTACAGCCCCATCTGCAGCACTGGGCACTCCCCCAGATAATGAGCGGTTACGGGGCTGGGGAGGGGTGTTTAAAGTGCAGGAACTGGAGATTCCTGCAGGAAGAAGGTGTATCTGTCCACCCGCGACAGGGAGAAGCTCAAATGACCATAAAACAGCACCTGTCCCCTGCGCCGGGTGATGCTGAGCCCCACGCACAGCCCGGCCCCGCTGAGCAGGGGGTGTGGGACCACCGGGCTCGGGGTCGCACGGGGCTCCCGGCGTGTTCAGGGGCTGGTGCTCGGGTTTTATGCGCTGGGGAAGGTTCCCCCCCTCCCTCGGAGGGGCTCGGCTGGCAGCCTTGCCCTCCACACCCCCCGAGCAGCCGTCGGGACGCGCCCCGGGCTGAGGACTGGCGCAGACGGCCCCGCCAGCTTCTCCAGTTTTGCTCAGCCAGCAGGAAAAGCAGCTGCCCGACAGCCGAGCCCCGCGCCGGATCCGGTACCGGCAGGTGAAAGGCCGCTCGGCACGGCAGAGCGAGCCGCCGGGCAGGCGCGTCCCACCGCCGGCACCGGGACGAGCCGCCCCGGCACGGCCGGCCCCGCCGAGCGGCCGCCCCGCCGCCCCCCCGTTACCTGGCTCATGCCGTTTCCCATGGCGGGCGGCGGGCGCCGCGGCGGGGCCGGGGCGCGGGTGTCCTTGTCCGCAATGCTGCCGTCCTCCCCGTCCCCCGGCACAGCCGGCGGCCGCGCTCCGGGCGCTCTCCGGTCGGGATTCCGTCATGAAGAGCTCGGCTCCCCCGGGATCGCCGCCCGCGGCGGGCACGCTCGTTGCCAGCGAGGCCGAGCCGGTGGCGGCGGCGGCGCCGGGGCACGGGGGACCGCGGTCGCCGCCCTCCCCGGCTCCCGCCGAGGCCCGCACCGGCTGCTCCGGTGCTGCCGCCGCTCCCGCCGGGCGCAGACAAAGGAGCAGAAACTCCCCCCCGGCGGCGCGGGAGCGCGGGGGCCGCGCCGGCTGCTGCTGTCGCCGCTGCCCGCCGCGGCCGCACAAGGCCGCAGTGTTGGGAGAAGAACAAAACCTTTGTCCGGCGGCGGAGTGGCTGGCGGCATGACCCCTGCTGCCTGCGCCGTGCCCACCGCTGCCTGCACTGCGCCCACCCCTGCCTGCACCGTGCCCACCGCTGCCTGCGCCGTGCCCACCCCTGCCTGCACCGTGCCCACCGCTGCCTGCACCGTGCCCACCTCTGCCTGCACCGTGCCCACCGCTGCTTGCACCGTGCCCACCGCTGCCTGCACCGTGCCCACCGCTGCCTGCGCCGTGCCCACCGCTGCCTGCACTGCGCCCACCCCTGCCTGCGCCGTGCCCACCGCTGCCTGCGCCGTGCCCACCGCTGCCCGCACTGCGCCCACCCCTGCCTGCACCGTGCCCACCGCTGCCTGCGCCGTGCCCACCGCTGCCCGCACTGTGCCCACCACTGCCTGCACCCACCACAGGGCGTGCGAGACCCCGGCCCCGCACACCTCAGGGCTGCCCGCGGGCGGGCAGCGGTGCCCGCCTGCAGGCAGGTGACGCGGCGCCCCTGCCCTGCCCGGGGCGAGGGGCTCTGCCCGTGCGTCCCGGGGGCTTCGCAGGGCAGCCGGGTCGGGCAGCGCCGGTGGGGCCCGTCAGCCGAGCGCAGGGGGCCGGCGGGTGAGGGTCACCCGCTGCCTGTCACCCACCGCCCCAGCCCCCCCTCCCCGCCCCAGAGCGATGTCCCGGGCCGGATTTTGGAAGGTTTCAGACCCGTTCGCTGCCCCCCCTCTGCCCCCGGCCTCAGCAGCCGCGCACCTCGCCGGGCTCACGGGCACCGGGGCACTGCTGGTCCCTGTCCCTGCCCGGCAGCGGGACGGCGGCGGAGCCGGGGACGAGGGGACCCCCCACCCCTGCGCCCGGTGGGGTGGGGGCCGTGGTGGCACAGGGTGGGGGAGCTGGGGGCACATGGCGGGATGAGAGGGGATAGGGGGGCACGGGGCGCAGGGGGGCGCGACTGCGAGGACTGGGGCAGCCGCGGTGAGCGGGACACGGCGGGGACGGGGGGCCCGGGGGTGCGCGGTGGATGAACCGGGGCGGGCAGCGCAGGGGGCACAGGGGGGCGGGCCCGGCCCGCGCTTCCTCTCCCGCCAGCGCCCCCTGCTGCGCGGCGGCGCGGTTGCCATGGGGACGGGCGCAGGCGCAGGCGCAGGGAGATGCTGCTTCCACCGCAGCGCAGCGGCCGAGCGGGACGCGTCCCCCCGCTCTGCGCTCCGCTCCCCAGCGGAGGCCGAGGGTGGTTTGTCACGCTGGGCTGTAACGTGCGGGGGGGCTGCGCGGGCAGCGCTGGTGGGTGCTGGTGCGTGCTGGTGCTGCCCATTCCGCAGAGCAGTGCGCTGAGCGCACCGCGACGCTGCGGGAGAAGCGGTGGGACACGGAAGGTACGTCCTGCTCCGTTCTAGCTCCCTGCGTTCGGACACAGGTACAGAAAATCGAAATCCAGCCTTCTCCACAAAGAAAAAGCTGTTCTCAAGGGTATCCATATTTGTTTTTCGTTTTCTCCTCGGAGTATGTGCTGTAGTTGATCCTCAGAAACTTCTCAAGGGCAATTAAAGTGAGTCAGGCTCTGGGAGCATTCGTTGAGCTGAACCTCATCATTCTCTTTCTACCCAGCTGAGTCAGAAGAAGTGCTTAGTGAAGGATCTGAGGAGGTTTCGGAAGCAGTTAGAAAAAGAAGCAGGAAAGCTTGAGGCAACAAAATGTGCCTTTATTCCAAAGACCTTCAAAATGCTTTCAGAGTAGTATTTGTTTGTGGAAGAGTTTCGCAAGAATCCTGGCATCGCTTGGATTGTGAAACTGGTATGTGTGTGCTCTCCCAAGGAAAGTGAGACAGAAGAACGGATGTCTTCGTTCTGCTGAGGGAGAGGAAAATACGCAGGAAATCCACAGGAAGAACTGGGCAGAGCAAGGTGGCTGGAAGCAGTGATGCTCCTGGCCAGTTTCCTGCTCAACACACGCTACCAAAACACTTCTCCTTGTGTAACAGTTTATTTCAGCAGTCAAAAGACAGCTCAGTGTATTTGCAGAGCCAAAGTTAACTCAGTGGTGAAGGTACAAAGAGCAGAGTCCTCGTGTGGAGGAACAGAGTGTGCTCCCAGGGGTTCTCGCTGTGGGGTCATGGCCAAGTTCATGCTCTGAAATCTTTCAGTTTGGCTGCAGGTGTGCAAGAAGGTGGGTGTCTGTGCAGGGCAGCTGTCTAATTGGGCTTCTGGTTAAGCAGCGTTCTAGGGCAGCCCCTAAAGAAGGAGCTATGAAAACATCTGTTTGGTTTTAGGGTGATCCCACTGTGTTACATATCAGCTGGTTGGCATTTGCATTTGGTTGGCATTAGCTTCTTTCTGCTCTGCAGTTAGAGACCCGAAGGGCAGCCTCGTGCTCTGAACCACGTTTGTCCCCCCCAGACCTACAGCGGTGCTGAACGCAGCAACTTCTGCTTCAGCCAGTGTCCCGGGGACCGAGGAAAAACTGTGTTTCCATTAGAAATTCCGATAACACAACGTGATGCTGAGAAATGCCTTGCTTCTGCCAGATGATTCAAGCCAATTAACACGAAGTGCGTGGTGCGTAATTAAAAATACCGTGAGACCTGCGAGCGAGCAGCCGCTCTGCTTGGCGCAGCGGGGCTGGCGAGGAGGCTGGGACAGGAGGATCCGCCTCACCCTGAGTCAGGCCCGTGGGTAAGGGCACGCTTGTGAGAAGTGGATGGGAGGTAATTACGCAAACTAACATGGGAATTACAGCCGGGAGGGTAGCAGCTAGTGATTATCTAACTCTACAAATGGGAATGTGTTAATTGGCAACAAAACCCCTTATATTAAGCTGCTTTCATACCCTCAACTTCAATTAACAGGGTAAATAACCAGAACACAGTAAACAAGGATATATGAAAAGCCTGTGATTACTGAGATTATACCAACAACTTAAATGAAATACTTTGTGGCTGACCTCAAAACTCGCAGACAAGTAAAAATAAACCCCGTGTTACTCCGTCGGTCTGTGCTCTTGAGCGGCGCCGTGTTGCGATGTCTCGAGTTGCCTGCTCCCACACTCAGATGCAGCAGTAGGTCAGGACATGCGCGGTGCCACGTCCTGGGGCTGCAGGAGCCTGGACCTGCCTGGGAGGGTGCCCTGGGGAGCCTGGCTTCTCAGGTGGCTTATCTGGGCCACTCGTCACCCACTTCTCACGCATGGTGCAGCCTAGGCTGTCTTCAGGATTGTTCTGCTCTTGCTTGCTGTAGTTGTCTGACATCTTTCATGACTTTCCTATTTAAGTTCTTCTGCAACATACACAAATTGAAAATGTGACTTAACAAAATTCCCGACAACATATGTCACGTTACTTACATTTCTGCAAGCATGTGACAGAGTTTGTTTGTTCGGTGCTGCGGAACTTCCCCGTAGGCTGGCTGCCTGCTCTGCCCTTTCCTCCAGGAATCCTCCTGGCGCTTACAGATCTGAGCTTCTTGCACTAGAGAGATGTCGTTGGATCCCCCCACCCCATGACCTTAAATAAGTGTGCTTGCGTACAAAATGTGCTGAATCGGGTTGTGCAGGGCTTCTACACTGGCATTCTGGGAAAGAGCAGGAAACGCTAACGTTAAAGCCAGTAACTTTGCTCTTCCATCTGAGGTTGGCAGGTCACAAGGTGAAGGAATGTTCCTGTTCCGAAAACCGAAGGATATCATTGATTGAAGAAGGTGAGAACGACTCTCTGGCTTCTCCGTGGGGAATACCCAAGAGACACTTTGGGTTTTGGATCTCAGTTCATCCTCTCCTTCTGCCGATGACTTGTTCTGTTCTCCTGTGCCTGTCTTGTGCAATACTCCTTCACCGCTCCCCAGGGCAACAACAAAGTTTCTTACTGTGGCATTTCCCAAAAGGTCAGATACTTCATCTGGGATCTGACTTCCTACACTTTGTGTGCATGTTTGTAAATGAACTTCTGACCTCGGGTAAGTCGAACAGTGGGCAGCAATATCAGCGACTGCGCTGTGTCACACATTTCTCTGCACTTCAGAGGTTCAAAGTTTGACCTCAGAGTTTATGTCCCAGTGGCATCTGTCAGTGTAAACCACCGGTTTTATGCCAGAAATGGATTTCCTTGCCTTAACGCCCAGTTGCTCCGTTCCTCTTCTCCCAGTACAACCCCTGGAAGGCCTGGTTGTTCAGAGGTGGATCTCCTTGCTTTTCGAATCCACCATTGACTCTGAACAGCAGAGATGGTCGCTGTCTCCTGCCTGTCTGCGTGCCATGAAGCAGGGTAAGAAAAGGACTCTGCAGTTCTACTGCTTGGAGACACATCAGATGAACCTTGTCGCTTCCACCTCCTGCAAACACCCACAGGATTCGCCTGTCCCTCGCTGCTGCTGTCACCCTGTCTCCCTCCTGTCTTTTTTCATCGGAAAACTGGTGTCACCGGATCACTGGAAATGTCAGTTTGACAAATCATCTAGGACCGAAGCTGAAATGTCAGTCCTGGTTTTATTGTTAGTGGTTGAATGTTGGCAGAAACTGCTTCCTCAGCTTTGCAGAACACAAGGACGAGGTGATTCACGGGGGAGAACGATTTGATTTCCTGCGTGCCACCCTTGCCAGTGGGTCGAGTTTGATAGCTTTCATTTGATTAACCCATCTTCCCAAAAGGTATCCCACCTCAATTTGATGGCTTAAGAGACAGGAAAATCCATCACTTCTCTCCGTGAAAGTTCAGCAGAGTTCATGCTTGCTCTGAATGATCAAAAGCCTTTCCAGAGCGGGGTACGGCACGCTGCCGCCGGTGAAGGCGCACTGGGGTTTGGAGACGTGCTGACATGAAGAGCTTCGTGCCAGCCGTGGGGTACAGTACTAGCTCAGGCCAGTTACTCTTTCGTTTTCCAGATTCCACGCTTGATTACTTCTGATTATTGTTTTTCCCTGCACTTTTTAGTAAGATATCATCGCGCAGTATTGGATTTAAGCTCAGATGGCTGAAGCCTGTGATTACAGACAGGAAAGATAATTAATTGGCACTGGGGCGGAAGAGGGCTGTTTAGAGTGAGAATTCTCTATTTGCTTGTTCAGCGTCTGTCTTCGGTCCTTATCTCTACTTCATGCCAGATGTTCATCTCACACACGTGGCAGTGTGAAAGACTGCAGCTGATGATGATCCCGGGGAGGTGAGGGGCACGCGCTGCCTGCAGACCGTTCCCCCCCTGCCTGGGGCTCTCCTGGCAGATGCAGGTGAGCTGCCCGCATCCTGCCATGCCCTGGGCCTGTGCTGCAGCACTGCACTGTGCTGCTGGGGCTCCTGATGCCCATAAACGTGATGGTGGTGGCAGCTTCAGGAGAGAGGCAGGGCGAGTGTTCTGCTGTAACGTTGCTTTGCAGCTGGCTGCACATCTGTAAGGCTGATCTTGTTGACTTTAAATGTAATAACTTTCTGGTTAGTCCTCTGTTGCTAGTCTGCTCCCTTCTATGAATCTCTTGTCTGTATGGAAAGGAGAGTCGTTGCAGTACCCTGATGGAAGATAAGATATTGATGGCTGTCAGGGAACTTCTCATGGGGACCTGAGGACCTTTTTTTCCTAAAGCCGTACAGTGGTCAAGCCTGAAGAGTTTAACTGCCTTGTGGGGCTGGTGGCCCCTACCTTCTGGTCTCTGCCTGTTTACTAAGAGTTCTTGCTGGGCTGTAGAGACTGTGGAGTGACGACTGAAAAAAAACCCTGTGGCTAAATCTGTGGTCTTCTGTTGGGAACAGCTTTCTGTAATTGTGTTTGGATGTCTCAGGGCTGCGAGTGATTCAGCAGCTCGGACAGTGCTCGACCGCCAAGTCGCGGGGTCGGTGGAAGTTCTCTGTGCGCTTGCGGACACCGCTCTCACCCCCAGCCTCCGGAGCGTTCCGAGGGCGATTATCGGTGATGAAGGCTGCTTCGAGCTCTATGGCTGGGACATCCTGATCCGTCAGGATCCGAAACTGTAAGGGTGTTAATAAACATGCAAGGGGTTATAGTATCAGCCCAGCTTGTGCTCGCAGGCTGGCTGCAGTGAGCCAGTCTGGAGCTGCACGTGAAGTGTAGAGAGGTGTGAACTGTCTTACACGAAGGGAGCTGCTGCCTGGAAGGGTGCCGCTGCTTCGGCTCGGAGTATCAGGATTTATTCACCGGGTGCAGCACCCTGTAACTTTGTCTGTCGCATCTCTAGCACTGTGTTGCAAAACCCTGCTGCTCACAGCATTTGCCAGGGGCAGAGGGTCACCCTCACCTCTTCTCCTGCGCTGTATATCTTACAGCAGTGCCCCATCAGCACTGATCAGCCTCAGCCGGTGCCATTTAGCTGCCAGCACCGAACACAGCCCAGTGTCTGGGGTCTGCTGCTACAAGGCTGACCCCACCTGAAAGAAGTCCCTCCTGCTAATTGGGGAAAAAAGGGCTCCACAGGAGTTGAGGGTATTTAAAACAAAACAACAACAAAAAAAACCTTTAAAACATAATTTGACTCTAGATTTATTTATTTTTTTAAATACAGCTTTTCTCACTGGCTGAGTGAAAACTGTGTATCACTGAGGCTCAGCTGAAATTCTCAGAATTTAATCTGCTCCATACGCAACCCAGGTATTGCAACAGCAGGAACCCGAGAGCGCAACTGGCCTGTCGTTACAGGAGTTGAGAAAACCAGAAAGAGCAAATAGTACTTCAGAAGTGACAAGACAATAGGATTCTTATTCTTCCAGCCTTAATCATGTAAAGCGCAAGCAGTACCGTAGGTGAGGAAATTTCCCTTAGGTATGGTTTGTGGTGACGGTGCTCTCCTACGAAATGTCTTCTGTAATTTATTTTTTTAACTCTTTCCTCTAACAAGACGTGGTGGCTGACACACCTGTGACAGCCCTGTGTCCTGTCAGCATCAGTCCAATGTTTCACGCGGTGCTGCTGGGGACAGCTTTATTTCAGCTGTGGTCCCGGAGAGCTCTCATTTGCATTGCCTACTCAGTTCTCAGCCTCAACCCAAATTACTGCTTAGGCAGCCTGCAGGTGAAGAGCTGGAGTGACTTCAGTTGGTTGGGAAGCGAATGAAGCGGAGTGAAAGTCCTCGATGTTGTCAGAGTGCTCGGAGAGCGCGGCCGGGAGAGCTACTGCGTTGTACTGGTCCCAGGAGACATCGGCGTTCTGCCACTAAAAAAAGGGTTAATGCTCATTCTGTGAATTCTCAGCATTTACTGCTTCAGCTAGACTTTGGTTTTCACTCGGGTGTCTTTCTGGAAGCTAGAGGGATTTTTTTTTTCTTTAGTACCATCGAGAACAGGAATAGAAACTTTGCAATAAGCTCAGAATGTTCTTTGGCTCGGTGCATGGGAAAGAGATTTGGGGTTGGATTTCCTATTGCCTCACACTTACTCCTGCCTGCTAGCAGGGTAATGATTTTGCAGACAGGCGTTTCTCTTAGATGAAACTTTGGCAAAACTGCCCATTTCTCCATAATTTACTGTTGTTCTATCTCCTCAGCTGCCTTCTGGAGGTAAATGCTTCACCTTCCCTCGCTGCCAGTGGCCGGGAAGACTATGAACTCAAGTGTCAGCTTCTCAAAGGCACACCTCATGGTGGACAGGGAGAGCAGGTGGGCAAAGATGTTTTTTACCTTCTAAGGGGTTATTATTAAACCGTTTGGAATGGATGGTGTTGTTCCATGTCTGTCTTGGCAAGTAATACTCCAACCTTTACAGTGATTAAGTGATGAATTTCCAGAAACAGAGCAAAGCGAGCACGCTGCCACTTCGGAGTGGGGAAACAAAGCAGCACGGGGCTGCGAAGGGAAGGGAGACCGTGTCAGAGCTGGGACTTGCTCAAGAGCTCCCTTTCAGAGGCCCTTCTGCGTTGTGCCTCCCACACTGGCCGCTTCTGGAGGGCTCTGTTCCAAGCAGCTTGTCTTGCAGCCTTTTGTGATTCACGCTACAACTGTGCTAACCTCAGACACTAATAGTAGAAAGATGTCCACTGCTTCCAGCTGTCCAGCTTTGTCTCTTAATTGCCTGGGAGTTTATTCCTGTGCACAGATAATTGTCATCGCTCAGGTCCTTCAGTACGTGTGTCTGATGTTGTAGGCTGCCAGGGAAGGAGAAGCGTGTTGGGGGCTTTGACCTGATACAGAACAATGGGCCTGTCAGCAGAGGGGGAGACCCGGGTGCTCCAGCGAATGAGAACATCACGGCAAACACACATTTAGGGTGCCCTGCCCATGCCCCTGAGCTATGGGAGGAAGAGGAGAGCACACACCTTTCACTGGAGAACAAAAGAACAAGAACAGGCCTGTGAGCTCGTAATCCCATAAGAGACCAAAAGGAGCAAGTGCCCTCCAAAAGTGGATGTAAGCGACCAGGCTGCAGGGGCACTGCTGGAAACAAGCGTGCACATGTAGTGGGAACAGTTTGGTTCACAGTCCTGCTTTTCAAGTGTTAAGTCCCAGCTTTGCTGCCAAAACTGCTCTGCAGGCAGTGCGGTGACGGCTCACCGGGCACCTCCCCAGGGCAGGTGGGTGTTTCACTGTTGGGAAGCAGAACTCGGATTCTGAAGTCACCCTTCCAAGAGGCTGACATGTATTGTAATTTTATTTCGCAGTACTCAACCCGGTGTGCCTACAATCATCTCTGGCTGTAGTTTCCAACTAACAAAACACGAGTACGGCTTCACCTGAAAGCGGGAGATGACCTCACCTCTGCAGGGAGGAGTGGCGTGGTGTGTAAGTCCCCAGTTAACGTTCTCATTGCAGGGTGCTACGATGACAGGAAGAAACTGAAGCAGCTTTTCAGGAATCTTCCCGCGCAGCAGAAAGCGTAATGCTGATCCCGAGCTTGGGATGGGAGAGGTGACCATGGACGAAGTTCACTCTCTCTTCCTCATGAAGTCCAGTGGCAGTTCCCACTTCTCTCTAGGCACTGCTGGCTCAGCACAAGACGCTGACCTTCTTGCTTCTAAAGGTTCCCCAGCCCAGAAGCTGCAATGAGCGTGGATGAGGCATTTCCTAACGGCTGACACAAGACACAAAGGATGGTGGCGTCTCGGCTGTCCATCTGCACTGGCACAGCTTAGATCCATACCACGTAGGAAAACTGAAGGGCTAAACACACTCTGCACGGCAAAACGAAGCTTTTAGGGAAGGCAGGCACCTGATCCTCCTACTGCTACTACTATGGAAACATGGCAGAGCAGAAAACCTGTTGCCACGCTACTGTAAAAATAACCTCGGCACCAGACGGCGGCTGCACTACGCCGGGTAGGGAAGAGTGCGGCTGCAACGGCGCCCGGCACTGCTGCTCGCTTCCACAGGAGAGGCAATTTTCTGGAAAAGCTACAGGCAGGACAGTTCAGGTAATAAGGTGTATCTGAAACTTAAGCCCAAAGCAGCCAGCCTGGCTTCTCGCAGTGGCACATTTAGGGCATGTAGCGTTAACTACGGAATTTTACATCTCGGATCAAGCGATGGCGGTTGGCTTTTTAAAGAAAACACAGTTTTAAGGAGTCTGAAACGGGGCATTTTTTTGGAACTCTGTATAACGTGAAGCATGTGTGAACTGGACAAGGCAGCGCAGGGCTGGCTGGAGGAGGCACCTCTGCCCCCGGGGCTGGAGGGCGGTCAGGGAACGGGGGCACCGCGGTGGGAAACGGCGCAGCCGCGTTCGGTCTCGCGTGGCGGTGCAGACCCTGCCGAGGGGGACGGCAGGGGAGGCCAGGCCAGCTCCGTGGTAGGTGTGCAAGGATGGTCAGGACGGGCGAGCTGCCTCCAGAGCTGGAGAAATGAGGACAACTGCTGCATTTTAAAGTTTTTAAAATCGAGCCAGAAATACCTTTACAGAAGTTCAACAAAGAAAGGGCTTGGCAGGACCCAGACACTTCCCTGTACACAGGAAAAAATCCAACTCGCTGTAGTCCATTAATAATTGTGATTAATTCTTAAAAATCTTCTTGTGTCAGGGCAGCAAGTTCTGACTAAGGAGGGTGGTGTAGAAGACCATAAACGGTAAAACCTTTGAAGAAACCATCACTGGTTAAATCAATTGTCCTTTCACTACGAGATGGGCTCAGTGACTATTCCTGCTCAGCCCTCTTCAGGCTGCTTTTTAAAATACATCTAAAATACATACATTTTATCCCTTCATCTACTTTTGAAAGCCTCTGTGGTCTCTCGCCTTCCAACTTAACAGCAAAACATGTTTTCCCCGCGAGACTAAAAGGATGCTGCCTCCTCCTGTCCCTCCCTACACATCTTTAAAGAGATTCCTGACGTGCCTCAGATGTACAGTTTGGCTTTGTTTTAATACCACAGGCACACACAATTCCTCCTCTATGCTTGGGGCACGCTGTGGAATCCCAATTCCTCCTACTCCTGTTCCCGACGCGACAATGAACCAGCTCTGAAGTGAAACTCCAGAAGCACTGGCATAAAAACACAGACATACACACACGGAGTTAGCAATGCACCCCTGCTCTGATTTTAATAATCCCACTTCCACCCCGGCCACGGGTGTTTGCCCAGCGCTGCGTCCCAGCCCGCGGCTCCGCCACTCGGGCTGCAGCAAGGAGCAGGAAGGGTTTGTGATCCAAGGAAACTGCAGCATCGTAGCCGAGGAGCCAAACGCTTCCCAGCGCCGTGCCAGGGACCTCACCCAAGGCGGGCTCCGGGCACACCAGTGTCCTCCTGCAAACCCCGAGGGCTGCGGCTATCGCAGTGCGAGCTCCGCGGGTGACAGCCCCAGGACCCGCCGTGACAATGGCACGGCCGCCTCAGCCCTCCAGGATGCGATTGATTAGCTTCATTTCCTCAGCGGTCATGGGGTTCAGGTTAAATCCCTTCAGCTCGGCTTTACCTGCGAGAAAACACACAAAAATCAGGATTTTGCTATAAAATAAGTGAGGCAGTCCACGTTAAACTTTAGAGGGGCTGTGGGGAGGGCAGGGACAGCCCCGGAAGCTGATGTGGCGTCACCCCGCCGTGATGTGGGAGTGTTTAGCGTGCTGGTGGGTGACACTCCGCACCAGGAGCCGTACAGTCCTGCTGGAGCAGGGGAGGAATTGCAAAGCCAGTGGGAAAACGGCTGCAGGAACACACAGAGCTCAGGAGTTTCTGGACCCTCCCGACACACGACATCGGCTCCCAGATACTGAGAAGGTTCCAGGGCAGAAGCGTTTACCTTGAGCTTCAAAGAGGCGGTTGACCTTCACGCGCAGCTCCTTCCGGAGGTTGTTGATCTCCTCATCCAGATGTTCCTGGTCTGAGACAAGCGGGACAGGAGTGAGGAGGACTGTGGGCTCTGGGGTCCAGGCAGAACCTCCTGTGGGACGTTTGGTGTGGAAGCCCAGGCCCGGGGGGCAGGAGAGGGCTCCTCCTCGGCTGCCTCGGGGTCCCACCCTGCCCTCCGCTGCCCACAGCCCCACATTGCTTCGTGCCCAAATGTGCTTCCCAGGGCACTGCCCAGGACAGCTGAGCGATGGCGATGGCCAGAATCTGCGTGGGACTGCCAGCGGGAGGTTTTGGGTGCTTTAAAGCCCAGCGCTGGGCAGAACCCTGTTTATTCTTCTAAAACGTTATTATGGTCTGGACTAGACGCAGGCTGTGCGTTTGCGGCAGCCTCCCTTACCCTTCTGCAGCATCTCCTTGGTCTGTGCTTTTGGGAGCTCGATGAACATGTTCCCGAAGCAGACCATGGCCTTGCCTGGGGGGGGAGAGGAAAAGGAAAAGGAAAAAAGGAAAAGGCTTTTTCAGAGAAGCTTTTCCGCCCGGACACGCAGCCCCGCTCCTCGGGCGGGGGGGGATCACGGCGGACGCAGCCGGCCGGGGCCGGGGCTCACCCTCGGGCTCCGGGTCCTTCTGCAGCGCCCGCAGGGCCTCGCGGTTGCGGTTCCGCTTCACGTCCAGGTCCACGATCTGCAGCGGGAGAGAGGCGGCAGCTGCCGGGGCTCCGGGCTACCGGGGGTGGTGGGGGGGGCTACCGGGGGGGGGGGTACCGGGGGGTGGGGGCGGGCCGTACCTGCTGCCGCGCCGCCAGCACGTCCTCGGCCAACTCCTCCACCTCGGCCAGGTAGCGCAGCACGAAGGCCGGGTCCCGCGCCATGGCGCTGCCGCCCGCGCTCCCGGTCCGCCCCGGCTCCGGCTCCGGCTCCGGGTCCGGTCCCGCCGCCGCTCCCCGCCGGGCGGCAGCCGCAGCCGCGCGGGCGGGTTCCGGGGCGGGCGGGGCCCCTCGGAGCGCGCCCCCTGGCGGCCGCGCCCGGCAGCGCCCCGCGGGCCGCGCACCCACGCGTGGGGGTTCGGGAACCCCAGCGCCGCGCCCGCGGGGCTGCGGGCACCCTGCTGGGCACTGCCCGGCCCGCAGGGATGGAAACACGCGTGGCCGGGCTCGCAGGGAGGCGGCAGGAGTGGACGTGGGTGTGTGGACGTGGGCGAGGTGTGCCCAGCCCCTCTCCCCGCAGCTGGGAGACCCCCCCCGCCCCGCCGCGGGTCCCCACGCGCGTGAATTATTGATGCCTTGTCACACCCCGTCCACCTCCCCGCGCCCCTGCCAGCACCACGCTTCTGTCGGCTCTTTGCAGCCGCTCTGTGCCCATGTGCCAGTGTGGGGCAGTTGGGCTCCTTTGTGTCCCTTTTCCTCCCCAGATCGCAATGAGGAGCCCCCAAAACACGGCGCCACCAGCTCCCATTTCGTTTTGTGCAGCTGAGTGGCTCGTCCAGAGCTCAGGGGGCGAGGGCCTGCCTGTCCCCGGGAGGGGACCCGGCTGTGGTCCCAGTGGGTCAGCTCACCCTAGCCACAGTGACCCCAGTTCTGCACTGGGCAGGGACCAGCTCCAGGGAACCTCGGAGCAGCCGCAAGGCTCTACCAGGACACCGCGTCGGTCTTCTGCTCTGAATGACTCTGCCTACAGGAAGGGGGAATATCGCCCCTCAAAATGGCTTTTATCCCCTTCCCTCCACCCCACCCAGCCCCTGAGCAAGAGAAGATGGAGAAATGGGGTGTTGGAGATGCAGGGAGACCCAGCACTGGCGGCAAGGACGGGCAGCCCCTCACCGAGTGAGCTCTGCGGTGGGAGAGGGGTCCCGGGAGCCCACCCAGTAATGGGAGACCCGGGTTTTTGTGCCCCATGTCCCTGCTCTGGACAGAGCCCTGAAGTGGCGCTGCTCCTCCCTGGTGAAACTGCCCGGTTCCCAGCTCAGAGCCGCCGGCCATGCTTCCCCTCCAGCCCAGGCACCGTGCGGCTGCTGGTCCCGCTCCTGTTGCTTACTGGTAACGACGTGCTGCCACTTGCCTGGGGTTCTGCGCTCTCAAATGGCTCAGAAAGCATTGGCTGACCTTCCGCGTGGCAGTGCCCAGTGGCAGTGGCCATTGGGCAGCTCCCTGGTCACAACCTCTGGCTGGTGCTGCTGGGTCCGTGCTGGCAGAAGAGCTGGCCACACCGTTACTGCCTCCCTGGCAATGCCACTCAGTGTCACATGCTAATGTGGCAGCGTTGCTTCCCTGTTGCTGGTGGAGGCACCTCCAGTCTGCCTTGGATCGGTGTTTTTACTGGAGGGAGCCCCGGTGACATCCCTGAGGCACGGAGCGTGGGCTGGAGGAGGAGGAGCACTGGCTGCATGGGGAGACCTGACCTGTTGGCTCGTGCCCCGCACAGGACCCCCTTGGCAAGAAGCTCCCTGAAGGGCACGTGAGGGCCCCCAGCACGGCGGCACCTCCAGGCTCCCGGAGACGGCAGTGGCCGCCCTGGGACCGCAGGGGTGGAGGAGGGAGCGAGGCAGCGGCCGGCCGGTGGTCACCACACTTCTGTGGGCAACTAATCCCTTAAGGGAGATTACTCAGATTGGAAGATTACTGGCCCTAATCCCATAAGGTCGTTTGTTACAGTTAACTGGGGAGAGCTGCTCCGGCTGCGGCAGCGTGTGCTAAAATAAGGCGGCTTCCAGGGGAGCGGTGGAAGCGAGCACTTGTGCACAGCATCCTGGCCGGGCTGCGAGTGATTCACACTCGGGTTGGATTTTTTCCTGACATCAACCAAAAGAGGCAGCAGGATTGGGGCTGGATGCCAGTGCTGGAAAATGCTCCTTTTTTGGTGGGGGCAGCCGGCTGCAGATCTGCAGGCTGGATCAGGGCCCAGCTGCTTCCCATCCACCGTCTCAGAGTCGGCTCCTGGGAAGTCCCAGTGGGACATGGGCACCGGGGTCAGCTGCAGAGTGGGATGCAGGATGCGGGCTGGGGCACGGGATGCGTGATGTGGGATGTGCGCCTGCTCTTCTCCTTCCGCCTCGCACCGCAGCATCCGCCACGGAGTGGTTGGCTTCCGCTTTCTGCTGAGCATGAAGGCAGCGTTTGATCCTTGTTGCTTTGTTGGGATCAGAAGGGAAGAACGCCCGAGTTTCATGGCGTGTGCTGGGATCATAACTAGAGCTGGAGCTACATTTACCTCCCATCGACAGCCCCGTCCATCTGTCCTGCTGCACACACATGTATGGCACTAATCATTCTTACCCAGCTGGATTGAGTTGAAGATAATGAACTATTAATTAACTACTCAACTCAAGGTACCTATCCTGCCTACAAGAGGCAGGCCATTTCCTCCTGGCTGTGGAGGATGCAACAGTGTCCTTGGTGCCGCAGCCCAGGCTGGTGAGCAACACGCATGGACACGACTTCTTGAGTGAGACAGGGGTTTGGCTGCAGAGCTCAGAGCTGTTGGTGGTGCTTGGGAAGCATGGCCTGGCTGGATGGTGACTGTCCCCTTCTCCTGCTGGAAACCTTCTCCACCACCTCCACCAGCAGCCCTCACACTGCCCAGCACGGCAAGGAGGAGGGAGCACTTTCAAAGCCTGTGTGGCAGGGATGGGGACGGAGATGGAGATGATGGAGATGGACTGCCTGTGTGCTGGCAGCAGCAGAAGGAAGCACAGTGACCGTCTGGAGTGGCCGGTGATGCATGCTGCAATGCAGGCAGGGTTCTGCCAGGGACATTGGGCCGTGTGGAGGGACAGGGGCCGCTCTCCTGGGAAGGGGGGTCCCAGCTCAGCCCAAGCAGGGGGGAAGCTGCAGCTGAGTCTGCTGCAGCAGGAAGGATGGCAAAGCCAAGGGCACCTGGAAAACTTTTGCAGGGCAGTGAGTGGCAGCTGGTGCTGTGCTCCACGGGCCTCTCCTCAGCCAAGCTCTGAGCCACCCACAAATCATCCCAGATTTCTCCTCCTGGAGCCGGTGCCATGGACAGGCCATTCACTTGGAAGCTGGAGTCAGCCTGGGGTCCAGAGGCCCATTTGGACCAGTTGCACGTTTATGTGCCCTCCTGGGAAGCGGGCAGTCAGAGGGACCGGCTGCCCGTCTGCTGCCGAGGGCTGCTCTGCATCGCTGTGTGTTTTGTTGTGGAAAGCGCAGGTTTGGTTTCAGCGTGTTCCTTTTTCTTCCTTGCAGCACTTTTATGTATGCAGCTTGGATCCTCCCTGCCTGCTGGCAGCTGCACAGGAAGCCTTCGGCGATGTTTATGGGGTTTTTTTCTCATTTTTTTCCTGTGGCTGCCGGGGCCTGTTGTTAAGACAAATCAGACTTCAAACCTCAGGCTGTGGATGTTTGTGTTCAAGGCCAGGTTGGATGAGGCTTTGGGCAACCTGGCGTAGTGGAGGGTGTCCCTGCCCATGGCAGGGGGGTTGGAACTAGATGATCTTTGAGGTCCCTTCCAACCCAAACCATTCCCTGATTCTATGATTCTATATTTGACTCCACTTTCAGAGGAGGCGTTTCAGGGGCTGTGAAGGGAGATGGCTCCGTCTCTCCCTGCTCTCCAGGTACCCTCTCCTGGTGCTGTGCCCACCATCGCCATGCCACCGGCTCTGCTCCATTGCCCAGCTAGGACAGAGACTTCCCAGGGACCGAGCCCAAACAGGGCTGGGGCTGGCCAGGTGTCGGCGGGGGCTCTGGCCAGCAGAGCCCTTCCTCCAAAGGGGCCCTGGCCCTGACTGGTGGTGGATGAAAGGCTCCAGCTCCTTTCTTCCAGCTCTGGGATGCTGGGAGCGTCCCCTCCCCCAGGCAGGCATTTCTGGAAGGGATCTGTCAGGAGCATCTCAAGGTTAGGTATTTAAGTCTCATTACCCATGCTAATACATGCAGCGCTGGGAGAGCCTCGCCGAGGGCCCGATTCTGCTCCCTCGTGCTGACTAACGCCTTCCCCCTCCCCGCTGCTTCCCCCAGTGTCGTGCACCAGGAACCCAGACTCACGCCGGGTTTGTGCTGATCCCCCTTGCTGCTCTGCAAGGTGAAGTTTGGAAGTCGGCCACGTTTCCTGGGATAAAACACGCTCCCCCTCGCTGCGTGCTCACCGTGGGCCGGGCTCCAGCCACGCATGTGGCTCCTCCGCACGCAGACACGCAGGGCTGAGCCTTGGGGGCTGAGCTGCAGCGAGCGAGCAAGAGTCCGGCCCTCTGGGCTGGGGGCTGAAGCTGCCTTCAGGAGGCAGCCGCCTGCATGCGATCACCCTCCCTGGAGACACGCTGCAAAGGAGGAAAAAGCCCTTTCCCTCCCAGCAGTGCCAGGGATGCTGGCGCAGCGCTGCTCCTCGCGACACCAGCCCCTCACACGCCAACCAGGCCAGGGCAGCCGGACTTTGCTGGACACGCTGCATCCCAACTCTGGCGGGCAACAAAAAGAGAGATGGTAGGGCAGAGCCGAGGAGTAGGGTGGCATCCAGGCACGTGTGCACCCAAATGCCAGTGCCCCAAGTCCACTCAGACTCCAAAACCCCAGTGCCCCAGGTCCACCTAAACACCCAAACCCCAGTGCCCCAGGTCCACCTGGGCACTTCAGCACTTCCACCCAGTTGTGCGGCTCCTCAGGAGCTTCCCCAAGGCTGGGACTCCCTCTCTGAAGCAGGACTCAGGTCCGGCCCAGCAGGTTCCTGCTGGGTGTCCCTCAGGCTGCCTCGGGCAGGGGCCTGGTGCCCCGTGTTCCTGCCTGGCCCCGGGGCAGCGGAGGCATCGGCAGCATCTCCACCCGCCCAGGCCGGGCCCATGAGCCGGTTCTCTCTGTGCTGCGGGGCCGAGACTCGGGGCCGGGGGAGCCCAAGGTCGCCCAGCAGCTGCCCAGGGAGCTGCGGTCCTTGACGAGCTGGGTGGGCGGTGGTCGGACCGCACGGCCGCTGCCCCGGGGGGTTCCGCCGGGACCGGGGCGGGGTGCGAGGAGGCACCCGCTGGCACCCGGCGGGGGTTCGGCAGGGGCCAGCGGGCCCTGGGGAGCCCGGGGGGGGTCGAAGCCGACCAGGGGAGGGGCCGGTTGCCCTTCGCGGCGGGAGGCGGCGCGGGGAGGCGCCCACCGGCACCGTGCGCTCCCCCGGGACCCCGCGGCGGCGGCTGGGGGGCGGCCGCTCTTTCCGGAGGGGGAGCGGCGGGGGCGGGGCGGGGGCTCCCGGGGCCGGCCCGGGAGGGAGGGTGGGTCTCGGCGGGGCCGGACCGGGCCGGGCGGCGGGTGCCGGCTGGCGGGCGCGGGGCGAGGCCGGCGGGGGCGGGCGCTGCCGGGGCGGGCTCGGCGGCGCCGTCCTCCCTCCGGAAGTCTCTCCCGCTCCCTCCTTTCTCCTCCTCTCCCCCGACAACATGGCCGCGAAGTCGGACGGCGGCGGCGGCCCGGCCGTGCTGCTGGAGAGCCCGGAGGGCGGCGGCGGGAGGCGGGCGGGCGGCGCGGCCCCCCCGGCGCGGCGGTACCGGCTGCGGGACGGCTGCTGGGTGCTGTGCGCCCTCCTGGTGTGCTTCGCGGACGGCGCCTCGGACCTGTGGCTGGCGGCCCAGTACTACGTGCGGGGGCAGCGCTGGTGGTTCGGGCTGACGCTGCTCTTCGTGCTGCTGCCCTCGCTCGTGGTGCAGCTGCTCAGCTTCAGGTGGTTCGTGTACGACTTCGCCGCCAGCACCAAGGGCAGCGCCGGCAGCACCAAGGACAGCGCCCGCGGGCCGCGCGGCTGCTGCCGCCTCTGCGTCTGGCTGCTGCAGGGCCTCATCCACCTGCTGCAGCTGGGGCAGGTCTGGAGGTACGGGGGGACCGGGGTACAGGGGTACAGGGGGTCGGGATGGGGCCTCATCCACCTGCTGCAGCTGGGGCAGGTCTGGAGGTACGGGGGGACCGGGGTACAGGGGTACAGGGGGTCGGGATGGGGCCTCATCCACCTGCTGCAGCTGGGGCAGGTCTGGAGGAACGGGGGGACAGGGGTACAGGGGGTTGGGATGGGGCCTCATCCACCTGCTGCAGCTGGGGCAGGTCTGGAGGAACGGGGGGACAGGGGTACAGGGGTACAGGGGGTCAGGATAGGGCCTCATCCACCTGGTGCAGCTGGGGCAGGTCTGGAGGTACGGGGGGACCGGGGTACAGGGGTACAGGGGCTCGGGATGTGGCCTCATCCACCTGCTGCAGCTGGGGCAGGTCTGGAGGTACGGGGGGACTGGGGTACAGGGGTACAGGGGGTCGGGATGGGGCCTCATCCACCTGGTGCAGCTGGGGCAGGTCTGGAGGAACGGGGGGACCGGGGTGTGGGGGTACAGGGGGTCAGGATAGGGCCTCATCCACTTGCTGCAGCTGGGGCAGGTCTGGAGGTACGGGGGGACCGGGGTACAGGGGTACAGGGGGTCGGGATGGGGCCTCATCCACCTGCTGCAGCTGGGGCAGGTCTGGAGGTACGGGGGGACCGGGGTACAGGGGTACAGGGGGTCGGGATGGGGCCTCATCCACCTGCTGCAGCTGGGGCAGGTCTGGAGGTACGGGGGGACCGGGGTACAGGGGTACAGGGGGTCGGGATGGGGCCTCATCCACCTGCTGCAGCTGGGGCAGGTCTGGAGGTACGGGGGGACCGGGGTACAGGGGTACAGGGGGTCGGGATGGGGCCTCATCCACCTGCTGCAGCTGGGGCAGGTCTGGAGGTACGGGGGGACCGGGGTACAGGGGTACAGGGGGTCGGGATGGGGCCTCATCCACCTGCTGCAGCTGGGGCAGGTCTGGAGGTACGGGGGGACCGGGGTACAGGGGTACAGGGGGTCGGGATGGGGCCTCATCCACCTGCTGCAGCTGGGGCAGGTCTGGAGGAACGGGGGGACCGGGGTACAGGGGTACAGGGGGTCAGGATAGGGCCTCATCCACTTGCTGCAGCTGGGGCAGGTCTGGAGGTACGGGGGGACCAGGGTATGGGGGTACAGGGGGTGCAGGGGGTCAGGATGGGGCTGCTGCAGGGCCTCATCCACCTGCTGCAGCTGGGGCAGGTCTGGAGGTACGGAGGGTCATGGAGCTGGGCTGGGGCTGGAGGGAGTGGCAGGGTGCAGCAGGGACATGGGTGGGGATAACAGGGTGCAGCGTGGAGGACACAGGTGGGGACAGCAGAGCATGGGGGGGATGCAGGTGGGGATGGGGAGGTGCAGTGAGGGCCCAGGTGGCTGCGGGGGAAGTGGGGATAAATCCCTCTGCAGCCAGAGCAGGATGGGTGGTGGGAGAGAGCCCCCAGCAGAGCCCAGCTGTGGGCACGGGTGGGTGTGGGCAGGAGCCGGCGTGAGGAGCCCGCAGCCCAGCTGGGTGGCCCAGGCCTGCTGTCCCTGCGGCCGGGCAGTGCTGGGGGGGCTGCCTGGCCACGGCAGCAGATCCTGGTGTCGAGAGCTTCTGCCAGGCCCCAAACACCGGGGACTCAGATCGTCCTCCCAGGCGCCTCCCCACGCTCCTGCTCGGAGCCCGCTATAGTCTGCGGGGTCGCGGGTGAGGAGGTGCCGCTTGTCCCCAGCCTGTCCCGGCTCCGCTGCCCACCCCTCCTGGGCCCGGGCAAGACCCTGCCACTCGCCCTTCTGGAGGGTCTGCGGAGACACAGGCAAAGGGCCTGGAGCCTCCAGAAGCTGGAGCCGATGGTTTATTGTCACCGTCCTCCCCTGCGCGGCGGAGCCGGCCCCGCTCCCTCCCAGCTCCGCCGAGCTCTGTCCTCAGGGCACCGGGGAAGAGCCGTGGCTCTGGCACCGAGCTGCTTCCCGGGGAGGCTGGTGCTGGGAGGGGAGCAGAGACAACGGCAGATTCCCGGAACAATGCCCGGAGCAGGCAGCGCTCCCAGCTCGGGATTCCATGCTGTTTCCCCTCCCGGAGCACAGAGGCTCCTCCGTTCCTTCCTGTTGTCTGCATGTGTTCGTTCCCTCCTCTGCTGCTTTTCCTGGGATGCTCCCGGGCTGTCTGACTGTCCCACAGCATCCACCGTGCTAGAGGGGCTCCTGCCCCTTCTCTCGCCAACACAGCCACCGCCTGCCCCTCCCCAAGCCCACCCATCCCCGTGGCAGCTCTCGGAGTCCTCTGGCTGCAGAATAGGTGCCCACCCTGCCTTAGTGTGCTGGAGGAGCTGGTGAAGGAGAGGACAGGAGCTCTCTGGCCCACCGGCCGCTAAGCCTGCCCGCAGCTGGCCTTGGCCCCGGCACCCTGCGAGCAATTACCTGATCCTGGCCTGAGCTGGGGCTGGGCTGCAGTTGGGGGCTTTGCTCCCGGCGGTGTCAGCTGCGCTCTCCTGATCTGCTGCACCATGGAGGCTCTTAAGCCAATTAAAGCGGTAACTCTCAGCACTGACCCTCCAGGACGTGTCGGTCTCAAGCTGCGGCTGAGGCTCTTTCTAATCTTGGGATTTGGGATTAGCTCGGCTGACCAGTTAAATGCAGTTTGTTAAACCCATTAGGGAGGTTGGATCCGGCGCAGGTGGATGTGGCAGTTAGAGATGCGTGGAATAAATGCTGCATGCCAAGGGAAGGCTTTTCCCTGGCCAAACATCTCCCCCTTCCCTGATGTACCCGCCTCCTCCCAGCCTCGCGATCGCCTCGGCAGGTCTCACCTGCCAAAGCCATCGCTGCGCGGCCCCGAGCCCCAGCTGTGACCCCCAAATCACAAAAATCCAGCTGCTTGCCAGCTGCAATGGCAGCTCCGAGCACGAGCTCTGAGATGGGCCCAAATGAAAGCTGCTGAAGTTGTCATCAGCGCGTTCGTGGTGCACGTGCAAATCCTCCGCCGCGGATGCTCTCCGGAGACGGTGCCGGTTGTATGACCATGTGCTGGTGTACGCGGCAGCGGCGCACTCGGGGCTGCTGCTCGGGTGGTTTTGCGGCTCAGGAATTGTTGTTATCCGCTCTGCCGGGAAAAAGCTTTTTCACCAAAGAGACACTGGCGGGGAGAGGTGCTGCGCACGCTGGGTGTGCCTCCCACCCGTCGGAGTCCCCTGCCACCTCGGTGGGCTGGCAGCTGGCTGGTGCCTCGGGAGGTCCCCTTGTGCTGGGGACAGCCCTACCTCTGCCCGCTATGCCCCCGTGTCTGCCTTAGCCAAGGGTCACACATGGTTTGGCTGCCTGGGGGTCAAGGGGCCAGACCCAGGGTGTCCTCTCCACCCACAGTTCCTTCCTGAAACCCCCCATCAGCCTCTATCCCCCCTTCTCTGCTGGCTTGGGGACCCGGTGGCACCCCTCAGTCCTGATGCCAGCCTGGTGGTAACCCACGGGGCACGGACACCCTCAGCAGCCCCCTGGGTGGGCTCACAATGGGTGGCAGAGCTGGGACCCGCAGGAGCCCTCTCAGCCCTGGGAGCACCGGCTGGGGGGTGTCCCCTGGTCCTGCTGCAGGACCCAGCGCTGGCGTCAGTCTCTTGCTGGGGTCCCCTCCCGGCCCCCCTGCACGGTGGGTGCTGTGGGACAAAGTCAGGCAGCCTGGATGACCCGACTTGGCAGGATGTGTAGTGGGTGAAAACGGCTGCAACAGGGAAGTAATTTTCTCCTTGTTTAAATAAAGGATTACGGGATGAGATCCCAAATTACCTTCTAGGCAAATCACACCCCGTATCGCTCACTCTTAAACTGGGGGGGTCCCTCATCCTCTTCCATCTGAGGAAGATGATTAACGGATTTGGTGATAACCGGGGCCACGCTTTCCTCCTCTCACATCTGTTTTTCCCACACTTGAAAACCGAGGGCCAGTAGCTGGGAGCTGGGCGCAACTGGTGCTGCCAGTGGCAAACCCGCCCGTGGCGGAGCTCCGGCAAACCCGACCCCTGCCCCAGCCCACCACCCAGCACCGTTGTGCCGCAGGGATTTCGCTGGATTCCTCTTTGTGATACAAAGGAGGGAGCAATTAGCCCTGAGAGCTCTCGCAGTTGCTTTCTGCCTCATCATCAGTTTTTGGAAAATTAAATGATTTTTTTTTTTTCCCAGTGATTGATTCGGTGTTTGCCAGGCAGCTGCTGCGGCGCCGGGTCGGTGAGCGCTCGCCGGGCGCTGCCAGCGCGTGGGGACGTTTCTCTGGGCTGAAACACCACGGGATGATCAAACGCGTAACAAATACGAATCAACGTTTCGTTCGGGCGAGTTGATGGGAGATGAAATCTCGTTTTAATGAGATTTACGGAGCTGATGGGGAGACAGGAGCGGAATTGTGCCCCCGCCGAAGGCTGCGGGAGGCCGCGGGTCACTTGTTGAGCGGCGGAGGAGCCGGGGACGGCGTGTGGCAGCTGCCAGCTGTGCCACAGGGACGGCGCGGCTGCAGGGTCTGTGCGCGGGGGGCTGCTGGTGCCACAGACAGCGGGGTCGTGGTGCTAATGAGCCCAATTAGCGAGGCTGATTACAGGGAGAGGATGAGGTCGCTGATGCTCAAGGCTCGTTTGCGCGTGGGTGCCCTGGGTCCAGCAGCGATGCCCTGCGGCATCCTGGGCTCCGCATGGCTCAGGCGCTCTTTGGGGCTCCCAGCAGGGTGGGCAGGAAGGGGTGGGCAGGTGGTGATGGGGCCAACAAGGCGTTGGTGGCCTCTCCGGGGTGGACCATGGGAACCATCGATGTGCCCACCGTGCCCTCCTGCATGCCGAGGGAGCCGGCGAGGCTGCGGGGGGCGGGAGCAGATGGCAGCGGGGTGGCACAGGGGCCTTGGTGGCCCCAGCTGATGGCCCCCACCGTGGTCTCGGGGCTGTGCAGCCCAGGGGTGGGAACACCCGGCTCACCCCACAGCGGGAGCAGGGCCGGATTCTGCCTCCTCCTGCTGACGGATGAGCCGAAAATGCTGGGATCAGGGTTTCTCCTGCGCTCCGGGCTGGTGGAGCCGGCTGGCAGCGCTTTCCGGAGCTGACGGAGAGGCCGTCGCTCTGCGTGACGGTTTCACTCGGCTGGGAGGAACCTTCGCGGCCCGATGCCCTCCCTCTTCATCTTCCTGTTTTCCTCCTCGTCCGGCTTTGTCCTCCCTGCGAGGCAGCGGAGCCATCAGGCCCGTGGTGCGGGCAGGGCTGCCGGGGGATGCCCGGCCCTGCGGCCCCTCCTGCGGTGCCCGGATCTGGCCCCGTGCCACAGGCAGAGGTCCGTGGTGGTGGTGACTCAGGCGGCGCATGGGTTGGTGCCACGCGCACCTCCGCTGACCCCCGGCCGATGACCAGATGGCCGGGGCTGGCGTGTGTCGAGGCAGCGCCGGCACGAGCACCCAGGTGCTTCCCGTGGGCACCGCGGCACGACCAGCTGGTGCCTTCGTCCTCGCCGGGGCGGGGGGAGGCAGGGTGGGCTCTGTGCCAGCTGGGACAAAAATATCCCCTTGGAGAAGCAGCCGGAGGTGGTGCTGGGCTGGGGCCAGGGCACCCCAAATCCATGGGTGGCAGAGAGTGGTGCTGCGGTGGGATCCCCGGCTGGCGGCGGGGAGCCAGACCCTGCGTGGTTGGGGGGCGCAGGGGCAGCGCCAGGGATGGAGGGGTGGGGGGGTGGCCAGGTGGGCAGTGTGGCGATGGCCTGGTGAGCCCCGGGTCAGCAGCTTTGCACAAGCTGCCCCTTCCTGGCATCTCATGGTGCCAGGGTGGGACAGGGATGTGCTCAGCATCGCCGCTGCCCTGCAGCCCCCTGCTCCCCCGGCACGGGGGGGCTTTCTGAGGCTTCAAATCAGGGGGGACGTGTTCATGGGAGCGGGTTGGCAGCGGGCACGGGCAGGGGGAGGGGGCTCGGTCACCCAGGCATGGGGGCTCATCTCACCCTCCCACCCCACCACGCAGGTACCTCCGCACGCTGTACCTGGGGCTGCAGAGCCGGTGGCAGGCCGAGCACCGCCGGCGCCACTTCTACTGGCGCATGATGTTCGAGAGCGCGGACATCAACATGCTGCGGCTGCTGGAGACCTTCCTGAAGAGCGCGCCCCAGCTCGTGCTGCAGCTCAGCATCATGGTGCAGCAGAACAGCATCGAGCCGCTGCAGGGTAAGGGGCACGGCCCCCGCGGCGGGGGGCGGCTGGAGGGGGGACCCCCGGGCTGGCGCAGGCTCTCACCGCCCCTCCCCGCTTTGTGCCCGCAGGGCTCTCGGCCTCGGCCTCGCTGGTGTCCCTGGCATGGATGATCGCCTCCTACCAGAAGGTGCTGCGGGACTCGCGGGAGGACAAGATGCCCATGTCCTACAAGGGGGCCGTGGTGCAGATCCTGTGGCACCTCTTCACCATCGCCGCCCGCGCCATCGCCTTCGCCCTCTTCGCCTCCGTGTTCCAGCTCTACTTCGGCATCTTCATCGTCACCCACTGGTGCATCATGACCTTCTGGATCATCCAGGGTGAGACGGACTTCTGCATGTCCAAGTGGGAGGAGATCATCTACAACATGGTGGTGGGCATCATCTACATCTTCTGCTGGTTCAACGTCAAGGAGGGACGGAGCCGCTACCGCATGTGCATCTACTACGTCATCACGCTGTCGGAGAACGCCGCCCTCACCGTCCTCTGGTTCCTCTACTACGACCGCAAGACCACCTCTGACTTCGACGCCTTAATCCTCGTCTGCGTGGTCAGCTCCAGCTTCGCCCTCGGCATCTTCTTCATGTTCATCTACTACTGCCTCTTGCACCCCAACGGCCCCATGTTCAGCCCCCGCGCCGGGGGCTGCATTTTCCGGCAGCGGCCGGCCCCGGCGCCGGGGTCCCCCACGGACGCCGTCACCAGCCCCCCCCGCTCGCTGCCGCGGACTACAGGGGGGGAGCGGGACGGGGCGCCGGGGGAGCGGGACAGCTGCGTGCCCGTCTTCCAGGTGAGACCCTGCGCCCCGCCGGCGCCGGCCGCCCGTGCCCCGCGGACAGAGGGGCCCGTCATCCGCATTGACCTGCCCAGGAAGAAATACCCGGCCTGGGATGCCCACTTCATCGACCGGCGCCTGCGGAAGACCATCTTGGCGCTGGAGTACGCCTCTCCCACCACCCCGCGCCTGCAGTACCGCACCCCCGGCGCCCCCCAGGAGGTGCTGGAGTATGAGACCACCGTGTAGGGCAGGGGGCACGGGGCCCCCCCAGTACCGTCCCGGTGCCATCCCGGCAGCCCTGTGTCTTTGCAGCAGTTTGCCTTTCCGTTGGGTTCACCGGCGCTGCCACGCCACAGCGCCCAGCGCCCCGCGGGCGGGGGCCGGGGAGGTCTCTTGGTGCTATCCCCCCCCGCGCCGCCCTCCCGCAGCCGAGACCCCCGTCCCACCCCGCGGCAGCCGCCCTGGCTCCCCCCGGGGCTCGTCCTTGCCAAAATACCTCACCGGTGCCTAAGCCCAAGACGGTGGGTGCTGCAGCCCCGCAGTGCTTGACTGTGCCAGTGGTGCAGGATGGGGACCAGGGCTGGGGTCCCCCTCGGGCAAGGGGCCAGCAGCTGCGAGGGGCTTGGGGCACGGTGGGCACGGCGTGGCCCAGGAGGGCAGCACACAGGGACACGGGTGTCTGTGCTGGGTCAGGTCCGTGAGGCTGGACCACGGCTGCACCGGGGGGTGTGTGGGACTCCTGTCACCCCCAGGGAGCTGGGAGGGGGACAGCCAGGGTCCGGCCAGACCCCCCATGTCTCCCATGCCCTGCAGTGCCAGCCCCAGGGGAGCCCCTTCATCGCCATCCTCGGTCTCCCTGACTCAGAGCCGAGCTGTGCCCCCATCCCGGGGGGTCCCCGCTGCCCTGCGGGGTGCAGACGCTGACCTGGGGAGCCTCTCGTGGGTGGGCACCAGCCCTGCTCCCCCCAGCACTGAGCTGGGCCCCCGGCTCCGGCTGGGACGGCTGCACCCCGTCATCCCCCCGTCCCCACGGGAACTGCTTCATCTCATCGGGTTTGTTTTCACCTGAACGGTGACATTTCGTGTGACATTTTCTACCTCCGCTGCGGCTGAGGGGGGCAGGGCCTGGCTGGCACTGCTGGGGGGGGGGCATGCGGGGCTGCCGGCATCCCCAGGGCTCCCCAAAGTAGGACTCACCCCTGCCCGTTCTCCCTTCCCAGATTCGGTATCATTTCCCACCTGGAAGCGTTTCCATCTACCTTCCCATCCTCATCAGCCCCGTCAACTCCCCAGTATAAACCTGAGCTGGGATCCTGCCTGCCCCTGCCAGCCCCTGCCAGCCCCTGCCTGCCCCTGCCAGCCCTTGCCTGCCCCCACCAGCATCTGCCTGCCCCTGCCAGCCCTGCCACCCCCTGCCAGCCCCGAGGAACAAGGCTGCCCCAGGCTCCGGGTCTGAATGTGTCCCTGGTCCTGCCCGGACCCGTGGGTGTGCCCCCGCCCAAAGGGCTCTGCTGAATGTACCCTGTGCCCCCGGGGCCAGGCGGGAGCCAAGCAGATGCATGTGTGTGCGTGTTCATGTGTGTGCGTGTTCATGTGTGTGCGTGTTCATGTGTGTGCGTGTTCATGTGTGTGCGTGTGCAGGGGCCTGGCAGGGGTTTGCAGGGCAGGGGAACTGCTGGACCCCGTGGCTGTGACCACCAGGCCCCTCACCCCCACGCGTGGCTGTGACCACCCGCGCCCACTGCCCCTGTGCCTTCCCCGTGCCCCCCACACCCCCCGCACCGGCCCCGCAGGGTCCCGGCCGCTGGCTGCCCCGTGCCACGGTGCTGAGCCCTGCCCCGGGCTGGGGAGCGTGGGCAGCCCCCACCAGCCCCGCCGTGCCACAAGGCACCGCACGAGGCACTGCACAGGGCACCATGCCAGCTGCAGGGAGGGCTGGTGTGGGAGAGCTGCGCCTGGGCATGGCTCTGGCTGCCACCCGCTGTGCTGGGGCACAGGGTCCCCGAGGGATGGCAAAGGTGCCCAGCCCCCTGGCACAGCTGTGGTGGGTGGGTGTGCAGTGTCGGTGGCATCACGTTGGCTTTTGTTTCCCATTTCTCCGTAGCCAGAAGGCTGGGGTGGCAGCAGGCTGGGGTGGGCCATCGCTGGGGTCACTGGTGCTAACTGGTGCTAACTGGAAGCCTCGTAAATCCTTCAGGAGGAGGGTGCAGAGCATGGCTGGGGCTGGGCCCCCCACAACCCCTACCGCTGGTAACGGGCAGACCTGGGCGGTGGGTGCTGACCGTGCCGGGGGCAGTGCCAGGCGGGTGGCTCGGTGGGGGGGGTCTCTTTTCCTCAGGGCAGGTCTGGGTTGGTGGCTGGGGGGGCCGGGCTGGGGCCGGGGCTCACCCCTGTAGGCGTCAAGTGGCATCACCGCAGCGCCCTTGCGGTGCCCATGCAGCGACGACTCCTCGCCGGGCACCGTCACAGAGCTGGGAAGCCACCGGGGATGGGCACAGGCTGCACGGGGAGCAGGTGCCAGCACGGGGCAGCTCCTCTGGGCTCCCCCTGCCCCGGCTGCTCTCCCTGTCCCCCCGAGGGCAGAGAGGAGCCGCTGGTCGGGGTAACCTGCACCCCTCTCCGTGCCCTTCGCCCCCGGCGTTTGGGTGGGGACCCCCAGGGCCGTGCCAGCGGGACAGAGGGACACTTTTCTATGCACTCAAGCCACGGTACCCTCAGCCCTGGGCTGCTCCGCGCGGTGCTGCCCTGCTCGGTGCGGGGACCCCGTCCATGCCTGGGGCTCAGGGGCAGCCACGGCCCCGCTCCCGGCCCCGGAGCTCGGCTGCCCTCCTGCCACTCACCCAGCCTGTGCCCCAGGGAAGCCAAACCCAGTGCCCCAGTGCCAGCGGCAGCACCGGGCTGGCAGCGCCTGCCCACCAGCGCTGTGGCAAGGGGGCAACTGGGGCCGAACCGGGTGCTGGGGTCGGGGGCAGCTCCGGGGGTGCTCGAGCTGCCACTGGGGATGGGGATCCTGGTCCCTGGGGGTGCCACCCCGGGGGTGGCAGCGGGGCCTCCCCAGCTTCAGGGGGCAGGGAGAGATTTGGGCCAGGGCTGTTCATTCCCGGTGGGGGCTACTGGGGGGGCCACGTCCCAGCGGGTCTCAGCCACGTCTCTGGTCCCCCCCCGGCGCCGGGACCTGTTGGCCGCTGTCACGTACTGTAAATACTCTGTGTGCCACCTTCTCCTCTGGGACCCTCGGTGCGGGCGGGGGGCGAGCGGGAGGCCGGGGTCCGTACCAAGACTTTTTTGTATACCACAAACTTTTTGTATATTTTTAATTTTGCTGCAACATGAGATATTAAATTCATTTCAATAAGCCCTGCCTGTGGCACCCTGTCCTCGCCGGCACCTCCAGCTCACGCCCGGGGCTCCGCAGCGGGGTGGGACGCTGCGCCGTCATCCCGGGGGGCTTGGGGACACTGTGGGATGGAGCAGGATGGCTGCGGCGGTGCTGCCCGTCCGGTGCTGGTGGCCCTGGTGGGTGCTGGGCTCAGTGTGGCAGCCGGCAGGGAAGGGGTGTGCGGGCAGGATGCAGTGTGCCGGGGAGGAAACCGCCGGACATGGACACGGACACGGCCACGGCCCAGTCCCTTGTCGCCAGCGCTGCGGGGCCAAACCCCTCCCTGCCGGAGGCCCCGATCCCTGGATGACCCCCAGACCCACGGAGGGCTCGAGCCCCATGGGCGGCCATGGGGACAGGGTGCTGGGTGCTGCTGCACAGGCTCCTGCTGGTGCTGTTCTGTGTGCTAGGGCCCCGCGTGGGCCAGGGCAGCGAGAGCCGGGAACCCCTAGTGCCACCCCATGGGAACGGGGCTGATGTGGGGCTGTGGGGCAGCGGAACCAGCCCCGGGCCCAGGTGGGACCCCCACGGCAGTGAGGGGCAGCGGCTGATCCACAGCCTGGTCCTGTGGGCACCCCCAGCCCCTGCTCTGGTCCCATCCCAGCCTCCTTCAGCCCCTGCCTCTGCCCAAATCCCAGCCCAGCCCCAGCCCAAATGCCACCCACAGCCCAATCCCAGTTCTAGTCCCAGTCCCAGCCCCACTCCTAGTCCCAGTTCTAGTCCTAATCCCAGTCCCAGCCCCACTCCTAGTCCCAGTTCTAGTCCTAATCCTAGTCCCAGCCCCAATCCTAGTCCTAGTCCTGTTCCTGTCCCATTCCCAGCCTCAGTCCCGATCCCTGTCCTGGTTCCCGTCCCACTCCCAGTCCCAGCCCAGGCCAGCGCAGTCCCCGCACCCCCCAGGAGGGGCAGGAACTCACATCCCGGCCGTCCTGGTGGAGTTTCCGACACAGGAAAACGCGGCGGCGCCGAGCGAGGCGGTGGGGGCGGCCGTGCCGGGAGGCAGCACCGCGGCCCCGCCATGGACTGCGAGGCCAAGAAGGGGAAGAAGGTGCCTGGGACTGGGGCTGGTGGTCCCGGGGGGCTGGCGGGAGGGTGGCAACGGGCACAGGAGTGCTGGGACGAAGTGCCCCGCATGCCTTTTGGCAGCGCGGCAGGGAGAGGTGGGGTCCCCACCCGCTGCCCCCTGCACCGTCCAAATGGTGTAAATTTAGGGTCAGTGAGCAGAAAGGTGCCCAGCCCCTCCCTGGGAGTGCCCGCAGACCCCATGCATGGGTGCTGGGGTTGGGTGCCCGGCACTGATGTGTCCCTGTGCCCACTCTCCCTGCCAGGGCTTCGTCTCGCCCATCAAGCGGCTGGTTTTCCCCAAGGCGGCTCGGAGGCCGGCGCTCCGCGGCAGCGTATACCGGCGCCCGCTGCACTCGGTGCCCCTCTACCCCCCCGACTACCTGATCGACCCCCAGATCCTGCTGCATGACTACGTGGAGAAGGAGGTGAAGGTAAGAGGGTGGGAGGTCCCTGGGGATGCCAGGGGTCCCTGCCTGCTAAGGGGGGGACATGAGACCTCCACACCACGCTGAGAGCCACCACCCACGGTGGCCAGGAGGGTGCTGGTCCCCCCCCTGCCCAGGCAAACACCCAGGGAGGGAGAGGATGGGCTGGGGGTGCAGGGAGGACCCCTCATTGCAGGGTCTCCTTGCACTCCAAGAAGATGCATCCTGCCCGTGGGGAGGTGGGTGCTCCAGGGGAGGCTCTGGGCCGTGGGGTGGGAGGATGTGCAGCCCCAGTGCCCACCCGCTGCTCTGAGCCCCGGGCTGGCCTTCCTCACCAAGGCTCCCCCAGCCCCCCCAAAGCTGCCCTGGGTTTTGTCCCCCGCAGTTTTTAGGCCACCTGACATGGGTGACAGCCTCCCTGAACCCCTCCAGCCGTGACGAGGTGCTGCAGCTGCTGGACACAGCCAGGGTAAGAGGAGTCCCCACCCCCGGGGTGCCCCCCGGTGCTGCCCAGACGGTGTGGGTGCTGGGTGTCTCATGCTGCTGGGTGCCCCGGGCCCCTGGCACAAGCTTTGCCCCCACAGCAGCTGAAGGAGCTGCCGCTGCAGACGACGCCGGAGCAGGACAGCATCCTCAGCCTCTCTGCCCGCTGCCTCCTGCTCACCTGGCGCGACAACGAGGAGCTCATCCTGCGCATCCCCACCCACGAGATCGCCGCCGCGTCCTACCTGCGTGACGATGCCCTGCACCTCCTCATCCTCAAAACCGGTGCGGGCGGCCAGCTGGGGACACCGGCTGTGGCACAGTAGGGATCCCGGTCCTGGAGCTCCCCGCTGCCCGCAGGCGGGTCCCAGCTGTGCTCCCAGCTCCTGATGCCTTTAATGGCAGGAGGAGACGAAGCTGCAGAGGCCCCTGTCCCCCCCCAGTGGAGCCCCAGAGGGGCACAGGGGGCTCCGGCACTTTGATCAGCAAACCCGGGCTCAGGTGCCAGCTGCAGGCAGGGTCCCTGGGGAGGGGGCTGCGCCAGGCAGAGCTCCAGCCTGCACATGGAGCGGTCCCCTAATCCCACTGCCCCTGATCCCCCTGCCCAGCCCCACTGTAGCCTCACTGTCCCCAACCTTCCCCTGTCCCCTCCCCATCACCCCCATCCCTCTGCATCCCACCCGGCCACTGGGATGGGGCAGCCAGGGCAGGGTCTGGGGGCCGGGCAGGGTGGGCAATGCAGCCCCCTCGCCCTGCCACCCAATCTCTCCTCGCTGCCCCCCAGGCCTGGGAGTGGACCCGGTCCCCGCCGGAGTGCACCCCGAGGCGACCCCAGTTGGGGTGCCGGAGGCATTCCCTGCCAAGAAGCGGCCAGGGGGCTCGTGGCCGGAGGGCGGGCGGCTGGGGGGCCCGATGGAGCGGCGGCACACCATCTGCAGCCTGGACTGGCGGGCAGCGCGGGGTGGGCAGGAGGCCCGGCAGGGCGGCAGCCTGGAGCGGCGGCGGGGCGGCAGCTGGGAGCGGCGGCAGCGCGGGCGGCCTTCGGGCAGCTGGGAGCGGCGGCAGCCATGCGGCGGCAGCTGGGAGCGGCGGCAGGCGGGCAGCGCCGGCGGCAGCTGGGAGCGTGGCACCGGCTTCGGCAGCTGGGAGAGGCGGCACACGGGCAGCAACCCCCTGGACCCGCAGGAGCCCTGCCCCGACGCCTACTCCAACCTCATCATCCTCGCCGTGCCCAACAGGGTGAGCGACCCTGGCACGTGGGCACCCGCTGGCACGTGGCCACCCAGGGGCACCCACAGACTCACCCACGCTCCCTCCCTCCCTGCCTCCCACTCCAGGATGCCGGTGAGGAGTCCTGCGCGCTCATCTGCCAGGTCTTCCAGATCATCTACGGGGACCAGAGCATCGAGTGCGTGGACCGCGCCGGGTACCACTACACCTCCACGCCCACGCGGCCCTGGCTCTCCAGCAGAAGTGAGTGGCTGGAAACGGGCATGGGAACGCCGAGCGGAGCGGCACAGGGCTGACGGGGAGGGGTCTGCGGGCATGGAGCAGGGGGCAGGTGCCATGGCAGAGGCTTGGCCCCGCTCCCAGACCTCAGCTCTCCCTCCCCAGGCGAGAGCTGCCGCACAGATGGGACGTACGGCTACGACGCCGACTTCAGCTGCTGCAGCTCCTTGTGAGTCTGGTTCCCCCAAGGTGCCCCTGCCCCAGGCTGGGTGCCCCTGCCCCAGGGTGGGTGCCCCTGCCCCACAGTGAGTGCCTGTCCCAGCTGCAGAGAGGCCCCAGCTCTGCCCGACAGCGGGTGCTGTGCAGCGGGGGTGCAGACAGGCACACGAGGGGTGCCAGGACCCGCTGACCCCCGTCCTCCTGCAGCGACGGCTCCCACGAGACATTCGAAGCGTATTACAGCGGCGCCTCCTCGCCCTCCTTCCACCAGTCCCACCACAGCCTGGCCACCGCCTGCAGTGGCAGCGACCAGAGCGGCGCGGGGCTGGAGCAGCTGCAGGACTACATGGTGACGGTGCGGGCATGGGGACGGGCAAGGGGCCCTGCTGGGTGCTGGCAGCCAGGGCGGGTGGGCAGCTCTGAGCCCCCCGCCCCGGGGAGCAGCTGGGGGGGTGCGAGGTCGGGGTGCCAGGACAGCCCCGACCTGTCCCTGTGTCCCCGCAGCTGCGCAACAAGCTGTCACCGCAGGAGATCCAGCAGTTCGCCCTCCTGCTCCGCGAGTACCGCCTGGGCACGCCGGTGCGGGAGTACTGCGGGGAGCTGCTGCGCCTCTACGGGGAGCGCAGGAAATTCCTCCTCCTGGGTGAGAGTCCGGGCTCCCGCTGCAGCCACCCTGTGCCACCGTGTCACCCTAGTGATGGCCATGCGTCCCTTGGGGACAGGGTGCTGGTGCCGGGTGTGCTCTGGGAGGTGTTGGGACCTTGCTGCTTGTTGGGGATGGGATGGGATGGGATGGGATGGGATGGGACGGGACGGGATGGGACGGGACGGGATGGGACGGGATGGGATGAGCCCTGCTGCAAGCAGCCGGTGGGGCTGGCTGGCATCGCGCCCCAGCGCTGCCCACCCAGGCAGGGTCACCCCGAGGCTGACGGTGTCCATGGCAGGAATGAGGCCCTTCATCCCCGACCAAGACATTGGGTACTTCGAGACCTTCCTGGAGAGCATTGGCATCCGGGAGGGCGGGATCCTCACCGACAGCTTCGGCCGCATCAAGCGCAGCATGAGCAACACGTCGGCCTCGGCCGTGCGCAGCTACGACAGCTGGTCCCTGCGCTCCGAGTCCGAGTCCTTCAACCGCATGATCACGGACATCACCCACGACATCGAGGCGCTGGCGCGGGACGAGGAAGAGGAGGAGGAGGAGGAAGAGGACAACTACCTGTGAGGGAGTCCCAAAATCAGTGGTCCCCTCCCCACTCGCCGACATGGTGCCACACCTCCAAGCCCAGATTTGCCAGGTGCCCAGCTTGGCACCAGTGCCTGGAATGAGGATGTTGTCACCTCCTTTGTCACCGCGGGAGGGGACAGGGGCTCTGCACCACCCTGACAGCTATCAGCAGGGCTGGTGGCATCGAAGGGCAGCTGTGGTGGTTGGGGACCCCCCAATCAGCAATGCCATGTGCTGTAATTTCTGCAGATTGCAATTAAATGCCAGGGCTGGGAGTGGAGCAGGTTCTTCCCCGGGGAAAGGCCATGCCAGGGTGGGGGGCTGCTGCAGTGGGGGTGCAAGCTGGGGCAGGGGGAGCTGCTTGCAGCCCTGCCAGGCACCATGCCACTGCTGGGCTGGGCACCTCGTCCACCCTGGTGCCAACTCACAGGTCACTCCTGGAGTCAGGGAGCTCCTGGCCATCCTGCTGCCGAGCGCCCCGGTGCAAGGGCAAGAATGGGGGACGTGGGCCATGCCACAGGCAGCTGTCCCCTGTCCCATGAGCAACGTCCCTGTGACACTCGGCCAGCTGCGGGCCCTGGGTGTTCCACTAAAGGAAGTTCTTGTCCTGGGACCCGGTTTTCCTGCAGTGCTGCCCCGCAGCCCTCCCGCCACCAAGGGACAGGGCATCACTCCCCGTGGGGTGGCTGGCCCATGGCTGATGGCCCCCGGCGGGAGCTGCGGGCCAGCACTGCAGCCCCTGGGCCGGTGCGTGGGCAGGCAGATGTCGAGGCTACCAGCAGTAATTTATTTTTTCTCTTAAAAAGTGTATGTATGCAAATCCCCAGGCAGGCGAGGCGCCCGCCGCCCCCCCGCTTCCTCTGAGGCTCCGGAGCCCGGGCAGGCGCGGGGCCCAGCCCTGCCTGCCACGGTTGGCATCGCGGCGGGGCTGCAAAAGCCACGCGTCCCTTTGCTGCCACCGTCCCTGTCCCAAATCCAGGGGGGCTCTGGGCAAACCAGAAGTGCTGTGGGGCTGGGGAGGGGGCCCATGGGACTGGGGAGGGGATCCATGGGGGTCCTTTGGCTTGGGAATACCAGTGCCAGCGGAGACACAGCAAAGCCCGTGACCCCCCGATTGCTCCGGGCTGGGCTGCACAGCGTGGGCACCACGCTCCGCACCCCACATGCCCTGCACCCCCCACGTCCTGCACCCCGTCACGGCGCAGTGCTCAGGGGTTTCCCCTTTTCTCTTCCCCAGGGACGGAGACGCTCCCCACACCGTGAACAGCCCACGCTCCCCCCGCGCCCCCCCCGCCGCCCACGGCCCCACACCGGGCGAGGAAACAGCACGGGGGCCGCTCTGGTCCCCAAATCCCCCCGGGCTGCCGGAGGCCGCGGTGGAGAGAAGGGCTCTGGCACCCATCGGGGGACGTGAGAGGGACCCCCACGGCAGCGGGGTCCCCACGGGACCGGGCACGGGCGCCCTTGCGAGCCGCTTCTGCTGCCGTCGGCCCGCGGGGGTCCCGCTCGGACCGGGGCGGGGGCCGTTCGGGGCGTGACGGGGGGCCCCGCTCCCATCCCGGTTTGGGCCCCCCGAGCCCGGTACAGGGAGGTATCGGCCGCGCCCGCCCCGTCGGGCAGCACCGGCGGGGTGCGGGGGTCCCGCAGCCCCGGGGCGGCACCGGGAGGCGGGGCCTTACCGGAGAGGGGCGTGGTCTTACCGGGGCGGGCGGGAGCGCAGCCGGGCAGAGCACAGCGGCGGC
The DNA here is from genome assembly GCF_009769465.1 of Tauraco erythrolophus. Lineage (NCBI taxonomy): Eukaryota > Metazoa > Chordata > Aves > Musophagiformes > Musophagidae > Tauraco > Tauraco erythrolophus. The sequence continues at coordinate 16,954,022 of NC_141482.1, forward strand.
AGCAGCCCCGGCTCCGGAACGGGGACCAGGACCGGGACTGGGACCGGGACGGGGACGGAGGAGGTGAGAGCGGAGCGGAGCCGTGCGCGGAGCCCCGAGGGCGGCGGGGCCAGGCGGGGGGAGCCCCAGTGCCGGTCCCAGGCAGCCCCGGTGCCAGTCCCGGGGGTCGGTCCCTGCCCTGGTTCAGCCGCCGCTGCCTCGCTCCTGCTCCGTGCCGGCCCTGCCCGGTGCGGCGGCCCCGGAGTGCCCCGGGGGGAGGCGATGCCAGGGTGCTCGGGGGAGGATATCCCTGCCAGTGGCCTTGCAGGGGCTGTCGGGGACCCGCCACCGCGACCGAGGGCACCGGGCAGCGAGGGCTCGGGGCCGCGGGCAGCCACGGTCGTGGAGCGATGGGCTCCCCTCATCCCACGGCTGGGACACGCACATGGGCCACGGGACAGGGCTCTGCGGGGTGGGACACACCAGGAACGGCGGCTCCCACTGGTGTTCCCTGTGCCACAGGAGCCGGTGGGAAAGCCATGGCCACCTGGTCACTGCGTGTGGGGTGAGCCGGGGGGCTGCGGGATGCTCGGACCCTTTATAGGGCCGAATGCTCCGACCCGCTGCGGGACAGGCACAGCAAATGCCGGCCACGGTGCCGGTGTGGGCCACGGCCGAGCTTCGGCCAGGGGCTGCGTGGCTTTGCCAGGGCAGACCCGGTGCTGGGCTTTGCCAGCGGCTGGTGCTTCCCATGCAAGGGGACGCGCTCTCTGCTGCTCCTGCTCTGCCCTGGGGAGCGGAGCCGGCCCAGGCATTGGCACCTTGGGAAGGACAAGGAGTGACCGTCGGGTGGCTGGGAGGTGACAGCGATGTCCCTCAAGGGCCGTGGGAGCGAAGCGGTGCTGCTGGTGCTTGGCTGGTCCCCCAGTGAGGCCGGTGGTGCCGTGCACGTCCTCCGTGAGGCCCCCACTCAGCCCTGAGCTTCCTCCTTCGCTGTCACCACCAGCACCTTCTCCTTTCTCTGCACCGATGTCTCCCCTGGACAAGGGAAGTGCCTTTGCGGGGGGTTCCCCCCGCGCTCTCTGCTTCTTGCAGCACTTTTTGCTGCTGCTGTTTCTTGGGGAGCTGGAGAAAGTTGAGCATTTGCATTTGCCCTGAGCTGGTGGCTGTTGGAGGCAGCTCCACCCCAGCAGGGAGCAGCCGGGGAGCGCGGTGGGGAGCAGCGACCCATGGCAGCGCAGGGGCTGCAGCCACACCAGGGGACAGGGTGGGCATGAGCACCAGCGGTGCTGGGCAGAGAGTCCCTCTGTGACGGGGGTCCTGCTTTGCAAAGAGGCTCTATCCCACCATGATGCTGAGTGCCTGTACCCCCGGCCGGGGAAGGGCTGTGAAGCTGCTCCATGGCAGCCACTGTTACCTGCCCAAAATTTGCCTCCTTTGACTTCTCCTTTCTCTGGACTGAGAGATCCTTTTTCCTCTCCATCACACTAGTGTGCACCTTGCTCGGTGCTCCAGTGCCCCGTGGTTCCCACCCACCTCAGCTCTGCCAGGTAAGCGGAGTCCTCTCTGCCCACCACTGGGTGGGCATCGCGGCCCTGTGCCATGCACCGGCACCATGCTGGGCAGGAGCTGCTGAGAGCGGGGCTGGAGCGGGGCTTTCACCTCTGTTGCAACGGCTTCACTTCCCCTCCCTTGGCTGCAGGATGGGTTGCGTGGAGTCGAAGGAAGTTGGTGTCCAAGAGAAGATGATAAAAACCGACCCTGACCCCGGCCCCAGCTTCCAGCAGGGTCACTACGTAAGGGACCCCACGGCCGCCAACAGGACGGTGAGCGGGTGGCCCTACCACTGCTGCTGGGGATGGGGGCTGCAGAGGGGTTGAGACCCCCCCAGGGTACGAGTCTCTGCCACTCACAACATCACTCTCTGGTTTTGTCTCACTTTCCAGAACAGTAATGTCCCTGGTGTGGCTGTGCCCTTGCCCGAGGATGGTAGGTACAGGGGGTCTGCAAGCGGGTGCATGGGGTGGAGCATGTGGGGGGAGCGTGGCCAGGTCCTCTCCAGCCTGGGTCAAACGCTGCCGGTCCCAGTGGGACAGGAGCTCTGGGGTTCCTCGAGGGCTGGACGTGGCCGTGGCACGATGAAGATGGAGGCGCTGGGTGCTGCGGGGGTCCTGGCTGGGGTCCCGGCTGCACATGGCAGGGGTGGTCCGGCGCCCCGTCCCAGCACGGGGAGGGGTGCCCAGGGAGCTCCCTCGCTGCAGGCTCGGGGGACAACGTGGTGCTGGCGCTTTACGACTACGAGGCGATGCACACTGGGGACCTGAGCTTCCAGAAAGGGGAGCGGCTCAAGGTGCTGGAGGAGTAAGTGCTGCTGGCATCCCCCCACCCTGGGATCTCCTGAAGGCTTGCGTGGCCCTACTGAGGTTTTTGGGGGAATTTGCCCCTGGAGGAGCTGGCAGTGCCCAGCACCAAGTGCCGCGGGCTGCCCTGACGCTGTCTCTGTTGCAGGTCAGGGGAGTGGTGGCAAGCGCGGTCACTGGCGACGGGCCGCGAAGGCTTCATCCCCAGCAACTACGTTGCCCGAGCCGACTCGCTGGAGACAGAGGAGTGAGTCCATCCCTCGGTGGCACATCCCAGCCCCACGCGGTCCCGTGGTCCCCCACCGTGGCTGTCCCCACTCCTGCCCCCAGCCCTGACCCACGCCAGCCTTCGCTCCCCGCCCCGGCAGCGTTCGTTGGTTCATTTGTTTCTGCTGCAGGTGGTTTTTCAAGGGCACCAGCCGGAAGGACGCGGAGCGGCAGCTCCTCAGCTCTGGGAACGTCATCGGGTCCTTCATGATACGGGACAGCGAGACGACGAAAGGTGCGGAGGGTGCCGGCGGCGCGGAGCGGCTGCCCTCGCGTGCTGGGATCGGAGCTCGGGAGCCGCGTCCCCAGCCCGGGGGCTCTGCTTTGCTGCAGGGCAGGGACCGGGGGCCCTGTGCCAGTGTCCCCGCAAGAGCCCGCGGTGCTGCCGCATCTCCGAGCCCGGTGGTGGGGATGGGGGAGACGTGTCCCTTCGAGGCTGCTTTCAGCATCTGGGGCACACGCTGAGCTGAGCTCGTGCCTGGGGCCACGGGGCTGGTGGCAGCACGGCGGGGATGGGGGCTGCGGCGATGGCACCGCCGGGCGATGGCACCGCCGGGCGATGGCACCACCGGGCGATGGCACTGTGCATCTCACCCTCCCCGAACAGGCTGCTACTCGCTGTCGGTGCGGGACGGGGACGATCTGCACGGCGGCACCGTGAAGCATTACAAGATCCGGACACTGGATAGTGGCGGCTTCTACATCACCCCGCGCAGCAACTTCGACTCGCTGCAGGAGCTGGTCCAGCACTACAAGGGTGAGCCCCGGCGGGTCTGGCCCCCCTGCCCCAGACAGGGCTTTGTCACTGAGCCCAGCAGCCACTGGGCATCTGGGACACGCAGAGGCCGAGGGGCTCCTGCCCGTCACTGCTGGGCTCCCGCTGTGGCTCCGGCTGTGACATGCAGCAACTCCCAGACGTTCCATGGGTGCCCGGCTTGCTGGCCATCACAGCCAGGGGCATCAGTGTCTCTGAACACCCACCGTGCCCAGGACTCCCCACCCCCAGGCAGGCTGGTACACTGGCTGTGCCAGCACGGTGCGGTAACACCCAGCAGGGCAGTGGTGCCAGCGGGGCTGGGCTGCGATGGCCGGTGTTCAACGTGTCCCCAGTGTTTGCAGTGGGGCACGTGGTGCCAGGACGTGCCCCGCAGCCACGGAGGCTGCCGTGGGCTCCGCTTTGAAGCACGAAGCAGCCAGTGGTTCAACTGGCTGATGGCTCCCGGTGCTCCCCGGCAGGGCAAAGCGACGGGCTGTGCCAGAAGCTCACCCACCCCTGCCGTGTGCCCAAACCCCAGAAGCCCTGGGAGAAAGATGCCTGGGAGATCCCTCGGGAGTCGCTGAGGCTGGAGAGGAAGCTGGGAGCCGGGCAGTTCGGAGAAGTGTGGATGGGTGAGAGCGAGGGGGAGGCAGCTGGGAGGAAGACAAAGGTGTTGGCGGAGGAGGAAGGGTGAGGGATGGGAGAGGAGGGGGAAGGATGGTGGGGAGGAAGAGGCAGGGAGGGAGTGACCTGAAGGAGAGGAGCACGGGGACGCGGAGTTGGCCCTGTCAATGCTGGGACTGCTCGGGGCTGGATGCACGGGGCCGTGCGTGGTCTCCAGCCCTGGCACATCGGCTCCATCTGCGGGAGTGGGTGTTTTGGCTCCGAAATCCAGAGGCCCCAGTGCCTGGGCAGCCTGGGAACGGTCTGTCGTGCTGCCCCACAGCTACCTACAACAAGCACACCAAGGTGGCGGTGAAGACGATGAAGCCGGGCAGCATGTCGGTGGGCGCCTTCCTGGAGGAGGCGAACCTGATGAAGACGCTGCAGCACGACAAGCTGGTGAGGCTGCACGCGGTCGTCACCAAGGAGGAGCCCATCTACATCATCACCGAGTTCATGGAGAAAGGTGCTGCCCGCGTCCCCGCGCGGTCTCCATGGGCCAGGCCAGGCGATGGGACCCAGGTGTCCCAGGGATGGGGCAGGATCATCCTCTCCTGTATCCCTGCGTGGGCTCCGTGGGCTCCGCACCAGTGGCCGGAGCGCTGGGAGTGGAACTGGCTCCTGCTGCTGTGTGTCCGAGTGTGCCAGGGCAGGGTGCTGGGGCAGGGTGCTAGGGTGGGTGCTAGGCAGGGGAATGAAGTGACAGCCCTGGGAGAGGGAGGGATGGGGACAAGGGGCAGACAAGGATGAGTCCTCTGCAAGGCAGGAGGGAGCCAGAGCGGGACTTGCCCAATCGATCAATTGATCCCTGGGAGCGGGATGAGGGGTCAGGTGTGTTTCCTGACCAAGCCTTTGTGTTGTGCTTGGCTTGCTGGGACCCTGTGCCACCCATGGGACCCGTGTCACCCTGAGGGTGGGCACAGGCTCAGCCGAGCGGTCAGCCCTGGCACCCTTCCCCATCCGCAGGGAGCTTGCTGGATTTCCTGAAGAGCGATGAGGGCAACAAGCAGCCGCTCCCAAAGCTGATCGACTTCTCTGCCCAGGTGAGGAGGGAGCAGACCCTCCCCAGCTCCCCGCTCCTGCTGCCCCTCGCCCCGGAGCGTGCCAACCTCCCGGCTCGACTCCGCAGCGCGGAGGGGCTGCTCTCTGCAGCACTGAGGAGCAGAGGCTGAAGCGCTTTGCTGTGCCCGCAGCGAGCCTGGCACCCAGCGAGCTTGTGCTGGGGCTGAGTCACCGCGAGTGAAATCGCATGTGGTCATGGAAATAATCTTTCCGCTCTTGCAGTGCTTGTTTACTTCTGTATTTCGTGTGCAGCTCTGTGAGCAACTGCACAACGGCACCTTACCCTGGCCCGGCTTGTGCGGGTGTGACGGGCAAGGGGGGTGTCCCCTCCGGCTGCTCCAGCCCCTCCCAGATGCTGGAGGTATCCAGGCTTGGGCTAATTTGGCACAAATTTGGGGTTTGGTTGTGCACAGCCCAGGTCACCTCTGCATTGCTGGGGGCTGATAGCTGCACACACAGCCACAGCCGCCGAGCGCAGGGACTTCAGGAGATGGAGCTGGGGAGGATATTCAGGGGTCACTGCCACCCTGCCCCCGGGCAGCACTGACTCTTCCCAAACTATCCTTGAAGACCTCAGGCTTCTCCCCACCCTCACTGCAGCAATTAAAGTCCATTCGTTGGGTAGGTCCCTCCTTGCTTCCCTGGAGCAGTTGTCGGGGTATTTGGAGACTGGTCTCACACCTTCTCTGACCGGAGAACCATTTACTCCTCTTCCCGTCCGCACGGCTGCTACGGAAGAAGCAGTTACACCTCGCTCTGCAGGCATCCACGGACACTTGCTCGTGAGCACGTCGACTCCGCAGATGCCAGTTCTTGCTGGTTTTCTCACACAGGGGCTGAAATGGGTCGTGTTGGGCTGGTCACCCAAACCCTGACCTCTTCTGCAAGGGGTTCCCTGCATGGAGAGTGGTTCCCGCGCAGGGCAGTCTGTCTCGGCTCCTGCTGTGGCTCGGGCTCCCTGCACCCCCTTTCCAAGCGCTCACCAGAAGCAGATAACCTCTTTCCGTTCCTGATAACAGTCGCGTTGAGGGGGGTTGTGTTATTTCAAACAGCCTCTTTGCATTTCTCTTTCCCCTTTTCACAGATTGCAGAAGGAATGGCCTTTATCGAGAAGAGGAACTACATCCACAGAGACCTGCGAGCTGCCAATATCCTGGTGTCGGCGCTCCTGGTGTGCAAGATTGCAGACTTTGGACTGGCCAGAGTCATTGAAGACAATGAGTACACGGCCCGGGAAGGTGCGGGAGCTGCTGGGGGTGTCTGGCCGCTTTCAGAGAAGATGAAGGGTCGTGGGAATCCCTTAGAGCCACTTATCAGCGTGGAACCTTGGCAGCAAGGGCCCTGGGAGGGACACGCTGTGTAAACGGGCCGATGAGGGAAGCTCCTCTCATTTGCATCACTTCACATCTTCCTCTTCTGTTTGTTTGTTTCTTGTTCCCCATATTTCAGCACCAGTTTCTCAGCATTTGGGTTAGAGTTCACGTTTGCCATTGGATCTCTTTGCCCAGGTGCCAAGTTTCCCATTAAATGGACCGCACCAGAAGCCATCAACTACGGATCTTTCACTATAAAATCAGACGTCTGGTCCTTTGGGATCCTCCTGACCGAGATCATTACCTACGGGCGCATCCCATACCCAGGTAAGGAGCTGAAATCCCTCCTCAAGTCTGTTTCCAAAAGACACGCTCCACCTTCTGGGCCTTATCCATAGGATCTGTTTCTCCATGAAGTTAGATCTCTGAAAACAGAGGGAACGGTGAGAAATCTGAATCTCACCCTGGGAGCAGAACTCAAAGACGGTAGGACAAGGTCTCAAGATGGCAATTCTGTCTGTGAGCTGTCGAGAGGAGCCCAGAGCACGGGGCAATCTGCACCATCAAGAGCTCACCTAGGATGGATAATTAGGAGGATTTTCTCCCTGGGAGTCCTCAGTGGACTCCAGCTGTTTTCGCTGTGCTGATGTGGCATGGGCCCCCTCTTCTCAGCTTCCACAAAGCAGAGCTGGGATGTTTCCTCTGGGGAGCTCACAAAATGAGTCCAGGTAGTGATGACTTTGGGGTGCCCGCTGCCTTGGGGAGAAGGGCAGTTATTCTGTATACTGCCTTGGGGCTGATCCTGCAAGGAGGTCCTGAGCTCCTCCGGATCCATGGGAAGCCAGCAGTGGTCAGGACCTCTAAAAGATCTGGTCTCTCTGTTTCTAAAACAGAAGATCCTGTCTTTAGTGTGGGAGGATAACCGGCTTGCCCCAGGCTGTACTGCATGGCCCCGGGAGAGTGGGTGTCACGCTCCGCAGGTTCCTGGCTCAGGGGTTTGTGTCCCATCACTTACTGGTGGGTTTCTGCGTCCTGCAGATTGTGTTTGGAGGTGGCACATCAGTTCAGGGCTGATAGGTGGGCCAGGTGTTCTTGGGAAGGCCCGACCGCTCTGTAAACCATCATTAGGAACCGCCCTGTACTTTAGAGTAATTGTTACTTTGGTACCTTTTTCCGAAGGGAAATGATTCTGTGTAAGAAAAGTAAATGTTGCCACAAACCGACCGTGAAGGATCTGGGGTGGCATAAAGCGTTGTTCTGGAGGACCAGTTCTGCCAGCACACTAACTTATTTTTATTGGAAGGAATGGCTCATCAAAGACTGAGCAGATGGAGAAGCCTTTATTTTTTTGAAATTTATACAAAACGATTCTAATTCTCATCTGATCTGCTCAACTAGGGTACAAAACTGCATGTTACAACTAACTCAGCATCCTGGTTGCCCACATGTTTCTCTGACCAGGAGTGTTAGTTCCCCCTTCCCAACCCCTCCAACCTGTCCTTTTTCCTCCTAGTGACATTGCCCAAAGGGTGGGTGGTTTGGGCTTTGGGTGGTTTTTTTTTTTCCTTTTAACGAAATCAGTGATAAGCCATGAAATGCCCACCTGTCCTGCCCTGTTTCTCCAGGGATGTCGAGCGTGGAGGTGATCAGGGCGCTGGAGCGGGGGTACCGGATGCCCCGCACAGAGAACTGCCCTGAGGAGCTGTATGACATTATGATGAGATGCTGGAAGACCAAACCGGAGGATCGTCCCACCTTCGAGTACACGCAGAGCATTTTGGAGGATTTCTTTACTGCAACAGAGAGCCAGTATCAGCAGCAGCTGTAACACAGGGAGCGTGGGGAAGGCAGCGGATACCCCGCACCACGCCCGCCGTGTTGGCAGCACCCGCACCCCGCTCTTCTCCGTCCCGCTCGTGACCTGCCTGCACACGCCTTCCCCTGCCAGCCTGGCGCCAGAGCCAGAGGCTTCCCGGTGTGGTTGGGCTGGAAGTGGGGGCAGGAGGACACCGTGCTCAGACCAGCCCTCCGGAGCTGCCAGACAGAAGGAGAAGCGATGCAGGGCTGCACCTTGTGCCTTTTGCATGTGCCCGAGTACTCACGAGGCAGCTGCTCCGGGAAGCGCCAGCTGGACAGTGGGTGCCTGCACTGGCAGCACCACACAGGGAGGGCTGGGGCCAGGCCTGTTTCAGCTACAAAGAAAAAAACCCACCAGATTCTTATTTTTTTAGATCCTTCTGAGATCTTATCATGCTGTTTTGCAGAAGTAGGTGCTTTAGCTGTGACGGCCTCGGCGAAATGCCGTGATGTTCCAGGCATGCTGTGCAGTGCCAGTGCCCCCAGCTCCCTGCATGTCGGGGGCATCCCAGTGGATTCCCACCTGGGTATGCTGCGGTGCAGCACGTTGCTTGTGCTTGGCACAGACCCGTGGGTTTGGGATGCCAGGCGTTGCAGAAACGTGCCTCTCCCCTCACCCTCCTGGGGTTCCTTCCCAAGTATTTTTCGGGGTGCCCGCTCTGCAGAGCGCCATGCTGGCGGAGCTGTGCCAGCGAGGTGGGCAGCGTGTGCCACGGGGCACGGATGGCCCTGACGGTGCTCCGCGGGGCAGCCCCTGGGCAGCCCCTCACTCCGCTCGCCGCGGGACGAACTTCCCGAGCTCCTTCCCTGTTGTTTTCGGTATTTAACGAGGAGCATTTTATAAGGGGGAAAGAACGTTTTGGTTTTTTTTTTTTTAAAGACGGCCCTGTGCATCTCACAGCACGTTGGTTCCGGGATTCCTCGCGCAAAGAGGCGACCACCGGCGCTCCGGGGCTTTCGTATCAGCTTCGGGAGCTGCTTTTGTAACCAATAAAGTGTTTACGAGCCCCTCGGCTTCCGCCTTCCCTCACGCCCCCGCCGACGGGTCGACGCCGGGCGCCCGCAGCGCCCCCCGGAGCGGGCCCGTGCACCGGGGCAGCCGGGCCGGGCCGGGCCGGGCCGGGCCGTTCCGCGCCCGCACCGGACATGGCCCCCGCGGCGCTGCCCTCAGCAAAGATGGCGGCGCGGGCCGCCCCCCCCCGCCACCCCGGCGGCTCCGCGGGGCTGCGGCCGGAGAGCGGCGCCCGGCCCGGCAGCAGGGCGGGGCTGGGCCCGGCCCGGCCGCGGCGCCGCCGGCCCCGGCAGCGCGGCGCTCCGCAAGGCCGCGGCCCCGCCGTCGCCATGGCGATACGCGCCGCAGCCAACCGCGCGCCGCTTCCGCTGACGTCCGCGCCGACACGTGGATCCAAGATGGCGGCGTCGGCGGCGATGGTGAGTGCGGCGGCCCGAGCGGCCCGGCCCGGCCCCGGTGCGGCCCCGCGCGCCTCCGCCCCGGGCTCGGTTCCGGCTGGGGCCTCGTAGCCGTCCCGCGCCTCTCCGGAGGCGGCCCCGCGGCCCGGGCGGTGCCACCGGGGCAGGGCACAGCGCGGGCCGCCGCCCGGTGCCCGCGGGCCCGGAGGTGCGGAGCGGCTCCCCGCCCGCCCCGCGCTCCCTCGGCGGCAAAACCGGCCCCGTTTCCGCGATTCGCGGCGCTGTCTGGGCGGGAGGGACGCGGGCCGGGCCGGGGGGCTGTGCCGGGGGCAGCACCGGCCGGGCTGGTGTTCCCCGCGCGGTTCTGCCGGGGGGCACAGTTGGCACGAACCGGGGGCCGCGGTGCGCGGGGGTTTCGCGAGTGATCGGCGGCCCCGGGGGCGAGCGGCCGCCTTCCCTCCCCGCGTCCCTGCTGCGGGTCCGGAGTTATTCCCTGGATCCTGCGGAGGGAGGTGTTTCTGGTGGGAATGCGCTGAGGTGGGTGAGCGGCGGTGGCACCTCGCGGAGCAGAAAACGAGCCGCTGGGGCCTTAATGATCCGCCTGGAGTCGCGTCCTGGAAAAGTGGATTTTCCTCCTTGCTTTCGTGGAAGGCTGCGTGCTGTAGGAAGAGCATCCATAAACGCTGAGCGCCGACACAAAGATCGCTGTGGGCCAGGGTGGGGAGTGCCAGGTGACTCACGTGGCGTAGGGACTGGCAGAAACTGGAAGGGAGGCTGGAGGAGCGGAGGTTTTTCATTTGTTTTGCTGTAAGCATCTTCCTGCTCTGTTGGCTTTCTCCCAGCCAGCGAGGAGGGAGTGTCTGAGCTGGCTTGGAGAGCTGAAGATGGTCCTACTGGGAATCTCCTCGTAGGTCTCCCTTTTATGAAAGGCAGAGGCGGCTGCTAGCAGCTCTCCCGGTGGCAGAGGAGCTCTCTGGAATCAATGGGAACGCAGCGCTTGTCTCTTCTCGACAGGCTTTCAGGGGCTCCTCTGGGTGCGAGGGGGAGCTGGGCAGAGCTGCAGTAAGGATGAGCTTGGCCCAACGGTTGTCACGAACATCTGACCAGGCAGCCCTTGGAAAAGGGGGGCGAGCGCCAGGCTGGCACCGCGGAGGAGATGAAGAGCAGGTGCCGTGAGCACTGTGCGTGTCCTGTTATTGTGCCCGGGGCTAGAGTGAGTGTTACATGAGAGAGCGCTTCAGTTCGCCGTTCCATGGGGATTTTTTTTTCCCTTCCCATAAAGTAGTGGGTTGTGTCTTTCCTCTCTTCCTGTCACCACATTAAAAAGTTTCGGTGAGTGGAATAGGATATCAGAGCTTTGTGAATCCGGCTGCACAAACGGAGCTGTGCAGGTTGTGTTTTCCCTGGTTTTCTTCAAAACTGTCTTTGAACGTTAAAAGCTCTCTGTGCGATGTCCCTTTTGCCCTTTTTCTGCAGAAAAGAAACGGGATGATGTCCATCATCTCGTTCATATGATATCCATCGTTATCGCTTCCTACTTCCCTTTCGTCCCTTTGAGCAAATGCTGTATTTTGTAAGTTTTATTTTTATTAATTAAATAATATTTTCATAAGTTCCTGCATGGATTATGGAACTTCCAGACCTGATGTGGTTCCAGCCTGATTAAAACACTTGCAGAAAGTTTGAAATTGCTGCTGCTCGAAGGCTTCTTCGAGTTGTCGGTCTGCAGAAGACGCGTGCTGCTCGCCTGGCAGGGAGGTGCTGGGCACCAGTGGCCCGAGCATGGCCCCTGGGTAGAGCGTGTTGGCAGAGTGCCACAGGGAAACGCTCCTTGCGGGCTCCCGTTTGCCCCTTCCCTGAAATAAGCGTTGGAGTTCAGACTCCGGCACGGGTCGCTTCGGGGATGACAAGCCCTAGGGCAGCACGCACGTGTGCGTGGTGGTGGCGTAAAGGCACGTTGTGGGGTGGCTTCCTGCGTGGTCAGGCTGGGATTTAGTGCCAAGCTAAACGGTGCCTCTGTTTTGGCAGCGTGTTTGGGAACTCGCAGAAAACCACAATACTCTTTAGGTCTTTCTGAATGAGGTAAAGCAGAGAAATTGTGTCCTGGAATTATTTAGTGGTGATTATCCAGATGGACCTTCTTGGAGAGGGTTTGTGTGCGAGCTTCTGCTCTCATTGCTGCGCACAGGACAAGAAATCCTGCTAGGACGGCTGCAAGGAAGGTTTGAGTTAGTTTATTCTTACAGCCACGCGCGTCGTTCTGAAGTGAACCACAGGAATAGATTTTAAAAATCTTTCAGGAGAGATCCCGCAGACTTCAGGATAGTTGCTGTTGCCCTTCGAGGACGGGTGTGCCGAGTTAGGTGGCGGTGGGGACAGTGGCTGCTGCTGCTCCGAGGGTGGTGGGTGCAGCAGCGTCCTGCCCGCGCCGTGCCAGGGCCAGGCGTTCCCGGGGTGACGCTCTGCCTGGTCTCGTGCCGTGATTTCCCTGGGCTGCTTTCCCCCAGGGCGAGAGAGAAGCCTGAGCGTGGCTTCTGTCGGGGTCCTGTGTGCAGAAGGAATATGCTGACATTTGGAATAGATTTTTTTTTTTTTTTTTCTGTTTTGAGAGAAAGGTTTGCTTCCCTTCAGCAGGCTTTTTGCATGGGATGAATCACTTCAGTGTGAGTGGTGCTTCTCATCAGGCACTGGGATTTGGGGGACAGGGGCAGGAGGGGCTGATCATGCTTCTGCAATTACTTCTCTGTTTTGGGTCATGTTCTCCTAAGAAAGGGTCTCTCACAGCCGTGTGTCTGTCTGTACACATATGGTCAAATAAGAAGTTGTCAATCCACATTATTTTTGTCTGCATGCAGCTGGGTCTTCCTTGATCTGGAGCTGTGTGTGGTTGTTGTGCTCCTTGTTGCTTCGTTGTACGATTTCCTGGCACCTCAGATGCAAGACTGTCATCTGAGAGGTTTTCTTTTGGGATGTTTTGACATGTCAGTAGTTGGTCAAGGCTGCAGAGGTGGTGTCCTGTGCCTGCTGAAGCCTGTGCCTCGCCAGGGCTGCGTGACTGACTGCAGCAGAGCTCCGCCGTGCAAGTTTTGACTTGCACAGGAGATAACCGAGCTTGCAGGTGTCTCCCAAGTGAGATGATTGCCTGGCTGTGCCCGTGAGTTATGCAGATGTTTTGGCGTGTGTCTCCTTTGGCATTGCTAAGCTGCTGCCTTCATCTGGAGAAGATGAAGCACGTCTGCCAATACGGAAGCAAAGGTCCCGCTAAGAAGAGCCCCTGGCTTCAGCCTGCACATGAGCTGCCGCGTTGGGAACCTGCACTGGGCATCGCCTTCAAGTTTCACTTCCACAGCTCCCCCACCTGTTGCACAGCAGCGTTCCCATTTCTTGCTCCCAAATGCTTTTTCCTGGCAAGGCTTTCCGCAGCCCCCCTCTTGTCTTTGCTGCTGCCTGGTGCTGCCTGAGTCATCGTCGGCTGCATGCAAAGAGCCTCATTTCTGCCAAAGGTGCCGTTGAAAATCTCATCTCGAACACGCTTGCGTGTCTCCTGAGCGCCTTCCAAAGTCCCCTCCTTATCTTATCTTGCCAGCTTTTCTGGGCGAGGATGGCACTGGTCTGGTTTTGGTTTTTATTGTATTGTGCTGTGCACGCCTGGCACTTCAGTGCCAAACGAAGCGAGATGATTGCCGCAGGTCGCTGGCTGCTGTGCAGCGCAGCCTGGGTTCAGAACGCTCTTCCCTTCCAGGGAAACCTTTTCCTACTCGGAGAGTCACGGAGCACTCTTGCGAGGCCAGAGAAGGCAGGATTTAGTGAAGCACAGAAAACAAACCCAACGTTGCTTCAAGGTGGATCGTTACTGGAGTCCAAGCGACTTCACAAAGAGTGCTTCCCAGTTGCTTTCCAGACGAGGCTTTTCCCTGCTGTAATTGCGTGAAGCTGTGCTTGGAACAGGTCGAAAATCTTCCTTGTAAGCAGAAAAGGTGGGTTGGTATTAACGCAGTCTGTGTAGGTTCCTGGCATTTGCGTCCTAAATACATTTTAAGTTTAAAAAAACCCCAGTATTCCTGACTTTTTCTTTATTCACCCCGTCCATTACCACTGGTTCTGAATGCTCTCTTGACCCTCACTGGTGTCTGGGCCAAATGTCCCTTACTGGCCTCGGAGTAGGACAAAAGGCAGGTGATGAAGAGGAAGGTGTGGGGGCAATAAACGCAGGCTATTTTTCTTTTTCCCCCTCCGACCTGCCGAAGGATCCCCGTGACAGACCTGCTCTTTGTCCGTCCCGGCGCTGTGGCCGTGCTCACCGTGCCCCAGTGCCACGCTGAGAAAGTCGCTGTGGCTGTAGCAGCCTGCCCGTCCCAGCCGGGGGGAGCGGTGCCGTTGGCAGTGCCGGTGCTGGGGGTTTGTGGCTGCACCCCCAGCTCCCGGATCCCAGCTCCCCTCTCCGACAGGAGCGGCCGTGCTGGGGCTGCCCGTTTGGGACGGATGCTGGGAGCCTGGAGCTCCCTGTGCTTTCTCCTCCACTGCTGGTGGTGTTGGGTGCGTATCCGCAAGCCGGCCTCGCGCTTGGCTCCCTGGCGTCTGCCCGGACGGCGTTGGCTGGGAGGGCAGTGCTGAACCCCACGGGGCCGGAGCGTGGCCCAGGCTGGGGTGACTCGTTCAGCCCAAGCCCATCTCGCTTGGTCAGCCTGTTTCCTCTCTTTTATTTTAACTTCTCTATTTGTCTTCCCAGCCCTGATGGCAGAGCTCCTGCCTGCGGGCAGAAGGGCAGAGGGCACAGTCCAGCTCTGCCCATCCCGCTGGCAGTGGGCAGGGACGGCAGCCATCGGGGTCGTTGTGGCTGCAGCATAGCTCAAGAGTTGTCCCAAACCAGACTCTGGGTTTTGTGGGGGTTTTGTGGGGGTTTCCAGTAGTGCCACGTTCGCAGGGAGTTCCGGAGATGGGGCTGAAGCCGGTGGTACAATGGGATTGTACTGGAGCTGATGTTCTAATCCAGCCGAGCTGCTGCTGGCTAATACTCTTTGAAGCTCGATTTTCATTTCGCAGCCTTCCTGCTCGTGCTGGAGCCGGGCTGGGTGGCCCGAGGTGATGGTGGGGACTGAGGAAGCAGCAAAGTCCATTAAAGGGTTTGCTGCCAGTGCCGGTGTACGGGATCTGGTTTGTGGTGGGGCTCTTGTGGATCTCACTGAACCTTCCAGCCTGACCCGTCTCCCCACTCCCTGAAAAAGGGGTGAAAACTTTTTTGCTGTGTTGCTGAGCTGTGCTGCGACCCGGAGGGGTGAGGAAAGAAGAGTGGAGTAGGAGGGAGCGGTGATGCGACCATCCCTTGGGATGCAGCAGGTGGTTAGTTTGGTGTCAAACCGTACCCTGCGCCAGCGGCTCCCCCGCAGGTAACGGCGCGTGAACGTCGGTCCGTAAGTGGCTACAGGGCAAATCCTGATGAGTGGAGCTGACAAATCCAGTGCCAGGGCTACAGTAACCCATGGAGTTTTCTAACAGAGGTGTTAGATGGGTGGGAGTAGAAAAGTCGGACGGCAGTGTGCCACGAGGAGTCCTGCAGATAAGTGCATTTTTCTGCTGGCTGAGCAAAGTCGATGTTTTCTGACTGCAGATGAAGAGACAGAAACACGCAGAGTGGAAAGTGACTTCATTGATGAGAGTCACAAAACAAAGACAAGAACAGTTTTTCTGATATTAACTTGTGGTGAATCACCTGCCTGCACAGTCCTTCAGGCGGCTGGGCTGAACGCGTTCCATGTTGTTGCCCATCTCTAACATTCCCATGTTTCTGTCGTGTTTTAATGGTTCTTCTCATTTTTGCAGGAAAGGCTACGACATATGCTGGTCTTGCTGGTGCTGCTGCACAGCACAGACTCCTTCTATGTACCTGGTGTGGCTCCTATCAACTTCCACCGCAATGATCCTGTAGAAATAAAGGTGGGACAAACTTGGAGTGTTAGTCTGTTTGTTTTCAGTTTTCTTGTGTTCTGTTTTTTTTCTTCTTTATATCATAGCAGCTAAGTAGGACTAGAACTTAAAATTTGGGGATTCTGTTGCTAAAATTTTGGGGTCAGATATTTTCTCTTCTTCACAACATTTGTGTAGGGTGGTGGGGATAAGCAGCCCTCAAGTGGTCACTGTTGTCATCTTACCCTGCAGTTCCCAACATGATTCTCTCTGGAGAAACCTCTCTGGAGGTTTAGATTGGATATTAGGAAAAATTTCTTTAGAGAAGGGCTGTCAGGCATTGGAACAGGCTGCCTGGGAAAGTGGCTGAGTCACCATCCCGTAGATGTGGTGCTCAGGGACATGGTTTAGTGGTGGGCTCGGCAGTGTTAGGTTAACAGTTGGACTCGATGGTCTTCCAAGTGTCTTCTGACCTAAATGATTCTTTCTCGCTTCTGATTTCTTCCACCAAATTGCTTCAGCAGTCGCACCAAAGTCCTCAAGATGTTGCTCTGTTTGGGAAAAGAGCCTTCTTTCTCACTGTAGCTTTGAAGTGAGTTTAATCAGAGATTTTTCTCCAGTGTTGCACTGACTCTCCAAGTGCTTACAGAGGCTGGGCCTTTAGGCGGTCGGTGAATGGTAGAACAAAGAAGAGGTTCAAGTCAGACCTTTTCAATTTTCCCTTCCACCTGGTTTGCACACATTGTGTCTTCAGGTCAAGTGAAACCCGCAGTGAGCCCTTTCGGAGCGCGGGCGTTTGGCCCCGTGTGCCGCAGGTCTCAACCCCAGGCTTGCCGAAGAGCTGCTGGTGTGCAGCATGGCTGGTAGTGAAGGATGGGACTGCTTCAGGAGGAAGCCAGGCTTTGTTTCCAGCAATTTATAGCCCATTTCATTTATTTTTCTAAAGCTGTGGCCTCTGTCTCAGCAAAATCCAGCACCCTTGGGATGCTGAGGCTTGCTGCTCCCACGTGAAGCACAACATAATTTGCTCTCTGGCTGCAGGCTGCCAGACGTAGGCTATTTTTAAGCAAGTGAGACTTGCCTGTGGCTACTGTAAGCTTCCCAGAAGAAGGGGGTATTGGGATGGCTGTTCTCAAAGGGATTTCATGAGCCAAATGCTTCCTCAAGTGATAATGCAAGTCAGCGCGTTTGCCAGCGCTCTTCTGATAAATGAGCTTGGCTGCGTTACAAAACGCTCCTGTTTTTCAGAGCAACCGTGGCCTCGGCTATGGTGGGATGTCTCTGCGCTTCCCTTGTGCCGTGTGATTTGTGGGAACTCTCCAGAAATATTTGGGGTTTGTCACTGTCTGTTGTTTTCCCGATCTGGTGGCTCTCTGGCTTTCCTTACAGAGATAAAAATTGCTCAACTCTTCGTATTGTTGGAGGCCAGACCTCTAGGTCCAGTGTGACATGAATTTTTTTTTTTTGAGGAAATAACTGCTGTCTTGTATGAAATGCGACTCTTGAATCTCCTTTGAGCTCTGTGGTGTTTCTTAGGACTCCACTGAGTCATAAATTCACGAAGCCCATCCGCCGTGCTTCTTTCTTCAAGTGTTTCTCTGTTTGTGAATGAATTGCTGCTAAATCGTAGTGTGGAGAACGTACAGCTGGAATTGTGCAACAGGAAAGAAAGCTGGAGCTCTCCCAGGAACATCTGTCTCCTTTTTTGCATTATTGATTATTTATGTATTTCACAGCTTCTGCAGTGAGCTTTATGGGAGGTGTCTGGAAGTAAGCTTTAGCTTCTGGCTTCTGTTGGGAGGGTAGGAAACCATCTGAGTTTTTTCAGGGGGATAATCCTTCCTTCCTTTCTCTCTCCAGGCTGTGAAGCTCACCAGCTCGCGAACCCAGCTGCCGTACGAGTACTACTCGCTGCCCTTCTGCCAGCCCACCAAGATCACCTACAAGGCTGAGAATCTCGGTGCGTATCCGCGGAGCAGCGCGTTCCCGGGCAGCGCAGCGAGTGGGCTGCCGTTGGCGGGCTGCGTGGGGGCGTGTTTGCAGGAGTAAAAGCCGTTGCAAACGTCATCTCTAGTAAACTGTTGGTGGAGGGCCTGCTTCCTCTCATTTGTCGTGTGCTGGCTGTTTGCAAACTGGGATGTCCACGCATTGGAAAGAGGAAACACCTTTCCTGAAGAAGGGTGTGTAACCTGCTCGTAGGAGAGCTTGATGCTTCCAACAAAGGAGCCAAACTGTCCTTCGATCCTGTCCTCGCTCTGTAGTAGCAAAGGAGACCCGCTGTCGGCACGGTGCGCTGCCGACCCGGTGACAGGATCAGTGGCAAGAAGCCTGGCAGTCCCTCACCCTGCCCATGTTTTCCTGTTTTCCAGGTGAGGTTCTCCGGGGAGACCGAATTGTAAATACGCCTTTCCAGGTTTCCATGAACGTAGAGAAGAAATGTGAAGTTCTGTGCAACTTTCCCAACAAGCCAGTCACGCTGACCGTGGAGCAGAGCAAGCTGATCGCCGAGCGCATCAGGGAGGATTACTACGTCCATCTGTGAGTTCTCTCGAGCGTGGGTTTGTGCCTGTGGGGATTCTGTGTTGTGGACAAATTTGATCTGAAATCTGTGTTTTCAGCATTGCTGATAACCTCCCTGTGGCAACACGGCTGGAGTTTTATTCCAATCGTGAGGAAGAGGAGAAGAAGAAGGAGAAGGATGTGCAGTTCGAGCACGGATACAGGCTTGGGTTTATGGACGGTAACAAGGTAGAGAATCCAGATCCTGCCTGAGAGGTGCCCAGAGGAGCTCTGGGTGTCTGTCAGAGGGCTTTAGACATCTGCCAGAGAGTGTCAGGATTGGGAATGCAACCAAAAGGTTTTATAAAGAGTGGGAATATGAGAGACAGGTTTCCCATTGGAAGGGGGTTGGGTGCTGGACTACCGGTAGGATAGCCAGGAGTCCTTGCTGTGACTCCTAACGTTGGACAACCGCACGTGGTGGTTTCCCCGCAGTAGAACAAAGCCAACGCACCCCCAAGGCTGGCTAATCTTTAACACTCTTGGAGCATCTTGTATTTAAAAAAAAAAAAATTAAAAGTCAAGTGTTCATTGGAGGAAAAGCTGCTTAAGTTTGCAAGTGGAAACTTGTCATGTGTATTCCTGGAGATATTTTCCCTTGTTGTGTACCCCAAGGTTAGCTGTTTGTGTCAACAGTCGCTCGGGTTTGTCGCTCTCGAGTGTTCAGTTGCACGCTGAGCTCCGATCGCTGCAGCCCGAGTTGGGGCGGGCGAACGAACCCGCTGTGCCAGCTCGGGGTCACTGTGCTTTGTTCGTGCAGTAGGTGAGAGTCGTTTGGCAGTGCCAGCCCAGGAGAGCTGTGGGGCTCCACAGAGTCTGGGTGATGTGTGTCTGGCTGGTAGAAGCAGCAGGTGGGAAGCTCAGGGCTGTAGCTCCTGAGGTCTTTCCAACCTCAGCTGGGTGATTCTGCTGCTGCTGGATGCGTGCTTGAGATGTGAGATACGACGATGTTTTCCAGGCTGCAAATAGACCAAAACATTGTCCCTGATGCTTGGAGTGGTCAAGGTGTTACCTTTTCAACGTCTCTGTTCTCTCCTCTTGTTCTTTTAGCCTTGGATAGTGTTAGCCTGATCTGGCTCTGTGGCACAATGCATCTGGGAACAGTTGGAGTCTTTAGTTTTCTTCACTGGAGCTGCTTTCTGCAGTTGTTGCATCTAAACTTTACCTGTTCCTCCCTTGGGGTGCTGACTTTTTATTTAATGTCATCTGTTTTAGTTCTACCTGCACAACCACCTCTCCTTCATCCTTTACTACCACAGAGAGGATGTGGAAGAGAACCAGGAGCCCACCTACAGAGTTGTGCGCTTTGAAGTGATTCCCCAAAGCATTAAACTGGAAGGTAAGAGGCTCTTAGGGAGGGCACTAAGGGAGAAGAATCCCTTGTAGGGCCGAGAGCTGAACACCACTGATGTATCAGGGTGCCAGTTGCTGCTGCCACTGTGGTCTCGGGGTACAGAAATGAGAGAGTCCAAGTTACAAGAACAATAAACCCTTTGTTACTGAAGAAGTAACAGCCTTAGGGAGATATCCTTGAAATTCAATCCATGCAAAAGTCATTAATATAAAAAGATCTGAGTTTGAGGTTTTGGGGCTGGTTTTTTTTTGCTCTATGTCATTTAGCGTGGAGCATCTAGCTCTTCGTGTGGCCCAGATCTCCCCCACTGGGATGCTGCGTGGTGGTCCAGAGACCCACAGAATGTTTGGAACTGTTCTAGGGGGATCGAATTTTAAAAATAATGGTTAGGGGGAAAACGCTCCTACCTCAGTGAGCCCAACATGAAACGGGTGTCTCGAAGGCAAGTTGCTCATCGTGTGATCGTCCCGTGCAACTCTCCTCTGGCAGCAGCAGGCTCTGCCGGAGAGGTCTCGATTC
Source organism: Tauraco erythrolophus (assembly GCF_009769465.1). Classification (NCBI taxonomy): domain Eukaryota; kingdom Metazoa; phylum Chordata; class Aves; order Musophagiformes; family Musophagidae; genus Tauraco; species Tauraco erythrolophus. The sequence continues at coordinate 16,974,026 of NC_141482.1, forward strand.
TCAGCTTGGTGTGGAACAGGGGACTTGTTTGTGATCGAGATCCTTGGCTTCAGAGCCTCTGTCTTTCATCCTCTGGGTCAGGAAAGCCCTACGTGTAGCTTTCCCTAAAGTCTGTTAGTGGTGCTCCGCTTCTGATTGGAAGAACAGTTTTGCAAACCGTGGAGGAGGTGAGAAAGGAAGGAGTGCTTCCCCTGCCCGGTTTGGAGTAACTGCAGCCCAGTGCCTTGGGGGTGCGTGGGGCCAGGACACCAGTGGGAGAGGTGGTTCCCGAGGGAAGGGCTGACCTAGCTGTGCCTTGTTTTCCCTTACAGACTTGAAGGCTGATGAGAAGAGTATGTGCACCCTGCCTGAAGCTACGGGCTCTGCCCCTCAGGAAATAGATCCTTCTAAAGAGAACCAGTTGCTCTTCACCTACTCTGTGCACTGGGAGGTGAGGGAAGCTGGCTGGTAGTTGGTGCTCCAGGTGTCTGTCACAGACAGGGGTGTGGGAGACGTTGGGGATGTGCTGGTGTGAGGAGAACTTTACTGTTCTTTCAGGAAAGTGACATTAAATGGGCTTCCCGCTGGGACACCTACCTGACCATGAGTGACGTGCAGATTCATTGGTTTTCTATCATTAACTCCGTTGTGGTCGTCTTTTTCCTTTCAGGTGAGTGAGGTGTGTGGGGTGAGGAAGGCTTTGCCCTTAATCCGCGGGGAGCTTCCTTTAAGCCTCAGCTGCAGGTGACTCGATGAGGATCTGGCCATGTCTGAACCTGATCAGAAGGGGCAGGAAACAAACACTGGCATGTAAAACCTCCCGGGTCAGACAGCACCCCATGGGGCCAGACTGTCACCCGCTTTTGCTCCCTGACTGGGGTAGTTGGGAGAGTAGGAATGTGGTTAACGCGTGTCTTGTGTGCCTATATTTTATGAAAAAAAAAAAAACAAAAAAAAGTCCACCGGAAAGCCACAGTGCCTCGTTCCTGCAGGAATACTGCCTTTCCTACTCCCTGGGGTTTTGTTTCTGTCCTCGTTGCAGGCTGGGAGAGGTGGCTGGTGACTCAGGGCTCCTCTCCCCGCGAGAGCTCTGTGTTGGCGGGCGCCGTGTAGCTGCGCAGCGTGAGAGCAGCACGGCCGTGGAGGAGCCTCCGAGCTGAGCTCTGTTTGTGCTGGTTTTCAGGTATTCTCAGCATGATCATCATCCGGACTCTCCGGAAGGACATCGCCAACTACAACAAGGAAGATGACATTGTATGTGCCTGTTCCTGGGGCTGGCATCAGAGAGGGAGGGAAGCACGGATGAGGCGGGATCTGGTCCGAAGGCTCGGGTGCATTGTCTCCTTCCTTGCCCCTGTTTGCCCCGAGCCCTGAAGACAGGAGGGGCAGTCCTGTCACGTGCTGTCACGACACCTTTGGGTCTCTGCACAACGGCAGATTACCAGTTCAGATGTCATCAGACCTAAGTAACGACTGCAGACAGTTCCATAAATGTGTGCCCTGGCACTGGCAGTTCAAGTCTGAACTGTTTTAAGCCTGAGAGGAATAACTGGAGTGATACAATTCTGTAGAAGAACTGGATGCAGAGAAATGAATGTCTTAGGCCGTCTGTGGTAGGACCTTCATTTCTGTGGTTGGACTCTATCTAAATACCTTCTTTTCCTGTTGTTGCCGTAGGAAGATACTATGGAGGAATCTGGTTGGAAACTCGTGCATGGAGATGTCTTCAGGCCTCCGCAGTATCCAATGATCCTCAGCTCTCTCCTGGGTTCTGGAATTCAGCTCTTCTGTATGATCCTGATCGTCATCTGTGAGTGGCACGTGTTGCACGGGGCGGCTGTAACGGGAAGAGGAACGATGCTTAAGGGCGTTTCGCGCTCCCGTTGGCTGCGGCCTGTGCCCGGCGTGCCCCGAGCGAGGTGGCGGGAGGCTGGCTCCTGTCGCAGGGCGCGTGGAGGCGAAGAGCCCGTGCGCAGCGTGCCCGGGTCTCTGGATAGCGTTTCCCAGCTGAAGGCATCTTTTGGAGTTTAGGTTTCCCCTTAGCGAGAGCCCTGGGTGACAGTGGGCTGGGAGACTTCCCCGTGCGTGTGCCTTGCCTTCTGAGCTGCACCTGCTCAAATCCCTTGGGGAAACTGAGGCTGAAGCCCGTGGTTGGTAGCTCGAGATCAAAGCTGTGCCGTACCCTCTCCGGCCAGTGCCGGAGGCTGCGGATGTGGATCTCCTTATGCTTTGAAGGAAATGAGGTCTGGGCAGAAGGCAGAGGTTCCCGGCAGCCGTGGTCTGCGCGCGGGACGGGCCCTGTTCCGCAGGTGCTGGTGAGCACACGGCCGTCAGAGCTGCTCTTCTCTGCCCTGTTTGCCCTCCGCAGTTGTCGCCATGCTGGGGATGCTGTCGCCTTCGAGCCGGGGCGCGCTGATGACTACTGCCTGCTTTCTCTTCATGTTCATGGGGTAGGTGTGTCCACAGCTCCACCCCTCCTCTCCCGTTCCTCAGCAATGAAAGCGAATTTTCTTTGTTCTGGCTTATTTCTGTCCAGGGTTTTTGGTGGATTCTTTGCTGGCCGCTTATACCGGACTCTGAAAGGACATCGGTGGAAGAAGGGAGCCTTTTGTGTGAGTCTCGTGTTCTGTGCTGTCTGTCCAGGTGTGCTGATGGCGAGATGTGTGGATAAGCTCCGCGTGTGTTTGTGGGCAGCTGGACACAGCCTGGCTGTGCTGCAGAGATTTGGTGTGACTGAGTCCCTCGTAGCTTTACATGAAAGGGCGAACACCAGAGCACGTGCTGCAGTAAAGCGACAGGGAGAAATTCTTCCCTCTGAGGCTGGCGAGGCACTGGCACAGGTTGCCCAGAGAAGCTGTGGCTGCCCCATCCCTGGCAGTGTTCAAGGCCAGGCTGGATGGGGCTTTGGGCAACCTGGTGTAGTGGAGGGTGTCCCTGCCCATGGCAGGGGGGTTGGAACTGGATGGTCTTTGAGGTCCCTTCCAACCCAACCCAGTCTGTGATGGTCTGAGCTCCTCCCGACAGCCCATGCGCTGTGCGGCAGCGCTCCAGCAGAAGGCATCCTTCCTCCACTCGTGCTCTGCCCCAGCAATGGGCTCATTAAAGAGAAACATCTCGGTGATTCGTCACGTGTTGTCTCTTAACCTGGGTTTGCTCTTGCAGACAGCTACCCTGTACCCGGGCGTCGTCTTTGGGATCTGCTTTGTCCTGAACTGTTTCATCTGGGGGAAACACTCCTCTGGAGCGGTAGGTGCCACCCTCATCCTGCAGCCTGCTGGAGTGGGAAGAGGGTGACTGGGCTGTCAGGGACTTGCTTAGTTTCACAGAAGCTTTCTGACTGTGGGTGCCAGCGCAGCGATTGACTGGAGAGTCGGTCTGGCCGGTGTCTTCGGTCTCCAGGGCAGGTGAACCTGCTGGAGCCTCACGTTTGTGACTCTCGGTGTGATTCCAGGTGCCTTTCCCCACCATGGTGGCCTTGCTCTGCATGTGGTTCGGGATCTCCCTGCCCTTGGTCTATCTGGGGTACTACTTCGGATTTCGCAAACAGCCGTATGACAATCCCGTGCGGACCAATCAGATTCCCAGACAGATCCCGGAGCAGAGGTGGTATATGAATAAATTCGTGGGGTGAGTGATGAGTGCCTGGGAAATCCGGTGAGTTAAGCCCCCTCCCCTCGTCTGCCCGGGCTGCTGCACGTCACTTTCTGCTGCTCTCCGGGCACGGACAGTCACGGATGTGTTTTCTTGATGAACGCAACATCAGAGACAGTCCTGGCAGCTTTGATGTGTTGTGGCTGGTGCTTATGGAAGTGGGACGTGCTCCACGGTGGGAGCAGCTGTGCCATTTACTGCCTGACATTTTGTCTCGTAATCTGGAGCTGCAGAGCTTGGGCTCTCGCTCCCCGTGTGCTTACAGGGAGCCTTGCTGGCCAGGCAGTTATACTGTGCTGCTTACGGTTTTTCTTTCTCGCTCTGTAGGATTCTCATGGCCGGTATCCTGCCGTTCGGAGCGATGTTCATTGAACTGTTCTTCATTTTCAGTGTAAGCATTTAACCCCCTCTGCTCCTGAATAGCCCTCCTCCTGTGCCAAAGCCTTTGAAAGGGGAGGGGGCATCCCCTGGAGCAGTCTCGTATTCCCACACTTACCGAAGGGGCCAAGAGGATCCCTCCTGGGACCCGCTGCGGGTCTCTTCGGAGTCTCCTCTTGCTGAAGACACCCGGGGATGTCTGTGGGACACTCCTGGGCAATCTGAAGGGTGGTGGCAGAGATGAGAGCTTACTGCAGCGATATGTCAAGGAGGGGTCCTGGTCTTAAGGTGGTCACTGAGCCATTCCAGCTGCTGCTCGTTTTCATGGACAGGGAGGAATTTGCTCTTCCATTGCTAGGGAGGTGAGGGGGGACGAACAAGCTACCTCATGGCTCTCTTAGGGCACTTTTTTGGAACCTGATTCCTTTGAAGTGACATTGTGAAACGCATCAGATCTGTGGTTTCACCTACACGAGGCTGAGGCCTCTCATTTTCCCTTGGGATAGCTGCTAGAAGTGAGTGTCGCGTTTGCTGATGGATCACGGTAGCATAGAAACAAATTTCTGCTGTGTCTTTGTTTCAGGCAATCTGGGAGAACCAGTTCTATTACCTCTTCGGCTTTCTGTTCCTGGTGTTCATCATCCTGGTGGTATCATGCTCCCAAATCAGCATTGTCATGGTGTACTTCCAGCTTTGTGCTGAGGTGAGATTTCCACATTTGTCGTTCGGGTAGCTCCTGGAAAAGCCGAGGTCACATTATTGCTGCTGCTCAGCAGAGATGTAGTGTGACCCTGGCCCAGCTGCACCAGTGTGGTTGCTCTTAACACCTCCTGACTTCAAGGAGAACTGAAGCTACTTGGTTATCTGCTAGGCTGGGGACGGTGGCTCTGCGGAGAGCAGGGTGTTTTGACCTGACGTCTCTTCCCAAAGGAACTGTTTAATTCCATCCAAATACAAAATGAAACACAGGGCCAGAGATGAGCCGTGTTCTTCGGTAGCAGGTGCTGCGATACTGACCTGGCCTTGTTGTCCTGTCAGCTTTTCATCCTCTTTGTTTGGAAGCACTTCTGTGATAAAATAGCTCCCCAGCCCCAAACTATGGTTTTCCTTTGAAGGAAAATGGGTGGTGTTCTCCCTGTCCCGGAGAGTGCCACAGGAAAAGGAAGCCTGTGGAATAATGAGGCTTTTTACCCCGTCAGGATTACCGCTGGTGGTGGAGGACCTTCTTGGTGTCTGGAGGATCTGCCTTCTATGTGCTCATCTATGCCATCTTCTACTTTGTGAACAAGGTATTGTTATTCCTCTGTGTGAAAGTGCCGCCTTTCTAGAGGAGATTGTTGGATTTGGAAAGGGAAAGGGTGGGACTGCCTAGTCCTAGTCTGTCCCCGTGCCAGCCCAAGGCAGCTCACCAGCCAACGGTGCCAACAGCCCTTCCAGAGGGGAGAGAAGGTTATAAGTACCTGAGGCTGCTGCCTGCGTTCCTGTGCGGAGCGGTGTTCCCTAACCCCACCTCAAAGGGGATCTCTTTTTAGCTGGATGAAAATGAATGGAGTGGAGGGTTCCCTCCCTTCATCAAGTGCCCCCTTGCAGAGGGCACTGGCCGGTTTGGGGAGATAACGCTGGTTACTTCTGAGCTTGATTTTACTTAGGTCTTTTTTCCTCCTCTTCTGTTTCAGCTGGATATTGTTGAGTTCATTCCCTCCTTACTCTACTTTGGCTACACCGCCCTTATGGTCTTGTCCTTCTGGCTCCTCACTGGCACCATTGGCTTCTATGCAGCCTACATGTTTGTTCGGAAGATCTACGCCGCAGTGAAAATAGACTGAAGATGCACAGACCCAGCAGAAAGTGGACTTTTCTGAGTGCGTGTCCTCCCAGGAGCCAAGGGGACATCTTCTCCCGACTCTTTTAAGGAAACAAAATCCAGTGGGAGAGTGACAAGAGAAATAAGTAACTCCTCGTTTTGGAATGTAACTTTGGCACAGTGTACATGGATTCTGGGCTACTTCTGGGGGGAAAAGGGGTCTGTAGATACCTTACATTTTAACTTTATTATCCTGTTCCATATTTGAGGGAGTTTTTTAGCAGAGAAATGTCCCTCTGTATAAGTAAACGCCCTTTTTGCTAATTCATCCTTTTTTTTTTTTATGTTGATGACGAATGGATTTGAGACAGCAGTGGAAACACTTGTGAAAACGTTTTCTTCCAGCCCCAAGGGTGCTGTAGGATTCAGGGAGACTCTTCAGACAAATACCAGACTGGGTTTCCTTCCTGCCTTCGTGTCTGCACAGAAGAGGGAGCTTGACTGTGGCAAAATAAAAGGAGCCCGAAGGCTTGTCCAGCGTGAGCCTGGCGCGCTCCGACTGCGGAAGTCCTGGCTTCGGCTTCTTTACAATTTGATGGAGGTGCCATTCGGAGCCCGGGAAGTGCAATTTCACCCTGAGAGAGCTTTGAGAACTGCAACCCTCGGCATCGCTCCTCCCTTCTTCCAGCCTCGGACAGCACGGGCCGCTTCGGATGCGTCTGCTGGAAGGGCCGAGGGAGGGAGGGTGGGATTTCCTCTCTTTCGGAAGGTGCAGCAGGATGTAACGTCCCGGTGGGAGCAGTGAGATTGTGCCGTTGCCAGAACATACGACTGGAAGGATGCACGAGGTGCCTACCAGTCCTGTCGATGGCTCTGCTCCGCCGCGTGAGGAAACGGCGCAGGCTCCCTTCCCGGGAACCCCGCGGGATGGCGGAGGGGCGGCCGCGCCGCCGCCGCTGTAGTGCCAAGCGATGTGCCACCGCGTTGGGCCGGGCGACTGCCGGGTGTGCGCCGCCACGCCAAGGGGCTGGGGACAGGGGGGGCCCCCGGAGTTCTCCCGCTGCTCTTGCTGCTCTCTTCTCCTCTTAGATTCTCTACCTCCAGGGGACAGAAGCAGCGTGCCCCCCCCAGCGTGCCCCCCCCAGCGTGCCCCCCCCAGCTGTATCTTGTTCTCCACAGGACGGTCTGAGCCCTGCGGGGCAGCCGGGGGGGCTCTCCTGCAGCGGGCTCCTCTTTTTTCTGTGGCTCGATGCCTGAATCAGTCCGTGGGAAGCTCTTTTTAAAAGAGGTTAAAGTGTTTTCTTTTGGTCACTTCAATGATGTTTACCAGTAAAAAGGTTCCACGTTACGGTGAAGGCTCCCTCTGTCCCCAGACGAGCTGGATTCAGTCAGGGCTACAAGGGAGAGGTTTGGGGTGTTTTTTTTGGTGAGATCTATGAAAATTTTGCTTTTGCTCCTTGCCGTAGGAAGCGGTAAGGTCTCCAGGTGACCAGCTGCCACAGGTGACGCCGTTCCGACCCAGAACGGTCCAGAGTCCTCCCTGCTGCCAGCACTGACGTGTGCACCTTTAAGGGGTTTGGGGATTTTTTTTAACTCCAGTTGCTGGAAGAGTTTCCACCGGGTCCAGGCAAGGACCCTTGTCTCTTGCTGACGGCCTCGCTCCCTGCGCGGAGCCGCCGTCCCGGCAGCGTCCGTCCTCGGCGCGGAGTCGTTCCGGCGTTGCCTTGTGGCTCCTTCAGCCGCCCGTCACGCCAGGGTCTAATCAGCCAGGAATCAAGGATGGAAAAAGGGAGCAGGGGATGCGTGAGCCAACTGTGCTGTGGAGTCCTGCGTCAGTTCTGATTTGAGATCCCTCTCTCAGATTTTGGTTGATTTTTTTTTTTTTTTTTTCTTTTTCTTTTTTTCCTGCCCCTGCCCCAGTGGAGAGGCTCAGCCAGCATTGATTTCCCTCCCATTCCCCAAAGTGTTTTCTCTGTATTCTTTGTAATTTTTAATTAATGTATGTATTCTTTGTGTCCTGTTGTAAATAAATCTGCCATTGTCCTGTTGCCCTGCTCTCCTGTGCTCTCCCAAGCCACCTCTTGGGATTTTCTTTCCGTAACACCCGCGTGGTCTTTGACGTGTGGCTTCAGTCAGAAGCAGAGCTTGGAACGTGCCGCTGTTTTCTTTGTGATGGTTTTCTCCTGGTAAACGGTGAGTTTCTCCCAGTGCGGCGTGTGCCGCACGCTGCCCTGCGTTGTCATCGGAACGCCGCCGGTCGGGGCGCTGGCATCTGTCTCGCCGTGCCGCGCGGTGAGGCTGTGAGTGTCTCGGGTGTGACACGTTGTGTGACACGTCGTGGGACGCGGCCGGAGCAGCCGGAGTGTCCGGTGGCCGATGGGCTGGGAGTGCCGGGCGGACGCACGGTGCTGTAGAGCAGTGGGCGAGAGTGCGGGTGAGAAGGGCGCTGCCATCTTCCCCGAGCGGTGCTCTGGGGGGGCGGTGGTGCTGTGGGAGTCGGACCTTCATCCTGAGCATCCACCTTGGTGTCTTCCCAGAGCTTGGGTGTCTGCTGGGGGGTGTGTGGCAGGAGAGCGGGAAGTGTCCCGTGAAGACGCTGATTGAGGGGGGGCAGCGAATTCCCTTGGGTCGTTTTGCCTGGCAGAGCAATGGGTGCGCGCGGCCAGGGCCGGAACGGGGCACAGGGCTGCCAGCCTCGGCGGTTCTGACGGTCTGTGACCCTGAGCAGCTGCCGAGAGCAGAGCGGGCAAAGACCTTAATCAAAACTCAGGAACCCTCGGAATAGTCCCTTCTCCCCGGGAAAAGGGCAGAGGAAGGCAACGGGACAGTCGGTCCCGAACTTGTTTGTCAGTTTTAGGCAGAGCGGAGAACGGAGCTGCCGCAGTCGTGTCCGGCCGGAGCCCTCGGCCCTGGGGGACGGCGCTGCGGAGGAAACGGCACGTTTTTACCGGCGGCTGCATTACGAACGACAACCAGATGGTACCCGGAAAAGTGCCCGAATGCTGACCGTTCTCAGCTCCAAACCGTGTCCTGCAAAGAAATTCCCGAGAGGGCCGGACGCTCTTCCCCGTTTTTCCTCTCTGCCGAAGCGATTCTGCCGCCGGTGTCAGCAGACAGTCACAGCTGCAGCTTTAAGGTTTGGTTCTGGCTCCGGCGTGGGCCTGGGGAGCCGAACGTGTCGGGGCTATTTGGAAGGGGGGAGTGGGCTGTACTGGTCTGAAATGCTTCCACATGGCTGGTAATTTAGTGTCACCAAGTGACCGGAACTGTTTTTTGGAGAGGGACTTTTTACAAGGGCGTGTAGGGACAGGACACAGGGCAATGGCTTTAAACTGAAAGAGGGCAGATTTCAATGGGATCTAAGGAAGAAATTCTTCCCTCTGAGGGTGGTGAGGCACTGGCACAGGTTGCCCAGAGAAGCTGTGGCTGCCCCATCCCTGGAAGTGTTCCAGGCCAGGTTGGACGGGGCTTTGGGCAACCTGGTGTAGTGGAGGGTGTCCCTGCCCATGGCAGGGGGGTTGGAACTGGATGGTCTTTAAGGTCCCTTCCCACCCAACCCATGCCATGGTTCTGTGGTTCCATCCAACAAACGTTATTTGATAACGGCGTCAGCTCCCGCGACACCCCCAGCAAGGGCCCTGTTCTTCTTCCGGGGCCTCATTCTTTGCGTGAAAGAGACTTAAAACTCCGTGTGGATTCACGTAGGGAACCGGGTCTCTGACTTGCCCGGTGACTCTGTCTTTACTTAAACCCAACCCAACCCACCCAGTCCCCTCCAAGAAGACACCTGGGGCAGACAGGTCAAATGCTTTTAATAAACCACTTCATTATAAAAAAAACTTTTGATTTGAACTTCATTTTGCAAGACAAAGAGCTAATTTCAGTGACGAGCTGTGTGTTTCCTAATGGCACTTGATCCTTTCACAATTTAAACCCTTGTTTAAGCCCCCAAACACTCCATTAAAAGAGGTTATTCACTGTGTAAAAGTGCTAGAAAGTTTCTTTTTAGAAAAACAGTCGAGCTGGAACAGCGGGAAGCTTCTGGCTGCGGCAGGCAGGGAGGGAGGTCGGGCACTGGGTCCAGCACGGGAAGACCGAGTGTGAACGGCAGCCCCAGTGAGACACTGCACCTCTCCCAGCAGCTCCCAGTGCTGGGAAATCCCAAGGCATATCCCTGAGAGTGGGATGTCTGCCGGCTCCGGATCACACGCTGCGCTCCGGTCAGCCGCTCCTGCAGCCTGCGCCGCATGGCAGAGCCCGTGCCAGGGCAGCCCTGCCCGGGAGAGGTTCTCGGCTGCGAAGGCCACCCCGTAGCTTTCCCTCCAGCAGCACCCTCGGAGCTCGACTGCTCCCAGGGGTGGATCCTCGTGTTTTCCGCAGGTTCCCGCTGCCGCCCCACTCACCCCACCCGCTTGTCAGCCCACCTCGAAGGCAGACAGCTCTACTTTTTTGTTCAATATCCTCGTTTAAGGAAAATTCTGGTACAAACATTACAAAACAACCTTTCTAAAAATAGTTTCTAGATATTAGGGATCACTCGAGGAGGGGGAAATCCCACAAAGCCGTCAAGGCTGAGGCACTCAGTAGAGCAAGAAGCCATAAACTGAAGACAGGTCTCCAGCCGAGGTTCCGGAATCTGCCCGTTCCCAGTGCCAGCTCTCTGCCCCAGTGCGCAGGCGTGTGCAGCGTTCCAGTGGCGTCTGAAGCAGAGTGTGCTGGTGAGTTCCGTGAGCAGAAGCTCTGGGTGACCTGAGCTGCAGAGGGACATGGGCTGGTACCGGGATCTGTGCACCTGGATGCTCCCCCGGGCACGACCCGTGTGCTGAGCGACACGTGCTGGTGCTGCTGGTGTCCCGCAGCCTTCGCGCAGAGCTGTGCCTCATCTTCAGCACGTTCCACCTGAGCGCTGCTTATCCACTGGCATGGCATTCGAAGGAAGACCCGGTTGGGAAAGAGATGGTGAGAAGGAAGGTGAAGACAGCTGTTAGAAAGCGGGATGGTTGGGTTTTAACAAGACACTTTCATGTTGAGGATTCTTCCCGTAACCGAAATGGAGAGCTGACCTCTTTAATAGTAATTTAAAAAATGGATTCAAAATTCCCTGCTCTTTATCCTCTGCAATGCCTTTAACTTTTCTTGTCCCTGTGATCTCCCAGCACGCAGACCCTTCTCCGTGCCATGTACATTCTTTGCACGTGCTGATGTTTAGGCAGCCTCGGCTTCGGCTACCAGCACACGCTCCAGAAGGTGCTTCCGGCCCTTCCTGCCAGCCCGCCCGTGCCCTGAAATAGAAGGTGCTTCCCATAGGGAAGCTGAGCGAGTCCCACGGTGTGGCTCTGTGAGGAGCAGAACATGATCTGGTTTCTGACCCACAGTTCCATTTTCGCTTGACCCGTTTCCATGGCAGCCTAAAGCATCTTGCGGCAAGTGATCTGTGCGGAGACGGCTCCGGGTGCCCATCACGCTGAGGAAGTGCTCGGGAAGAAAACTCCTTCCCTGCAGCTACAAAATGGCTGGAACACATGGCAGGATTCCCAGAGGATCCCAGTTACTCACCAAAGTGAAGTGAGTATGTCTCAGGGTGGGGGAACGGCAGAGACAGCAGAACCTGAGAGGTGGTGGTGGGGAACGGGTGAGGAACGGGAAACAGCAGTCCTGCGAGGAAGCTGTGCCAGTGGTGACGGCGTGTTTCCCTGAGCAGCTCCGTACTGCCGTGCCCATCCCAGGGAAATGGGCACAGAAGGGCTGAGGGGTGCCAGGGCCACGCGTGAAAATGAGTCTGGGTTTCCTGAGCTGTGGTTCAGCAGAACAGCCTGAACCAAACCGCCTGCCCCTGCCAGGCGGGCATCGGGCAGGGTTGTGTCCAGAGCTTCAGATGGCAACTCCCATCTCTGAGAACTGGGGAAAAATACAAGAAGTAAGTTACAAAACAGAAGCAAATTTTGGATAAAGATGGAAACCCGCAGTTTTCATGAAGTGGTTCTGTTCGAGCCCTTCATCCACTTCACTCTTGGGTGGCAGAATGTCTTTGGGGCTTGGGCAGGCAATTAACTGAAAAAGGGCACCCGAGGGAGACTTCCCCGAGCCCGAGTAACCAGGATTGGAGAGGATAAGCAAGAAGGCAGGGTGATGGGGAGAGCACCTTTGAAGATTTCTTTGTAAAAAATTTTAATTGCAGGCAGTAGAAAATGCCTCTGCAGGGTTATTCTTTGCAGATGGCCAAGGTGATGCGACGGTAGAGCAAGGAAATGGGGATTTTTCGGAGAACTGCAGGAAATCTTCCAAGCAGCTGCTGTTCACCTGTCAGCAAGGAAGGAATTAAAGAACAAAGGGCTGAGCTTCCAACAAAATACTGCAATCATCCATCTACTAGCAGGAAAAAAGGGATTCCCATTGCAGCAACGACGTTTCTCACCACGGAGTCGGAAGAGCCGGCACTGCTGGGAGACAGCGGGACGGGCTCTGTCAAACGCTGCGTGCGGATATCCTGCCACGGGAAATTCCGTGGAAGCAAACACAAGTGGACATCGTCTTCCCTACAAATGGATTTTGAGCGAGCTGTAGTCCCGTGGGGAAAAAGATCCTCAGACCTTCACACAGCTCTGGAAACCTGAGCCTGGGAAGGACGGGCGGGTGAGTTGACCCTCTGCTGCCGTGGAAATGGCTTGGCCTGGGGATCTTCTAGCGAGCCAGAACCATTCTGATTCCTAGTGGGACACTCTGTCCTTGCCTGTGCGAGAATCCAGGATCTGATTTATGATTGCTGGCGTGTTCCTGCCCTGCCCCTTCACAGCCCTGTGCTCTGTGACTTTGTATCTTAGCTGTCTGTGTTCCACACTTCAAAACATTTCTTTACTTAACCAAACCCTCCTGACCAATTATTTGCGGTGGTTGCTCCTCTCGGGCTCAATCCCATGCCACCTTTCTGATCCAGATGTGCCTGGAATGAAGGGATCGTTAACAGGGTGTTTCACAGGGCTCTGCACCCTGAAAGTCCTTCATTTGCACGTCAGATGCCCCGCACCTTCAGCAGCTCCCTGGCACACTGCTCATGGGGTAAACAGGGAGATTTCTCCTGGCAGGACGTTTATTACGGACGAGTTTCCCCAGTTCTGACAGGTCCATCCTCCCAGTTGCCTTGCTTTCGTGCAGCTGGTGCTTAGTGCCTCCAACCTCAGCGCTTCGCTGCTGCCCTGTCTCGCTGTCGCCGGTCCGCGCTGAGCCTTTGGAAAACACTGCGGTAAAAACTCTTCTCTTCCCCCAAAAGCACCGTGTGCCTCCCGAGGTGGCCTCATTCCTGTTTGTCCTGGCTGCTCGCAGCAGCTCCTGTGCCTGCAGCCCCCGGCTCACGGGGACCAGCCGAAGATGCCCGTATGCAACGATGGGCTCCATTTCACCGTCCTGCTCCCCACGTCAGTAACGCCCTCAGGAGAGGAAGCAGCACGCTGACTTAAACATCCCTCACCCTTGATTTAAAAACTCACCCAAACCCAAACCCAGACCCTTTCTGGGATGAAACTTTTTTTTTTTTATCTCACGCTGCCGTTCCCGTAGGCACAAAGTCCCGCGCAGACGCAGGGGACGGGCTCCAGGCCGTGCTGCAGCAGTCATCCTCACGGAGCGGCGGGCGCAACGTCGCGTTTTACTACAGGCACAGCGGCGGGAGCACGGCTGAGCTGACTCCTACCGACTTCCGCAACGGCTCGGGACAGAATTCCCACCGAGCTTCCCTTCCCAAGTGGGGCTGTTTAGATGCTCGTTTTTTTCTCATCAACAGGTGCAAGTCGCTGGCTAACTGGCCTCAGGAAATGATTTGCTCTGGGAGTTGCATAGTTATTTCAAATGGAAACAGCCTCGCTAGTTCTGGACTGGCTGACAAAATACTTCAGGTTATAAGCTTTGCTGTGCACCGGGAACTTCAAATCCCTTTTCCAGTGCCAACACCAGGCACAGCTCCAGCACCCTGTCTCTGGACACGCTCCCTTTGCGGGTCCAAACTTCCCTTTCAGTGACAAACGTTACTGCAACTGTGCTTGTTAGAACAGCTCTGGAAAGCAAACCACGCGTGCAAATAGTAGCAAAATGAATTCCATTTATTCTTTGACAGACTACTGGAAGGAAAAAGACGCCTGGCTCTAAGCTCAGCTACCACTGCTAAAGGAATTCCAGTGATGACATCAGTTCGGAGTACAATGCAGGCAAAAAGCAGGAAAGCTGAACGGTCTGAGACGGAGGGGTGCGATGGCATTGCATAAATCTGCTAATCCTCACTGTAAGTGGTCAGTTCTGACCGTTTATTTCTAAAAACCAAAAACCCTCTCAACTGAAGACAGGGATAAGGCTTGCAGCTAACCGGTAACAGTGTGAAACTCTTTAATTTGCAAAGAGAAAAGAACAGAAGACAGGCCTGAGGTATTCCGTGCTGGTAAAGAGGACGAGAAACGCCCCGATTACCTTTTCTGAGTCAGGGAACAAGAAGGCACTCGCTGGATTTCGGAAGGCAACGCGTCACAGTGGAGAAAAGGAAGTACTGCATTAACTGGGGGGCTCATTGCCACAGGAATCGCTGAGGTAAATAAATCTTATATTACATTTTGATACAAAAGTAGTATTTGCAGCATTGCTGGCTAGCCTAAACCAACTGGTCTATGTTCTGGAGAATCAGTGGGTCACTAACAGACATTCTGGGAAGAATTACTAAGCTAAATTAAAAATAAAATTCTGGAGTAAAATGGAAGGGGGACAAAGCCTACGGACAAACGAGGCACGGCTGATGTCACGCTGCGGGACCAACGGCTCAGCAGAAATATGCACGGACTGCAACGGGTGCACGCGGGGAGACGAGGGGGGCCACCATCTGGCTTCACCAAAGGAGCTGGGATAACAGAGCAGAGGTAGATTTTGCATTTTCTAGATTTACGGAGAGCAATGCTGACGGGTTTCCTGGTTTACACTGGCCTATGTGGTTCCTCCTCGCTGAGGAGTTTAAGTTCATAAACGTGCACCAAGGTGCAGCGAGACCGACCTCCGTATGGCACCACCCGCGGGACAAGTGCCCGGGAACACGAGGGCAGGAGGTGGTACAGATGCTCAATGCCATCAGCATTGTCTGCCACTTACCAGCGTGACCCTCCTGCCCTCAGCAGGCAGACGGCCCGTGGAAGAATTTCAGAGGTGAGGAAGGGAGCAGAGGAGGCAGAACTTTAACTCCAGGAGGCAAGGCTCGAGAAGGAGAGAACAAGAAGGCCAGTGGAACCAAACCCTCGGTGAAAGGGCGACTCAGCCTTTGTTACAACTATTAGTGTTGGGGAAAATGCTTCAAATACACTGGCAGAGTGCACGTGAAGCCGGGACCAATTTTTTCTCCTGATTCCTGGATGTTATCACCCTAGGATTGAGGCAAAAATATACCTCTTGAGACTGCTCCATGGATAAGCCGAAAAGGGTACTGACCTCACTGAACTGTTGTGGTTAAAAAAAAAAAAAACACACTAGAAACTCATCCTGTTCCTCACCTCAGGGGAACCCAGGAGCGGGGCTGCAGCCTGAGCTCCCCCACGCCTGGCACGGCAGTGCTTGGTGCTGCCAGTCCCGCGCTCCCACCCCCACCTCTCCACGTGCTTTGGTTTCCAGAAGGGACACACGGTCTGTTCACCTGTGGGAGGCACCGCAGAGGTGCTCTGCCCGCACCCCACAAAACCCAGCTGAGCTGTGGGAGCTGCTCCATCCCCCCGGCACGTGGACAGCCAGGGAGGAAACGTGGGAAGCGGCTGCCTGCAGTGGCAGGGGCTGAAGCGGTCCAAAAAGCAGTGTGTTTCCCCATGGGGGAAGAACATGGTAAGTGAAGAGAAATCAGTGCAACCTGACTTCGTTGTGTAAACAGTGTTCCAGCTACACCAGAGGTAAACCCAGTGTATTCTGGTGCCTCCTATTTCAGTAATGGCAGAAGCAGATTTGTGTTGTGTAAACAATGGTCACTGTCATGAGTTTAACCCACTGGCTCCGCAAGGAAGGACGAGGTGACGTCTCTGAATTCACTATGTAAACGGTCTTGTTGCTTAACACTGATGTGGAGTAAGCTGTGCTGGGATGAGAGGTAGTGGGGGAGGACAGCCTCTTCCCCGTCGGCTTCGCAGGGAGCGGGTATCCTGACTTCTCCTCCTCCTCCGTGCGGAGGTGTTGGCTGTTGTGCCAGAATTGCAGTGTGGTAACATGAAATGGAAGCTGGACTCTTCAAAAGTTTAGCCCGAGATGAAAGAGTCTCAACTCCTTCTCAGGGACAGTCCCTTCCCAAAGAGGAACAGAGCTCCGGGATCTCAGGGAAGGTCAGTGCTTAGCGCGGCTCCTGATTCACAGATTAAAAATTAGATAAAATATATCCAGTCTACGAGCTGAAACCTTTTCGCTGTACAGGACTGGGACTCGCACGGATATCTGCTGTTCCAGTCTACAAGTGCTCCCTCCAGAGACCAGACCCCTCCTGCCTGAGACAGCTTTGCTTTGAAAAAGCTTCCGCACCCCAACGGGAAGCACGAGTTGTGCGTTTTAAGGCTCTCCACAAAGGGGTGACGGAAAGGTCCGTTCTCCAGTGCTGTCTGCAGCTTATTGGAACGCCTGGTGGAAACGTGGCAGCGTGGTTGTGCTCAAGCTGGAGGTGAAGACAGGGGGCAAGGAATGAAGGGGCCCAAAGTTCAGCGAAGCCCCAGCTCCAGGAGATTCTTGAGGCTGATGTTGCAAAGTGGTAAGCAGTGGCTGCGTCTCCCCCTGAGAGTAGCCCATGACCAATCCCCCTGATGATACAGGGGGATTGCAAGGAGGAAGGTTTAGGGGGAGGAAGCCAAGAAGATGAGAAAAGTCCATGTTAGCAGCACAGAGAGCCTCCGAAAGGTTAGCAGGGCTCTTGGAAAGCAGAGCCTCGTCCAGGGGGGGTGGCTGAGGCGAAGAGGACTGAGGCTCACCAGATGAGAGAGACAGGCTGCCAGGGAAGTCTGACAAAAAGCTGTCCACCTCTACTTTGGGTAGTTTCTCAGGCAAATATGAGGTAGATCCAAGCTGATACTTTGGAGGAGGTTGCGGTGGGGAGGAGATGGGAGAAGAGGACTCCAGAGGATAGCTCATTCCCATTGGAAGAGAATTAGGAACCAAAGAATGGGGCATCCCTGAGCTTGGCACGGTTTGGAGATGCGTGCTGTACATGCCCACAGGCAACATGCCAGGGAAGCTCTTACCACCTATCATGTCTCTGGATGCCATACACAGGACGGGACTCAGCTCTTCCTTCACTGCGACAGATGAGCTGCAGCTTAGGAGACCCAGCATGTCCACTGGCTCTGTCTTAATCTTCAGCAGTTCCTGGGAGTGGCTTTTCTTCATGTGCCTGGTCAGATGGTCTTTCCGCCCAAACCTCTGAGCACAGTACTGGCACAAGAAGTCCTTCCGCCCCGTGTGCACCACCAAGTGCCTCCGCACGTCCTTCCGGGTGTAGAAGCGCCTGTCGCAGTGGTCACACGGGTGCTTCTTCTCCTTGGCTCCCCCCGAAGCTCGCCTGGAGTGAGCCTTGAGGTGCTCCAGCAGGACCTGGGTGCTTTCAAACGTCTGGAGGCACACCTTGCAGCTGAGATCGCCGCTGGCAGCTGCGTGCATGGCCAGGTGGCGCCTGAAGCCAAGTTTCGTGTTGTAGTTCTTGCCACACTCGGGGCAGTGGAGGGCCTCCTTGTTGGGGTCGTGGGTCTGCAGGTGGTTGCGAAGGTGATCCTTCCGGTGAAACATCTTTTCGCAGTACATGCACTGGTGAGGCTTCTGAGCAGAGTGCGTGGCCATGTGCCTTTTTGGAGAAAAGCAGGAGAGATCAGACCAGCGTCCAGCCCCTAAGAGAACACGTGCTACTCTTTCAAAGTTTTCCCTGTGTGCCACACTTTGTGCCACAAAGATCCCAGGTGGCGTTTTCCCACCACAAAGCACCACATTTCAGAGCCTGCCTCAGCCACGCGCGTCCACCCCAGAATCCTCCTCAGCCACACGCTCAGCTCCTGCTCTCTGCTGGGCTGTCACAGCGGGAAACGACAGAGAAACCTCGGAGGTTTCTGACACGAAACACTCGCCCGCTGCTGGGACGGCTTCGTTGCATCAGGAGGCACCAGACTGCAGCAGTGGCCGTGGCCCAGGCTGGTCTCACCGTGGTACCTCACACTGACACGGTGGCTCCTCTAGTTTCAAGTTCCTAGTGATCCCATCATTTAATGATTCTCTGCTACATTTCTGTACAGAAATAGGAACTCTACTGCTTCAGAGAGGGTCCAGAGGAGGCCATGGAGATGATCCAAGGGCTGGAGCACCTCTGCTATGGAGACAGTCTGAGAGAGTTGGGGCTGTTCAGCCTGGAGAAGAGAAGGCTCCAGGGAGATCTTATTGCAGCCTTCCAGTACTTAAAGGGGGCCTACAGGAAAGCTGGAGAGGGGCTTTGGACAAGGGTGTGTAGTGACAGGACAAGGGGCAACGGCTTTAAACTGAAAGAGGGGAGATTTCGATTGGATCTAAGGAAGAAATGTTTCACTCTGAGGGTGGCAAGTTACTGGCACAGGTTGCCCAGAGAATCTGTGGCTGCCCCATCCCTGGAAGTGTTCAAAGCCAGGCTGGATGAGGCTTTGGGCAACCTGGTGTAGTGGAGGGTGTCCCTGCCCATGGCAGGGGGATTGGAACTGGATGGTCTTCGAGGTCCTTTCCAACCCAAACCATTCTAGGATTCATGCTAGAGCAAGAGCTGCCCTAGGAATATTCCTGTGATTAAAGTTAGAGGTGGGGCTTATGAAACGTGAAACTCTTGCTTTTAATTTTGTTTTTTAACCTGTGAGCTTCACTCTCTGCTTCAATTTCCTCCTTAGTAAAACTGAAAACATCTCAAGCTCAGGATCAGGTATTATCTGAAGTTCTCTGGAAGGTGCTTACAGAGGTTCCAAGTATGGTCATGTCTGGGACTCAACTGCTTTGCGAGGTAACGAGGGCATTCCCCCTCCTCCACCTTCTCAGAAACTCGAGCAAAAAAACACCACGGAGGGAGGGGTTTTCCCTCTCTCCTGGCAGAGCAGCCCCGCTTGGCAGGGGCACCCACAGGCACCCACCTGTACAGCTTGTACTTGGAGGCAAAGGCCTTGCCGCAGTGCAGCTGAGGGCAGTTGTACGGCCTCTGCTCCGGGTGGGACAGCGCGTGAGTCCTCAGCTTGTCCACGCTGGGGAAGGAGGGCTCCGACAGCTCACACTGGCATCTTCCCTGACTTTCGGGCTCTTCGCCTCTTGCTCTGGGGACTAATTTCCAGCCTGTCTCTTCCTCCTCCTGCTTTGCATCTTGAATCCAGTTGGGAACACTGGGAAAGAATGCCGTCATGGCAGGTCTAGTAGAACACGGCCATGTCAAGCAGAACTCGAGCCCGCAGGCGTCCGGCCGCGGTGCTGTCCCAGTGCAGGTTTCAGCTGGAACCCTCCGTGCCCAAACGGCTCTAACGGCAAAACATCTTCCTCTGAAACGACAGAAGGTGGGTGTCAGGACACTCATCTTTCACCTGGGCACACACACGTGTGGGCGTTCAACGAGTGTTACACACACGTGAAAATGGGTGTTCCCAGACACAGGAAACGCCCGTCTCCAGAAGGTGTTTTGTTCTTTTCGCCCTTAATCCCCGTTCCCTGAGTAAAATTTTGTTGAACTTTTTTCTGAATTACATTTTTGCAACGATTAAGCACCAGGGTTGCCCGTGACGTGCATTTTCTCCTGGAACGCTGCAGGCAGGTGTCTAAACGCCTCACCTTTCCCCATGTTTTGTGGATCGCTGCTCATCCCCTTTTTCACCTTATTCACAGCCTGTTCTCACTCGCTCTGGATCTTTGCTCCCGTGGAATTCCCTTCTAGAGCTTCACAGAGAAACCAGGGTTCTCTTGTAGTTTTTTTTCACCTGCTCTGCTCCCAACCTGGCGCACCACTAAGACCACCCCCTAGCAAACCAGTCTGCATCACCACCCCCGGGTCAGCAGGGCTGGGAAGAAAACTTGCCGTTATCGGCAGCATCACGCCTTTTTCAGGAAGGAACAGATGCTGCTTTTCTTCAGGGTGCAACTAGTCACTGTATCTTCACTTTCCTACGTGGGGCAGATTCTGCCTCTCTGGACTAGCAAGTCGTCTACAGTAATGAGCAATTTTCAATTTTTTTCTTTTATACCATTATCCATCGATAACGGAAGTGCAAACTGTTTCCTGTTCAACAAAACACACCTGCTGTACGCTCTGCTGGCTTTCACCTTGATGAAAACCTACATCAGTCTCTCTTACCAGCTTGTTCGTGGGTCATGTTTGTCTGGTTGGTAAAGTATTGCATTTTCGTGCAGCTCTAGCAACATCTAAACTGGTAAACGGTCAGCCGAAATAAAAACCTCAGCAAAGATCCCTTTCACTGAATTTAGCTGCCTGAGAAACTCTTCTCAAAATAGCATCAAACCCCCAAGCTCTTCTCCCTCCATGATTGCTTCAGAGGGAGGAGCTTCCTGCCTGCACGTCGGCACGAGCGCCAGTTGTGGGCAGGATGTGCAACTCGGAGGGAACTAACCGACCCCGTTAAGAAAGTGCCCCACGGAGCGTTGTGAACAGCTGGAACAACAACTGCAGCCACACCATCACTCCCAGTACCACGAGTGGCTCCCTCGGGACGGGAAGCACTGGGAAACGGGCCGACTCCACGAAAACGTGTCGCTGTGAGGTTTGGAGCGTCTGTTAGGAGCAGAACTCGGTTTTGTCGGGCTGAATCTACTCGGGCAGAGCAGAACAACGAAGGACTCGGACTGCTGAGGTGCCACTTTGGCACAGCCCAGCGTGATGTGGCAGCTGCTCCTGCCCCTCGGGGTGCCGGAGCCTGGCAGTGCGGAGCAGTCCTCCTCGGCAGGGCTCTAAGATGGTGAATATTCCACCTCTGGACGAGGTGTGTGCCAGAAAAGACAAACGTTCTCACCTCCTGCTTCAGAGCTGGGCGTGTGTTCTGGGGGCCTCTGCCACTTGTGCCAGGTCGTTGCTGTTTTCCCTCTGGACGAGCTCAGCCATCCGTGCCAGTTTCAAAGCTACCTGAAAGGTGACAGAGTTGGAATTTTGCTGGCTTTAGCAGAAAGGTGCACAAACTACTGCCTTCCGAGCAGAAACCCCCACACAAATGAGATAAGATATGGTAACCCCTGTAACCGATTATTGCCAAATTTCATGAACTTTCCTTTAAAATGCCTAGCAGGGAAAAGGACTCTACTGGTTTGGGCCTGTGTCTAAGACTAAACGTGTACAGGAGGACGCTCTGGACAGCTGTGGAATAAGAAAAACCAAGAGGAGGGTCTCCAGTAGTACCAGTGAAACACAGTAGCAGGGGCAGGTCAAGAACACAGTCCACGCCTGGCTGCAAAACTCTGTATGATTTGTACGTTTCCATTAAAAAAAACATTTGGTTTTCTCAGTAACATTTCTCCTGGGAACGTTCCAGGGTGCTCCCTGTTCCCTGTAACTCTGCAGCCACCGGAGAGGAACAGTCACCACTGCGAAAGGCTTCACCTCACCTGTGCAGAGAACATCTCACCGCTCGTCCCAGCACTAACTGGGAAACCTGTGATCGGAGAAAACTAGTGCTGGAAAAACGTGTTTAACCTCTGCAGCTCCAGAACCCTCAGGGAAGTCACTTCCAGAAAACCTCTAGCAGGTGAGTCTCCCTCTGCTTCAGCCCTACAGAGGTCGAGGTTGGTGGGTGAACACAGAGCTCGGAAAAAGCACGATGTGCTCACGGGCTGCATGCCCACCGGCTGCCAACTCCTACAAACATCCCGTTGCGGCACACCCCGGGTCTGTGCGAACTGAACCCAGGAGAGCTCACCCAAGCTGCCGGGCCGTGCGCTGCGGGTGAGCCTGCACCCACCGTCCCTGGGCAGAGAACAGCGGGGGTGGGCGAGGTGGCACAGAGCACAACAGCCTCTCGTGCTGGGCAGAAAGTCCCTGGGATACAGCCTGCCGCCTGCTCTGACAGCTCGTGCCAACGTTTCACCTTTCCCAAATGGTTCGGGGATGCAGCGTTTCTGCCTGGTTTGTGCCCCTCAACACTGCTCCACTGACACGCAGCACCATTCCCTGGCTGGGCGGGAAAGCCAGACTGGGAACCTCTCCAGTTAAACCAGTGAGGGAAAAACGAACAGGAGCCTGGCTGTGCTCTCTGCCCAGACCAGCGCCAGAGCTGTGCTGGTCTAGGGGAGCGAGGAGGGGGTCACGGGGCTGCCAGGGCCCCCCGGAGCTGCAGTCTCTCTTTTCCAAAGGGCATCTCGTGTCTGACTGTGTCCGGCTGTTCCTGGCTCCCACCGGCCACGTCCCGCCGCACCTCTGCTGAGGAGCTGCCCCTGTTCACCCCTTCTCCTCCTGCAGGGACCGAGGAGTTGGCCCAGGGGCTCCCTTATGCCCCCACCGCCTGTCCTGCACAGCCCCATGCTGGTGGGGCTGAAGGAACTCACCCAGTTGAAAAGTAACTTCTTTTTAACTCTTCCCACCCCGGCGGGTCTGCTGAGCTGTTCGAAGTCGTTAAATCTCAACCCTGCCCCAGCAAAGGTGCCAGCTTCGCGGCAGCGCGCCGAGGCCAGGACCCCGGTGGGCATTCAGCCACAGCCCAATGTCACTGAGCCACCGCGACCCCAGCTGTAGTGCCCGCCTGGCATCAGCCCAGCCGGGGCACGGGTGCCCCCGCTCATTGATTGCCCTTCCCACACGGCAACCAGCAACGATGACACCTTGAACTGCGGCGGCCACGTTCCTCTTTCAGAGCTGCCCCTTCCAAAACCACCCCCTGCTTTTCCTTCAGTGCTCCAGTCGAGTCCAGCTCCGAACCCTGACTGCCAGGCTCGGCCTCCAGACCTCACATCACTGCTGTGACTTTTCTACATCCTCTACCGTTTTCCAATACTGGTTTTTTTTAACTCTAAGTTGGGGAAAAAAGCGGATACCAGACCTAGATGCAGCACTTCAGCACCAGCTTTGCTGGTGCCGCCTCTGGATGTAAAAATCCCTCTCCCACCTCCTTACACACCTTGCACCGACACGCTCTTTACAGTTTTCCCACAGTCACACGCACCAGCTCATGCGGCGTTACGATTCCCTGATTTCCCCTACAAAAACCATTTTTTCGGTGAGTGACTTTGGCCGTTTCTAGCTATCCAGGTTTTTAGGCACAAACACGTTCACTTTTCCAGCCGAGGGCTGTCGGGCCGTTCGTGCCTCAGTTTCCCCACTCGATCACTTACAGGTCCTGGAAAAACCTTGTGCCAAGTTTGCGCTCACTTTCACAGCCGAGGGAAGAGCCGCTGCACCTTCCCCACAGGACGAACCCGACACACCGTCCCGCGGGACGGTTTTCCCACCTGGCCGAGCTCCTGTCGCTCTGCTTCCCCGATATGACAACGAACGGGATTTCAGCAGCC
Source organism: Tauraco erythrolophus (assembly GCF_009769465.1). Taxonomy (NCBI): domain Eukaryota; kingdom Metazoa; phylum Chordata; class Aves; order Musophagiformes; family Musophagidae; genus Tauraco; species Tauraco erythrolophus. The sequence goes on from NC_141482.1 coordinate 16,997,313, forward strand.
CCAATTCCCCTCCCTGCCCCACTGGCAAAGCCCCAGAGGCCAACCCGGCTCCAGGCGGGTTTATTCGTGCCACAAACCCGCGTTTTTCACCCGCTGAGCCCCGCAGCGGCTGCGAAGCCCCCGGGACAGCGGCGGTGCCGGGGAGGGCCCCGAGTTCCTCCTCGGGCAACTCGGGACCCGCCGGCAGCTCCGCCGCTTGCACCGGAAGGGAACCGGCCCCCCCCCCCGGGGCAGGGGCCGTGGATGCGGCGGGGCCGGTGCCGGGAGGAGCGCACGTGCCGCCCCCCCCCCGTTGCCATGGCGCGGCCGCGGGGCGGGGGGGGGGGGGGGAGGGAGGGAGGCGGGCCCGGCCCACGCCCCCCCCCGCGCCCCCCGGGCCCTGAGGGGACCCCGCCGCCGAGGGGAGGGGGCCGCCGGGCTGCCGCCCCTTGCTCCGCCGCCGCCCCCCCGGCCGCCGCACTCACCCCGTCCCGCCGGGCCCCGCCGGGCGCGGCTCCGGCCCCGGCCGCGGCGGCCCCATTGTGCGGGGCATTGTGGGAGTGACGTCGCTCTCCCGCTTCCGCCTCGATGGTGGCCGTTTCCCGCTAGAGAGGCCGTTCCGGCGGGCCCCGGGGCATGCCGGGACGGGGCCGCCTGTCGCGGGCCTCCGCCGAGCTGCCATGGCGGCGCCGCCGGTCTTTCTCCTCCTCTTCCTCCTGCTGCGGGCGGCCGTGGCGGCGGGGGGCGGCGCGGGGCCCGCCTGGGACGCGGCCGGTTACCTGCTGTACTGCCCCTGCATGGGTGAGGCCCCCGCGCCGGAGCCCCGGCCGAGCCCCCGGCCGAGCCCCGGTGGAGCCCCCGGCTGAGCCCCGCTCCCGCCCCGCTCTCGCCCCCCCGCAGGCCGGTTCGGGAACCAGGCCGAGCACTTCCTGGGCGCCCTGGCCTTCGCCCGCGCCCTCAACCGGACCCTGGCCGTGCCGCCGTGGATCGAGTACCGGCACCACCGCCCGCCCTACACCAACGTGAGCCCCGCGGGGGCGGGGGGCGGTCCCGAGGGGGGGTGCGGTGCGGCCCCGGGGTGGGGGGGGGTGCGGTGCGGCCCCGAGGGGGGGGGGGGGGGCGGTGCGGCCCCGGGGGGGGGTGCGGTGCTGCCCCGGGGAGGGTGCGGTGCTGCCCCGGGGGGTGCGGTGCGGGTCCCGGGGCGGGGTGCGGTGCTGCCCCGGGGTGACCCGCAGCGGTGCGCACCGCCGTCCCTGCCGCCCGCAGCTGCACGTTCCCTACGCGGAGCACTTCCAGCTGGAGCCGCTCCGGCGGTACCACCGCGTCATCAGCTTGGAGCAGTTCATGGAGACGCTGGCGCCCGTGCACTGGCCGCCTGGCCAGCGAGTGGCTTACTGCTTCGAAGCGGCGGCTCAGAGAAGTGCCGACAAAAGCACTTGTCCCATGAAGGTGGGTTCCTCCCGCGTCCTCAGTTTAACTCTGCTGTTCCAGAGGGAATGGCTGACTCGTTCAGGTCGCCAGGGATTTGCAGATTTTGGATTTACCCGCCCCAGATCAGCCTGTGGCGGTCCAGTCCGGTCCTGCTCGTGCCCCCAGCCTCTGTTCGCCAGCAAAAGCTGCGGGTTCAGGGACATCCTTAGTGGCACTTCAGACTTGTGACCATGAAGAGAGCCATAGCTCATCTCCTACTGGTCTCTGCTGGTTTCCCTGTAGCTGTCCAGATGGTTTTGAAGCAACTTCTAAATACAAGGTTGATGGCGGCGGTGTTTTTGTTCTTTTAAGACAGCCCTTGCGTTAGTTCTCAGTTAACTTTCTCGGACGCGTTTCTCTCTTTCTTTGACATGTTTTCCTCTCCTCTTCCTGCAGAGCTGACACAGGCTGTTCTATCCAGCCTGCTTTCTTCCTGTAAGAGGAAAACTCTTCAACTTGGCACCCCAGGATCTGCCTAGATCTGCCTTTGGGGCTCTGCACAGTTGCTGAATGAACACTTGTCTTTCCTCTGCAGGATGGAAATCCATTTGGTCCCTTCTGGGATCAGTTCCAAGTGAATTTTGATAAGTCCGAGCTCTTCAAGGGAATCTCCTTCAGTCCTGCGTACAAGGACCACTGGATCCAAAGGTAGTGAGAAGAGGGAAAAGTGCTGGCGGTGCCACTGCGGGCACCGGAGTAATGCATGGAAACGGTCGTGCTGGTCGCTGTGTTGGGGCAGAGACGAAAGTGGTTAGTTAGCAATATAATTAAAAACCTTCCTGCTTTTCCATGAAATGTCTGCTGAGCACGATCTGCCTGCAGCAGCATTAAGTGTGAGCTGCTGGGCTGATTGATTTCTGAGCCACTAGTATTTAGTCACAGTATTTATTAGCTACATATTTAATTATTTTCCAAAAATAATTTAGTTCTGAGTTGCTGATCATTAACTGCGTTTTGCTGGTTGCTTCATCTTCTCAGCACTGTGAGTGACTTTGGTGGTACCAGTAAGTTGGGGTGACAGAATTGCTCTGGTCTGGGGTGAAAACATGAGCTGTCACTGCCATGTCTGTGAGATCCTGGTCTTTGTGTCTGTGAGGTAAAAGGGCTGAGGTCAAGGGCAGTACCTGAGTTCTCGTCAATGTTGTGTGCAGGTGGCAAAGTAGCTAAAATCGATCTAAATTGGGAGCAGTAGATGCTGCATGTTTCAGGACATTCCTCGTTTCCGTTCTAAGCTTCACAGGAGTCTGTGTGCAGGATGGTGCGTGCGGGGTTACGTCATGTTTCATCTGCTGGGTGTTTTTTCCCGTAGATTTTCACCGTCTGAGCACCCTGTGCTCGCCTTACCTGGAGCTCCGGCCCAGTTTCCAGTCCTAGAGGAGCACCGGCCGCTCCATAAGTACATGGTGTGGTCTGATGCAATGGTGAAGAGAGGAGAAGCCTATATTCATTCTCTGCTGGTCAGGCCCTACGTGGGAATTCACCTGCGGATCGGCTCCGACTGGGTATGGCTCCTGTGTGAGGCTGGTTGCTGTAGCCCGTGCCGGTGCTGTAGCCCAGTGGCTTGTGCTCTGTGGAGGAAGCTGCCCAAAGAGGAGCGGCGCTTCTGGGGTGGCAGCCCGAACCCCCCTGGCACTCAGTGACTCCCTGCATGTTAGGAATGCCGCCGGGATTCCTCTTTTGAACAGGCTGTAGTGCTGCTGGCAGAGGTGGGGGACATGGTGGTGTTTTCTCTCGCTGTTGCTGCTCACGAGGTTTTCTCTTCCCTTCTCCCAACAGAAAAACGCCTGCAATATGCTGAAGGACGGGACGGCCGGGCCACACTTCATGGCTTCGCCTCAGTGCGTGGGCTACGACCGGAGCACCGCGGCGCCCCTCACCATGGACATGTGCCTGCCGGGCCTCGGAGAGATCCAGCGGGCTCTCAGGCTCTGGGTGGAAAAGACAGAAGCTAAATCCGTGTATATCGCCACTGATTCCGAGCCCTACACCACGGAAATACAGCAGCTTTTCCAGGGAAAGGTGAGTCTCTCCAAAACCCGTTCTGGCAGGAGTGCTTTAAGAAAAAGCTCTTCCCTGGATTCTGGCCCGCTGCTGCCGCAGGCAGTTGTGCAACACACAAATATCGGTGTCTCAGAGTAGATTTTGCTCATAGCAATAAAAGTTATACCGTGAAACTCTTCCTTTCCTAGAGGTTGGAGAGCATTATCCGGCATGGTGGTAAATTTCTCCTTGAAAAAGACTTCAATTATTTAACCTGACTTATTTTCAAAAACGTTTCGACAGTTATCTGTTTGTAAATGAGTCACAGGGGCAACTGAAGGCAGAATCCGCTCTCTTTTTGTTGTCTGTTCCCATTTCTAATGTTATGCCAAGGCATTTGGGCTGTAATGATGGCTGGATTAACTGGCTTTGCTTGTTTTCCTGCAGGTCAAGGTGGTCAGCTTGCAGCCAGAAGTGCCTCAGGTTGATTTGTACATCCTTGGCCAGTCCGATCACTTCATCGGGAACTGCGTCTCTTCCTTTACTGCCTTTGTGAAAAGAGAGCGGGACGTGCATGGAAAACCCTCCTCGTTTTTTGGCATGGACCACCCGCCAAGGTTACGGGATGAGTTCTGACCCCAGAGGAGTGGTTCTGGGGCTCTGGGCTCGGTGTCTCGCTGAGGGTCGGTGTGGCGCTGGCGGCGTGCCCCTGCCGTGGAGCACTGCCTCGGCCCCGTGCTGCGCCTCGCCGTCGCTTCCCGACTCTTCTGCCTGGCTCCTGTACTTCCAGCTCGAGCTCGGTCAGGAAAAGAATTTTAAATCATGTAGTTTATAGGAAACTATAAACTATATATTGTTTTTAAGATGTAGTTTGTAAGCTCTCCGTTCTCACTACTTGGGCTTTGCCAACAGTCATGGCGAAGCAGCTGCTCAGATTTCCTCTTCTCCGTTTTTTCTCTGTTAAATCTTAGATTTTCCTTGGAGATGTTGTGAAGCCTCTTGTCCAAAACTCCCCATAAGTTCTTTCTAAGTGCCAAGTATTGTCAGGAACGTCACATTCCATGGAAAGTTGTGCGAGGTGAAGCTCAGGACTGGAGACTAGAAGCTCTGGGTTTTATCGACTGCCACTGTTGCCTTCCTGCCTGTCACCTCCGTGCCTCAGTTTCCCTTCCCCCTGCCAAAAGAGATTTTGTGCCCGCTCCTAGCAGTGCCGTGGGGCACCGGGGTCTCTTCAGCGGCACTACTGAAGCGCAGTGGGGGCATGTTTTGGTGTGGCAGCTGCCCCGTCAGCCTGGTGTTGTATCGAGCTGGGGAGAAGGTGTGCAGGGACACGGGGACATCTTTCGTAGCCGGTCCAGAGCTGGAGATTTAGGGCTTGTAGCTTGGTAGGTCTTGGTGTGAGGTGGGGCTGAAACTGATGTTGAGTGAAGACTTGTAAAGTAGCCGTAGTGGGGTTGGTGTCCGTCATGCCTAGGTAGGTCTATGGTGATGCTTTTTAGTTTGTTATCTGTTTTTTTATCTATTTTTTTGTCTATTTTTGTGCTTTGTAAAATAACCCCTCTGACAGTGGACCCCTTGTCTGCCAAGGTAGTGCCCAGTGGAGATAACTGGTGGTGAAACCCTTAGTTTGGCCCAGTACAGCTCAGTGCTGGTAACACCAATAATCCCGATGTGGTGAGACTCGACTTGCCCGATGCCTTTGGTGCTCCTGTGACTTTATTTTTCTGTCCAAAGCCTGTGTACAGAATTTACTGTTTCTTTTTGAAAAATGCCACTTGGGTGAGGCTCTGGTACCAGGGCTGGCTGCCTCCTGTACGCTGCTGCGGTCCAAACGCTGCCGTCTCGGAGCGTTTACTGGGATTTAACTCTGCGTGTCTTTTTGGTGGTGGATTTTTGCCTCCTTGGAAATGTTCTGAGGGAGTCCGAAGGCTCAAGGAAGCAAGCGAGAGGGCTGGACGTGAAGGTACCCTGCGCGTCAGGGTGGGAAAGACCTGTGTCTTGCTTCCTCAGTGCTGGCTTCCAGAAATTCCTGGGATTTGGCAGCTCCAGCGCCTCTGGCCACGTCCTGGCCCAGGCCCAGGGGAGCCCGTGGTGCTCCTCGGTGTCCCCCAGCCCCGCGGAGCGAGCGCCGCCTTTCCGGGGAGCATTGGGAAGAGGGTGTATTAAGAGAAACTGTTGTGGTTTTTTTTTTAAAAAAAGCTATTTTTTTGTAATAATAAAAACTTGATTTTGTATTCACTCCTATTGCACCGAACTTCCTTCCTCCGGCGCTGTGTTCCCGGCTCACCGCCCCGTGAAGCGCGTTCCTGCCCCGGCCGGGCAGCAGCCCCGCGGGGCCCCGGCTGGGCGGACACCGGGAGATCCGGGGAGCGGCGGCCCCTTTGTCCCGGCTCCATCCGGGCCCCGCCGGCCGCGGGAGGCGGCGCGGCCGGGGCCGGTCGCCACGGAAGTGCGGGCGTGGGGGCGGGCCCGCGCGTTGCCAAGGAAGTGCGTCAGGGGCGAGGGGCGGGGCCGCGCGCCGCTTCCGGTGCCGCGGGAGGAGGCGGCCGCGCGGCTCCATGGTGACGGCGCAGGTGAGTCCGGCCCGGCCCGGCCCGGCCCGGCGCGCTCCGCCGAGCGCCGCCCTCGCAGCTCCCCCGGTGCCGCGCCCGGGGCGGCCGCTGCCGGTGCAGCCGCTGCCGCTCGCACGGGTGGGCACGGCCGCGCGAGGGGGCGGGAGGCCCGGGCTGCTCGGGGCGAGCCCGCGGGCGGCGGCCCCGCTCGGGCCGGTGTTCCGCTGCCGCCGGTCGCCCCGCGGGCACGGCCCGCTGGCCCCGTCCCGCAGACTAGGGGTCCGGTTTGACCCCGGGACCTCGTCCCCGCTGCGCCCGGTGTCGCGGCGGCGAGGGCGGCGGGTGATGCTCGGGCGAGCCCGTCACCCGCAATGACCTCGGGGGGCCGGTACCCGCTGCCTCCCGGGGGAGGGGGACGCCCGTGGGGTGACGGAGGGTGGCCACGGGCACCGCGTGGAACAGAGGTGGCACACGCCAGCCCGGCTCCAGCAGCGGCACCGGGGGTGTCCGGTTGGGTCGGTGGGGAGGCTGGAGGAGGGCGGCGGCGGAGGGAACAGTTGGCTCCCGAAGGAGTAAAAGGCTCACGCAGTTCAGCCCAGACATCAGGAACCCACAAATATCCGAAATTAAACTGCAGGAAGCCATGGATTTTTTAAGTGGTACCTGGAGATGTGCGGAGCCAGGAGGGAAGGGTTTAGGCAGCGTATCCAGAAACTTCCCGAGATCCTTAAACTTAAGCCGGGAAGGGGAGAGGCCTCAGGACTTCAGCCCACCAGCGGCCCACAGGTGAGTGGTGGGTGCCCGGTGGGAGCGCGGTGTTCCCTGGGCACGGCTGGCCAAGTGCTCTGGTCCCGAATCCTGGAAGTTCCTGGCGAGAGGCGGTTCCCTTCGCCTGTGTTCGGGTTGTGGCATGGCTTGTTTTTTCAGGCACAACCTTGTGTTGACTGAAATAAAACTGCTCGGATTTCTGCCCACCCTCCCCTCCTGGTCACCTGCGGCACATCTTCGAACCCATCCACCTCAGCTGTGACCTTGACTCGTGGGGACCTGGCCCAGGTCGCTTTAGGCTGGACTCATTTCATTCACAAAGTGCCCTCCCAGTGGCAGAGGAGCTGGTGGCACGGCGGCCTTCCCAGCTCATCCGGCTGTCCTCGTCCGGCTGCTCCGGGCAGCTCGAGCGTTGCCGTGGGGTTGCTGGTGAATGCAAACGCTCCCGACTAATCGGGTTTATGTTTCAGTCACACACTTGGGTGAGTCTGAGAAGAAACATCATGTGTTGTGCTTCCAGTAAACCTCACAGCAGTAGCTGGAATAATGGGAGCCGGTTCGTGGTGGGTTGTTGTGAAAACAACCCAAATCAAGGGTAAAATAAGTGATTTGTGACTCTGAGAAGAGGCTTTTGGGTGAAACGGGGGAAGGTGCCAAATGATTGTCAGCTCACGCTGGTGAGATACACCCGGAGGAGCCGCAAATGACACGAGTTTTGTTCAGTGTGTACCTCTGCCAAAGGCGTCGCGGCGGGGACGTGCTGGATGTTTCACTCCTGACTTCCTGGTGAGTGTCAGGATGGAAATACATGCTCTGGAAAAAAAAAAAAACAGTCTGTGTGAAGATTAACTTAATTTGGATTGTTTAGTGTCAGTCAGCGTCCCTCACAAAGCAGCACTTCCCATCAAATGGGATTTGGGATGTTCATTCCATAGAACACGCCAAGGCTCTGCTTTTCAGCGTTCCTGCCGAATTTGGGTATTTGTCCGTGTGAACATGTGCTGGATTGATGCAGGTTAATGAAGCACCGGTTGTTACGTGAGCTTTCAGAAAACAGTTGTCTCTCGTGGACCCGACCTGTGGGAATACCGCAGCGGGTATGGAAGGTGTCCGTGTGTGCAGTTAGTCGTGGTGCTTAGAGGGAGAGTCGCTTTTTATGCTCTGCCACACTTGTCCCCACGTCACATCTCCTGTCTCTGCTGGTATTCCGGAATACCTGTTCCTCCTGGCTCAGCAGTAAGGTCTGGAGTGGTCAGTTAAGAGGGAAACGTTCAGAAGAAATCCGAAATTCCCGTAGCAGCTCGAATTCGCTGTGCAGGCTGTGAGGTACTTACTCGGGATGGTTGTCCCATTTGGTGAATTCAGTGCACGTTCCTCATCTTCCTCCCAGTAGCTACCACATGCCGTCATGGGAATAGCAAGGAACAAGGAGTTTTCCTTCACAAAGCCAAGGAAATTCCGAAGGCCAGGCTGAGGTTTCTGTACAATTCTTGAACTTGTTTATCTGTTGCTCTCGCGGTGTTGTTTGGAGCGCGGATTGACAGTCTGGATATTGGGCTGGAAATGTGCTGCTTCCTTTCGCAGTCCTCTCGCTCTGCTCCTGAAGTTCTCCGTCCCTGCGTTTGGGAAGCTCTCCTGAGATGTGCAGTTAGCGAGTAGAAAACACTTGGACAAAATCCATGGGCTGCTGCAGATCCAGCTGGGAGCGGAGCAGCGAGAACGTCCCGAGGAGGCCAGGCGGAACGTGTGCCAGCCCTGCCTGGGGTATCCAGCCTCTCGTAGCTTTACGTGTCGTTCCAATTGGCAGCAGGATCTCAGAGCTCTGCCTGAAAGATATTTTGGGAAAAGAAAGCTTTTTAGAAATCACACCGCGTTCCACAGGCCGTGCTGTTTAGATCTTCACTTTGGTGGGAACACAGTCCTTTTGTCCCATTTGACATGGCAGCTCGTGGTGCGGATGCCCAGGGGGTGCAAGAGGGTTTCCTCCTCTCCGCCCAGAGTCGTGAGGAACTGGGATCTGCAAACTGGGTTTTGTGCAACGGGAGTTCAGATTGCTGCTGAATCTCCTAAACCTGATTCAGCTGGAGCTCAGAGCAGGAGCGTGGCGTGTGTTTTGTTAGGTTGGTGTGCTTGGGCAGAGCTGGCTTTTGTGGGAAATCCCGATAAAAGGGTGCTGCCAGAAGAAAAATAACAACATGGATGTGCGTGAGCAGTCGTGCTGGAAATAGCTAAAGCAAGCCTGGTTGTCTGCAGTTTCCCCGGAAAACCAGATGCGTGAGTTCAAGCTGAGGGAGGCACTGGGACAGGTTTGCTCAGAGAAGCTGTGGCTGCCCCATCTCTGGAAGTGTTCAAGGCCAGGTTGGATGAGGCTTTGGGCAACCTGGTGTAGTGGAGGGTGTCCCTGCCCATGGCAGGGTGGCTGGAACTAGATGGTCTTTGAGGTCCCTTCCAACCCAACCCATTCCATGATTCCATGATTCTAAGGCACTGACGAGGGATTGCAGGACCCTTCCACAGAGGGTGACCACGTTACAGAAAGAGGAGGGTGGGCTGAAGGGCTGAGTGCTTCATGACATTTTTATAAGTGATTTGAAAGGAGCTGAAACTCACCTTCAAAACCTGAGCAGGCACATCCTGGCAGGTGTCCCCTCACACCCTGGTGGCCTCTGGTTGCCTGAGCATTAGTTGAGGCATAATGCAGATTCATGGAATCATAGAATCATGGAATGGTTTGGGCTGGAAGGGACCTCAAAGATCATCTAGTTCCAATTCCCCTGCCATGGGCAGGGACATCTTCCACTACACCAGGTTGCCCAAAGCCTCATCCAACCTGGCCGTGAACACTTCCAGAGATGGGGCAGCCACAACTTCTCTGGGCAACCTGTTCCACTGCCTCACCACCCTCAGAGGGAAGAATTTCTTCCTTAGATCCCATCGAAATCTCCCCTCTTTCAGTTTAAAGCCATTGCCCCGTGTTCTCGCACTACATTCCTCCACCTTTGCAGCTTTCCCTTCTGCTCCCTGCTGAACGCGAGCGAGGAATGCTGCTCCCTGAGTGTGCTGGCGGTCCTTGTGCGAAAAGTACAAATGCCAACCCAGCATTGACTGGCAAGTTGGGAAGTGGGACAGAAGGACAAGGAGCCGTGGGGCCGCGGGATGCCGTCGGGAGGAGCGGCTGGGCTTCCCTGGGCGCTCCCGGGCTGCGGCAGTGCCCTCGTGGGGGCACAGCACGGGCCAGACGGGTGCCCTGCAGCAGCACGCACCCTCGCCCCGCGGCAGGTCGGTGCTGGAAATGTGCCTCCTCGTTACCCCCGGATTTCGGAGCCCCTCTCCCGGGGCGATTCCCTCCCCTCGCTGGTTTGGTTGACCATGTTGGCAGGCGCTGGGAGTCTGTGCTCCGTTCGGCTGCTTTGATGGTTTCCTTTGCAGAGAGCTGCATTGCAAGACTGTGAAAACTGTCGTGTAGCGATTATTTTTCTGCTTGATACTCGGTAGAAAGGAAAGGGAACATCAGTTTTCCCAAGTGTGGAAATGCAGAATACTCAGGGGCTGGGATGCCCGGATTTAGTGATTTTATCTTGAATCCCCGCTGCTGCTGCAGCCCCGTTACAGATGTTATCCTGTAAGGAGGCTTCTAGAAGGGGACTTGAAAAGCGGAATGCACAAGAGGGAAAAAGCATTTGGGAGGCATTCCAGGGAACTGCTGCTGTTTAAGAAAACCCAGGCGTAAGTTTTAAACCTTCTGTGGCAGGATGGTCCTGGTGACACATCACATCACATGTATATTACATATATGTGTAACATAAACGTCTCAAAAATATGAGAAGGTTTTGTCAATGCATAGGAGGCGTAAGAACAGGCAACTCTGAAGATACTGTGTGTATAATTTACAATTTCTCTTGAAGTTTGGTAGGTTGGTGAAGCACGTCGAGCACCTGACTGATTCCCTCTCAAGAGCCTGAGCCATGTGGAGAGAGCAAACCTGCACTGGGTTTTCAAAGTCTGAGATTTAAAATCAAAAGGCTGCCTGCAAAGGGAATCGATGGCACAGTATTATACTGTTTTTATAAACAGCATTAAAAGCATTATGATTATTTTTAAAGATCAAGAAAAGGATCTCTGCCAACTGTAAAGGTGTGATTCGATGCAGATTTTTTGCAGCAGAGCTTGTAGAAATGACCCCGATTGATGGACGGGCCGTGGTACAATAATCCTGGCTCAGTTTTCGCGTCGTACGTTGGTTTTTTTCTCCAAAATCCCTCGCAGCTTAACGAGTGCAAAACACTGCTCGAATAGATGAGTCAGGTGTTGGGCTTTGTGAAAAATGGTCATCTGCAGAGAACCGCCTTCACGTGTTCCTCCTTTGTTTCCGTTCCAGGTTTCTAGCACGGGCTCATCCATCGACCAGGTCGCGCCAGCCACAGGCCTGCTGCCATGTCGAAGCTGAAGAGCTCCGAGTCTGTGCGGGTGGTGGTGCGGTGTCGGCCGATGAACAGCAAGGAGAAGACGGCTTCGTATGAGAGAGTCGTTAACGTGGATGTCAAGTTAGGGCAGGTCTCCGTGAAGAACCCGCGGGGATCATCTCACGAACTGCCTAAAACTTTCACCTTTGATGCTGTGTACGACTGGAATTCCAAGCAGGTGGAACTCTACGATGAGACCTTCAGACCTCTCGTGGACTCTGTTCTGCAAGGGTTTAATGGGACAATCTTTGCCTATGGGCAGACTGGGACAGGGAAGACGTATACGATGGAAGGGGTGCGTGGTGATCCTGAGAAAAGAGGGGTCATCCCCAATTCGTTCGATCACATCTTCACCCACATCTCTAGATCCCAAAATCAGCAATACCTAGTTAGAGCTTCTTATTTGGAAATATACCAAGAAGAAATCAGAGACTTGTTATCAAAGGATCAGTCCAAGCGGCTGGAGCTGAAGGAGAGACCAGACACGGGTGTGTACGTTAAGGATTTGTCCTCCTTCGTCACGAAAAGCGTCAAAGAGATAGAGCACGTCATGAACGTGGGAAACCAAAACCGCTCAGTCGGGGCCACCAACATGAACGAACACAGCTCTCGATCTCATGCCATTTTTGTGATCACTATTGAGTGCAGCGAGCTGGGGCTGGACGGAGAGAACCACATCCGTGTTGGGAAGCTCAACCTGGTAGACCTGGCGGGCAGCGAGCGGCAAGCGAAGACTGGAGCGCAGGGGGAGAGGTTAAAGGAAGCGACTAAAATCAATCTCTCCCTTTCAGCTTTGGGCAACGTTATCTCTGCCTTGGTGGATGGCAAAAGCACACACATTCCGTACCGGGACTCAAAGCTGACCCGGTTACTTCAAGACTCATTAGGTGGCAATGCCAAAACTGTGATGGTGGCCAACATAGGCCCTGCCTCTTACAACGTGGAGGAGACTCTGACAACACTGAGATACGCCAACCGTGCCAAAAACATCAAGAACAAGCCACGAGTGAATGAGGATCCTAAGGATGCTCTGCTACGAGAGTTCCAGGAAGAGATTGCTCGGCTCAAGGCGCAGTTGGAAAAACGGTCTATTGGCAAAAGAAAGAGGAGGGAAAGGAGGAGAGATGGTGGGGAAGAGGAGGAGGACACTGAAGAGGGTGAGGATGAAGGAGACGATAAAGATGACTATTGGAGGGAGCAACAAGAAAAGCTGGAGATTGAGAAGAAAGCGATAGTTGAGGATCACAGCTTGGTAGCAGAAGAAAAGATGAGACTGCTGAAAGAGAAGGAGAAGAAAATGGAGGACCTGAGGCGAGAGAAGGAAGCAACAGAGATGCTGAGTGCTAAAATCAAGGTAGGATTCTTCCTTGTCATGCTTTTCAAAAGTAATTTATTTAGGCTGTGGGGAAAAATAGCAGGTTTCCCAATTTGGAAAGATATTTCAAAAGAAGTTTCCAGGATAGTGGTTTGTGTTTAGATCAGAATTTGAAATTCCTTTCATTTCCACCATTAATTACATCTTTCAATATTCATGAGTCGTTTCATTGTTCTCATGTGCTGATCTTGTAGGATCTCAAGCCATCAGCACCATAAAATGTGGTGATGATACATCTCTTGACACGCTGTAGCACAGAAAATGCTGAATTCCGTCACAGATCATGAACACGTCTTTTCCAGGAGACCATGTGTTTTGGTTCTCCAGCTTCGCCACACGTTGCAGCAATGTGTAATTCTAAGCAAGTTATTGTTTTATTAATCCCACCATTTTATAGGAATTTTAAGAAACAGTAATTCTTGTAGCAGCTGACTTGAAAGAGAACGTTAAATAAGGGAGCTGCCCTGAAGGAGCTGTATCCATAGGACAGAAAGTTACGTTCTGCGGTCACTGAGAGAAACTTCTGACCTTGGTTTTTGCTTTCAGGCAATGGAAAGCAAGCTTCTGGTGGGAGGGAAGAATATTGTGGATCACACGAACGAACAGCAGAAAATCCTGGAACAGAAACGACAGGAAATTGCAGAACAGGTACAAGGAAGAACGTTTGCTGGTTTGTGTGAAGAGCACAGCTGCAGAACTTCTGTAAACATTGTCTTAGGAGAAACCTGTAAGAAAATTTGCCCAGGGTTAACTCTAAATCGGTTGAACAGCAAGCATTCATCTCAAAAGAGGAGGGCAGGGCTTGTGTCGTGTTTGTCATTGTGTGAAACACCCAAAGAAGGTTTGTAGTAGTTTTCCTCCAGCTTTTCACGTTAGGGATTTGTGTCCTGTGTTGATCGGAGCGGTCTGTAAGTGAAGAAAGGATTGGAAGACCTCAGAGAGTGAGAGTTCAGCAGCGAGCTCGAGGGAGGGATGTTTACTGGGTGCTGAAAGTTTATTTTCTGATGTGCATTTTCTGTCGGTGATTCTTTAAGTGCAATGACTGGTACGAATTGGTAAAAAGGAAAAAAAATAGAATCTAAACATGCCATTTGACTCCTTTAAGTGAAGCTCGAGCACTTATTCACACTGTCTGATTTTAGTAGCAGAGTAAAGACAGAGAAGAGTTAATGCTTCTGGTATTCCTAAGGCGAGAGACAGGAAGAACCAGAAGCTAAAGCAGAAGCCCTGGAACCCAGGGAAGCAAAACCGCCCTGAGTGCAGGTTTCACGCGTGCCAGCCCGGAGGTGCCGATGGAATTGTGTCTTTAATATTGTACGTCACGTTCTGCAGAAACGTCGGGAGCGAGAGATCCAGCAACAGATGGAAAGTCGGGACGAGGAAACACTAGAGCTGAAGGAGACCTATAGTTCTCTTCAGCAAGAGGTGGACATAAAGACCAAAAAACTCAAAAAGGTAAAAGGAAAATGATCCTACGTCTGGTGAGTTGGGAATAAAATCACGTTGTGTGTGAAAGCGAGAGGAACGTTGGCACGTTACGATTTTGGCTCTTGCTTTCTGTTCCAGTTGTTTTCCAAGCTGCAAGCTGTGAAGGCAGAGATCCATGATCTCCAAGAAGAGCACATCAAGGAGCGCCAGGAACTGGAACAGACCCAGAATGAACTTACCAGGGAACTAAAGCTGAAGTAAGTCACGTCACTTCATTGCCTGCTAGTAACTGTAACGGAGATGGTTCCTTTGGGTGGGGAGAGACCCCATTGCACGTGCTTGTGGAACAAGATTTAAACGGGAGAAGACTAAAACATTCCTCCTTTTCCAGGCCTGCATTAAGTCAGTGGGAGAGGAGCAGTGGAGAAAGTAATTGCTAACTGTTTCTTGTGTATTTCCCATTTTTGTGGTTGCATGTAGGCACCTGATCATTGAAAATTTTATTCCCTTGGAAGAAAAGAATAAGATCATGAACAGATCATTCTTTGATGAAGAGGAAGACCAGTGGAAACTGCATCCCATAACCCGTCTGGAGTGAGTGTACTTCTCGTCTTTTCTTGGGGTGGAATCAGAGGTAGGTCACAGAAAACCCTCTAGCTCTCCAGACCAAGGTACCCCAAAAGAGGGATTGGACTGGGGATTTAAACCGGCCCTCTAGAGTTCATAGCTTCTGGCTTCACAATCAAATTAAAAAAAATTTGTTCCTCTTAGCAGGTTGAATAAAATAGGAATGTACAAATAGGAAAATTCTTGGAAGATTAGGATATGTAATCATGCGTGCACTGTTAAAACAGCGGTCAATTCCTATCGTATTCCTTTCCTGTTTTAGATAGGAAAGCTCTCAAAAATAATTATTATTACAAGAGCTGTGGCTAGATCTGGGCTCTACACAGAAAGTTCTCTACAGCACATTTAGAAAGTTGGGTGCAGCTGCGATCTGAGTAGTAAAAATACGTAGAAATCCTCCCCTGTGTGCAGGGAGCAGATGACACGGGATAACTGTCTTACCTTCTTGTCTCTGGCTGCAGAAAGCTGTTCCTGCAAATGCAGCCTAGGTGGTTTCTGCTCTCCTGAAACATATTCCTGTGTGGAATTTGCAGATGTTTTAGCTCATGAACTCCAAGAGGAGTCTTTGGTTTTGGTGTATAATAGACTGAGTATCCATTTTTCTGTAGTAACCAGCAGATGATGAAGAGACCAGTCTCTGCTGTAGGATACAAAAGGCCACTGAGCCAACATGCCAGGACGTCCATGATGATCCGTCCGGAGGCTCGGTACAGGGTAAGCCCCGATGTGGTTACAACCTTCGTGTGTTCACCCTCCTGACCAGGGGAACGTGAATTTCGAAGGAGTGTAAGTTTTCAGTGAGATGGAAATTTGTACAGCGTGCTGCATACATTCATAAAGTACTTCAGAACAAGCTTCTGGAGGGAAAAGAGACAATTTGGATGAAAACCTGCAGACTTTGACTCTTCTTTTACTGTCTCAGGCAGAGAATATCGTATTACTGGAGCTCGACATGCCCAGCCGAACGACGAGAGACTACGAAGGTCCAGCCATTGCTCCCAAAGTTCAGGCGGCTCTAGAAGCAGCTCTGCAGGACGAAGACGAGATACAGGTGGACGCTTCAACCTTTGAGAGCACTTCAAACAAAAATCTAAACCCAGGTGAGTTGGGCTTTTAGTGAGCAGGCCAGCCCACGGTGGAGGTGCAAGTACAGTTGCTGTCAGCGCTTCTCAGCAGGAGAGTTAAGGCGAGCTCGGCTGTAAAGCAGAGAGAGAGAGAAAGGAACATCGGGCCAAAGAGAAAGCTGAGGCTGAGTAGGAAATAAATGCAGTAAAAAAGTTCATCTTTGGAAGATTAATTTTACGAGTAACAGGTGACGTTGTTGGGTTTTTTTTTGTTTATTTTTTCATTTTTACTTCTTCAGGCCTAAAACTGGAAGGAAATCAGGGGGATCCTCTTCAGCAGGCACCCATAGTTCTCAGCTCTACCCTCAGTCCCGAGGGCTGGTTCCAAAGTAAAACCAGCAGCTCCTCTCCAGGGCGCCAACAGCCTTTGCCTTCTGAGAGCAGAGACGTGAAAACCTGCGGAGAGCTCCCCGCCAGGCTCCAGCCCCTTTCCCTGGAGATGGCCTCCTTGCTGACTGACTGACTGTGCCAGTCCAGGTGCGCTGAGCCGCAGGAAGACACGTGTTTGCAGTTCAGCATTCGGCCTCTGTGGGAACCAGATTTTAGTTAGGAAATCAGAAATGCATGAGGTACGTTAAATGTGTTAGAAGCCATGGGAAGCATAGGGATCACCTCACGGCGTCACCGTCTCTCCTTCTGCACTGGCTCTTTTGCTGCACTGGGCTTTTTTGCTGTTGGGCAGTAAGAAGACAAGAGTTGAAAGTCATCTCAACAGAACCACCGCTCCAGAGCTCCATAGCGAGACCCGAATGAGGCTGAAAAGCAGAGAATCTGTTCAAACTCGACTAGGTGCATAGTTTTTCCTCTTCCTGCTTGAAAGACTGGCATCGTCATTTGGGGTTAAGAAGTTGGTCTGAACAGGCAGGATGGCAGCGGTCAGCAGGTGCTCACCACCAGGTAGCTGTGCCTCCCTTTAGAGCTGTAGGACAAGGAAGGGGGCTTGAAAGCAGCTTTGTGCTCTCTAGGAAGGACACAGGAGGAATTGAGTCCTGTCCTTGTTTACAGGTGTAAGTAAGAGCTCCCCTAAACTGACCTCCTGCAGACCTCACCCCTGCCAACAGGAACCACCTTGTCAAAAAACACACCTGCATACCAGTGCCAGCTCCACGGCTTTCTTCCTCTCTCTTGCCTCCATCTTCACCCCCGGCATTGCAGACCAGTGTCCGTACGAAGTCTCTGCGCTGCGGGGTGGCGTTACCGCCCTTTTCCCGCATCTCCTGCACTTCACGGGAAACGTGGCGTGGGCTCAGAGCTGTCTCCCTGGCGGGCTCGCGGGGCTGACTCTGCTCTCTCCTCTGGGATGGGTAGAGGGGAGAGCGCAGTAACGTGGAGCTGCCCTTCAGCGCACCCTTCTTCCCAGTACGGTCCCTTTCCGCGGTGTCTATGGAGGTTCCGTGTTCGGTACCTTTGTGCCTCGCCTGTCCCACGTTAGCAGCTTTCCCTTTGCACCTCCCAGCCCAAGCAGAGCCCGCTCGAGTGAAAGCACAAGTAACCGAGTCTGGGTCATGGCATCTGGTGTTAATTCCAGGGGTTTTACTTTGAAAACCAGAGAGGAAGAACTCCTGCTTTTGATGGTCTCGTCGGAAAGCTGCCCTGTGGCTCAAGCGGGCCCCTGGGATGCTGCAGGCTCGTGTGGCAGGGCAGAAGGAGGGGGAACTGCTGTGCCAAGGACGGAGTGCGGTGTCCCTGTCTAGTGTCTCAGCTCATTCCCAAGTTTTAGTTCACTGTACATCGAGACTCGGGATGTCACTTTTTCTGGTTGCTGTTGGCTGTCATCCTACGAACCTTTTCACTGACGACTTCCTCCAGGCTGACGTCTGTGAGTGCGTGGGGACTTGCCTGGTTTCAGAAACGCTCTGGCGTGTGGACTCTGCCCTGTGTGCTCGCTAAGCGTCCGCTGAGCGACGTCACCCAGGCTGGAGGGCTCCGTCCTGCCTGACCCCACGAGCGGGAGGACCTGAACGCTCAGCACAGCTCACCTCTGCATCCTGCGGGCACGGTGCCCCGGTGAGCCAGCTGCCCAGGTGGGCCCAGTTAAGCTCTAACTCGGCTGCTTTGATTCATGGAGGGTTTTTCTGGACCACAAGATTAATATATATATATATATATATATTAGTTTTGGGGGAAGAAAGAGGAGTTTGCTTATAGAGAGCAGGCGTCTGACAAATTTCTTTTGCCCTGAACATGGAAACCTGGTGTGATCTTCCTTTTTATAAAGCACTGTTTATGTACAGAGAGCCTTTTAGTTGGCTCTCGTTGCGTAATATAATGTCACCTTCTCTTCCCTCTCCTCCCTCTGCCTCCCTAGCACATAATCTTCTGTACTTTTGACATTTTAAAAGATGATTGTATGGTGTAAGTGCTCAGAGAATTGAAATTAAACAAGGGGGGTCTAAAACCTGAAATAGCAACAAAATATATAATCAGATATATGTGCATAGCGATGTACCATGTATGTTTTATGTGAATATGCATCCACAGACACCTCTGTGTCTGCACATGCGCACACTTCCTCGGTCGCTGCTATTCCGTAGGGAATTCTGTATTAAAGTCGTGCTGGAAACTCCCCGTGTAGCAGGACCGGTACGGTGGAAATGGCGGTGCAAACCCAGACTGTCCTTGTTTTAGTGTTGATAAGCTGCTGGCTGATATGGCAGAAAGGCTCTGCTTTTAATTCTGTAGAAGTTCATTAGCGAGGTGCGAGAAATTCAATAGGGTGGAAAAAGGATGAAACTGCGTATTTAGTCATTGTATTTAAATTGGAGATTTGGTTAGTGTACTCGTGGGCAACCTCAGGTTGGCACAGAAGCTCCGAGATTCTCATTCCGACGGACCTGCCCTCGACCAGATACTCAGTGGCGCTGATATTAAAATAAAATATGTTGTCTTAAGCTGTCCAAAACATACTGAGCTCTGGGTTGAAGTTTTTAAGAAGCATTCCTGCCACGTTTTGCCCTCTCTGGGTGTTCTCTGAACCACCTGGCACTCCTGCAGGCTGATGGCCAAAGACAGGAAATCCAGCCGGCTCCTGGAAGAGGCCCTCGGACAGCACGCGCTGTCATGGTTTCTTCACAGGAATGTTTAACGTCCTTCTTGGCTTGGCTCGGATCTGTGTAATGGCATCTTTTTTTAAAAAAGTGACATGCAGCAGAAGCTGGCCCTTGGCCCCGGGAGCAAGCACTGCCTGACGCGGAAGCGTAGGACTTAAAGCACTTTCCGAAACTCCTTGCCGTAGGTCTAGCGCCTGTTTGGAAGTGTTTGCATGCTGCTTGGGTCTGCTGGGACACACACCTCTGCCCCAGCACCGTCATACAGACCCGGATCAGACCAGGCTCATGTTCAGCGTGGGTTTTAGGTGCAGGAATTCTGCCTTCCCTGAGCACAGAGTGCGTGCCGAGCGTCTGGGAGACTCCGGTGATCCCAGCTCTGACCTCTCCAGTCTGCGGTGGTTACCATGCACCGGGCTTTCCGCGGCTCAGCGCTGGAGACACCAGTGATCCCAGCTCTGACCTCTCCGGTCTGTGATGGTTACCATGCACCGGGCTTTCCACAGCTCAGCACCGGAGACACCGCTGATCCTGCTCTGACCTCTCCGGTCCGCGGTGGTTACCGTGCACCGGGCTTTCCGCGGCTCAGCGCGACTCTTGCAGGTGCTTCTCCTGTGGTAAAACACCCATTGGAAAAGATAACCTGCAAAAGCCGGAATGAGATGCAGAGATGGAACTGAAATGAGAACACTGGTCCCGTCCATGCGGCACTGTGCAGGTTTAACCCTCTGTGGTCCAGGCTCTCTGTCTTTTTCAGTCCCCAGCTGTCCTTAGGAGAACTCTTGGAGATCCACCATCTCCACCTTAGGTGATCTGTAGACAAAAGAACCTGTCAATAGTTCTGTCCATAGTTTTACAGCTTGTATTTATTTGTATTTTATCATCTCTTTTACCTAGCAATGTAAAGCGATCCCAAAACGCAACGTGTAATAAAGATTTATCGCATCTATCAAAACGCTCCCGTTTTCCATTCTTCATTTGCAATTAAGTGACTTCGCAATTAAGTGGATTTGTCATTTAAGTTCAGCGACTTCACGTTTCCGCGCTCCTTCCCCGGGATGCGGCGGGAGACCGGAGGTCTCCCGCCGCATCCCGGGGAAGAAGCGCGGCAGCCATTAAGTCGACGGCAGCCTTCGCGCGCGGTGCCCGCCGGGAACTGTAGTCCGCCGGTGGAAGCGGCGCAGGGGCGTCGGCGTCAGCGCGGACTACAACTCCCGGCAGCCCCTGCGGCTTGTTTGCCTTCAAACGGCGCGCAACGCCTCCAGCCGCGGAGCGCGGGTCCCGCCGCCGTGTCCCACCGCGGCCACCGTCGCCGAGCCCCGCCCTCTCCCCCCACCGCTTCCCGGCCCTTTGACCCCGTTGTTATGTCGGGCCCGAGCCGCCGCCGCCGCTTCTTCCTCCTCTTCCTCCTCCTCCTCCTCCTCCCGTAGCGCCCGGAGCCGCCCCCGCCTCGCGCCCCGCCCGCCCCGCCCCGCGCGCCCGCCGCCCGCCCGCCCCGCCCCCCCCCGCCCCCCCCCCCCCCCCCCCGCCTAACGGTCCGCGCCCGCCGCGCCGCCGCCCCGCGCGGGAGGAGGATGAAGGAGATGAAGCAGCGGAGGAAGAAGGAGCGCACGTGGGCCGAGGCCGCCCGCCTGGTGAGGCGGGGGAGGGGGCGCCGCCGCGGAGGGGGCTGGGGCGGGCCCCGGGGAGGGGGCGCGGGGGCTCCGCCGGGCCTCGAGGGGCCTCCCCCCGCCTGGGGGCTCCGCTCGCCGCCGGCTCCGGCCCTTCCTCGAGTAACGGGGCTGGCGCCGCGGCCAGGCCGGGGGGGGCGGGTGCTGTGCCCCGACGGCCGGATATCTGCCGGGGCGGGGGCGGTGTCGCCGGTGCCCCCTCAGGCTCCGTGGCTGGGGGCTGCTCCCCGGTTGTTTTCCGTCCCGGGTGGGTAGAAGAGCCCGGGGGGGGAGCCCGGGGCTGTGGGGGGGCGGTGCGAGCGCAGCCCCCGGCCCGCCGAGGGGGTCCGGGACGCGCTGCCCGGGGCCGCCGCCCCCGCCCGCCAGCCCGCGGCTGTGGCGGGGCCCGGGACGCGCTCTCGGGGCGGTGCCGTCCCGCAGCGGTGCCGGTTCGGTATTTGCCGCCCCGGTGGTTGCCCGCAGCCCGGCACCGGCAGGGCGGGGGTCGTTCCCGCGGCGGGAGCGGTTCGTTTTCTCCCTTTCAGACGCCGTCAGGCTCGGCGGGAGGAACCGGCGCCTCCGGAGAGCGGCCCGGGCCGTGCCGCTGTCAGAAGTTTCGGGGTGAATCACCGGTTCCCTCCGTGCACCGGCAGCGCCCGAGGCGGCGGTGGGAGCCGCGGGGTCGGCAGCGCTGCGGCCGCCACGTTTTCGGGTTTGGGTGTAGGAGGCGTCGCGGCAGGTGGTTCCCAGTCTCTGGAGTTTTGGGAATCCGCTTCGACTTCCAAAAAAAGCGGGTCTGCCGCGAAGGTGTGCGGGACACCGCTGCCCCTCGAGCACCGCCGTGGCGAGGGGGTGTTGTCTCCGCAAAGCGTTGAGGTCGCATCTGCCTTGAACCCAATTTATAGGTATAAACCAAAAAAACCTGCGGCATCTTTGGGATGGTGAGTGCCAACTGTCGGGAGGTGTTTTTGGGGGGCACACTCGGAGGTGCTGGGGGTGTCACTCACTGCGGAGTGCCCGGTTGCTGCTGTGGCTGCCTGGAATGAGCTCCTTGTCTTCAGCCTCTGCCCAGAGCTGCTGCCTCTTCGCAGCCCGGGCAGATCCGCAGGTACAGGAGGGCCGGGACATGGAGCCAGGGGTGATGTGGTGCCTGGAGCCAGGGCTGAACTGGTACCTGGAGCCAGGGATGATCCAGCCGGCGTGGGCGGATCTCTGCCGTTCCCTTCCCGTAGCCTCGTTGGTGGTGCTGGGCTTGTGAGGATGAGGGTGTACTGGCTGTGTAGCATATGGACATCTATAGGAAGAGATTTTGAGGGCTTGAGGGTGTTTTGTTCCCTTGATTTTTCCTTTGTGGGTGTTTATTTTGGTTTTGCCTGGCCAGGTTGTGTGTTGGAGCACATCAATGTTCCGAAGGAACGGTAAGGGTGAGTCGGTGTCTGGTGCTGAGGGTATTTGAGTGAGGTCCTGGTGCTCCTTGGGAGTGAGATTTGTTTGGCCGTCAGAGTTTTCCTACTGCTTGCCAGGAGGAAACCTGAGCAGACAAGCATCTGTCTTCCAGCAAATTACGCGGCCTTTTGTGCATGAATTGTAATATTTCAGACCTACACGACTTTGCTTGAAAAACTGGAAAAGGACACGAGGCAGCCATGGTGGAACCCCGCTGCGGGAATCTGGTGGGACAGTAGTTCCTTATGCGTTTCTGTTTGTGGTGCTGGTTCCGTGAGGCAGGCGTGTCACTGCTGGTGGGTGACCTGGCACAAATTCACCTAATTCAAATGTCCTGAGCTCTACCAGGTGAAAAAAATCAGTATTTGTAGGCTGCCTAAAGCAGCACACGAGACTGTGACTCTACAGCTGTCTCCTAATACACCTCCTCAGCCTCGTTGTGTGATGGGAAAGGGATGTTTTGCATGGTTCCTCTCCCCTGGTTTTTGGCCAGAACCTCGGGCACAGTGGTGCATGAGATGTCTAAGCCTCAACAGCATCTTGGAGCCATTGATGAACCAGAAATAGAACAATCTCGTACTAGGTTATCCACTTAGAGAGACCTACGGTTGCGTAGCTGCACTTCCAGCTTGCAGGACTGATTGTAAATCCACTAAAAATAGATCTTTATTTAACACCAGTATTGCACATGCTCCCTGTCAAAATGCTTTTAATTTTCCTTTCTGACGTGCACTATTGTATTTTGTATTCCTCTCGATGTTTCTGAGAATCGCAGGCAAAAGTGCTTTTCAGCGTTGCTGCCCCCACGGAGCTAATACCATGCACATTCCATAAAATGAGCCTTTAAAGATTCATTTCAACACCCGGAGCCATCAGACTATTCAACAAGTGCTGTCAGAGGTAGATGTCTAGGAGAGTAATTGGGGAAGTGATGTAAACTTCTGTAATTAGGGACACAGGA
The DNA here is from genome assembly GCF_009769465.1 of Tauraco erythrolophus. Classification (NCBI taxonomy): domain Eukaryota; kingdom Metazoa; phylum Chordata; class Aves; order Musophagiformes; family Musophagidae; genus Tauraco; species Tauraco erythrolophus. The sequence continues at coordinate 17,020,182 of NC_141482.1, forward strand.
ACTCTTCACTATCAATATTATAAATAGTGGAGGGAAAAAAAAATATATGTATTTTGGGAGGTAAGGAAAAGTTGACGTTGTTTGAGTGGTAGGTCCTGGTGGAGGGTTGACGTGGCACTGGCAGCGTCGGGCCAGAGGGCCAGCGCTGGAGATGGGGCTTTGGTGGCCAAAGCTGCAGGATCTTCTCTCCCCCAGGTCCTCCGTTAAGCAGCCGGTACCCTTAATACCGCTGTTGATTGGAAATGGTTCCCCTGAGCACGGGTGCTTTTATCTTTATGTAAATGCTGGTTCGTGCTCGCGTTTAGGCTGCGTGTTTTGCTTGCCGTGCCTGCCGTTCGAGAGAGATTTTTATAAGCTGGGAAGAATTTTCTTATTTTTTCAGAGCAGGCGAGTTCCATTTTGTGGCTCTGGCGCTCGGCGGCGACGCGTTTCCCCTCGTCAGCTGCCCGCTCCCTGAGCGACGGCGCTCCGCGAGGAAGGCACGGGCACCTCCTCACCTGCGGAGGGGTTTGCCTTAGTGAAGGAGAAAGCGGCGGAGCTGTGTTGACTCGGAATTAAAATTGTTTGGTCTCTGAATATGGCTTATCACTTTCTTTGGTCTTTCCTGGAAACTCCTTGTGTTTTATCTCAGGTTACGTAGTTCTCAAATTTCCGTCCCCCACCAGATTGGCACCACCGATGCTTATGGTCTTCGAGCATCTGAAAAATATGTGTTGGGGGGAATACGGTCTAAGAAATGCCTTTTATCTCAAAATACAGTCGAAATGCAGAAGTGCAGTGACGTGGATTGGGTTTTTCTTTACCCGCGGAGGCTGGAGATGGTGCGGAGATGCCAACGGTGCCCTGCACAGCAAACGTCCTGTTTATCCAGGCTGCGGGCTCGGCGCCCGGCCACGCCGCTGCCCTGACTCAGTTCTGGACGTGCTGGTACAGAACGGGGCGTTTGGGTTCCACCACCGCCGTCCCACACGAGTCAAACCGAAAGGCTGACTGCTGTACCGCGCGGCGGCGAGCGAGATGGGGATCGCGCGGCACGGCGGCCGTTGCATCAGGGGAATTCAGACCGCGGTGACCATCACAGAGCTCCCGAGCGAGTCCCCGTCGCTGCTCCTCTGGGCTGGTCCCGGCCACGTCCTGCGCCCGACCCGCCGTCGGTTCGCTCCGTCAGGCCCGGAGCTCTGCCGAGTTCGGCGTTCGGCGAGCAGCGCCGGCGGCTCAACGGCAGGCGCAGGAGACGGCACGTGTGGGGCAGCTGTAGGGTGATCCGCTCCCGAAGAAACAGCGTGGTGTACATCTACTGCAGCTTGGTTTTGTGCATTGTTTCCTGTTTGTGTGGGTAATCTTCTTATCCACAGAAAATGCCCGGCTCTCTTTCTCAATCCTTGAAGTTCTTGCTTCCAGATGTTCTGGAGCAGTAAGTTCCACAGGCTTTAAATAAAAAGTAATGGCCTTTAAGTTCTTCACATCTAGGTGGCAATTCTGTTCTTCAGATAGTGTGTGAAAGGATGAGTTGTTACTGATTTTACTGCCTTTTTAATATCTGATGTTGCCCATTTTCTTTCAAAGGCAAACAGTCCAAATCTTTTTAGTGTCTCTACCCATCATTTTTTTTCCACATCCTTCACTCTTCTTGTCCTTTTCTGAATTCTGTCCTCCTCTGGCAAGAATTCTGACTCTTACCCGTGGTACCCTTCTTGAGCTGGAGCGAAGATGCAATGAATGCTGTAATCCAAGGAAGGTACGCTATCGAATTGCACAGTTGTACAGAAATATTCTCGTTGCCAGAAAAATACTGGATGCCTTATAGAGAGGTAGGAAGGTCCATGGCAGGGAGAACGTTGTACCTCGTTGGAGGTTGCAGACCACTGTACGGTTTTGAAGGTTCTCTGTGGCAGCAGCTGGGTCTAACACACGTTGGAGTCCGTGGTAAAGCTTCCACTGGCCTTCCTGCTGTGGGGTCAAGGCCAAATTCTGCTGCTTTTTCCCTCCTTCACATTTGGATTTCAGTTAATTAGGGACCAGATTAAAGTGAGCCTTTCGTGATGCTTACCGTGATCGAGTCTTGAGGTAGCCTGAAATTTTTCGTGTGTGTCTGTTGCAGATGAATGAGGTTTTGAGGCAGGTTATTGGATCTGAGCCGCGGCTGATGGAGCAGTTCTGTGAACGCAGAAGCAAATTCTGTAATGACACGTGATCTTTCTGTCTTTTCAGGTGCTGGAAAATTACTCCGATGCTCCTATGACCCCGAAACAGATTCTGCAGGTCATAGAGGCTGAAGGACTAAAGGAAATGAGGTTAGTATTGATGATCTTGTCTGAAACACAGTGTGGCGCGTGGGGGAGGCTGCACGCGAAGGTTCTGCAGTTCTGCCTCGTCTCCAGCCCGCTTGTCCTCTTCCTTTTTTCCTCTTTCCAGTATGGTAGTTTCAGATGATGGTATAGACATTTATATACAGGTAGGCTTTTTCTTTGACAACAACTGGAAGCTGTTCTTGGATTTTTTGATAACACAGAGAGTCTCCTTCGTTCCATCTATTGTAAAATAAATGCCTAGAGCAGATCAGGTTCTTGCACTGCGTTGTGCTTACCACTTGTATGGTTCTCTCGCAAGTAGCTCCCAGTAGTTTCTGCTGTTGTGACTCCAGTTTGAGAATAGTTTAAGTTTTGTCTTCTCTGATGCTTCATTTCTGGAGCAGATGTTATGTTTTAGGAGACTCAAGAAAGACGTTTTTCTTTGATATATGCTGGTTTCTGCTCTGATCTTTGAGCGCTGTGGTAGAGCAGCTCACGCTGTTGTGGCTCTTGCCGCTGTACAGAGGAGATGCCCGTCTCAAGGTGGGTTTCATGTGGAGAAGAACCTGATATGAAGCCTCGGAAACAACAGGAGTGGGACACTGTTTCCCTCGGTTAGGTTCCTGTGATTTTCCATCTGTTTCTGTGAGAGCAGTAGAAGATAAATACAGAGTGTCTTGCAGATCAAAGAAAGGAGGTAACCATGAGATCCAAATGCCTCAGTTAGTGCTGCGTGGCAGAAAAAAAAAATAGTTTGACTACTGGTGACAGAGAAAATAGTCTCGTTTGGCTGCTGCCCATTGATTGAATTCTGGGGGATCCAGATGTGCGGACTGTTTCCAGCCTTGCTTCCCCCTCACCTCGACTCTGCGAACTGTGTTCCATCACGGCGTTTGCGTCCCCTGAACCTGTACTTCACCCAGCTACAGAAGGCCAACGAGTTTCTTCTGGGACCCAACAACTCGCTAGCTTGTTTGTGCTCCTTGTTTGTGTCCGGAATGGGGAATCGGCTGGGGCGGTTCGAACAGTGCAAACGGGTGATGCAGGAGCTGCCGTTGTTCGGAGAGGGACGATGCCGGCGCGTGTTGCTGCGTCGGAGCCGCTGGGATGCCCACGTGCCGCTGGCGATCCTTGCCCAGGAGGGCTTCGCTGGTTTGGATGTGGGTGGTGGTTCCACAGCGCTGAGCAGAACTCGGACTGGTGTTTACTGAGGACCTCCCTACATCTTGGTTTCCATCCATACTCTGCACCTTTCTTCCGTCGGTCCTTCCACCTACGCAGACCGTTGGAGATCCGCGTGCACCGGTGTCCTCTGCCAACGGGGCGGCGGGTCCCGTCGCACACCCACATTACCCTGGTGCTCTCCCAGTTTTGGCACGTGACCTGTCGCAGTACGTAACTAAAGATCAGACTTTGGAGCGTGTGTCAAGTTAAATTCCACAGAGCTAAATCGTTCCTTCCAAGATGGTGTTTTTCCCTCGGGATATCTGCTTTTCCTTCCCCAGCCATCAATTCTCTGCTTTTAAGAAAAGATTTTTTTCTTCGGTGCATAATTGTTCCCAGAATAAAGGCAGGGATCCCGCGTGGCTGAGCACGCCGTGGACTTTGGTGCTTGTATAGAAGCCCTTCCTGAAACTCCATTTCCTGAAGGAGATAGCTTGGTGGCTTGGGATGTTTTTCCCTTGGGGTCAATCCGGAGGCAGTGTTCCATGGTGGGGGGTCAGCAGCTCTGCTGGGAGGGCTGCTGTCTGTCCGGCTGGCACGGATGGTCCTGCGTGGCTCCTGCTTGAGCCAGGGCGCTTGGGCTCAGCACCATTCCTGAGTTCGGGCTCCTGGGAGTGTTTTCCCTGTTTGATTTTTTTTTTTTTTTTCCCCCTCTTATTTTTGGGAAAACTGTGTATTTTGCCATTTTAAAAAGCGTGCTCTGTGGCTGGTTCAGCGTGCTTGGAGCGCTCTGCGAAACACAGAAGGGAAAACACTGTCTAACAGGACAGAAGGCTGAAAATTTTATTTCATAACATCTAAAAGTGAGACAGGGTAATTTTGTCTGTTGCCAAGGCTTGTGGAGAAATGTCCAAAAACCAAGCATGCTCAGGGTGGAAACAGAAATCGTTCTAAGTTTTCAATTTGAGAATTATTTTCTTTGAAATATTTTGTCTCCATCCAGTTTTCAGTTTCACTTTTAATAATAAGGAAATCGATACGGCTTTAATGTCTCTTCCAGGTAACTTTCTGCCTGTGCATGTGTGACTGATTGGAAAACATGAGATTATGTGGCACGGAAGTTCCCCAGTGGGAGCGTAGGATGGTTGCTTTAACCAGGGAGTTACGTAGGACTTGACAAATTAGTGCATCAGGCCTTTTAGTGCACTGGTCCAGTTTTGTCTGTGACCTGTCTGGGAAGACGTTGCAGAAACACGTATCTGTACAGTTTATGTCTTTCTACTGCTGAATAAATTTGGGGTTTTTTTTTTTTGTAAAATCGATCCAACTCTGCAAGCTTCAAGCAGAGAAAAGGAAGAAACAGGTAATAAAAGTTAGAAATGTCTAAAAATGGCTGAGAGTGACTTCAAAACTGGCATGATGTTCCCTGTTTTCTGCCAGCTGCTTTGCTGGGATGTGTTGAGGCTGAGGCACGGGTCGAAAAGGAGAACAGTGATGCTGTTCTGACGGAACGTGTGTCCCGTAAAGCTAACGAGCATCGTCTCCGTTCCCCTCAGCCACCCAAAAGGTGCCCGTTTAAACAGGTCTTGGGCTGTTTTCTTGGTCAGAATCTCTTAAAACTCGCCGTTTTCTGTCTGCCTGTGTTTCAGTGGCACTTCTCCGCTCGCCTGCCTCAACGCCATGCTCCACTCCAACTCCAGGGGAGGCGACGGGCTCTTCTACAAGCTGCCTGGACGCATCAGCCTGTTCACGCTGAAGGTGAGCGCCGAGCCCTGCGTGTCGTGTCACAGCACTCACAGCTGAGCGTGAAACTGCCACGGAGCATTGCGTGAGCTGACCGTGCTGCGCGTGGGATCCTCCTGTGGAAGAGTGTCTGGAATTCCGGGGTTCATTAGAGCTTGTACCTTTCAGCTGTGTTCAGTCATACATAGAATCATAGAATGGTCAGGGCTGGAAGGGACCTTCAAAGGCCATCTAGTCCAACCCCCCTGCAAGGAACAGGGATATCTCCAACTAGATCAGGTTGCTCAGGGCCTCGTCCAACCTGGCCTTGAACGTCTCCAGGGATGGAGCATCCACCACCTCTCTGGGCAACCTGTTCCAGTGTTCTGCAACTCTCATGGTAAAAAATTTTTTCCTAATATCCAACCTGAATCTACCTCCCTCTATTTTAAAACCATTACCCCTTGTCCTATCACAACTGGCCCTCCTGAACAGCCTCTCCCCATCTTTCCTGTAGGCCCTCTTGAGGTACTGGAAGACCACTATAAGGTCACCCTGGAGCCTCCTCTTCTCCAGGCTGAACAGCCCCAACTCTTTCAGCCTGTCCTCATAGGAAAGGTGCTCCAGCCCTCTTATCATCTTCGTGGCCCTCCTCTGGACCCTCTCCAACTGGTCCATGTCCTTCTTATGTTGGGGACTCCAGAACTGGACGCAATACTCCCAAGTGAGGTCTCACGAGGGCAGAGTAGAGGGGGAGAATCACCTCCCTCGACCTGCTGGCCATGCTAATATGATAAATTCCTTTTAAAAAACCCTATTATTTCTTGACTCACAGAAGCAAGAGAAATCCTCTTATTCCAGCACTCGGTGTCCAGCTCAGGTGGCCGCTTATTGAAACAGTCCCATTCACTCCCGTTCTGCCAGCCATCAGGGAACACAGCCAGTCACTAAATTAAATTGGTCTGAGAGCTCGTAGCTACACGTAAAATCTCGACAGGAGGTTGTACATTCATTCTTCTGGTTGGTTGTTGTGTGTTCTGCTGCGTTCCGTGTGTATGTGGCGTCACCGTTTTCCTCAGACCGTGAGGTCTCTTTGGAATGTTGTTTATTTTTAGTTCATTGTCCCAGTAGTCTTAAATGTTGAAAATGTTTAGAATCATGGAATGGTTTGGGTTGGAAGGGACTTCAAAGATCATCTAGTTCCAACCCCCTGCCATGGGCAGGGACACCCTCCACTACACCACATTGCCCAAAGCCCCATCCAGCCTGGCCTTGAACACTGCCAGGGATGGGGCAGCCACAGCTTCTCTGGGCAACCTGGTCCAGTGCCTCACCACCCTCAGAGGGAAGAATTTCTTCCTTAGATCCCATCGAAATCTCCCCTCTTTCAGTTTAAAGCCATTGCCCCGTGTCCTGTCACTACACGCTCTTGTAGAAAGCCCCTCCCCAGCTTTCCTGTAGCCCCTTTAAGTACTGGAAGGCTGCTATAAGATCACCCCGGAGTTTCTGGTCTTAGGCTTTTCTTTTGCATTGTTTTGTATTGTTGGATTCCCTGATAAATACCAGCTTGATAGACAACAGGTATCTCAGCTATTTATTTGCATCTTTTTTTTTCCTTCTGTCAGAAAATTGTGTTGAGTTGCCATATTCTGCTGAAAACAGATGGAATTGAAATAACTTTGATTATACGAGTAGTAAATACATCTCCTAAGCTTACTATTGTAGTAGTTGGCTGCTCTGTGCTGCCTGTTCTTTTGCAGTAGGAATGAGATATTTCTCTTTGTTAGAAACTGCTTGCTTGCAGAAGAGTGTGACAAATTATTAACCTTCTGTATTTTGGATATGTTTGAGTTGGTTGTCTGGGAGGTGTCTATGAGGTGTGCCGATAGTGTAGGTGACTTCTGTTCCGCTACGAGCCCAAATGTACTTAAAAATATCTTTCTGCCTCAAGGATTAGCATAGGAAAGATGAAAAAAAATTAAGCTTACCAACTATCTCCACTAAACCATCTGTTCCCATTGGTGTAAGTTGCAGTGCTTGGGAGGGAGGCCTGTAGCCATCCCAGTTCTGTTTGCCCGTTTAGAAGGATGCCTTGCAGTGGTCTCGGAACCTGTCTGTGCCGGAAGGAGAGGAGCTGGAGGATACAGCAGACGCAGAGAGTTGCGAGTCCAATGAAGCAAGCACTGTGAGTGGTGACAACGATGGTAAGTGTCTAATGACATTGACCTTAGACTATAGGATCTACTTCTGTGTCTGACTGAGTGCCCATCTCTTTCAGTGTCTCTTGATGAAACCTCCTCTAACGCCTCCTGTTCCACTGAATCTCAGAGCAAGGGACCTGCTGCTACCAGGGAGAGCTACAGAACTGCCTCCCAGGTAGGGGAAAGTGGGACTGAGGGGTGGTGTGAAGCCTCTCAAGGGGGACTTTCATTACTGTGTGATGGCTGGGCGAGTGTGGCAGGCCCTGGTTGTGCACAGGTGCCTCAGAGAGGGTTATGGGGCTGTCTCCTTAGGTGAGGAGTTTGCAGTATGGGGAGGGATCGTGTACAGGAAAGTCATTTTGAATTCTCTGCTATTCATAAAGGTAACAACACCTGAAGGTTTACCCAGGAGCGAGGTGGTTCTTTAACTGAGGAATGTGCTGCTTAGAAGGTTATTTTACCTCTCTGAAATGTCTTTGTTCCTTTGTTTTGTTTTTGGTTTCTTTCTGGACTGCAGACAACCAAACAAAAGAAAAAGACTGGTGTAATGCTGCCACGTGTTGTCTTAACGCCCCTGAAAGTCAACGGGGCGCACATGGAGTCTGCCTCTGGTGAGCATTGCTTTTGGTTTGGTGCTCTTCTAGTGACTGCCCAGAGCTTTCCATCAGTAGCCCTTAGTTATCTTCAAGTTTGCCTGAGGGCTGCTTTCACTCTAGTGAGAATGCACGTGACTGTACAGAGTGCGTGTTTTTCTCCCTCAAAATAGTTGGTGACTGGGCACTGCCCTGCAGTAGTGGATCTGTTATTAGCAGATAATTCTTCTACATTGAACCGCTCTAAGTTGGGCTTCTGCTGCTCTTTGCTGTTTTTTATGACATTGTTTTGCGTTCAGGCTTCGCGGGAAGGCACGCGGACGGGGAGAGCAGCAGCACGTCCAGCAGCAGCAGCAGCTCCTTGGCCCCGTGCAAAGCCACGCTGCGCAGCCGCACGGAAATCAACAGGGATCCTCCGCAGCTCCTCAGGGGTATCCGCAAGCCCACAGCTGGTAGGTGCTTCTGATTGAAGTTAGGAGAAGAGTTGGCCAAAAAAGCAGGCAGTGTTGGAGTCTGTGTGTATCTGAGAAGAGAAGATCAAGGTTCTCTTTCTCCAGAAGGCGTATGATGATCTTCAGGCCCCTAAGCCAGACCTTCTGTGAGACAGTTTTTTTAAAAGTTTGCCTAGTCTGAGGAGCAGCATCAAGACTTGTACCTGAATGTGACAGAACTGTGACCTCATACCAAAATTCCAGATGGGTGTCTCTTAATTAGCGGGGTTTGAGAGTCTGTCTTCACACCTGAATACTGCGGTCTTCTCCGTCTGCCTTGCTCCTTTTGCTGTAGTAGTTCGACATGAATTTCTTGCCCGTGATGCTGAAATCCTTTTACCCAACAATGTCTATTTTATTTGCCTGCCCTTAAACTCCAGGGCAGATGAAGCGGAACAGGGGTGAGGATATCGACTTCGAAACCCCCGGCTCCATCCTGGTCAATACGAACCTGCGAGCTCTGATCAACTCCCGAACCTTTAACGCGCTCCCGTCGCACTTCCAGCAGCAGCTCCTCTACCTCCTCCCAGAAGTTGACAGACAGGTATGGGGGTGCAGCTCTTGGGAGTTTTCCATCCCCGGCACGGCCTCGTGCTGGCGGGCCACCGGAGCAAACGTCCCTGTGTCCGGCAGGTCGGGGCCGACGGGCTGATGCGCCTCAGCGGCAGCGCTCTGAACAACGAGTTCTTCACGCACGCCGCGCAGAGCTGGCGGGAGCGGCTGGCTGATGGTCAGTAGGTTTGCTTTCCTCGGTGGCTGGGGGAGTAGTGCTCATTTTATGGCATTTTCGGGTTTTCTTGGGCACTTAACGAGCGGGAGTTTAGTCTAGCTTTGCAGGGAATCTGGCTACGTTGCCCCAAACTTTTATTTTTAAAATCAAAGATGTGTTTTCCTTTGGTGCCGTGAGACCTTCAGAACAAAGTGGTGGAGGTGTAAAGTAGTGCTAGACTTACCTTTCCTTAAATGGAGGGCTCTGGTAAAACATGTTTGTTTGGGTTTTTTTTCAAACTTGCTTGGGACTGTGTAACTCTTGCCCTTAAAGAGGTGTGGGCAGCACGTGGATCCATAGTAGAGTGGCGAGCCGGGTGGTGCCGGAAAACCTGTCCTTCGTGTGTCCAGCTACTGTGCTGCTGAAACACAAAAGGTTGCATTTGCAGAATCAGTTTTGTTTGAACCTGAATTTCAGCCTCTTGCTTCCGCGCAGGTGAATTCACTCACGAGATGCAAGTTCGAATTCGGCAGGAGATGGAAAAGGAAAAGAGAGTGGAGCAATGGAAAGAGAAGTTCTTCGAGGACTACTATGGACAAAAGTGAGACATTTTACCTGATCTGTCCTGTTTTATCTGTGTTTATGCAGATGGCAGAGTGTTTCTGCTTGTGGGGTGAATCGTTCAGACTGTTCCAGGGAAATCCGTAGTGAAGCTGGCTGGATCGCACAGGATTTTGTAGCCCATCTATTTTGTTTTCCCAGACAAGTTAATATTACTCATTTTCCATCCCAAATCTTTCCACTTTCTTGTTTTTTTTTCTCATTCCCTGTGATAGTAACGGGGGACAGCAGATGTACAGGCTGTCTGACTCAGTGTCTGCTTTGCAATCCGTGTGTCGCGGTGTGCAGTGGTGACGGTGCAGCTGTGAGCAAATGGTTAAATGCTTCAGCTGGGATGGGCTTTAGCCTTCAGCTAGTTTTTATGTTTGCATCGTAGGCTGGGCTTGACCCAAGAAGAATCCCAGGAGCAGAACTTGGTGCAAGAGGACGCCGAGAACAGGACAGGACTGTCTGTCAAGGGCGAAGCGAGGCTGCCGCGCGGCGCGGCGGCGCGGCAGAGAGACGGGCACTTCAAGAAGCGCTCCCGGGCCGAGCTGCGCTGCAGAGCCAGGAGGAGCCTCTACAAGCGGCGGGAACCTGAGCAAGCGGAGGCTTCCAAAGAGGACTGCTCCCGTGGGACCGGATCCCTCTCTTCGGAAAGAGACGAAGCCCGAGGTAGACCTGGAGAAGGATGATCTGACGAGCCCTTCGGCCGCAGCGCCGAAGCCGGAGAGTTCAGAGTTGCACCTCTCTCCAGAGACTTCCAAATCACACAGTAAATCGGAAGATCTGTCCTTGGCAGCTGCAAACAGGATTCCCAGTTTGCCCCAGGAGGACTCTGCTCGGGAGTCCAAGGACCAGAAGAGGAAATGCTTTGAGGAGGCTGCCTCTGCATCCTTCCCCGAAAAGAAGCCCCGGCTTGAAGATCGTCAGTCCTTTCGTAACACAATTGAAAGTGTTCACCCAGAAAAGCCACAGCCTACTAAAGAGGAGCCAAAAGTCCCACCCATCCGGGTAGGAAAGAGAATTACAATTGCTTGGTGTCTCAGGGCTGTCACGCTCAGTAGCACTGAAACGTTATTAAAATGTCAAGTGTTGTCATCTCAGGAGAAGTGGAAGGGTTCCACTGGCAGAGCTGGCTAAGTACCTCTGATTGCCACAGTTTACTACCTTACTGAGACGGGCAAAGAATGGAAAATCATTCCAAGGTCTTTGCACAGAGCACAGGGTAACTTTGACTTACTCCGTTAGTTCATGTTTCTGTGGATACAGAAATCACTTTTCCTGAAACTGGCTGAATTCTTGCAAAAGACACCTCCAAATCGTATTCTTCATCCTGCGTGGTTTCTCAGTTCCTGTGCTTTTGGGCAGAATCTTGGTATTCCTGCTGGCTTTTCCCCTTTGACTAGAAGTGTCCATCTCGTTAGCTTCAGGGTAGTCCTCCTGGTGTCAAGGAGACCGTTTTTATTTCTGAAGATCCAAATGCAAATCATTCACTTCGTATTTGTCTGCTGGCTCTGGTAAAACGACATTAATATTAACTGAGCGTGTTATTATTAGCTATTATTACCGGAGCTATTAACAGGGCACGTAAGCAGAGGTTACAGGGCACATGCTTCTGTTCTGTCAAAATGCTTTGTTAAGTTGGAATTCTGAATTTTTGTTGAATTCTCGTGATAAGAACTGTGATGAACAGGTGCTAATGAAAACGTCTGAAAACGGTCAAACGCTTAGAACTCATTGCTTTTCCCTTTCTTTCAGATTCAACTTTCACGTATTAAACCACCCTGGGTGGTTAAAGGTCAGCCCGCTTACCAGATATGCCCCAGGATCATCCCCAACTCGGAGCCCTCCGGCCGGGGCCGCAGCCGCAGCGGGGCCAGGACGCTCGCCGACGTTAAAGCCCGCGCCCTGCAAGCCCGAGCCCAGCGAGAAGCCGCGACCGCCGCCATCGGAGGCGGGGGCGGCCCCGGCGGGGGGAGAAGCCCTGACGAAGGAGGTGGCGGCGGGGGAGAGTCCGGCAGCCGTACGGAGCGCAGGAGATCAAGGAGAACTCACGGAAAGCGTTCGTCAGATCTACAGCGAGCACAACTACTGCCGGCTCTCCGTCTGAACGGAGGAGAGGCCAGCGCGGAGGTGGCCGCTCGCGAGGCCGACGCGAGTCCCGTCCTCGCCTCCGGACAAAGCCCCTGCTCCTCAAAGAGCGAGGGGAGCGGTGATCCGGGGCGCGCTGCAGGCACCAGCTCCGGGGAATCTCAACCCCCTGGAAGGTTCTGCGATGCCTTGACTGGGTCATCCTTAGACAGTGCAACTTCCGAGAGGCAGGAGGAGAGCCCTGAGCAGCTCCTCCGTGCCCCAAGGACCGAAACCCCGTCTCGTGTCTCATCGCAGGAGAGGCAAGGCGCCCAGCTGAAACGTGTGGTTCTCCCAGTAAACGGCCTGTCTCAGGCGCAGGGAGCTGTGGTCAGTCCGGCGGGAGATGGGGTGGTGTCAGAGCTCGGAGATGGCAGTGCTCCCACCGAGCGGCTGGATTATCGTTCTGGCGTAAAGGAAAATTCCTGCGGTTGTCCTGCTCTTCTGCCAGAGGCATCGTCAGGGGGTAAAGAATGCCGTGAGCCAGAAATGGTGTCTAGATTTAGATTTCATGGTTCTGAAACACGTGTGGAAAACTGTGTCACCGGCAGTGGTACCTCCAAAGCGGCGACTGCTGGAGTGGAGGAGGCAGCCCCGGCACGGCGTGGCTTCACGCAGCTGCAGGCAGAGGAAGAGGCCGATGGCAAACTGAGTGAGGAAGAAGAGAAGGCAGAGCCTCTGGTGAAACCCTCCCTACACGATGACTTTATTTCTCAGAATAGGATAGATACCTCTGAAAAACTTGTGCAGCTGAGGGAGAGGTGCCCCAGGACAGAACCAGAAAACGCACACGGGCCACTGAGAGGGACCCAGGAGTTCGAGACAAACGGAGATGATGAAGTCCGGAGTACACACAGTGAAACAACAGACACTGCTTCGGATCTCGAAGCTGACGTAGCTGATGAGAGTGCAGGGATGGATCTGTGTTGCAGAAGCGTCAGCTGTAGGGAGGTGGTTGGGAAAGACTCCCCCTGCCACAGCAGCACCGAGAGAGGTGACAGGATTAGATCAAAACCATCTGTGGAAGCAGCCAGCCTGGCCTACGTCGTGGACTTCCCCGCCGTCTCTGTGGCGAGCGCTGCGCCTCCGTCGCAGAGGTGGGCACCACGCGCAGCGTTGCCCCAGAAACCCGAGCGGCCAACGGGCTCCGCTCGGCCCGTGTCCTCTGCTGAAACCAACAACCCTTTGGTGATGCAGTTGCTTAAGGGGAACCTTCCACTGGAAGAAGTTCTCCCAGTATCTCATGCCAACGTCAAGCTAGAAGCTACAGAGCCACCGCTGGACAAGCAGTCAGAAAGCCTCTCCCTGCAAATGGAGAGAGGTGGAAGCTGCTATTTTGGCAAAGAATCTTCTCCAGATGTAGGAATAAAGATGAGTGCCCTAAGCAGGAGTGATGACTTCCACTCAGTGAGATCTTCTGTAGATCCCCAGGAAAAGAAGTGCGGATCAGGGACAGCGTTGCCTAGAGCAGAGGACGCGGAGGATCGGCCTATTTCAGAAAAACATTCCAAAGTTGGCTCGACTTTAAGCTGCCAAGACCAACTGGCAAATGTGGCGAGTGCCTCTCAGAAGCCTGAGGACACGGGCCCTCGGGAAAGAACGTTTTCTTCCTGTAGCTTTGAGGAGCAAAAGGAGTTGTCCAAGGTCCATCGGGTGCCACAGCACGACCCATTAACAAGTGTCATCACTAATAAAAGTCCAGAGAAGTTGAATGCCTCTACGGAGCCTCGTTTTTTATCTCCAGCTGCAACTTCTCTTGGTCCAACTCAGACAGGAGGTACATCGGTTGATAAAAATTACGTTGGAGTTCAAGGGAAAAAACTCTTTGGTTCTGGTTTTCCTTGCAACTCCAGTGTTAGACTACATCACTCCAGGGCTTTGGATCAAGTTTCAGCCACGGGAACCTTGTCCCCCAGCAAACAGATTCCTCTGAGCAAGAGCTGTGCACCAGGAGAAGGAATGCCGGCTGCAAGGGAAGAATGGACTTCAAAGCAGCGCAGCGCCAGCCTGGGCGGGATGAAAAACGAGAACGTGTTGGCGTGTGGCAGCGCGGCCAAGAGGAACGCGGAGAACCGGAGCGATGCAGCGCAAAACCCCCTGGAGCTGACGGAGCATTTGCAAAGCCTTCCGCTGGTTATGGACTTGCCGTTTTTTAAGTTTTCGAGGGAACCGGGAAAAGGACACAATCACCCTTTGGAGCCTTCTTCCATACCCTCCCAGCTCAATATCAAGCAGGCGTTTTATGGGAAGCTTTCTAAGCTGCAGCTTAACTCCACCAGCTTTAATTATTCATCCAACACTCCAGCTTTTCCCAGAAGTCTGGCTGGAAGCGTGATGCAGCTAAGCCACAAAGCGAACTTTGCTGCGAACCGGAACACGTCCCTCTCCGTGCAGATGTTTGCTGACGGCAGCAGCGTCGACGAGATCTCGTTCCAGTGCTCGTGCAGCCTGAAAGCCATGATCATGTGTAAGGGCTGCGGGGCCTTCTGTCACGACGACTGTATAGGACCCTCCAAGCTTTGTGTACTGTGCCTTGTGGTGAGATAATAAATTATGGCCCTGGGACAAACTGCATATTCAGTGTGTGTATTTTGATGACGACTGGTCCTAAAGCTGTACACAAAATACTGTTCTGTGCATAGTAGAAATGCTGTTACACTTTGTTTTGGTGAGGAACGTTGACTTGCCTTCCCACTAAAACCTACAGTGCGAAACCCTTCCTTGCTCACGGTTACGCTCCAGCCCCGCTGGCCGCGCCGCCCCGGAGCGATCCGCCTGCTCCGCGCCGTCGCGGGAACACCGGTCGTGCTGCGGCGCACGGGCAGAGGCTGCCGCCTGAGCGAGAGGCAGTTGGCTGTGGCGATCTGGGGACCCTCTGTCGAGGAGATCTTGCATCCAAAGGAACTGGAACAGGGTGTTTTCTATTTCAGGGCTGCGCTCCGTGAGGCCCTACAGTCTTCCACTCTCCCCTTCTGCCATCTCCGTTCCCGGTTTGCGTGGGAAGTTCCGCTGTACGGCAAAGAGCCGCTCTCGGCGACGGTGCCGTGCGCTCTGAGGATGCTGCAGCAGGAGGTGGTGCCCGGTTGTCGCTGCACGGGTGGCTGCAGAGCTGGTACAGCTGGACGGAGCTGGCTTGGAGGGCACGAGGAGAAAAGAAAAACCAAACCAAGTGGCAGGTGCCAACCGAAGGCCTTCTGCTGGTCTGCAGGAAGACATGTGGCCCGGGGAACCGGTGCCTGGCTGAGCTCTGGGAGCAGCTGCTGGGACTGCCTCTTTGGGCTGACTTGGCACAAACTGGGAAACGTCAGGGGCTCCAGCAGCTCACTGACGTGGCCGGCGACCTCAGCACCGCGTCCCCGCAATGAGGACCTTAACGTGACATCCAGCTGTGCGAGTGTCCAGCTGTGCATCTGTGTGACCATCACCTGACACTTAAAGCAGTGTTTTTTCCTTTTGTTGTTTTTTTTTTTTATATTTCATTCTTGGATGTATAAAGTGAATTATTTGGCTCTGTAAGTACCCTCTATGCATCTGTTTGATCATGTATTTATATGTTGTACACAGTACTGGCCAACTGTAAATGGATGTAATGTACATAGGACATAAAGGGTTCTCTTTTTTTTTTTTTTTCCTTGGATTTTCAGGCTCTACAGCAGTATTGCATTAAAGTGGTGGTAGTTATTAATCTGCATCTGTAGTCAGAGCCACTGTGTTCTGTCTCGCCTGACGGGAGGCTCAGCCGGCGGCGGTGTCAGGGTCCCGGCACCCCCTTGGCCCGCGTGCCGTGGGGACCTGGCGGGAGGCAGGTGCTCTGCACCGGTGGCTCCTCGAAGCCGTTTGCCAGTTGTGGCTGATCTCCTGGAGCGGGGCAGCAGCTGCGTTGCAAGAAGGTGAACAGCCACGTGTGGCCGTACTGAGAGCCAAAACGTGACTCCCCTCCTCCTTGGAGCGGTCACGGACCAGGAGTGAGTCGCTTCCGTGGGGGAAGAAGTCAGCTTTTTTATTTAAGCAGCAGTAGCAAGAATTGTAGGGGGTTTATTTGTATTTTTTTCTTCTTGTCCCTTTTCGAGCTCTATCCTACCTCCCTTGACCATGCACTTTTTCTTTTTTTAACCGTACAAGTCCCTGTTGGAGATACAAACCTGAGGGATGCACCAAGTTTAGTCTCCGAAATGGTTTATCTGCCAGCCTCATGCCATGGGAGCGAGTCGGACGCGCTGGGCTGGCCGGAGCGGGCCGTGGCGGTGAGGGGGGGCACCGCGTACCAAAGACGGGGAGCGGGGCTCGGGGTCCGGCTCTGCCTCCTTGGGGGCCAGCGCGGCGTGCGGATGGAACGGGTCCGGGCTGCGGGGCCCGCGGGGGCCCTGCCCGTGTGTGTCCCTCGTGGTGTTGGAAAAATAAACACTCTGTAAAACCTGCAGTTGCCGTTTCCATCCTCTTTTTCTGAAATCCTCCTCTGTGCTCTCCGGGGCGATATTGCGTTTCCTTTCCTCGTTTTTCACTGAGCGTTCCAGAGCTCTGCTCCGACGGTGGGAACGCGGGCGGCTGCGCTGCTCTCGGCTTTAAATCCTTTTTTGTGCACTCGCAGGTAACGGATTACGGTGCATCCGCGGTGGGCACTGTGCCTGGCACGGGGAACTGGGCACCTAGGGGCTTCTGAAGCTAGGGGGGGGCCTGTGGGACCCCCTGCAGTGATGGGGGGGAGATACCCACCCTGCTGGGCAGTGCCCGTGGGCAGCAGTGATGAGAGGAGATACCCACCCTGCTGGGCAGTGCCTGTGGGCAGCAGTGTCAGGGGGAGATACCTGCCCTGCTGGGCAGTGCCCATGGGCAACAGTGCCAGGGGAAGATACCCGCCCTGCTGGGCAGTGCCCGTGGGCAGCAGCACCGGGACTGGCCCTGGCATCACCTGGCAGGTCCTGCCGCTGCGGTTACGTGGCTTTTATGTTACTCTTACTCCGCTGTTGGGTAAATGGATCTGAAAATGTTTTCTGAGGAGCGCAGCAATGTGATGCCAACTACACGGCCTAGTGAAACTACACGTAAAATTTTACTGCTGCGTCCTTTCCCTCTTTTCGAGGTAGCAAGAAGAGAACAACACGGGTTATGACGTTACCCGTCGGTTCTGGTCTCATCGTGGATCTTCTGCGAGGCAGAGGGTGATCTCGTGGGTAGGGCAGCGGGGCCGTGGGAGCGTTCAGGTCCGCACGGTTCTCCCGCTCCCTCCGTGTCAGTAATGCCAGGGGCTGGGGGGCACGGCAGCAGTGACTCCTGGCTGCTTCCGTCTGCTCGCTTCAGAAACGGTGGTGGGAAGGAAAAGGGGACAAAGCTGAGCGTTGCGGCGTCCGAGCACAAAGGAGGCTCCGTCCCAAGCGTGGGAGAAGGTTTCTGGCCGAGAGCTCTGCAGCGCTCCCGTCGGGAGCCGAAGTTGATCTGTCGGTGAACGTGGGTCCTGCTGGTAGGAGCCACCCGTCGGGACCCTGCCGACCTCGGCCATCCCGTGCGCGCCGGCAGCGTGCCGCGGCGCGAGCCACGGGGCTGAGGCTGCTCCGGCACCAGCTTTTCCAGGAAAAAAAAGGGTTTTGTGTGTTTTGGTAGTTCGTTGATGTTCTCCTGACTCTGGCAGAGGTTGTCTGCCGGCACAGGGGTGGTGAAAGCTGTCCAGATAATCTAAATAAGCTAAAAATAAGTAATGCAGAAAATAGTGTAGTTACTTAGGTAATCTTTAAAACCACTCAGTAACTGACATCAACTTTTCCGTTTTATTGGCGTGGTGGACGATGTCAGGATTAGTTACTTCTAGAACAGGGGAGCTTGGAGGCTTCAGGAAAACCCTATTAACATCAGAATTTTACACAGAATGAACAGAAATTACTTTTTTTTTTTTCCTCCATGATGTTTCTCTGATAAATAACAGATTTTCTCTCTCACAGACCGCTGGCTGTTTGTGTCCAGCTCCACAGTGGGGCTGACCATGGACAGAGGGGACCTTCCAAGTCGGCCAAGACCGCTGCGACCACGGAGCTGCGGAAGCAACGGCGGCATTTCCACGGGTACGGCAAGGCGGGATGCACACCGGTGTGCCCCAGCACTGCTAACCCCACGGCACCCCCTGCACTAATCATTATGGGATGTGCTGTCCGGAGCGACTCTTTACACTCACAAACATTCAGGTGGAACAAAGGGCCCTCCAGGCTGCCGCTCCGGCGGCAGCAGCGGCCGCGGGAAGGTCCTGCCCGCGCCGCCCCGTGGGCACCCACCTGCGGATGGAAACGCAGCGTTTCCACCAGAGCTGTGAACCGATTTGACTCGTCTTTGCCGGGTCCTCCTGCCTGTCAGCCACTGATGCAAAGCAGATTTCATCTACACAGCGCTTTGAGATCAACGATTTATGGATGCAAAGGTTTATTATACTTAGTGAAGGAAGCTGATAACGAAAAATCAGTATTTTCCATGAGGAGAGGGAGAACTTTCCACAAACTGCAATGAAAACTCCATTATTATTTTTCTTCCCACAAAAAACAGACACTTCACAAAATTAATTTTGCCAAAATATAAGTTAAGCATAAAATTTGTGACTAGCCCCACTTGTGAGTGCTAACGCTGCTCTCGACGGTACCCACGGCTGTCTGTTACGGAATGGAAAGCACAGCTGACGTCAGAGTTCTTGAAAGATCATTGTTTTTTTTCTTTGAACACCTCAATTTTGGTGACCAGTCGCACCGACCTCTCGCCCAGCACGTCGGCCGGGGCTGGGGGGTGGCCAGGGCTGGCGACGGGGCGCGGGGCAGCGGCTGGTGCCAGCAGCACCCAGCGCTGCTCGACGGCGGAGGAGAAAGCCCTTTTTGTTATACAGTGTTTATTAAGTAGATTCAGTCTTATATATGATATACAGCTTCAAAAGAAAAAAAAAAAACAAAAAACAAAAAAGGATTCCACATACTTAGGAAATCAGTGCATTTAGCAAGTAATACCATGGAGATAACAGCTTGATTAACAGCTCATTGGTCTTTGTTAAGTGAGGGGAACAGGGAGTTGGCCTGTGCTAATCATTCCACAAACAGAACAGAATTAAGTTGCATCACATATATAATAGACACACATTCTAAGAATTAAAATATTAAGCCACATTTACTGGAAAAATCCACAGTATATAACACAAATAACTCTTATCAAGCTCGTTGAGGAGGAAGTGCTCATCTGCTTAAGAGCCACATTAAGTTGCATAGGTGCCTATCTGCAAAAATATCATTTCAAAATGAGTCAATTGATTAAGCAATAAAGTGTCACCTTAAAAGCTGGATTAAGTGCCATACGCTTCCCTGGCCGAGCCCTCGGGAAAGCACCGACCCTCCGAAGCGCCGTTTTGGGCCCCCCCCGGGGACCGCGCTCCCGCCCCCTCCAGAAACCAGCGGGCAGCTCGGGCGGCTTCACCAGCTCCGTTAAAGCGTGTTTCCAATGAGGCTGCGGAGTGTCCCCCCCCTTGGCCCCCCCCCGGGGCCCGAGGCGCCCCCCAGCCCCGCGCCGCGCTCCCCCCGGCCCGCCGCTGCGCATCGCGTCGCGTCGCCTCCCGTCGGAGCTGCCAATCCGCAAATCGACCACTGGCAAAAAAAAAACAAAAAACAAAAACCAACAAAATAACGACAGCTTGTGCAAAACCCAAAATTGCCTAAAGGGCGTTTCGATTCCGTGGGGTGTCCCTGCGGGGGGGGGGGGTGAGGCTGTGGCTGGGTTAAGCAGACGAACTGGGTGAGGTGCATCTTCCTCGTCAACAGCAGGTCTTGCAGAACACACAGGGGCCGGGAGTTCTGTACATGTAAACAGTACACTTTCACTGAGTCCAAAATTAGGAGCAAAAATACAAAGGTTCACATTGGTCTTAGGTAGATACAGGCGAAGAACTGAGCTGAACAGCTCCGAAACAACCGAACAAAAAAGTTTCTAAAGCACCACTAAATTATATAAAAATCAGACCATGGACGGATTGTAGTCGGTATTCTGGTGAAATACTATGCTACCTTGTAAAAAGTTTTACAAAAAATTACAAATCAAAAGTATATTAACCCTCTGAGTTCAAAGCAGCATTTTTTTTTTTTTTTTTTCATGAACTGGTACTAAATCCGACGGCCGCTCGCGGGAAAGAAGCGGCCCTTTGGATCGGGGAGGTACACGTTACGTCTGCTCACAATCCCGGGAACGCTCTCCCATGTGGAAACACCGGCATGGGAACCGCACGTCCAGGGTAGGATGGTTGTGTTTAAAATAAAATTAAAAAAAAAAAAAAAAAAAATTCTATTTTCTTGACCAGTGATTAACTTTTCTTAAGCAAAACCAAGAACATCCAGACCGTTTGCTAACCCAGCATTCTCCTTCCACCTCTCGGAATATCTGGAGAGCCGGTGTATTCTGCTCCTGCTCCTTCCTTCTCGTTGAGAACCCGGACTAGCGATTCCTGACCCCGTCCTGCCCAGCGAGAGCGCAGGAATGTGGCTGTGGAACAGTCCTGGAGCACGGAAGAGCCGCAACCAAGCACGGATCAGCTGAAGAGCACTGAGATGTCTGCGGAGCTTGCTCCAAAGAAAATAGAAAGCTGCGGCTCACCAAAAAAAAAAAAAAAAAGGAAGAAGAAGAAAAAAAAAAAAAAGAAAAGATCCCTGACAGAAATTCGTAGTCAATCCCGTTTGTTTCATAGCTTGTCACAGACGTGGCTGTCACCGGGGCTTTGGGAATCTGAGTCTGCACCATTCAGCTGCGAGTTCCGGCCACCAGTCGCACCATCCCACGCGGCCGCGCGCGGCGGCCGGCGTCGACAGCAGCGGAACGCAGCGGCGGGGCTGCGCCCCTCCAGTCCGTGCTCAGGCCAGTTCAAAGGTGATCTGGTCACCACAGCTAAAACTCGTACAAATCAAACTTTCACCGGCCCGTAGCTGATGGTGGTCTGTCCGTGAGCCCCTGGGCAACCTCTTGGTCAGTACACTGGGTGGCAAACTTATGGCTAAGTGTTCTCCATGGCCTCTGACGGGGAGGGAGGCACCGACTCGGGTGGGATATCGCAGAGAGAGGGAATTCCGGGACAGCGATTGTCTCTGCCTCTCCTTCCTTCACGTTAAGACTTTCACAAATGGCTGCGGTTACATATTTCGTCAAAGGTTTGTTACTTCATGGTATTCACACAAAAATAAATATTTACATAAATTCCAAGTATGGGAGGATGCAGTGGACAAACCAAGCAGGCTTGAGGGGAAAGCGTGACGCTGAACCCTGGCTCGGGGAGGGGGGGGAGATGTCCTGGGCTGCCCCCACCCCGCTCTCCCGCGGGCAGGGAGGGGACGGGGCGCTCAGCCCGGGGCGCCTCGGGACGGCCGCGACGCTCCCGCTTCCCGCACCGGCTCAGCTCTAACCAGCCACCACCTCATCTCTGCACGGACACCCTGACTGCGCCCATCGGCCGGGAGCTGGGTCCCTTTTCTCCGAAGGCTATGGAAAGTTGAAGGGTTGGGGGGAACAGTCAATGCAACGGTTCATCCCTTCCGCTGCCGGGCCGGGACCGTCCGCCGGAGCCGGCGGCTTTTTCTGCACTACGAGCAGGGCGGAGGTTTTGCTTCTGTTCCAGCGTGCGGGGAGATGCAGCGGGTTTAGGGGCTACTGAGCAAACTGCCCGGCTCCGCTCCCGGCCGCGACCAGCCGCTGCCGCCGAGCTCGAGCCCGTGCCAGCGGCGCCAGCCCCCCCGGGAGCAGCAGCCTCCGTCCGCCAGCTCGGAGCGGCCGAAAAAGAAGGAAAAAGCCGGTTCCAAAGAGAGAAAGCATCTGCTTTAAAAACGAGCGTACGGGGGGTTTACACTTCTGGACTCCCTATCTGCGGTGCGGACTCGTGCCCGGGCGGGGGGAGCTGCGCTGGCACGGGGGGCACGAGGAGGAGCGGGATCCCCAGCAGCCGGGCTCTGCTGCTCCGTGCGGCTCCAGAGCCCGGTGCGTCGCTTGGCGCGGCTCAGCACCGCCGTGCCGGAGCCAAGTCCCTGGGTTTAGCAGCACTGGTAGTAGGTATTGCACTGAGCAAAACGAAGTGCATCATCGGGGCTGGGGGGCGGTAACGGGGCAGAACGGTCATCGGACTACATTTTTTTTCCACACTTTGGGAATCGTGGGCTTGTTCCAGGACTGTGAGCAGGGAGGGAGGAGGATCCTGGGCCCCGGAGAGGACTTTGTCAGTTCTGCTGCTGAACGTTGCCCGTCTCTGTCCTCCGCAGAGGAGCGAGCGGCCGCGCCGAGCTCGCTCGGAGCCTTTACTACACCCACGCGCTTCCTAAACGGTTTATTCTCCTGGTGCCACCCCAGGGTGGGTTTCACGCGGAGCGAGCGGCCGGGCGCAGCGGGGTGGGGGCCAGCTGCTGCCCAGCAGCAGGACCCGGCCCATCCGCCGGAGCTGCCGGGCGGGTTCCAGGCTCCTCGGCGCGATCCGCGCGGCTGCGACACTCACCGGCCCCCGGGCAGGCCTGGAAGAAGCCCACAATGGAGTGTGAGGTAGAGTACGGATGGTGACCGCAAGACAGTGTTTCTCAGGTACTTCCTTCCTTCCTTCTCTTATCTGCAACGACTGAAACGAGCGCGAGACGTCCTTCTAGCCGGAGGTCTGCTGAGCTTGCCGAGTCTCTGCGGGACATTCAGACCCCGTGGCTGCTACGGGACCGCTTAGAACGAAGGTCTAAGCAGGACGCTTGCTCGCTGGTCAGCTGCCACCTACGCGGACTGGAGGCTGAGCAGCCTCCAAGTCTGGGGCTGGATGGCAAACTGGCTCCCTGTGGGACAAGGGCTCCCCAGAGAAACAGGCAGAGCTGCCTGGGAATTAGTAGTGTAGTGATATGGAATGTGTTATTTCACAGGAACAAACTCCTTCTGATCAGACAGACAAAAAACTGGCAATCTGTACAAACTCAAAAGAATCCATTTTCAGAAAAATAAATTACTAAGGGGAGAGGAGGGTCCATTTCTCAATAAATATGTGATTCAGCTCACCTAAGACTTGGAAATTATCTGGGGACGGGAATCTAACATTTGGGTCCACAAAGGTTATTCTAAATACATCTGCAGCCCCAAACCTCCCCAGGCTCCCTTCTGCCCTTGACAGTCCCACATCCTCCCAAGCCGCAGGTCTGGCTTCCGGGCGGCTGGACGCACGGCTGTTGGTACGGTTCAAAAACGTGTCCTTGTGCCTGAAGTCCCAGGTGCTTGGAGTGTAAAAGAAAACAGGTCTTTTGGGTTCCACCTTCTAAAACTACATGTACCCGCCGCTTCACGGGAGGACGGTGGTGGTCCTGAGCAGGACACCGCTGGGAGCCTCTTTCTAGCAGGTACAAATTGTCTTCTCGACAGAGGAGCGATGCAGACACAGGGAGTCAGTTCTGCTGTAAAATGAGGTTTTCCAGTTCGTCTGCAGACCGAAGCAGAAACGCCGCCGACTCTCGGTAGCCGGCGATCAGCTGCCGCACGGCGCTGATCTCCGTGGGGCTGAGCTGGGCAGCCTGCATTCCCCTGCTGGTGCTGTTGGCGGGGGCCGTGCTGGAGGCCCCACCTTTCATGCTGAGATCGGTCGGACCTGCCAAGGAAAAGCGAGAGGGAAGGTCACGCAGAGCAGCCATGCCCGTCCCGCCGCGATGAGGGAGACCTGCTGTGCCCGGGCTCCCGTGCCACCCCGGCCAGCAGCGCCGTGACGTGCTCAGCCTTAGGTGGAATGTTTTGGGGGGGCTAAATGGTCTTACTAAGCTGCACGTTTCTGTGGCTTAGTCTGTAAACGAAACAAAGTTCTGCCAAATTTATGATCTGCCTGATGGGCAGGGATGATTTTTTCTCCCAAGTCCTTCTCTGCTCCACCTCGATCGCGTGCCATCGGCTTCTGGCCACGTACGCGTGTCCAGCTTCTGCAGAACAGGACACGCAGCTGCCCCAGCTCACACCCCCCCCATGTCGCTACAGAACTCAAAACCTGCAACAAGTCACACAAGTATCGAGTTCTCCAGGAGCCAGGGAACGCGGTCAGCCACTGCAGACACCCGTGCAGCCCCGCGCGCGCCCGTGCGGCCCCGTTTGGGTGGCTGCACACGGAAGGCTTCGGCAGGAGAGCTGACATGCAGCTTGAAAAGTGACACAGCCAAGGGAAAAACGGGATTTAGTTTCATGTTGGACTAAGAAAGAGCAGTCAAAGTGCCAGAACTACACAACCAACTAGAAACAGAGAGAAGAGGAAAGATGGGCACCAGAGATGTGATGCCAGTTGGGGAGAGGAGGCAGGCGAGGCTGCAGCCTGTGGGTAAGGAGAAAGACACTGAACTAATTAACCCCCCGGCTGTGGGCCGGAGCGTTGCTGGTGGCTGGTGGAGCAGTTGGTTTTGATGGTGGACAATGTCTGAGCTCCTGCCGGGTGGCCTGATGCAGCCGGGGGACACGCAGGCAGGTGGGGCAGGGACTGGGTGCTGCAGCAGTTTGCAAACTGGGACAGGAGAGTTCAGCAGCACCCCGAGACCAGGTGGGTCCTGCCGGTGATCAGCGGATGGGAGGGGGGCGCACGGCCCCGGCGAGGGAAGGAAAACATCCCAGGAAAGCAGTGCTGGAGCAGCAAAGGGAGTGGCACCAGGAGACGACTTCCAGGCCAGGCTGATCAGTGCTCAGGGGAGGAGGAGGAGGAGGAGGAGGCTCTCATGTGAAAGCAATTGCACTGGACAGAAAAGGCAGCAGCAAATGGAGCCCATTTCCCAGCTCACCAAGGGCGAAGGAGCTGGGAGTGGGGCTGTGGGCTGGAGCAAGAATACCCTTAGGTGGGGGATGGAGGGAGAAGGCGGCGCAGCTCCTTGCAGCGCTCCAGCAGCACACTCTTCCCTCTAAAGGACTCGCAAAGAGTTTGGGCAAAGGGGAAGAAAATAATTGCGAAGCAGAGGTTTAAAAATCCATTAGAAAGAAGCGAGTCCTGAGCGAAAGGAGGGTGCTCAGCAGTGGGGGGCCAGGGGTGCTGTGCTGCTCCGGGCAGGGACCATCGCTGCCTCCGCTGCGGCTGCCAGGATTAGGTCCCAGCAGCTGGAGGCCGGGGCGGGATCTTTATTCAGGGTTAAGAAGCATTAGGAAGGGATGATAAGAGTTAATCCCAGACAGGCATCTCTCAGGGCTCCGGAAATCACATCCCTCCAAATCCTCACTCCCGTCGGGGCAGACAGGGGCAGGGCAGGGGCCCAGAGCGCAGCGGGGCAAGCAAAGGCAGCCCGGAGATTGCCGAAGGACTCGCCGAGGACCGGCGTGGGCTCAGCCCCTGCTGCCATGAGGGCAAAGCCGGAGGGCTGCAGCCCAGGGGCCACCCTTTGCCCCAGCCCACACCTCTCTTGCCCGGGTGCCAGGGTCACCAGGTACCACGGGTCCTCCCCGCCTGCCCTGCTCAGCCCCAGCCTGCTCCGCTCTCTCCACTTGCTCCAGCTCACCCTCCAGCACTGCCTGCTCCCTCCTGCCTTCCCGCCCTGCAGCATCGCTCCTGTTTTTCCGGCTGCTTTTCCCAGCCCCGGCCCCTCGCCGCCCTCCCGAGCTGCGGCAGGAGCTGGCTGTGCCCCTGGGGGGGGTCCTGCAGAGCCCCCAGTGGCACCAGCCCCAGCCCTGTCCCCGAGGGCAGCTGACAATCTGGGGAAGGAAGGGCTCATACCAGCAAGGAGATCGGGGCAGCGATAGGCGCCCGCTCCTGTTAATAATTAATGGCTGGTAAAGATTCTCGTTTTTTTGAAGTGACACTCCTTCCCTCCACCAGTGCCACCTAAATGGTCCTTCCAAGTTCAGTTCAACAATTAACTGCCTGCTGATGAGGCAAAGCCGAGCAGGTGGGCAGAGGCCTCCGGAGCAGAGGGGCTTTCGGAGCAGCTCGGCACGGCAGCGGGAGAGGTGCTGCCGTGACCGGGCTCGGCGTGAGCTGCCCCTGCCTCACCCCTGCCACCAGCCCAGTGCACGACAGGCTGCCCGGGCACGGGTGGAGGCGATGGCTGGGTGGGCTCCCCGTGCCGCCGCGGCCCCAGCACAGCGTGCGGCCGCTTACCGTTACTGTGGTTGCCCGTCTGGAGGGAGGCGGGCGGCTGCAGGCTGCCCCCCAGGGACCCGTAGCCACGGTAGCTGTAGTTCAGGCTTCCGTTGATGTAGACCGGGTCTTGGGAGTAAGATGAAGCTGGCAGTGAATAGGAGGAGTGGGTGATGGCTGTGGAGTCTCTGGAGTGCTGCTTGTCTAGAGCGATGGGTTCGTCCTGCGCGGGGGAAACACAGAGTTACTGCAGCGAGGAGCCCGGCTGTGCTCTGCGGCCGGCGGGAGGGACGGCACGGGGTCGCCTGGTTTCCCGCAGCAGCAGCGTGGCCAGCACAAACCAGCATCCCCCATCCCCACTGGCCAGTCTCAGGATGCACCACGGGGCCCCGTTCTGCTGTCCTCTGACTTTTACAAACACTTTTTGCCAAACTGCTCAGAAACGTCTCTCCCTGTCCCCACCGCACCGTAGGATGCTGTCGGCTCCGTCCCTCGCCCACCTCCAGCCACGAGCACCGTACCTGGGAGGTCTGGTAGATCTCCAGCCGCATCCTCTTGGCTGCTTTCCGCGTTTCGCTCTCACAGGCGGCAGCCAGGATGTTCTCCGCCATGGCCGAGGTCAGGTGCGGCGGCGTGGGCCTGGTCTGCGGAGACACAAGCAGAGAAGGTGCTCAGGGACCTGCTGCCCCAGGAGTGGCGGCGAGCAGCAGGGCAGCGGGGCGGCCACTCACCATCTCCATCCCGTTCTTCTTCATGCGGCGGCAGGACTTGAGGTAGGTGCGGATGCGCTTGCGCGCCCGCTCCTGGAACTCGGGGAACTGCCGGCTGCAGGACTCGATGATGGCCTGGATCTTCTCCTTGGGCTGCTTGGAGATGGGAACCATCCGGTCCAGGTTCTCGTCCACGAAAAGGCGCACAAACATCTGTAAAGGAGAAGACAGGCGGTGAGAACGCCGAGACGGGAGGCAGGTGGGCTCACCCTCCCCACCGCGCTCTCCTTACGTTGAAGGCCTTTAGCCTCTCTGGGTCCATCCCCTCCGAGTCATTTATCTTATCGTTGTCTTCGTGGTCATCGTGGTCATCGTCATCTTCGTCGGCCGTGGGGGCCCTGCCGACAGTCAGGTCCTCGGGGCAGCCGCTGACCTCCGTCTTGATGGAGTCATAGCTGCCGGAGCTGTACGGAGGGGACTGAGAGGAGACGGGGGTTACCAGGAGCAGCCCTCGCCTGCCCGCCCCTGCCCGCGGGCACAAGGACGAAGCCTTGTGCTCTTGGCTCGCTGCTGCTGGCCCATCCCCTGATGTGCCCCTGCAACCCGGGGAGCTGAACCCACAGATGGGCTCCATGAGTGCCAGCTCCTGCCTGCCCGGAGGGACACAGCGACCTCAGGGACGGTGCGATGGCCCGAAGCACCGGCAGCACAGCTCTGGCTGGTGGGGGCCGTGGCTCTGCCTGACCCTGCAGGAAACGCTTCCCAGCGGGAATGGGCTCCTCCTTGCTGGGCGGCAGCGGCAGAGCCAGTGGGGGGTGAGGCGAGCCCACTGCAGAGCCCCGGCTCTGGGGCAGGAAGGGCACTGGGGAGGCTCCTTGGCTCTCCCAAACCATCCCTCCCTCTGCCAACTGCTCGCTCGGCACTGGGGCCGATTTCTGCTGAGCAGCAGCAGCCCCGCAGCTGGCGCACGGCCGGGCACAGCTGCACCAGCAGTGGGGGAGCGTGGCACTCATCCCTCCTTCCCTCCCTACGAGGGAAAGGCTCCCAGCTCCACCACCCATCCTGTGCAGGAGCCGCATCCCCGCCTGGCCCAGGGCACCTCCCGTGCGGTTGCTCCCAGTGGGTCATGCCCCGCACCAGCTCCGGCCGGGGACACACAGCCACGCCGTCTTGCCCAGCCCTGGCAGCGACCGCCTGCGGCCCGGGCCGTACCTCTGCTGTGGTCTTCACCGCGTACTTGACCCGGCTGCGCAGCCCGTCGGCGCTGCAGCTGTCCGACTGGTAGGAAGGGGTGACGTGAGCCGGCGCGAGCTTGTCGCAGAGGTTGATGGGCTGGTCGTCGGCAGAGGCGGTGAAGTCCATGGGCGCCGCGGTGCCATTGCCGTTCATTTCGGGGAAGGCGCTGTCGCCCTGCGTGCTGCTGGAGGTGGAGGGGTTCAGGGTGGAGGAGCCATTCCCGCTGCAGCTCTCTGACGAGGAGTCATCTGCAAGGAAGGATGGGATGCGTGGTCACCCCCGTGGTGCCCTGGGACCATGTCCTCAAGGTGGGCGAGGGGCTCTGTCCCCGGCGGTGCCAGCCTGCCCCGAGCCCACCTGCAGGACCACGGCACACGCAGCGTGGATGCACCACTGCTTTGGAAGCCCCTGCCCGGCCGGGGCTGCTCCGGGCTCACTTGGCTGGTGAGCTGTCACGGGCACCACTGGGAGCTGGGCTGGCACCGCCATGCTTGAGGCCTTGGGATGCAGCAGCTGGAAGGACGGACACCAGTGCCCGCGGCTGCAGGGCCATGGCACAGCTCTGCTCCCTCGTTCCCCAAAGCACACCGGACACTGCCGTGCCCCACGCCCGGGACACCCATCCCTCCAGCAGGTGACAGTCCCCACGCCTCCACCCGGGGCCACGGTGCCTGGGCTTCAATAAGAACTTTGGAATTTGGTCCTTTTCGGTTTCTGTTTGCATTGCAGGGAGGAGAAAGGGGCATTGCCTCTCCCCACTGGTCCCTCGCCTCCCGGCACGGTTCTCCAGGCCCTGTTTGGGGCTGGTGCCATGGAAGGCCATGAGCTCCAGTGCCAGCGGCTCGGGGACGTGCTGCTCCACAGAGCGCTGGGGCGTGGGGATGGCACACGAGGACAGGGTGGCTTGGGTGGGAAAGCCCTAAGCTCGTGCTGCCTGGAAGTGGCGTTAGGAGCTCTGCTCACAGCGGGCACGCCACCTGGCACGGCTCCTCAGCACACGGCTGTGGACGTCCCTCCTGTCCCACTCAAAGCCCAAGTGACCTCCTCCATGCCACATGGACACTCCTGCTTCCCTGTTTCCACATGCCCCAGAGCCACCCCCACAGCAGCTGCACAGCCACCCACTTCCCCACCACCAGAACAGGCAGAGCCCACGGCCCTGGGCTCGGCCACGGTGGTGCCATGCGCACCCGGGGCACAGCCTGGCTCCTGCTCCATCTTGGTTACGTTCACACCACCAGGTCTTGGCACCGTCCTCCTGCCCGTGCACGGATCCCATCACGCCGGCTCCCGCCTTGTGCTGCTCCAAACAGCCCGGCCGCGGAAAAGAGCCGGACCCTGCCCATGCCCAGCCCTGCCCGCACCCAGCCCTGCCCGCACCCAGCCAAAGAGCCCAGCCCCGGGGCCAGGCACGACATTTTCAAACTGCTCAGCCCGTTTCCCCTTCCCTCCCCCTCGCTGCAGTAAATCCTTTATTTCATTAGGTGCCTCCGCGAGAGGGAAAGGGCGAAGCACGTGGGGAGCCGCTTCCTGCGCGAGCGTGCGCCGGGCGGCGAACAAAGAAGCTGCCGGCAGCGACGAGCAGATGGCGGTCCCCGTCCCCGCGCCCGGCCCGCGCCGCGGCAGCACAATGGGGTCAGGCTGCGGGGCGGCCCCGGCACCGCACCGACGGCTCCTGGCACATGGGTGCCAGGTCCAAAGGTGTGCGGGTGCGGGGCAGCGGGACGGTCCCCGCCACTGCCACCCATCCTCCTCCTCCTCCTCCTCCCGCTGGCACCCGCGGGAAACTTTAATGAGCGGCTCGGCGAGCGCTCCTGTGACCCTGCAGCAGCCCAGGACTTTGTATCCCTTAAAATAAACAGACTTGAGGACACTCAGGCACCCGAGCTGACCGCAGGGGCCGGCCGGCGCTGCTGCCACATGTCCCCAGCCACCCCGCCGCAGGCGCCAGCGTTCGCTGCCCAGCCTCGCGCCTGCGCCAAGGCTGCTCCTGGCCCCACGAGCCCCCAAATTAAAAGGTCCCCGCTCAGCAGAGCTCCCTCCCCCTCCTTTCCCTTGTGCTGATCCACTTATTCGTCTGAGCAATGGCCAGAGCTGACCTAATCCCCAGGATGGTGTTTATGTGCCGGGTGCTCCGGGCAGGCATCACCCTCCCCGCCACGAGCCGGGCTGCTGTGTCTCTGCCCCACGCACGCTTTGCCAGCGTGCATGGCCAGACCCAACACCGCAACTCCGTGCCCTCAGCACGGGAGTGGTGCCGGCTCGGTCACAGCGGGCAGGTGGCTGGGGGCACATTGGCCTCCCTGCCCGCGGGACGGCGGCCATCCCTCCCCCTGCTCCACTCCCCGCACCAGGAGACGGGACTCCCAGAGGGAGGCTCCAGCCTCATCCAGCGATGCCTCTCGGAAGGATTAAGGAGAATTATTCCCGTACGCAGAGACACGAGCTACAGGTCAGGCCCCACCGTCAGCCCGGGCACAGCCACAGCGACAGCGTCGCACCGCAGGGCAACAGCACGGCCCCCCTGCCTGCTCCTGGGGCGGCACGCGGCCCCTGCCATGGCTGCTGGCACAGAGCGGGGGCCAGGGGCCCCCTATGCCACAAACCCCCCGCCAGGCAAGGGGCACCAGAGAGGTGTCACCTGGGAGAAGATTGTGCAGGTGCCCTGGGCATCCCCAACCTGCCCTGGGGATCCTCAACCCACCCCAGGCATCCCAAACACACTCTGGGCATCCCCAACCTGCCCTGGGCACCCCCAGTCCCCCTTGGACATCCCACTCTGCCCTTGTCCACCCACCTCCAGCCTCCCCACAGCGCCAGTTCTGCCCCCGGGTCCTGCAGCTCCCCGCCCCGTTGGCAGTGCCAGTCCCGCACTGGCCGCTCACACCAGGCAGGATCCCGGGGGCGAGGTCTGGACCCCCCGACTTCCCGATGTGCCGGGTTTTCTTTTGTGTTGCCCAGAACACACACGCAGCAGCAGCAGCACATCAGGTTCTACCCAACTCCGCGGCGTTTCCGAGCTTTTGGGTTTGCTGCAGCCAAAACCTACTGAAAACAGCGAAGATGTGCAGGAACCCGCCCAGGTGGAACGAGAAAATGAAACGGGAACGTCACGTAAGGGACCAGCCCCTACTGCAAGAACAATTTAGTTTAAACCAAGGATGAATGTAAGTAAATAACGAGGTCTGTACACCCGCTAGCCACAGGTCATTTTCTTATTTCTACATTTTTACAGGTTATGCTCTCCCAGAAGCTCTGCATATAACGTGGTGGATTAATCTCAGTCTTGTGAGCAGAGAAACGGCCACCAGTTCAGATCACCACGGTCTGAACAGGAATGGTCTCAACTGGCTTAAAAATGCAGACGGGGTTGGGAGGGAGTGCTGTGCTCTCCTGGTTGGTGTGGATGGGTCGGTGCCAGTGCTGGTGCTGCTCCCCAGGCAGCTTCGCTGGGTATCATCTCCAGCCCATGCCCAGCACTCAGCATGGGCTGTGGCACCCCGCAGCGAAGCAGGACCCAGGGGAGCAGGAGCCCTCCGGTCTCGGGCGCTGGGACCGGGGTTAGGCTCCGGCAGGATGCTGAGCAGTGGCGTGGCCGTGTTGGCCCCACTCCCAGAGAATCACCATTTCGGTAAAACCCACCAAACTGCTGAGCTTGGAGAGGTTCTCTGCAGCCCCGCAGCGAGTGCCCAAACCACATGCCAGGCGCGGGCTCTGGCGGTGGCAGGCGAGCAAGGCTGCCCTGCGCAGCCCGGAATATGTTCATTATCCACCAGCACGAGCCCAGGGAGCGCCCGGCTTGCGGCTGGAGCTCGGCTGCACCAGGAGCCCCTCTAATGAGGGTAATTGGGAGCCCCCCTGCTCCAGCCCCGCGCCCTAATTGAAGCAGATGGAACTGTAAAAACAACGTCACTCCTAACCGGTTTGATCTTTCGGTTGGAAAATGGAATATTTCGTTCTCCTGCTTAATCCCCCGGAGCCGGGGCTCCACGGGCTGGAGGCGGAGGAGACCCCGGCGCGGCACAGGGGACGCCGGTGAGGCCGGAGAGCCCGACGGCACCGCGGGCCCCGAAGCGCTGCCCTCCTCGGCCCCGTGGCGGAGGCCACGCCATGGCCGGGCGAGCGGCGATGCCGGCGAGGTGGCCACAGGGAAACCACCTCCCACCTCCGCTGCCGCCTCGGCCTCTCCCCGGCGACGCCGAGCCCGGGAGAGCGAGAAGCAAAATGGCTTCTTGGGCCGCGGCGCTGGGGGAGGAGGGGATCAGTCACTTATTAAATAAATTAATCAGGGCTCAGCGTTTTCATTTTGAAGAGGCTGCTGGATTATCCTTGATTTCTGTGGCGCTGGATTTGCGGAGATCAGGAGGGGAAGGGGTGATTTCCAACACCTGCTCCCCGGGAGATTTTGCAGTGGGGAAGTGGTTGGGTTTAACGTCTCCGTCGGCGAAGGCCACCGCGCCGCTCTCCAAAGGCAGAGTTGAAGATGAATGGGGCAAATTGTTCCTCCTCCTGTCACATCTCCAGAGCGGAGACAAAACCTCTTTTGACTCACAAAACAATGGGCTTATGTACGACCCAGCAGCCCACGGAAACCTCGCCGAGCCCCGCACCGCACCGCGGGCCAGGGGCCGCCCGCACCCCACCGCGCCCGGGACCCCTGGCAGCACTGGGGCAGCAGGGCTCGGCGCTGCCCACCCA
Source organism: Tauraco erythrolophus (assembly GCF_009769465.1). Lineage (NCBI taxonomy): Eukaryota > Metazoa > Chordata > Aves > Musophagiformes > Musophagidae > Tauraco > Tauraco erythrolophus. The sequence continues at coordinate 17,052,768 of NC_141482.1, forward strand.
CCTGTGCCACCGCAGCCATCGCCAGCTCCCACCAGCAGCCCTCGGTCCTCCCTGGACCACCACGGGGCTGCCAGCCATGGCCGTGCCCGCTCTGCCTGCCCGCAGCCCGCAGGGCGATGGCAAAGGTTGTTGCTCCCACCATCGCTACCCGGAGGGCAGTGCCCGGCGTCCACCCGCCGCCGCAGCCGCACGGGCCGGAGCTGAGCACCCAGCCCGGGAGCGGCTGCCGGGAGGGCGCAGAGCGTCCCACTGCCGCCCGCCTGGAACAACAGCCAGGAAGATGAAAAGTGCCATAAATTATTCACTCACAAAAGCGACGAGAAGGGGGAAGAAGGGGAGGAGGAAGGCTGGCGAGGAAGGGATACTTAATACAAATTAGAGAGACCGAGCGGGAACGGGGGCCCCGTGGGGGGCCGCGGCTGGGCAGCAGCGCCGCACTCCTTAGGGGCGAGCAAGCGGCACCCCAGGGCTCCCGTGCCCATGGCCGGGCAGGGAGCAGCAGGAGAGGCCCCGGCCATGCCAGCTGCTGCGACCAACCCGTCCCTGCGTCGCTCCTGCGGCCGGAGCAGGGAGCCCGCTGTCCCCAGGTCCTGCCCGGCCAGTGGCCTCCCAGATGCACGAGAAAGAAAAAAGAAACGTGGCTGGGGGCGGCGGGGCAGCGGGGCTGGCCACTGCCCAGTAAGGCGCTCGATTTCCTGCGCTCCTTCGCTCCTGCAGACCCCGTTATGTCCCAGACTAATTGTCCACCCTCCCTCCCCAGGTCCGTGCCCTCGAGCAGAGCCCTGGGCAGACATCTGGCACGGCCGGACACAATGCGTGTCTGCGGCCGGACAAGGCAGCGCTGTGCGGCCGGCTGCCCCTCCAGCTGCATGAAAGGTGCCCCCCAGTGCCATCTCCCCCCGACTCTGCTGCCCAGCCCGAGGGAGCAGCTCCCTCCGGCACCGGGACCTCACCGCGTCAGCCCCGCGATGGACACTTTTCCGGGCACCGAAGCTCGGCAGCTCCCGCTGCAGAAAGCAGCGTTGCCACAAACACGCTCTGTCGCTCGGTTTTCCCTGCTCCTCCCGACCCCCGTCCCCCCCTCGCTGCTCCAGGCCCGTGGCGGGGAAGAAAGCGGTGCAGACCAAGCCTCTCCTTGTGCCACCACTGCTGGCAGCCACCCGGATCCCGCCGCAGGGAGGGGACACGCCACAGCCCCGTGCTGCCCGGGCACTGCCTCTCCCCATGCCAAACAAACGGGTTTGGTGGCTTTGGGCAGGGTTGACGCCGAGCTGGTGCCTCCAGCGCAGACCTGCTGCCAGAGAGACCCTGCCACTCCCCCCCAGTCCTTTGGGCAGGACAGAAGGGAGACCGACCCCGAGCCACTGGGCTCTGCACCCCTGCCAGGCAAGGGGCACACTGTGGGGCTCACCCTGCTGGCCCCGCTCAACCCTTTGGCTGGGGGTGCCCGATTTGGGGAGGAAGGTGAGGGCACAGGCGGCACTGGCTGCCCAGTAGCCTGGTGATCCTCCCTGCTCTGGACCAAGGAAGAGCCCCCCAAGCTCTGCTCCATGCACCAGCAGGATGAACCGACCGACTTGGCAGAGCCCACACCAGCTGGGAGGGAGCCCCGAGCTGAGTGCAGTGCAATGGGCTGGTGAAGCCACCACGGCCCCGCAGCGTCCGTGCTGCACTCCTCAGCCCTGTGACAGGAAAGGACAGCTCGAAAAGCCACCAAAACGAGGGGGGTTATCGCTGCAAGGGCCTTTGCTCAGGAGCAGCAGACGTGCCCCTGGAAGAGGTGACGGGGATCGGAGCCACCAGCCCAGACCGCTCAGCCAAGGCAGGGACACGCTTGCTGACTTCTGCTGCAGCGTGGGGACACCCGGGGGACAGGGGAAACACACGCCTAAGAAAGTAAGGGAAAGTCACATCCAGCTGTTGTAAGGCCTGGATGCTGCTCCTCGTCCTGTTCAGGCTCCCAGCTGGGGCTTCTGGGAGGGTGAAACCCAACACTGGCACAAGAAATGCTGAAAACAGTGAGAATTTTGCAGCCTGGGCAAAGCAAGGGGCTCGGGGCTCGCCGACCACCTCTGGCCATGGGCAGCTGCCAGCCAGCTGTCCATGTGCCTTCCCTGCAGCTGGCACAGGCACGTTTGTGCGCAGCCGGAGCAGGGACGGGGCCAGTTAAGGAAAACCCCGGCGGCGGAGGGGAACCATGCGACACCCGATGCCACTGCTATGGAGAAGTGAGGAGGGTGCCATCACCGCGCGGGCGGGTACCAGCTGTCGGGGAGGTCGAGGTGTGGAGCGGGGTGTCGCGGCTGCCCGGGGATGGAGCCCGGCGTGCGGCCGGAGCGCGGGGCGCTGCAGGCAGGCACAGGCCCAGCTGCTGCTCTGCGTTTGGCAAGAGGGACGCTCTCCTCCCCAGAAAGGGCTCTGCTACGTCGGCGGTTCGGGGAACCCAGCGACCTGCAGCACGCCGTGGGCATCTCGCCAAACAACAGCGGTGTAAGCCAGAGCTGCAGGATGCGTGCCATGTCAGAAGAGAGCCCGCTGTGCCAGGGACGGCTCGGTGCTGGCCCTGCCAGCCCCAGGGCAGGGTGTCCCGAGGAGCGACATGCCCCGTCTGCTCTTGGGACAGCATCCTGAGATAATTCCTGCCTGCATATCCTTGAGGTCCCTTCTTGGAGCACTCCTGAGGGATGTCACCAACACCTGGGAGCCCTCCCGGCCAGCTGCCTCGAGGGATGCCCGAGGAGCGCGTGCCTTCACAGTTAAGTAGGTTAAGAAAGTCCTTTCTCCAAGGTCTGGATTAGCCACTGCTGCTCCACAGAGAACAGGCTCAGCGGGGACGCTGCGAGCCAAGCGAGGACTGCACGCAGGGACCTCAGCTGGAAGGAGATCTGTCCCAACACACGGCCACGAAGCAACCCCATGCTCCCCATGCAGGGAAAGTAGATCTTAGACCCAGGAGCTTTCCCTGCTCTTCAGAAGGGTCAGGCAGGATGGGCTGAGGAGCGGCAACCCCTGCCCGTGGGCTGAGCACTGCTCCTGGGTGATGGAGCAGGATGTATGGCCAGGAACGAGGACAAGATGGAGGTGTCTTCAAGTGCTTTGCCATGTCACGTACACTGGGGTTTCGGGGGTCTGCCTCCTGTTTTCTTTTCCAGGGCACTGCACTCACCAGCAGCATCCCCGCGGCGGGACTCCCACTCAGCCCCACACACACCAGACCAAACTGGGAGGTTTTGGAATGCTGCGCTCGCCTGTGGATGCAGATGGGCCCTGAAGATGGACAGACTCCAGCTGAAACGGCTGCGGCAAGACAGGGCCAGGCGCCGCGACCCAGGCTCAGCTGGCAAGGGGCACGAGATGCCTTCAGGGATGGTGACGGGCACAGGGGACAGCAAGGCAGCACGGCCTTCAGGGTCCCTTTGCTCCAAAGGCGGGCTGGCTCCCACAGACGTGTCCCTCCAGGATGTCCTGCACAATAGCTCTGCTTCAGCAGCAAAGAGATCGTGTTGATCTTGCTGCCGCTTTGGGCAGCCGCCGGCTTCCTGCGGGCACATACACTGTGAGCAACATGCGATGGGGACGGGATGTTGCAGGGAGCTTCACGTTTTCCGTGCTGGGGCCCGCAGGATGAGTAACAAAGGAAAATGGAAGGAGCGAGCGTGTGTGTGTTAACGTTGCTGCTCAGAGCTGGCCGGTGCGTCCTGTGTCCCACCGTACACCCACCGACCCAGCGGGAACCCCGGCTCTGCTGCCGATGCCCTCCCGATGGTGCCTTCTCTGTCGCTCACCCACCAAAGCCATTAGGTCTAATTTGTTCTCCCTGCTCTTCCAAGGGCTGATGCTGGTTGCAGCATGGCTATACCGGGCCAAGGTTTCTGGGCACGGAGACAAAAGAAGGTGTTGGCTTTCATCCGAGTTGCTTTTTAGCACTCTGAAGATTTAGCAGATACCCGCGTTTCAAAGCGTGGGACGATGGTTCTCTGCTCTCCCACCTCTCTGCATGTCATACCGCTCCGCTCGTATGCCACAGGAGAGCACCTGCTCCTCCCAGGCCTCTGAAAGACCTGGAGCTGGTGCTTCCATACTTCAAACAAGACTTTTCTTACCAAGCGTGTCAGACGATACTGCTCTCCTACCAGGCAACTCTTCATTAAAACTTTATACTTTAGGGAGCCTTTCACAGAAGGCACACTCCGAGCATCCCGCCTGTCGGACGGCAGCAGGCGGGAGCAATTCAGTAACTCAAAAGGATTATCAGAGGGACGAGAGCACTGAGTCCTGAACAAGCTCCCGACCGAAGAAGGTGCCGTGCAACCAGACCCCTCTGCAGCACCGGGATGCTCGGAGCCGAGCCCGGCCCGGCCGCAGGGCAGGCATGGGGCTCGCTGCGGCACCGGCCGCATCTCCCACAGCTGGTGGAAGAAGGCTGGGGTTCTGCGGGGCTGCTGCCGCGCACGGTGGACAGCTGAGCACAGGAGACATGGATAAACATCCAGTTTTGTCATGGAGTACTTTGAACAGAGCCCTTGAGCTGCCCCGCGTGGGCGCTCTGCACGGGGCACCCTGGCCAGCTGGGCTCCAAGGAGCACGCCGGTCACACGGGCTGGGTGCTCACATGTAGGTGATTTCCTGCGGAAAGCCTTGCATGCACGCAGCCTCAGCAAGGCAGTAGGAACCAGGTAAAACACATTTGCTTCCGAAAAAAAAAATTCCATGGGTCGAAAGAAGAGGAAACCACAGAGCGCTCGCCACTTTGATTCACGCGCATTCCCTTCCCCATGCCAGTAATGTGCCTTTCCTCTCGTGACATGCTCCTTCCCTGCTCCATGCTCCTCTCCTCTAACCGCCCGCTGCCCTTCTGGGCCGCTCCATCGTCCTTCTTCCCTTCTCAGCCTCACACGTGCTTCAGTCCTGGCTGGGAGCATTGGTTTGACACGGGGCCTTTCACCCCAGCGGCATTAGCCTGTATTTTAGAGCTCCAACACAGGACATGGACATCCACCACAGGCACAAAACCTCTTTTCAGTCCCATAAAATGCCCCTTGAATTACAACATCCTGATGGAAATCCCAATGGCCAGCCTCTACTTGACAGGTCTCACCAGCAGCCTTGGGCTTGGCTTGCTTACTCTTAGACTCCATCACTTCTGACTTGCCAAAGTCTACCTGGTTGAGCCTTCTGCCGACCCCGGGGCCAGCCTGGCATTCCTCTTGCACTGCTCACAAAAGGAAGGGCCTGTTTGTGGTGCACTACATACCACTGAACCTTACAAATGAAAGTAGAGGAGCCACGCAGGGCTCCAAAGAGGACACCTGCTTCTGAAGAAAAACCACAGGGGATGAAAAATTGGAAGTGTTTCCTAAGAGGACAGAGAGAGGGAGGGAGGGAGGATTTAGCTTTAGTGAGAACATCTCGATTTGCCTAAATACGTGAGTCCCTTGTTAAATTACTGTCCTGTTGAATAACAGTGTTCAGCAAAGGGACCAAAACCGTGTCATTCTAGATTGTAAATGAGACTTGGGAATTCAGTGGTGAGGGATAACACAGAAGCCTGAAACGTCCCCACAGGAGAATGACAAAGTTCAGGGGACACGGAGACCCAGCCTGGCCACGGGTATGAGAGGCAGCGCCTCGGGGCAGAGGCTGCAGCCCAGTCCCAAAGAGCCAAACCGACGCTGGTTACCACCAAAACACCCCTCCCCTCCTCCTGCCACGGGCACAGCCCCGCTGCAGGGCCCATGCGAGCAGAAGTGCTGCCGTCCATCCCGCCGGACGGGGACGTGGTGCAGCGCAGGCAGGTTTCACATCCTCACCGAGGCTGCCTGACTCCGGGGCTGCTGCTCGTTAGTTAAAACCAGCTGTTTCTCAAAACTGCAGATTCGCAATAGAAACTGCAGTGTCAGAACACACTGGACTAGAGAGAGCAGTGTCCATCCCTGCTGTCCCTGCCATCCCTACTGTCCCTGCCATCCCTACTGTCCCTGCCATCCCCGCCATCCCTACTGTCCCTGCCATCCCTGCCATCCCTGCTGTCTCTGCCGCTGGCTACACAAGCAGCAAAAAGCCACCCCAGGGAGACCTGGCAGCACAAAAGCTCTTTTTATCCCCCGGGGTGGCTTTCCAGTCCCTTTTCTTAAAGCAGCACCGGCCCAGCCCGGTTGTCCCTCCACTCCTCCGCTCCCTTCCCGCTCTCCAGCGATAGCTGGGCTGGGGACAATGAGGGAGTCAATCTCTTGAGCAAAAGCCGGTGACAGTCCAACCACCAAATCCTTCCAAGCATCACAGAGATGAACTCTGACCCAAACTCGTACTTCTACCACTTATTTACTCGCTCTTTTATTTCAAACTAGCATGTTTCACAGAAGGAACACACCACCTTTCCTCACCAAACGCTTCCTCCCACCCAGCCCGTGTGTGCCACCTTCAGCCCCTTCCAGCCGTGTGCCCTGAGCGAGGAGACACCCACGTCCACCCCACGCTCTCACCACTCTCGGCTATTGCAGATGACACATTTCTTGCCTGGAGGATCCGAGACGCTGTCTAAGGCGCAGCTTTCCAAGCATGAGACCTGTACCACGGAGCCTCGGCACCCTCCCCGCGGCGCCGCGCGCGGCCCGTGGCTCAGGGCTAACGGGGCTCTCCTCATCACACCCGGGGAACTACGACCCGACGCCTACGGGAGGATTTGGTGAGCTCCTTCCGGAGGAGCCAGGAGCCAAGTCCCCACACAAGGACCATCAGCTCCGAGCTGGAGAGGGCCCTGGCTGAGCAGGAACCCAGCAGCTAAATGGAAAGGACTGGGAGTCGGCGCGGCTTCGAAGCCTGTGCTGATATGAAATCCATCCTACAGGTGGGACACCTGATCAGAAAGGCCCGGTTAATGTTTAATAAGCCACAAAAACAGCCTGCGGCGGAGGCGCGGAGCGCTTCCCGCCCGCCGGGCACTCACCGTCCTCCTGGCCGTGCAGGTTCTGCGGGCTGCGCATGCTCTCGTCCTGGCTGGGGCTCAGGCTGGAGTTCAGGTGCTGGTCAGCTGAGATCCATGTGGAGTCGTTCATATCAAAGTCCTCGCTGCTCACCGACGTCTCATCCTGGAGGCAAGCAGGAAAGGGTTAATTCGCTGAGCTCTTTTCTTTCCTCCTTCCTCTGCCTTCACCATCTCACCACACTCCTTCCTAAAAACCACTGGGTCGCAGCTCCTGCCCCCCAGGACCACTCCTGCCCCTGGGGCTGCCCAAGGCCAGGGCCAGCGGCTCTTCCCTCCTTGGTGGCTGCTGCTGGGCTCTGCTTCCTGCCCCAAGACATGCCTGAGCAATGGCACTGGCTCTAATTGAGGACAATTAGAAAGAGCTCGCATCCTGCAGGAGCGGATGGCTGAGCCCTGGAGTTTACCCTTTCATCTCCATCCACCCCGGCGTGTTTCTGGCGAGGCAGCGGAGCGCAGGAGCTGGGGATGGGCACAGCTCCCCCGAAACGGCTCCATAAAGCATCTCGAACTGGTTTGAGATCAAATGGTCTGCTGCAGCGGGAATCGCCAGAGGCCTGGCACCGGCAGGGAGTGGCCGGGGGCGCAGATCCGGGCAGCGGTACCAGTCCCCATGGACCTGCATGGACCTCCCGATGCTGCAGAGGAGGCTCCTGGAGCAAAGCCCGGACCAGCCACTCCCCCAGCCCTCTCCCAAGGGATGTTGCCTCTGTACCCTGATGAAAACCAACAACGCACACCTGGGGAAGGGGCTGGGGTCCCTGGCGAGGTGAGGACACCCCAGCTCAGGCCGGAGAGCGCAGCAAGCCGCCTGCTCCCCGACGGCATAGATGACATTCCTCTCTCCCACTCCTGCAGCTGAAAGGACATTTTCTCTCTCTCCCTCTCTCCCTTCTCGCTAACCTTTACAGTACTTCGAGACACAGCCCTTGGATCGCTTCCAGCGCCGGAAAGGTCAGCCACAGGATTTCAAAACCATCATCATAAAGGCAGCACTGAGATCCTGAATGAGAGGAGGGGCTGCGGGACCTCCCCGGGCTGAACTCTCCCAACGCGCAGCTCGGGAGGAAGCAGATACGTGCCCCCGTACGAACACGGTCCCGATGCCTTTATCTGCCTTCCTCTCCCCGCTCCCCGCCCAAACCAACAGGCAGACACCGCATCCACAGCCCTGGGGTGCAGGGGAACACCAAAAATTTTTCCAGAACTGCTTTTAACTGCGCTTTCCTTTGATTGAAACATTTCAAAGGCTTGTAAACTCTCTGCTTTTTTTTTTTTTTCCCTCCCCCTGGCCCTGAGATAAAATACAATCCCCGCTCCCCTTCCTTGTCAGAAGCAGTTGGCGAACACCCCTCCAGCCTGCGCCTGCGCCTCATAAAAACTGCCCTGTCTGGCCACTGCTGGCTGACAGTTTTTATTGTGAACAAACAAATGTCTTTAAAGACAGGTTTGTGCTTTTCCTCCTGCTCCTCGTCCCTGCAGACACATCTGCTGGCTCTGGGCTCGTGTCCCCCCCCAACCCTCTCCCCCGATGTGCCTCCCGGGGAGTTTCCTGGAATTTACGGCTTGTGAAGCCCCGCACGCACCGACGGTCTGCCCCATGCACACCCGCTGCTAGGACAAGGACGCCCAGACCCACCTGCCCCGCCAGCCAGGTGCCCCATGCACCCCCCTGTGCCCAGGCCAGGCAGAGTGGGAAGGCGGGAGGCAGGGGGGAGGCACGGCGTCCCCCAGCTCAGCACAGCACCGCTGCTGTGCCAGCCACAAAGCAATCCTGCCTCTCCAGAAACTCCATCTTGTACGTACAGGAACAGAACTGCGAAGGTCTCCCTGTTGCAAACTATAAATAGTCTCTTTATTGTAAGCATTTGCAGGGAGGCAGCCACCCTAGTATCTGGCCTTCTTCACAAGGCTTACTCGAGATTACTGTCAGAGCTTAAGAGACAAACACAACCGCCAAGGTCCCTGCTGCCCACAGTCTCTCACCTGTCCGGTGAGGAGGAGGAGCCCTGGGAGCGACCCGCGGTGTTTTCGGCAAGCGCCCGGCTGAGGCGTAGCGCCCGCGGGGCTCAGCCGCGCAGAACGCCCGGCCGTGGCACCCAGACCACCACCTGGCAGGCACCACGCTCTCCACGCGCTCCCGCGTGGTGGAAACGCGGGGACGTGAAGGATGCCACATGCACACGCTACGTAAAGTGCTTCGCAAACGGGTACGGTTCTCCCGAGGCGCAGTAACATTCGCCTATTATTAGAAATGCCCTGGGTATCAAACAGCGACTGATAAGCTATAAATGACTCAAGTCAAACAAGGCCGTCGCACGTTCACCAGTCCAGGATCCAGCCACCAGCAGGAGAGCAGGCTGCTGCGCTGCTCCGTGTCCCCCCCTGCTAAGACCCTTGGCCAAAACACCAACGGGACAAACTTCCCGGCAGCGCACCGCTCCCGCAGCACAGCCCACCCCAAGGGGATGCACGGCCGACCGCGCAGGCAGCAGCAGGGTGAATCCTTTGTGGCAGCGGGAACTGCAGGCTTGGGGCAGCCCCCACAGCTCTGCCCACAACATGGTGCCCCGGGTGCTCCTTACACCTCTGCATCTCTTCCCTAAAGCGAGAGCAAGGCCCCGACCTCGATGGGCTCTGGCCATCCCCGTCACTGTGGCTCCAGCATCCTCCACTGGCCCTCAGCTGCATCCCTCGCTGCTCACTGGGACACCAGAGGCCACCAGCAAGCCCCCTCCTCAGGACACTCCTCAGAAACCAAAGGTTGAGCATTGTGACCTCCTCGTGCTGCCCATCAGTGCCAGCTGGCACTGTCCCCCTCACACCAGGGACAATCCAAGGGATGAGAGGCCCCGGCAGCAACGCCCAGAGCACCGGCTGCCCAGCCCCGGCCTGGGAGCTGCCCCATCACAGTCAGCTGGAGCGGAGGGACAGCAGCACAGCACACATCCTGGCATCAAAACATGGGACACCAGAGTGGGATCAAAATTTCTGGCTGGGTGGGCAGCTCTGAATTTCCCCTGGACGCCAACAACCCGTCTGAAGGCTCGAAGTGGGCTTCTCCGTCCAGCCAAACAAGGAAGCGCTTCTCAACGGCAACGACTCGGAGCAATACGGTAAATCTAATCTACCCTTCCACCCTCTTTTGGCTTGCGAGTCAGGCAGCTCATTCTTTTTCCTCTCTGGGTTCTCAGGAGAATTCTCTCTGCTAATTTCTTCTTTCCTGTAAACAAACTTCAAATGAAACTTTCATTAGAAAACAGAACGTAATCCATTACCAGCGCCTGTCTCAGGACCGGCCGCCTTTTCCCCAGTTCCACGCCACCCGTGGCACTGCTGGAAGCGACAGTGGCTGCCCCTACCAGCCAGCCCAGAGCCAAAGCCCGAACCCGGCACTGCCTCTGCCGCCCTCCTCCTTCCTGCCTTTCCCAGCTCTCCGGAGAGATCTCCTCAACCCGCAGTAAAGTCCCATCGCTTTGTTTCCAACGTTCAAGGGACTGAGCGATCAAGGGTCAGGCAACGTGCGTGCGGCTCCTCTTCTGCAAGGGGAAGTCGGATCCTGCCGGTGCATTCACAAGCCACACCCAAACATCGGAGCAGGGCTCCCAGCACCGCGCAGGGTTTGGAAAACAACATCCTCGCTCCTCTCCTTATCTACAGTCCAACATTCACAGCTGCTCTGCAGGCACTTGCAGCCAACATTTTCTACCCAGCAAAGGCAGACACTCACATGTGCAGGACTCGCGCTCGGCGTTTCTGTCCCACTTTCCATTCACCAATCTTTGAGCACCGCGCGGGCACGCGTCCGCTCAGCCTCTCAACTTCCCTCCGAGTTAGAAAAGTATTCTTCCTATTATAGAGCTGGAAACCCCGGGTGCTGACAGCCGCTCTGGCTGGTCCAAGAACACAGCGAGTCGCTGGCAGATCCAGGAACACAATCAAGACCTCCGGACTGCAAGGCTTGAGCTGCTAGACAGTGTTTCTTCCCTGGCGGCTCTCCTTCCTGGAGAACAACCTCCCATAGCGCGGGCTGGAGCAGGGCAGGGGGGGAAGCTACTCTTACAACTGTATCTCGTAAATATATGCAAGGCTATCAGTAACCTGCTTATTTTACAGCCAGGCTCAGTTTCTCGGGGACTGCCGTGCAAGCCTCTCTCCAGTCATACACACGCCGTGTCTCGCGCTTAATATTCCAGGCTCCGAGTCTCAGGACGATTTACCTTCTCTCTTTGAGTCCTTTTATTTTAAAACGTGTCCTTTCATGCCACAGCCTACTATCCCAATGGGATTTCCTTCCGTGGAGCGGGAACTGAGGCTGTGCGCCGTGCAATCTCCCCAGCGCGCGGCCACGCTCAGCTTCCCACCAGAAGCAGCCGTGTTTTTAGAGTCAACAAAAGGCAACGCGTGACCACCAGCCCCCAGAGCTGCTCCACCACCGTGCCAGCCAGGACCTGTCCGGCACAGGCAGCCCCCCAGAGCTGCCAGCCCTGGCCAGGGCAGAGCACCTCCCGCCGCGACCCATGGCAGCAGCACGGTGCTCAGGGATGAGCTCTTGGGAAGGCAGCTTCATCTCTGTCTCAGCAACTGTTTAAACCCGGCCCTCTGAGCATGCCAAGAAGGTATTGAACCAGATTTGACCCTAACTTAACCAGTTCAGTGCAGAGAAAGGCTTACTAATGGAAGATAAAACACTCCAGGTCAAAGATTGATACTGCAGCCACAAACACGGTGGTGGTCACTGCCTCAGAGAGCCTGAAAAGCCCTAAAGCACACGGGTGCCCGCTGGCTGGGGTGGCAGCGAGCTGTGACTGCGCTGCCTACTCGCGTGTACAATTCGCACACCCAACAGAGCACCCCCAGCGCTCTTTGTCAGGTCACTTACGTCCTTATTTACGGCAATTTCTGCTGATTTCTACGGGACGCGGCAAAAACGAGTATTTGCTAGTTCCCAAAAACGGGCAAAAGAGTTAATTCAAAAGGCGAACGGCAAATGGAAGAGGAAGGGAGGATCATCACTCCTCCCCCCCTCCCCCTTCTCTAAGAGCTCTTCTCCTGGGAACCCCCCCGGCGCGCTCCCACCGCCCCAAGGTGGAGGGATGCTGCGCGGGGCGAAGCCGCTGCCCCCGCGCTCCTGCTGTTCAGCGGGAAGGTGCTGAACGCGGGGGCCGCCGGGCCGGGGGGGGACCCGGGCGCCCCGGCCCCGGCCCCCTGCCCTCCCCGGTGCCCCGCACTCGCCTCCCCTCCACCCGAACCCGCTCCCAGCCGGGCGGGCGTTTGCTTTTCCACGCGAGGCGGGGACGGTGCCTCGATGCCCATAAACCGCGCGGTGTGAAAGGGCACTTTGCTCTTCCAGCAACACCGGGAAGCGGGTGTCGGGGGCGTATCGGGGGGGCCCGGCTTTGGAGGAGGGGTCCGAGGGGAGCAGCAGCGCGGGGCGAGCGGCCGGGCGTCCCCCAGCCCTCGGAGGACCCGGCGTTTCCCCCGGTGGGACGCGGTTCCCACGCGTGTCTCGCCGCAGCAGCGAAGCGCCGGCAGCCGGGGGAGCGGCCCCCCCGGCCCCCCGGCCCCTCGCGCCCCTCCGCCCGCAGGTAAATAAATACACCCGCGATGGAGACCTGCCCGCGCGTGTGCGCGGAGCCGGGGCCGGCGCACGGGGCTCAGCGTGCGGCGGGGATTGACACGTAAGTAGGGCTTTACCTCCAGGGAGGCGGCTATTTCCAGCACAATCCCCGCCCGGGGCCGGGGCCGGGGCCGGGGCCGGGGCCGGGGCCGGGGCCGGGGCCGGGGCCGGGGCGGGTGGCGCGGCGATGGCGGCGGCGGCGCGGGGCCGGTGCCCGGGAATTGATGGGGCCGGAGCGCTCCCGCCGCCGCCTCCTCCCACTTTCTTCTGCGCTTTTGTGCTCTTCCGGGGAAGGGGGAGCCGCGCCGGGCGCGGGGAAGGACGCGCCAACCTCCCCCCCCCCCCTCCCCGCCGCCACCGGCAGCCGGGCGGGCGACCCGCAACTTCCCGGGGAAGCGGGGCGGTGCGGCCGCTCCCCCCGGAGTTGGGGCAGGGCCCCGCGGCCGCCCCCCCCCCAACCCGCCCCGCCCCGCCCCGCCCGCCAACCCCCCCCCCCCCCTCCCCGCACCGCCGCGGCCGCGTGGAGCCCCCGCGCATCCCCCCCGCCCCGGGGCCGGGGCTGCCGCCGGTAACCGGGGCCGGAGCCCCGCGGGCGGGCGCCTACCTGGAGCGGGGCCTGGGGCCTGCCGGCCTGCGCCAGCCCGGCGGCGCGGCGGGGAGCGCGGGGCGGAGGGACGGAGGGACGGAGGGAGGGGGGGGCCCGGGCTGGCGGCGCTCCGGAGAGGCTGACAACCAGCTGCTGCCCGGGGAGAGGGGCCGGCGCTGCGGAGCGCGTCACTCCCGGCTCCCGGGGGGGGGTGCGGGGGGGGGCCGGGGAGGCGGAGGGGGGCGAGCGGGGCCCGGCCGCGGGCGGAGGGGGCGGGGGCGGCGGGGGAAGGGGAGCGGGGCCGCGGGGGGCGGGCGCACCGGGCCGGGCGCGGCGGGGGGCGCGGGGAGCCGCGCCTGGAAGAGCACATTGTGGAGGGCCGGGGAGGGCCCTTCCTCCGGGAGGAAGAGACAATGTCCAGGGCCGGGCGCCTGCTGGAGAGCCGCGAGAATGCACGGCCGGCGGCACGGCTCGGTACGGCACGGCACGGCTCGGTACGGCACGGCGTGGCTCGGTACGGCACGGCCCGGGGGGATGCCACCCGCCCGGGCATCCTCCGCTCGACACGGCCCGGGGGGGCTGCGACCCATCCGGGGACCCTCAGCCCGGCACGGCTCGGCACAGCACGGGGGGGGGCTGCAACCCGCCCGAGGACACCCGGCTCGGCACGGCGCGGTGACCCGCCTCCTCCCGGGGCCGCCCGGCTCAGCCCGGCCGCGGGAGCTCCGGGCCGGGCAGCGCCGGCGTTTGGCCGTGCGGCGGGGCGCAGGCTACGGGACCCCGGCGGTGAGTCCGCGGGGAGCGGGGTGGGCGCCCCGCAGCCCCCGTGCCCTGCGCTGGGTGGGTGCAGCGGTGCCCGGGCCCCGCGCTGCCTCCTCCGCGCAATCCTTTTGTTTCAGATGATTCTCCCTGTCGCACCGTGGGAGCAGAAGAGGACCCTGCTCCGATGGCATCGCTCTCGGCAGCCTCTGGCTCAACGTGGGGTCTCGCCTCTCGTTAAATAGGTGGCTCCTCAGGCCAGTGCCTTGACCCCAAGGCTGCCCGCCGAGCTGGGCTGTGCCCCCAGTACCGCCCTGGGCAGGGCAGCCTGCTGCCAGGTTCCTGGAGGGGTGGGGATGCTGCGCCCCAGCTCCCGGCGGGCAGCACGTGCTGTCCCGGCATCCCCCAGGATGGTACCAGCTCCCAGGCAGGGCCCCGAGGGCCACGGGTCGGTGACCTCCTCCCTGGTTGGAGACCACCAGGATGGGCACCATCGTCTCGGGTCCCCATCCCCAGCCCATCTCGCCTCTCGCACCGTTTAACGGTTACGGAGGAAATTTTTACGAAATAAAGCGAGTGTAACGGATTCAGCGGCGGAGCCTGCGGTAGGCCGGTGCCAGAGCCCAGGATGGGAACTGCCACATTCGTGTTTATGGCTTGTTAGTGCGGATGTCCAATTATGATGTTTTCTACTCCAGCGTTAACCACTTCACTGCCAGGGAGAGCGCGCACGGGAGGAGGGGCGGCTCAGGAGGATCCGAGGCTGGAGGTGAAAACGGGGATTGCTGGGTATTGCGTTTCCATCTCCTCCAGGCCGACCTACGGAGCCAGAGGCTGAAGGGGAGGCTGAAGGGCAAGAGCAGAGCCCCGGGGGCCTGCTGTGCTCCCAGGAAGCAGCCGGCCTGGAGGGCAGCGGAGCTGTGAGCCCCCAGCCGTGGGGGCCTGCTCTGCACTCACTTCCAGCTCAATGGCTGCTGCTCCTCCCTGAAGCTAAAATAAAATCCTGACCATTTAAGGTGAACAGGAGACTTGCCGTGGACCTCAGCGGAGCGGGCTTTTAACCCCTTCCCATTGCTGGGCTTTGTTTACTCCCCGTGTTCCCTTCGGCTTCGAGCTAGACCGGCTTAAAGCCGTTTGGGAGAGCACGTCCCCATGGGAGCGCGGCGCCTGCCCCTGCTCGGAGAGCTCGCGGGGGACACAAACCAGCCGGGGTGCGAGCTGAAGCTCGGTCACTATTCCGTGCTGCCTCACCATGTGGACGCTCTTATTTTATACTAAGTGCCTTTGTGTGGGTTAGGTTAATCCACTTTGGAAATGGATTAACCTAAATTTCGCATCGGCAAACTTAGCATCGAACAGCCACGTCCACACAGGGAGCGAGGGAGGAACGGCGATTCGGCAAGAGCTGCCGGGCAGGAGCTTCTCCCCGGGCAAGGGACGGGTCCTGACCCCAAGGGGGGTCACCGCCGTTACAAGTGGGGTCATGAGCCCGACAGAAATGCAATTGTTTGTGCCAGCGCTCGGGGTCACGAGCCTGGCAGAAGTGGGGCTCCCCGGCGGAAGAGGGGCTGCCTCCAGAAATGGCCAGGGAAGCTCTGGGAAACGGCACGCCAAGCTCCTTTCTAGCGGGTATTTTTCGGATTCAAATTATCTAGGGGGAAATAACTGGCAATTAGACCCAGAATTGGTAATAATAATTTATCAAGTTGTCAGGAACAGGGGTAAGTGCCTTACGGGATTACATGTTTAAAAAAAAAAACACCTAATAAACCAGTACTACTGTTATTATATATATAATACGCATCAAATATATTATTTATAAGTCGCTTCCTTCCCTCTCTCCTCGCAACGTGCACGTTACTTCTGGTCCTTGCAAACCCCTTCACACGGACACAGATCTGCCCGTGCAGAAAACCTGGGGCTCCTTGCCAGGCTGTGCTTGCCCAGACAGGGTCCCATCAGATGCCACCGGCGCCCGAGCTGCAGGTGCCCTCGCCACAACGGTCCCTGCCTGCGTACCAGGCAGTGACGCTTCCAAGGGCATCGCTAACGATGGCCTGACCTCATCTCTCGCAATTTCCTAAGGCAAGGCTCTGCAAGAGCACCAGGGCTGCTGTCAGACCCAGGAATAAACTACATTTAAGGCACTGTAGGAGCTTAATTGCATAGTTGTGGTGGTGTTGAGCGTGGCACAGCGATCTGGCGGCCAGAGCAGAGGACTGCAGGACAGCAGGATCCGGCCATCAGGCCAGAGGAGTCACTGACTCATGGGTGACCTTGTGCGAGTCACTTGATGTTCTTGTGCCTCTGAAAAGTAGGTTAAACAACAAATGGGACCTCCTGCATTGGGTCCTCCGTGACCATCAAACCCTTATTACCCTGGGTCATAAGCATCAAGATGCCAAGGGGCGAGGCCAGTAAGGAAAGGGAGGCAAGAGGGACGGCACGGCAGAAGAGCTGCCGAAGGAGGGTCCCAGTTGCACGGCACGAGGGGGATATGCAGCTTTTATCAAGGCTGTATTTTAACTTCTCTGGCATCCAGAGCAGAGTCAGGGAAAAAAGGACAGTAAAGATCTGGGAAACTTCATTATAGCCCAGATTTGTTGTGGGCTGAGGGCTGTATTCCCACCGCATCTTGGTTGCTCCTTCTGCAAAAGCAGCAGTTGTTAGCATCTGGCATAGGCACAAATAAAAGGTTTTTTTTTTCCCAAGAGCCAAGACCAAGAGATGGAGAGGAAATACAGCTCCGTACTTCACGGGGTACACCAGGCCTTGCCAAGGAAAGCAGCAGGAAAGGAGTTCTTTCTGTGGGTGGAATTTGCTTTCCTCTGGAGTACAGGGAACGGGTGTTGGAAGGGCCGAGTCAATCGCAGTCGAATATCCTCTAACGTTTCTCGCCAAAGCCCGAACCCACGGCACCGGCAGGAATGTCTGCGTAGAGCTACACGTTGAGGACAACCCTCGCTGCTTACCTCTTGGCCACCCAAATCAGAACCCAGTCAACATAAAGGGAACTAATCCCACTTTGGGCCATTCTCAAGCCATACCATGTTTTTCAGAACCCACCTCTGCGAGCAAAACTGACTCCTCCGAGATACACACACCTTCTGCACCCGCGGGGCTCCGGAGGTGGGTCCTGGCAGCCCGTGCAGCCGAGCCAGGTGCAAGCCCGCCTGCGCAGGTTTGACGGCAGCGCAAACAAAAGCAAGACACGATCCAAGGTTAAAAAGCTGAACCACACAGCTCCATCTTCTATAATAACGGAAATCATTAATAATAGTTCGCACTCTCAAAGTAGTTGCCATCCAAGCTCTTGAAGAGCTTTATTAGCGAGCGAGACCTCAGAAGTCTCTCCAAGGTATTATCCCCTTTTTAAAAGGAGAAGGCAATTAAGAAACAGCCATTTGTGTGACTTGATCAAAGTCAACACACAGCACGTCAGCACCCGGGCCTGGGAGACGATGCAGAAAACCTCAACGTGCGAAGCTTTCCACAGGTACGGGATGAATTTAAGGGGATCCATGAGACTATTCCGTGTTCGTTAAACGCTTTCATCACCGCACGGTACAGGTCCTTTCTTTTTCCCCTGGGAATGGTGCTCAGCCCCACTTCGCAGGGCTTGAACCAAAACTTTGTTTCCAGTGTTACTGGGAAGAGCTGCCTTCGATGCTGGTTACCGCACTGGGAACAGGCAGCATCTCCTCTCCAAATACGGGAGGTGCTTGGGAGAAACGAAGGATTAAAGACAGATAACGTGGTTTCTGGCCCTACTCACTCACTGTTCCCAGGAAGAAGCAGCTCGGCTTTAGCAGGCTGCTTGGACCGCACGGCTGGACAACGTGCACCGGGGGGTAGGTGTGTTGGGGGGGCAATCAGTCCTCGCTCCCCACGGGTGGGTCAGCCCCAGTGCAGAAGAACCTTGCTGCCCGCTCGGGCTTTGTGTCGGCCAGCCAGCGCGGGACCTGATGGCACATCCGTGCGGTGCTGAGCTCTGTGGAGTCACTGCCACCAGCCCAGGGGACTCTATGCTCCCCAGCCAAGTGCCACCGACCCGTCCTTCCTCCCAGGCACTGCCACCGCAGGCTCCTCTTGCCCGTCCCCACTGCTCCGCCATGCCCTGCTCCTGCTCCATGCAGCCCAGCCCTCACTAGCACAGCTCCACCGGGAGCAAGAAAAACTTCTGAACATCCCCAGCCACTTCTCCAGGACCTTAGTTAAGCTGCACAACATCACAGGGAAGGGAATAGAGAGCCAAAAAGGGACCAGATTCTCTCCACCAGTGCACAGCTATCAGGGAGGAAAACGGACCGGACCAGTCGCATGCAGCAAGTAAACATTCCCAAGAAGTTCAGGAGGACGAGTTGTGCCTGGCATCACTGGAATCAGGCAGTGCCACTTGATTTAACACCTCCTTTCTTACAGAAAATAACATGATTTTCACCAAAACTGCAAAGAGTCAGGGCCTTGGCATCACACCTCACTTGAAGACGAAGGCCGCAGCGGCAGGGTTTATCCCAGCCAGCCCACGTCGGGGTCTCAGACTGTTTGCTTGCATTGAGCTCTGCCTGGGACAAACACAGAGCTCTCCTGGAACGCAGCTACACTGGGAAAAATACTGACAGATGTACACAACGGGAAATAAAAGCTCTCAAATTTTTACTAGCTGGGAACGTCAGAGTTAATTCCAATAACAAAAATGAGTTGACCTTCACTGAAAGCAAGCCATTCACACGAGTCTGAAACCAGGCTAAATGGTTTGATCATCTGACCTCCTGCATCTCATGAGCCATTAAGGCCAAGGATGAAAGTTTTGCTGAACGATCTTTGCTCGTAGAGAACACTGTTACGACGGCCGGACCTGCCTGCCCAGCTTTTGCCTGGGTGAAGTCTGTCATTTAGGGCAGAACTGGCACTTGCCAGCCCAAGCCCACTGCTGCCAGCAGAAGCTGTGTCTCTACTAGAGGCTTTGCTGACGAGCACGCCTGTACCACGAGGATGAAATCTGTATTTCAAACAGCTACGGCCACGGTGCCTCGCTCTGCGTACGGCCAATATTCCCCTTTCTCTGTGTGTAAGGGTGCACTTCTCTAGTGCTCAAAAATGGCTTAAAAGTTAACATCAGGGAACAGAGGTCTTTCCAAGCCAAGGAAATGCCTCTTGCATGAGAGTTATCTCATCAAGTTCATTTAGAGATATTTATTCCTGAAAATGTTTAACACCCTCTTTAATGGACTGGGAAGTACCTTATCATCCTCATGTGATGCAAACGCATCATCCCACTTCCTTCCAAATACTGACTGCATTCTTCTGCCTTCTCTGCACATCTCTGAACCCACACAGCGCTTCTTTGGGATCCCTTCACTAAGCACTCGAATGGATAAATCCAGGTCCCAGATCTCGCACAGCAGCTGCCGGCTCTGCCAAATTGGGTTCTGGTGTCTGGACTACGAGAAATGAGATGTTTGCAATTCTCACTAGTGAACTTAAAGACTGAAAAAGAAAATCCAGTGTGCCTTCTTCTGCAGCCACTCGCTGCCCTCCCTGTGCCAGCTCTGTACCCCCAGGATTAGCCTGGAGATGGATCCAAAGTAGAAAGAAGCAAGTGAGCTGCCAGGGGAAGATGCATCTCAGCTGTTCTGGTAATACTGGAGCCTTCTGAGACGCTGAAGTGAGCAAACACAACGGCGTGTGGACCAGGGAGAGGGCAGAGTGGCAGCAGGAGGACTTAACCCTGCGAACCAGCCTCTGGCCACGAGGCTCTGTGAGCTCCCAAATCCCACATGAGGACGGCTTGGTCCTCACCAGCACTAGAGGAAGCCAACTCCCTGTACATCCGTGGGATTTGAGCCCCTGCATGCCCCCTTTCAGGATTACCCTGCTGCTTGAGTCAAAACATTGCTTGAAATGGTGTTTTGAAAACCACTTCACACCCACGCACCGCCACACGCTCCAGATTTACAGGGAAATTACTGGATGGATGGATGGATGGAGTGTGTGATGGTGCAGGACAAGGCTCTGTCCCTCTCAAACACAAGTCAGTGTAGCAAAGCCATAGCAACAAGAAAAAGGCTCTTGTTATTTCCCATCCAAGAGCAGCTCCTGCCATCCACTGATTGCATGACCTTGTGTCGGCAGTCATTGAAGGAACCTTTGAAAATGTTCCTGTATCGTTTAAACCTGCTTACTCGGCCCTGGACTGTGTCTGCCAAGGCAGCAGCAACATCTCCAGAGCAGAGAGTGAGTTCAGCATTTCATGGATTTCTTCTTCTGAAATCTTCATACTCCACCAGCCACCAGCACAAATCATGGCCAACAGCGTGGCGTGAAGAATAAATCCAAGGCTGAGTTTGAATAAGACAGAAAAGATTGTCTGGAAAATGACTGCAATAAACTCGAATAACGAATCATTTAAAAATGCTAATATTCATCCTTTGAAAATGAGGTGGAAGGATCATTACAGATAAATATCAAATATCTTCTGTTCATTCCTTTTTGCTGCGAGATTGGGAAGGTCAGAAGTTCAGAGATGCTTTAATGCCTCAGTAGATACCCTGAAACGTGGCTAATTCGGCACTCCGTGGAAAGGGTGAGGGGCCTGATTTTTCTCACACATGTGAGAACTGGTACAAAATGGGAATGAAGGAAAACTCACAGCCCAGAAGCTCCTGCATGTTCCAGTGAGCCCACCTGAAGCAACGTGGGCTGCTTTCCATCACACCAGAGTAAATGTACGGACTCCAAGAAATACAGTGAACTATATTCTGCAGGAACTCTTCATTTTGTGAGTAACCATGTAAAGAGCTCCTCTCCTGACTGGTTTTTGTCCCTAAGCAGAGATAAAATGTTTCTCTAAGGTTCTTCTGGCTGTGCTTCCTCGTGGAGACACTGCTGCCCTAATACCGACGTCCTTAACAGCACTAATAAATTACAGTTACACGCACACTTTTTTTCCCGAATAATGAAGTTAAAAGGCCACTTTGGCATAAATTCATTCATTGTTACCCCAAGTGAAGCAAGTTCCTCCTGGTGCCGCTGCATACAAATAATTGCTTTCAGCAGAAGCTGAGTCGAACACCAGCCCGTTGCTTAATTTATTCCTATTACCACCATCAAACGGCGGCGGCAGCGAGGTGGCACGGAGCAAAGCCGAGCTAGAGGGGAACCAGCATCCTTTTGTAAATGTTGACACACAAAAACCACGCAGCGGGTATTTGTGCAGCGCAAACAAACTCTAAAAGCAGGTTGTATTTTCTTCCTGTTTTGCATTTGTAGCAAAGTCAGAACTATTTCCATCATCTGGAAAGGACTTTGGTGGTTTGTCAACACCTGGAACCCCGACAGCCACGACTCCCTAACCCCGGAGCTCCGTCCCGCGGGAGCGGGAGAGCAGCAGCCCGTGTTTCACTGCCCGCACCCACAGGGACTGCCAGGATCGCCCAGGAAAAAGGGATGGTACTGTCGTGTTTCCAGTGCAAAGTACAAAGAAGGAAAAAAATAGCAAGGGAATGCTTGGCAGAGGGAACGGAAGCCTGGTCCTGATATCATCATACACATTTTCTTCACGCAGAGGGCAGCGTTAGCAGCTCCGGGACCGGCACAGCTGCCTTAGGAACGCGCCGCATGTTTCCCCAGGGACAGCCGGGGAGTGTCCCGGACCTTGGAACCGACGGCTCCCACGTCCCGCTGGATTTTCTGCACCGGGTCCAACCACCTGTATCCTGCCCGGACTGTCATTACCTGATGGAAAGCTTCAATGCTTCAGAATGCTGAGCAGTAAGACTGATCTTTTGTTATCCTGCTCTCCGGAATCTGTTTCAGTAACACACCGAACAGCAAATTTTACTTCGTCCAAATAGTTTTTTCCCTCGGCTGCTCCAGCTTGGAAAGCTGAGAAAGCTGCACTGCAACATACTGACCAGAGCTCAGGAAAAGCAAAACTTTAGAGGCAGGGAATAACATCGAGCCGTTTGATTTATGATGTAAACCAACAACTGCTGGTTGCCTCAGCTGGTCGCTTTTTTGTTCCCGTATGACATATGCTTCCATTCCGACCTCCGCAAGAGCATCCGTGTTAGCAGCACGTTGTGTCTATCCATCTAGTCAGGCTCCAGTGCGAACTGCTCCACCAAAATTCAAGCTATAAACTTCTCAAACCTCTAAATTACCAGCCTCAAAACCAAGCATCCCTAAGCGTGCAGCTTCAAAACTCAACATTCACTGCTGCAGCCTGTCATGTTCTGGGGCGGTTTTTATTATGGAAATAAGATCAAACTGCAGGTCCAGTTTTCCACCTGTAGCAACTGGGTGCAGGAGTTTAATGAAGCTTCATAACACACTTGTCTTGAACAGAGCTTTGGAGCCAAGAGGAATCGGCAGAAAATGCACAAGTGGTCACTAGACAAGCCTCTCAGACTGTCCTTTCGTGAACATCGAACTCAAATTGATCGAACCGCCTCAAACGCTGAAGAGCACGGCCAGCCTGCACGGCCACCAGTCCTCCACCTCGGGCAAGGACAGGTTGGCAGTCACGGGTACGGAGGCGGCAGGGCTGCCACCCCAACACCCCCCTGCTGGGGTCGCACCGAGACCCAGCAAACACTGTGCACAAGCCAAAGGCGCTCGGAATATGTCAGCTCTCGATCCTATTTATCCAAAAGTGCTCCGGAACAGGCGTCAGATGCCACGAAACAGCACATCCACCCACTCCATGTCCCCAGCCCAGTCCCGCCCAGTCCAGCTCAGCTCAGCCCAGCCTGCCCAGCTCAGCCCAGCCCAGCCCAGCCCAGCCCAGTTCAGCCACCCCCCAGACCTGTCCACAGTTCTACCCCCCGACCCACCCTGAGCGCAGAACGTGGCCGTCGCAGCCTTTCACACCTCGCAAGCCACCACATCACCCACCGCGAACCAAACCTTAACCCACCGTGGCGCCCAGCACACGCAGAGGGAGAAAAGCTCCGAGTGCCAAAGTGCTCCCTGTCAGGTGCCATTTTCTCCCCCAGCAAGAAGGTTTCGCTGCCGAAGCGATGCCGGAGCTCGGTACCTCGGCAGCTCCCGACGGCAAACCCGCATCGGGCATTTCACGCCCTGGCCAGGGGTGCTCTCACCAACAGCCCTGGGGGCACCACTCGGTAAACGTACCCACTGGCACAACTTCACCGTTCGAGCTCTCAGCGACGTTTCCCACCATGGCCCCACGCAAACTCTTTCACCTCTGGCAACTGGCACTAATGTACGAGATCGGATTTGGGTTTCCGTGTGCTGGAAAGAAAACTCAGCACTGGCTTCCAGTGCAGATTATGGGGAGCAAGTAAAACATACTGGTCTTTTTATAGCCTGTTTCCATGGTGCACAGAGGTTCCCATAGCTAATTCTGCAGCTGCAGAACTTCAGAAGATTGCACGGCCTGGGTACAATCCTGTGGCAGTGTGCCCCATCCGTTCCCAAACCGAAATCCAGTGGCTGAACTCCCATCAAGGAGCTGAGCTTTCTCCCACTTTGACACACGAGCAGAGTGGCTGCGGCTGAACTTCCTTGAGCTGCCGACCAGTTTAAGAGAGCGCCGGAGCAACGGAAGCAGGATCTGGGTGTCAGACCCCGTCTGCTAAAGCTCCCAGGCAATTAGGAGGAGGTAAAGGAAGAAATTCCTATTCACCAGATTTATTTTTAAGACAATTGCTTAGAAGAACTCTAAGTCTAAAGAACAAGCAGACTGTTAAAAGCAATAACCACATCCACCATCTCTGCTCCTCTCCGCTGACACGACTCTGGCGCAGCCCGGTTTGCCTCCCCGGAGCCAGGAGCTCGGAGGCACGCTGCCCTCCCGCCGTCCACGCACCAACGCTCGCTGTACTGGCTCAGAGCCTGGCCCGCCTGGACAAACCGGTCACGTCCAAAAGCATGCTCCGAAAATCGATGTGCCAAGCACCAGTCACCCCCTTCACCCCTTCGGCACGGACAGAAACCCGCTCTGCCCCTCGCACCGCCCTGCGCCCGCAGCGCGACTCACCTGCTCCTGGGAATTCATCACCCGCAGCTTCATTTGCTTCAGGTAAGTAGAGGTGAGGGGCATGTTGTAGTCAATGATCCCCGAGACCAAAGAGGAAGGCGGTTCGCTCTCTGCAGAAGAGGAAAAACTTTATTTAGATACAGGGATGTGGAAGCACAAACCTATGACGTCCTCATCATCGTTAAACGTACATATTTAGAAGCACTTCACATCCCTCGCTGGAGCTGGTGCCCGCTGAGCTAAGGTTCCTATAAGAACACGACCCCACCAAGAACATAATTACAGAACAGATGTTGTTTTGCAAAAAAAAAAACCCAAACATTGCTGTCACCTGCGGAAAAGAAACACACATAATATATAATTTTTCAGTCTACCAAACCAGAACGTGGCAGAGGAAGGAACCGAGTCTTGCTGATGCCTCAGAAGCACTTCCATGCAAATGGGATTTACGCAGAGGCTGATGAACAAGAACATATTTGCAGCTTGCTCTCGTGCTGCGAAGTCTTGCCAACCTTGCTGGGATTCCCCCAGGTAGGAGTTAACAGCAAGGCAACTTATTAAGTGTCTCTATCTGGTGATGAAAATTATTTTTAACACTCTCATTAAAACACAAACTTAATTTTAAAAATCTTTAATTTAAATTGTTCCCGTTGATTCCTCTGGCTGCATCATCTCGAGCTCCAGAGATCCCTCTAAGTTCAGGCCGCTCCTGCAGATCGTTTTGCCAGACCAGAGGAGGCCCCATAAGGCAAATTCTCCATGATTTTTCTGAATTCTCAAAGGTTTCTCAGCTCTGCCATCATCGCTGTGGAGCTTGTGAGCTCTCCAGGAAGGACACGGTGACTGCTGGAATTACCTATCCCAACACTGAATCTCCAGGCTCGTGTGATGGACGTGTTGAGGAGGAAAGTTGCCGTTTCCCACGGGGATGGCTGCTGGCTAAAGGGAAGATTGCTTTGCCCTCGGCACAGGCAGATGCAAGCGTGGAGAATTAATCCATCCTTCCAGCACACTCTGAAGGGATGTGTGGTCTCCACTGGAATAAGGAATTACGAATGGGGAAGAAGGATTTCCAGGAGCTGAAGGTGAACGGATGGGGGGAGGTTCCCATTCCTGCCTCTGAATCTCCCTGGCTGGGTTGCATTTTCTGGGGTCACCAGTTTCACAGGCACCTGTGCACAGCCCCTTGAAAAAAAGCCTTCACAAAATGTTTTACAGCACCTCAGAAAACCCACCAACCCAAACGTAAGGGGCCTGCTTTTCAGAAATGCTGAACACCAAAAGCTGCCAGTGAAACTCAGCAGACTAACCAGGTCCATGGAAATGCAACACTTTTTTTCCAAGTCCATCCAACTCGTCCCTGGGCAGCTGAAGCATTCCTGCCCACAGCTGCAGGAAAGGGTGGCCAGAGCTACTCAGGCCACCAGCTCACTCAAACGTGAAGGTGCAAAGCTTTCAGGAACCTCCTAAACTAATTTCTCCCTTCTTTTCTCCTGGCTGTGTGTCAGTGGTCTCCGTCCTGCTTCGACCTACAGACTAATTAAGAGCACTTCTACCTCTCTCCATATCGAGCATCCAAAATAACCCATTATTCTACTGTGCAGGGATGTCACTTTGTGAGGAACAGATGCTCGAATCCCAGTGCAAGTGGTGCTTCTGGCAGTCTGGTTCCACAGTGAAAGGGGAAACAGCTCCCAGGAACAGAACCTGCCACCCACCCAGGCTGGGTGGGGTCATGGATATTCGAGTCTTTAAGCAGAGTTTTAGGAAAGCATTTGCTAAGAGTAACAAAGACAGAGCTGCTCTTTCCCTGAAGCACAGGCGTGGATGCGGTGAGTCCCCCAGACCCCTCGGGATGATAAGCTGCTCTCCTGCCATTCCCCACTTAACAGTTCAGCTCTGCAGAAATGAGTGAGGCTCAAAAGAAGCAGCTCAGCATCCTCACGTGGGGAGGAAGAGGGAGTGGATGATCTTCAGTGCTTCGATTCTGCCTGAAACCATCCTGATGTAAATCTGGAATAATCCCATTAGCAGCCGCAAATTTACTGTGAATTTGTGCAACTGCAACAGATAAGAGCTTGAGCCTAAGAAATCAAAACCTTTTTTCTTTTTTAAACTAACTGGAAAAGAAAGAAAACCTTTGTTTCAAAAGGCCTGGGGGGCTCCACGGGAACAACCCTCGTATCCTACGTCACAAGAGGGGGCTCCTGGAACCCTTCAGCTCATTTTCCAAAAAGTTATCTACATCACATGCCCCGCGTGTTGGCAGAATGGTTTAAGTAAAATGGTTTTGATCCCAATTCCACACTTGTATAACTCCAGTGGAATTAGTGCTAATTTAATAACAGTGGAAAGAGATCACAGTGAAGTCCAGTGATGTTCAAAGTTTCCCAAGAGCAAGACAATTTGCTTCTGTGAATTATGTGGGTGCCCTGCAGGGTTTGATGTCAGATATGTTTAATTAGGGATTTTTGTGATCACAAATGAAATACATTCAGATTTGTTTAATGGACAAGAGAAATAGGAAGCGACGGGAAGGACCCAAATTTTTTCATCTTACCAAGTTAAACTTTATCCATATATGCTTGTATGTGTGTATGCACGTGCATACAGGTAGGTAATTCTTCTATGACCCCAATGTTTTTTTAGGTGATTTGCTCCTGATAAATTCCTGAATAGGTATTAGTGAAATGAGATGCTCTTCCCCAGTAAAAGTTACCTTATCTAATCTACTCCATACATTTTCACAGGTACTTAGTCACTATTTAGGTACTATTCAGAGCAGAAAGGCACTTCTGTCCTTCCATTCCTGGTGGGTGAGAAGCAGGACTTTTTACCCACAGGATCCTTTGTTTTCCTGTTTGATTCATTTTTAAGAGAATTGCTAAGGGGAAAAGCTTTATGAAAATAATGGATAATTTATACTAATTTATAAATTTGCTCAGGACAGGCAGATCTCAGCCCTGATCCTGGTTCCCACAGTTAGGACCACTCTGAGGATGATACCCAGCACCTGGTGCTCCCTGAGCTGCCTCTGAGCCGGGATGGTGTCGCTGGGAGAGGCACGGAGACACGGGGACTGTGGGTGGGCAGGAGGGAGTCCCTGAAGGAACAACGACCCTTTGCACCAGCTGCCTCCTGAAAAGGGATCCTGAGCTCCGGGGTAGACAGCTGGGCTAGTGCCCGGCGCTTAGTGCAGCGTCCTGGTTTGGGTCAAGCCAACAGGCGACATCCTCGTTGGCCTGACTCATCCCACCACCCATCCCAGCCACTGAGCCGACTGCTGCAGCCGCAGTACTTGGAATGTCACTGGTGATGGATGCAGCACAATCAGTGTAAAGGTCAGGTTTGCTCCCAGTGAGGCCAAAGGCCAAAACTTCTCTTGACCTAATTGGAAAGAGGGATCGGGCCCCTGGCCGGCAGAGTGGGAAGTGCCGCAGTAATGGAGCTTAGGCTAATATATGGCACATGGGATTATTTGGGAGAGTTTCTAAAAAATATAAGAAGCATAAAGCATTTCAGTCACTAGCTTTGGATCGCTGGCACACATAATCCACTTAAACGGAACCTCTGGGCTATCCGTAGCTCTGCTCCTAGCAGTAAACAGTTGGAAACCAGTATTTAATACTAGAAATTTTCTATTGTTGGGTCCTTTGTTCATTTAATTCTGCTTCTCTGTTTGATAAGAGCTCCCAAATGAGCCTGTTCACCTTAACAGTTTCAAAATAGTCCAACTCTCTGCAGTTTGCTTGTGTTTTTTTAAAGAAGCAATCTTGTTGGGTGCAACCTCTCACAGAGTCAGTTTGATGCTTTGTACTTGATCATGACAACAAGTTTGTAATTCAGAAAAACCACACAAACATGAACTTTAACCACTTACTCTGAAAGAAAACCTGGTCCCGTCTTATAGGATCATGGAGTGCATATCTATTAATTACTGCAAATTACTTCTTTATCAGAAGCTTCAGTTACTCAGACATATTCAGTGTCTTCCATCACAAAATTAATAGTTACAAGGAAAAACTTTAGGTCACATTTTTTCAGAAATCCAAGTTTTCACCCGCATATGATTACGGGTTGATCACAGGCATATCGACAATATTTTTGACCCACGCTTTGTAGGGTTGCACTGGGGAAGCTCGGAAAGAGAGACTGTCTCTGAGCTGAAAGCAGTGACAGACAAATCAGATTTAAGCAATTCTTTCAGCTTGGCTATAAAAGTGCATGAAAAATAACACAGGTCAGGAAAACCATTAGGTTTAAGAAGTATCTCAGCGAAGGGGCAGTATCCTGCCAGCTCCCAGTGATACCATGCTGGTACGAAACGCTGCATCAGCTCTGCCGGCAGAATTCACTCGCCTTTACCTTTGGGCTCCAGTCCGTTGGAGTTGAAATGCATCCTCTTCTGGCACTCGGTGCAACTCATCAGGAACCTGGTCACAGCTTCTCTCGGGAGAAAAGCATAGGTCTCTGCAATCTGGGAAAACAACGAGACAGCTGTATGTTCCAGGTGAGGGAGAACACCTAAGGGAGAGGCGGGCGGTGGGCGCGGGAGACCACAGCACCCTCCCATCTCACCTACCCAGCCCAGCCCAGCACATCAACAGCACAGTAACACATCGTTCCCTTCAGCTCCGTCCTGAGATCCCTGAATCCCTCCCCCTGGAGCAACTGTTGATGGAGGAACGTTTTGGGAGGGTAGCTGGTGTGTCAGAAAGGCACTGGGATGCAAAGGAACAGACCTTGGGGCTCCCTGCGCAGCCACTCCTGCCCAGAAACTCCCTTCCGTTCCCCCCGAGTCTGGGAGGAGCGAAGCTACGAACATGTAAGAACCAAATGGGAAAGTAAAGTCTCGTCAGCTCTGTTTGCATTGTTAATTACCATCACACCAGTAACCTGAAGAATCCATTAATCTTTCGTAAGGGCAGGTCACTTTTTCCCACAATGACAATCAATTACTGTTAATAATACTTTGCACTTGTGTGACATATTTTATCTAGGGAATTGAAAACATTTTTACAAACAGTAATGAATTAAGTCTGCTGAACCTTTGTGGGATATTTGTATTTTACAGATGAGGAAAAGCGAAGGATAAATATTTAAAACTTGGATGCCTGAAGTTAAACACTACATCCAGACCTAAGCACCCACAGAAGGTGTCTGGCTATCACAGAGTCCTATTATTCCAATTAATCTCTGCCAGCAGCAATTTTACAGTATTTCTAAAGATCAAGACCAGGTTATTTGGAGAAGGAATGAGGCAATTTGAATGTAGATTTTCTGTAAGACCATAGGAGACCATCGAATTATGGAGTCTGACCTGTGAAGTACAAGTCAGGGAACTTCACCCAGGTTCTCCTGTGGCCCAGTAGCCTGTGGTTTGCCTAAAGCATCTTCCAGGACGACATCTGGTCTTAATTGGAAGGCATTAAGAGGCAGAGAGCCCACCTCTTACTTTGGGGTTGGTTCCTACGGTTAATCACCCATCCTGTTTGGTCTAAGTGACTTGTCCTAGCACGGCAGATCCCAAACCGGGGGCCGTGACCCCAGCAGGGGTCACAGCACTCACAAGTGGGGTCATAAAGCAGACAGAAATGCAATTGTTTGTGCCAGGGCTCCGGGCCGCGAGCCGGGCAGAAGCAGGGCTCGGAACGGGAAGCAGGGCTGCAACCAGACACCCCGCGAGCGGCCGAGGCAGGAGGGCAGCCAGGCCATCCTGACCCCCTCCTCCAGCCAGTGGGCATCACCCTCCCGCCACCTTCTGTTAGGGAAAATTAAAAATACCTACATTCCAAGCGCATTTTTCTATCCTACAGGAAAGGACAATGCTTAAGCTTGGAATAAAATAATGATAGAGAAGAAGTGCAACGGGGCAGAGGGCAGCGGGGTGCCCTGCTCATGGCCAAGGCAGCGCGGTGGCCCGACGCTGCGCAGGGAGGGAGGGAGCGAGATTTCCTTCCACTGCGCGGCAGCAGAGCCCGGCTTTTCCCGAGCACGGTCCTGCAGCCGGGGGGAAAGTTCAGGCGGGGACCTCGAACCAGCCCTTCAAATGGAGGATGCGGCGCCCGGTCCTCATGGGATTCTCCTTCTATTTGGCTCCAGCCCCATCCAGCTCTGCTGTGACCGAGCGGCCGCCCAGCTCAGCCTTCACCTCTGTGCGATATGCACCGATGCACAAGCGCCAGGGACTCCCACCAAACACTGGGATTAGGGGCTGGAAAATTGCCGGTGGCAATTTTGGTGGTGCAGGCAGGGAAGCGGGAACCGTCCCTCCGCGCTGCCGCGGGGCTCAGCCCGCTTTCCCTGCCTGTTTGCTCCAGCAAGCCCATAGTCTCTGCTGCAAATGTTCAGCTAATTTTAGCGATACAGTTGTTATTTCTCAGCTGATTTGATGCTCTGCAGAGCAGACAGCTTCCTTGATGAGTTATCTCCCATCCAAACTCCCTTTCTGATTGCCTCCCTCCGGAGGTCACGGACAAGGGCAAACTCTCCAGTGCCTCTAATCAGAAACGGTGGGGAGAGGGAGAGAAATGGCAGGGGAGGCTGAAACCTCCGGAGCTGACCACCCAGCAGCGTCCCTTTGTGTGCCCGAGCCATGGCGAGGGATGTGCCACGCAGCATTTCACCTTCCAGACCCGGCGGCGAAGGCGCTCGGGGGAGACGGAGCCCGAGTGAGGCCGGGCGGCCCAGGCAGCCCGTGTCCTGCCAGGTCAGGAGGGGATACACGCTGCTAATGTGATGATCTCAGCTCAAGAGGGAGATGGAGGGGTGGAGCGTGAACCTCTCCGACTGCTGCGAGCAGGCCTGGGAAAACAGACGGATCCAGCCTGCTCCCCTGAGGCTGCGCAGGGCACGGATCAGTCCTCCAGGGAGCTGAATTGAAGGAATTAGGGGAGGGTTGGCGTGGTCTGCTGGGGAAACGAGCGGAAAGTTTTTGAATTGTGGTCGTGCTGGTGGGGCTGCCTCTCCCTGGCTATAAAGAGGTCACTGCCCCCGGCTGGGGAGGGTCAGCGTGTGCCCTGGCCCCCGGCCCCGCTCTGCCGCAGGGGCTGGAGCTGAGCAGGCAGGGTAACGGAGCGATGCCACGAGCGGTGACCACAGAGCCCCGCTCCCCGTGGGTCCCACTGTGTGCAGGGGACTGCAGGGCACTGGGCTGCCCCTTGGGCACTGCCAGCGCACAGAGCTACTGATGGGCTGGGGGCCATGGTAGCCTGAGCTGGCTCCAGCAGCGCACCAAGCCCTGCGTAATCTCAGGCATCATCGCAGAGACCAGGGAAGCCTGCACAGACCTCTCCAAGATGATGTATCCACCAGAGACATGAGCTGCCAGCCAGCCACTTCTGTCTCTAAGCGACCCGGTCCTCAGGGCTGTGGGATTCAAGGGAGTAGCTGGGTTTTGGACAGTAAATCCAGCTGTTCTTGTGAAAGGAGAGCCCAAATGTTTGCATCGAAGGGCTGTGCGGAGTCAGGAGAAACAGCAAGCTCCCTGGAGAAGCACACTTCAAGCTAAATTATTCCTGACCTAACTAGAGTGGTTTCAGGATGGATAGAGCTGGTTCTCAGCATCCCCGGAGCACCTGACACGACTCAGCTCAGTCCTGCCTCCATTTTGTAACGGAGGAAAGCCCGGACGGGCTGGTGAGAGCACCCGCTCGGCGGGGCAGAGGGGCCGACTCCGGCCCTGCTCCAGGCCCCGTTCTGGCTGCTCCTGCCCTTCGAGGCCCATGCCAGACATTCCCCTCCGGCCAAGGGAGACAGGGAGGCAGATGGCACGGCGCGGAGTGCGCAGGGGACTGGGCAAACATCCCCTCACCATCAGTAGCACTGAGCATTTCTCTTTTCGTTTTTTTCCCCCAGACATGTACAGTTGTCTTTGTATGATTCGCTCGGTCTCTCCCCTCCCAGCAGCCGGACCGTTGAGCTGCCACCGCAGCCGGTTTCGCCTCCAGAAACAGCTGCTCTGCCTTTAAACCACCTCCCCGCACAGGCAGGCAGGACTCTCCTTCGCTTCTGCCTCCTGCCAGCGGCTCCACTTCCACCTGCCCTCCCATCCCCATCCCCGCGGGATGCCCGCTCCCACGGTCCCTTCGCTCCCGGCCCCTCGCTGCCCGGGGCACGCGGAGGGGGAGTCTCACCGCTCGGTAGGTTTTCTTCTGCCCGGCATGTTTGGGTGCTTTGCCCGGCTCCGACGAGCTCTCCACATGCATCGAGTATATGATGTCAAAGAAATCTTCCACCACAGCCACACGTTTCAGAGAGATGCCCTCAGGCTCCGACAGTCCATCTGCCCCCTACAACAGTGCAGGCAAGTTGAGTTAGTGTCAGCGATGGGTGACAGGGGTGACGAGATCGGCCCGGGGCTAACGCGGGCGGGCGGAGGGGGCAGAGACGCGGTGCTCCGGCCTCGGGCTGACTTGGGCACGGGGGATGCGGGGGATAAATTAAACAGTGCTCCAGGGAGGATCCTGCTGTAGCCAGGGCAGTGGCGGCTGCTGCTGTTGTGCTGCTAAAGCTGCCAGTGAAACTGGGCCAGGAACAAAAACAAGGGAAGGGTCCAGAGTGGAGTCACAACCAAGTGAGAAATTCAATTTTCATAATTTGGGATGATTTAGGTAGCTGGGGAACAGGCAGAGGAAGCTCTTTGGACCCACACATGGTACTAAACCATCCAGGGAAGCCCCAAAACGTGGGGCACCCTCGCCGGCTGCAGTCCCCGCGGACACGCATCAGCTGGCAGGACAAGGTTTCACCGTGATGCCAGGATACAGCCCCTAAAGGAAGGAGACAGAATCGTCCTCCTTCCCTGCACTGACCTTTCCAAGGCACCCTCCCTCCCTCGCACACGCAGAGCAGCTGAGCGCTGGCAGCAGCAGCACAGCTCTTTGTGTGTTCGGATGTGCTGGAGAGCAGGAGGCAGCAATTCTGCCGCACGGCAGTGGTGACAGACTGGTGGGAGTGGGAAGTGTGGGGAGCAGTGCTCCTCCGAGCCGACTGGCACCGACGGTGTCAGCTCACGCTGGCAGGGTGTGCCGCAGGAAGGGGAGGCAGCCTTTGGTACCCGGCAGCTGCTAACGGTGCTCCGGCACAAAGCACCAGAGCGGGGAGCGCTAACGGGAGGTGGGGGGGGGGGGCTGCTCTAATGGCTGAGGGTATGGAAAAGGGCCAGGCTTTGGCAGGTCGCTTCGCTTGTTCCTTGAAAAAAGCACCATTATTGCACAGAGGGTTGTATGTATACAAAAATGGATATGTTATATACAACATACACGCATCTACATACACGCACTCCGTCCCTTCGAGGCCTGCTTTCCGAAAAGCAGGAAAAATGCACGGATGCAGTGGTACGCACCAGGCTGGTGAGCAGCAACCTGCACACCTAAACGACCTGCAAACTATCTTTTTCACGTGCGTTCACGCTCCTGCGAGTGCAGGCAGAGGCTGGCAGAGGGCTGCAAGCAAAGGGAACACCCCGTCTCCCAACCCCTATTTTTTGTTGTTATTGGTGGGTGGGCTCTGTGTATCTTACACCATCTATAGATTGAATAAATGCTGCTCTTAAGCCACCAGTCAAGGGACTCTCAAAAATCAATCATTTGGAGGGACCACCTTCTGCTAAAGACTACTTTCTTGGGGAAGCAGTCTTTTAAGGTAAAGTGCTGCCTATTAAAGTTGGCTCCTCACCCCAATTTCGGAACAGAGACTGTCGTACCAGGCACGGACCGCAGCAGGGTGGGGCGGTGTGCTCACCCGGGACATGGGCACGAGGATTTTCCAACGCCAACCACCTCTGCCTTCCCCGGGGAGCCTTGAGCCGTATATAAAGGTGGCTGTAACAAAGAGAATATTGAGAACGAACACAAGGGGCAGGGTGGCAGGGCTGCCGTGGTGGGGGTCGGGAAACTTCGCCCGAGGGAGTCTCTTTGAGGAATATAGATCTAATTTCTTCTGTCACCGTTCGGGGAGTTTCACTTTAATCGAGGGCATGGGTATTCCCCTGCCAAGGAGGAGTGGGC
This sequence comes from Tauraco erythrolophus, assembly GCF_009769465.1. Classification (NCBI taxonomy): domain Eukaryota; kingdom Metazoa; phylum Chordata; class Aves; order Musophagiformes; family Musophagidae; genus Tauraco; species Tauraco erythrolophus. The sequence continues at coordinate 17,086,731 of NC_141482.1, forward strand.
ATTAGGAGGCTTCCTACTGACCAATAATCCTCAGAGCAGGGTTGAAATGAGGATAATTACAGAAACAGGACAAAGGAAAACCCATCAGGAGAAAAGCACAGTCAGATGCAACAAGCAGAGCCCTCAAAATTAAGGTTGTAACCGACCTTGTACGCAAATCACTATTTCCAGGGCCATCCCGACCAACTAAAACCCTCCTCCCTGCACGGCCAGCAGTTCCCTATTTCCTCCTCGGTTTCAGAATGAATGCAGTTAAGGTAACCTCAAGGTCTGGGCATCGCTACAGCCTCTCTGCTCATCCACCACCGCCTTCCTCTCCGGCCTGGCTGGATGCCGGATGCTGGAGCTGCCTCCTCGACATCCCATTCCCTGCAGCGACCCTCCCCTGACTCCTTGCATCTCTCCATCCCCTCGCCAGCCTTGTGACTGCTCTCCCCGTGATGATTATTTAGCTCTGGGAAGCAGGTGAGAAGCAAGCGGTATCAAAGCCACTGGATATAAGGAGCTGTATCAAGTCAGTGCTTCCAGGATTACAGAGCTTTATATCTGGCAATATAAGCAAATGTTGACCTAGGATTTAAGAGGACACACGTGCTATAGACTACCTCTCAGAGGGCACACGCCCCTCTGGTTCCTCCTTCCACACCCAGTATTGCTCACAAGTATTCAAGGCATGAGTCAGAGCCCGTAATATCTCAGAACGGCTTAAAACCCTTTAGGTTTAAAAAGCAATAAAAATTCAGTTGGGAAGAAGGTTGGGAAGAAGGGATGCTTTTACCTTCTCCTGGTATTGGGGCTTTACTGGAAGTCACCTGCCCCGAAATGAGTAAAAGATTTCGGGAGCAAAACAGCCTCGACACAAGGGCAGCAATTCAGGTGCTGAGGAGAGGAAGCCCCTTCGCCACCTTACAGGCATCCTCCTCTCCCTACATTTGCCCAACGTCAGTTTGTCTCTCCTTCTTTCCCACCCCTGCGTTCCCCATCCCGCAGGTCTCACCCTCCTTTCTCCCACCTCCTCCTCACCTTCCCAGCCGTCAGCGCCAGCTCTCTCCTCTCACCGCCTCTCCCCCAGGTCCCCCACCTCTCCTCCCCACTGTCCTTTGTTTTGCCCATCCCTAGTCCCACATTGCTCCGTTTGCCGCCTCCTCGCACCAAACAAGCCCCCGCAGCCCCCCGTCCCCCTGCGCTCCGTGCCAGCCCCCTCCGGCCGCCCCCTCCAGCCCCTCGCACGGCCGCCGTGCCCCCGGTCCCTCCCGCACCTCCCGCTGCTCCGGCCCCCGGTGCCCCCGGTCCCTCCCGCACCCCCGCTCCCCCGCGCAGCCGCCTCGCTGCGGCTCGCAGCCGCCCCCCGCCCGCGGGCAGCCGGGCTCTATCTGTAGCCGGGAGCCGTGCCGGGTGGCGGCTGTTTCGGGCCGGGGTCGCCTCCCCGCCCCGCGCCCGGGGAGCGGTGGCCGGTGGAGAGCGACGGGAGGCGACAGCCATTTCAGGCGGGGGGGATGCCCCGGGCTGAGGCGCGAAGGGAGCGGGGCAGCGCCCGCCCGCCGAGCCCCTGCCCCGGCATCTTTGTTCTCGGGCAGCCGCCCTCGCCCTCCCTCCCTCCCTCCCGCCTGCCGCCGCCGCCGCCGCCGAGGGCGCGCTCGACCCCGCTCCCCCGGGGCCTGCTGGCACCGCGGCTGCCCCTTCCCGCCCTCGCAGCCCCGCCGCTGACCGGGGCCGGCTCGGCCTGAGGGGACGGGGACGGACGGGGGGGATGCCCAGCGCCGCCCGCAGCGCCCGGCCAGCCCCGTGCGGCGGCGGGGCCCGGAACCGGGCACGCCCGGCCGGCAGCGCGGCGGTGACATCTGCCGCGGCGGCGGGGAGGGAGCGAGGGGAGGGCGGCCGGGCCGGGCTGAGGCCCGCCGGCAGGTAGCGGGGTAACCATGGCAACCGGCGGGGCCGCGCGCTGCCGGCGGTAATCCGCTCCCCCGGGCCGGGCCGGGCCGGCCGCCGGCTCCTCCTCACGCCCGCCCGGGTGCCCCTGCGCCGCGGCCGCCCGCGGTCCCGCACCGCGCAGCCCCGCCGTGCCTCCCCCACGGAGCCGCCCCCCCGCAGGGCCCACCCGCGGCACCCACCCGCGTCCCGGGTCTCTACGGACCCCCCCACCCCGCAGCCATTCCTCAGCTGCGCGGCGTGTGCGCCAAAGCTGCCACCGTCGGAGGGGTCTGCAGCCCGACGCTGGCAGCGAACCGGGCTTTCTGCAGGGCAGCAGCTCCAAGGCTGGCAGCTGCCACCCGATCCCCCCCGCGCTGCCCCGCGGTGACCCCCACCCCGAGCCCTGCCAGCTGCCGCTGCCCCGTGCGAAACCAGACTCCCGGCGCGGGCAGCTGGGCAGAGGGGCCAAGGGACGAGCAGCAGGCTCCGGGAGGAAGGCTCCTCGTCCCTGCGACCCCTTCCCCACCTCGGACTCTGATTTGGGAGAATCTGGGAGGATTTAGTCTGAGCTGCAGGCCAGGGAGCCAGCTCTCCAAAGCCCGAGTGCTCCCAGCTCCTCTTCAGACTGACTGGTGGGGGGCACTGCTGGAGGACCCAGTTACCTGCCCCGGGCTGGGCTTGACAGCCCGGAGGGTCTTGGCTCTGCCCTGGCACCAGCTGGTGGAGGGAATCTCTGCCTCTCCAGAGGGGCTGGCAGCTCTCCTGGGGCCTGGGAAGCTGTCCCTGCTTCGCTGCTCCACAGGGAAGCTGCGCTTTTCAGCGGGGGGCACGCAGGAGGGGCATTGGGCACCGGGTGCTGGGATGGAAGGGAGTGCCGACTGCTTCCCCATCTGCCGTGTTCCACGGCGGATAAAACGCTGCCCTGGCCTTTGCGCGAGGGGCTGATACCAGCCGAGTTCAGCTTCCTGTGAGTCAAGCGCAGCTTCCTGCTGGCAGAGCCCTGCCTGGTAATGGCTGCGCGCCGTGCTCTGGCTGGGGAGCAGACCCTCTGCCCTCGCCTCGTCTCGCGCTTCCCACATGAAAGCGCTCGTCTCCGTATCTCCCAACCGCAGCATTCCCTCCCCGCAATACAGAGTCTCTCGGCACGTTAAACTCCAGTTTGCCGCTGCTGTCTGGAAGGGCCACTGCCACCCTTCTCCCTGGGACACCCGAGCGCGAGGTCTGGGGCCAGCTGCATGAGCTGCCCCTCAAGGTCACCTCCTTCGCACGCAGGAGAGAGGCAGCGTCGTTCCTGCCGCGTTCCTGCTGCCCGCCGGCAGCCGGGCACGGCCGCTGTCCCTCAGCCGGGTCACCATCAGGGTTCCCCAGTCCTGCACTGGAGCGGGCCGCCCCACAGCTCGACCGTGGGTTCCCCTGCCCGCGCCTGGCAGCACTATCTCTGCAGGGATCCGCCGTCCCTCGCCCACTGTGAGCCCTCGGAGGTTCCCTCTGCTGCATGTGCAAAGGTGCCGTCACATACCTGTCTTGAGCTGAGCAAGCTCGGGTTCGTGTTTATCTGAGCACTCTGCGGCTCTTTTCTCTTTAAGGTGCCTTTCCGATTACCTACGACTTGTGCTTTGCTCTAAGGAAATTTCTGTCCTTTGGAAAAAAAATTATCAGCTGTAACGGGGAGCGGGCGTGCACAGGAAAAAGCGGTTGGACAGAAATTGCGACATACAGCAAGGGACGAAATCCTGCCGTGCCGTCAGAGACATCCCCGCCAGGTGCTTCAGAGATGATACCTCGAGTCCATCTCCCCGGGCAGCCCACCGCCTCCCCGCTGCCTCCCGCGCCCGGCGCTGCGGGTACCGCCGGCAGACGGAGCGGCGAGCGCGCGGAGCACGAGCCCACCTCTGCAATTACTCCTTCTGCACAGGCTTCAGCACCGGAACAGACGTTTTATTTCAATATGGACTCTTACAACTTTTGATCAAGAAACTGTTCTTGGTACTTCTCATCTCTGGGAAGTCAGCCCTTGATTGGCTTCTATATTTAGACTTCTCCAGGGCTTTAGGAAGTTCACTCCTCATGGTATTTAGGTGTAGGATGAAAGCAGCTTTTGCGGGGGATATGTTAAACCACAGCAGGCTCCCTCTGCTAATGCTGCGAGGAGAAAGAAGAGCTAGATTCCTCGAACTTCCCTCTTCCTCTTGGCCCTCATGCCAGGGGCACAGTGCGTGCCTTAGAAATAGGCACTGGGGAAATGCCAGGCTGAGAACAATATCAGCTGTATTGCTCATAATAAAAAGAACCCATCAGAAGAATATGGGAAATGCCCTGACTTACAGATTTTGCTCTTTTTTTCTCCTGGAAATATTTTGCTGGGAAATTTTTCTGATCGTTTCTGGTTGAAAAATGGGGGGGGAAAGCAGTTGCTGAAATGTTGATGGTGTTTCTCTGTGCTAAGCACTTATATGTCATTTTGCAGGAACCACCAAGCAGACGCGCAGCCCCATCCTGCGCTCACAGCTCCAGTCCTACTTACTGCGGTAAAACCAGCCCCGGCTCTGCTGATCAGCTGAGCTTCACTCCAGCCCAGGAGAGTTCATCTCTCCAGGGGAAACCAAGGCACAAAGAAGTCATTTTCCCAAAGCTACGCGTTGACTCAGGCCGGGAGCCGCGGAGCGGCGTTCCCGAGGCCACGGCCGCCAGCCTGCGCTGGTGCATTCGCATTGTCTCTCTACCCAGAACTGTACACAATACTTTTTTTTTTTTTTTTTGCAAAGTAAATACTTCCTTGTGAGGGGGAGCCGGGCGCATTATTTTCAGATGGCAAACAAAGCTGAGGTGTGTGTCTTTCCGTGGGGGACTGGCACCTCTTACGAGCGAGGGGCTCTTTCAGCAGCTGCGGCTGAGCTGTCGAAATGGGTCCAGGCCTTTGCTCTGACCTCGGCTTATTCCTCTCCCGGCTCCCAGGCTTGGGAATGAAAACACGGCGGCTTGGGAGGGGCGAGCATGGAAATGGCAGCTCTGCCTCCAGCTGCGGAGGGCCCAGGTGGGCTGCGGGCTCGGCTGCGGGCACCGCGCCAGCCGGGGCCGAGGGGAGGTGGGTGGCAGGGGGTCCGGTGGATGGCTGCGCCCCTGGGGAGCGGGGCTGCCTCCAGCCCAGGCCTGCCCAGAGAGCAGGGGGGAGAAGCCCGGCATGCGGAGAGATGGCTCAGATGCCTGCTCAGAGCCTGGCTCGGGTGCCTGCTCTGCCCGGGAGGCAGAGGACATTTGCACCGCGCAGGAGAGCAGAGCTGCCTCTCTGCAAGCAGCGGGCTGGGCGCCGGCACAGGCAGCCGGAGGAGCAGCTGGATCTGGCACGTGGAGGTAAGCGCTGCGCTCCCTAATAAACGTGACCCCACGCTCGCCTGCCAGGAACGAGCTGGGAGCCAGCACTGCCCTGCCTGCCCTGCCTGCACTGCCTGCCTGCCCTGCTGGCACTGCCCTGCTGGCACTGCCCTGCTGGCGTTGCCCTGCCTGCCCTGCCTGCACTGCCTGCCTGCCTTGCCGGCACTGCCCTGCTGGCACTGCCCTGCTGGCACTGCCCTCCTGGCGTTGCCCTGCCTGCCCTGCCTGCACTGCCCATCTGCACTGCCCTGCACGTGCTGCCTGCCTGCCCTGCCTGCCCTGCCTGCACTTCCCTGCCTGCACTGCCCTGCCTGCGGGCAGGGTAACCAGGCAGCCGAGCAGGCTGTTTCAAGGGTAACAAAACACTGGGTGCCGTGGAGCAGCCTAAGCTGCCGTCGGAGCACCGTTTCTCTTGGTTTTGGTGAGAAAGGCTGCTGCGACCTCGTGAGCAGAGCACCCGACTGACCTGCCTGGGAAATAACCCCCACCGAGGCCGTGGTCATCCCACCCGTCGATGGGGACCATTGCTCGGCTCTGCGGCGCGCCACGACCTGTGCGGGAGAAGTGTCCCACGGTGGCTTGCTAATGGGGAAGGTATCACGGATATTATTATCTGGGGATTATTATAATGTTGCAGTATTTCTTACTGGTTTGAAATAGGCAGAGTTAAAATGTGAATTTGTTTTTTTTTTCAATAAATCTGCAAAGACGGGTAGCAATTTCTTAATGTCATTTAGATCTCGGTGTAGGTGAATTAGGGGGGCATGCTACCGGGGCGGAAAAAGGGGCAAAACAGTAAACTGCATTTATAATTAGAAAAGCATTTATATTCTGTAGCATCCTGAAAGCAATCTGAATCTAGAAATGTAAAAAATATTGAAAATATATCGCTGTAACTCCAACTCAGAACATGTTTAGAGCTGGCTGTCCCCTGAAGTAACTTATCACCGGGCACGATCTCCACAGCGCCGCGGCACTAATCTAACAGAGATCACCACCGAAGCAAAATGTTTGAAGTTGGAGGGGGACGAGGCGTGGTACCAAGTGATGAGGTTACCTGGGCCAGCAAGGTGACCCCTCTCTTCCTGGGAACAGACCCAGCAGCGATAGGGCAGCCGGGCGACATCATAGCGAGGACACGGTGATGTCAAAATGAAACTGAGTAGGAGGTGGCAGCTCAGCTCGTCAGCGGCAAGTGAAATTATGTAAAGTAAGTTACAAATGATGGTACAGTGGATGAAGGTCAGGCCGGGCTGAGAGGCTGAGAGCTGGATGCGTGGCATCCTGGTGTCAGCTCCCTCTTCCCTGGCAATTCCGAGTATGTGGGCCACAGTCAGAGACTCCCACAGGAACAGCAAGATGTGCCTCTAGGAAAATGCTGACAGCTCAGCAGCCGCTCGAAGGGGGTAAAACACCCGCACGCCCTCCCCTTCCCAAACCAGCCTCCTCGCCAGGTAAGGGCACTGCGGGACTCGAGCCACGCCGCGCCGCGGTGCCTTCGGCACAGCCCGTCCATGGCGCCGGAGCCTGGAAATGCCAATCTCCCGCTTTATGCCCCAGCACCACCACGTCGCTCGCTGCTGCTCCCGTGAGCGCGCACTGGCTTCAAGAATACTGCGCCTTAAATGCGGGCGGTGCCGGACCACGACGGTCACGTTGGACTCCAGCACCCCCTTTCCCAACACGTGCACCCCCCAAAACGCGGCAGCCACTCTCGGTGCTCGTATCTGTTCTGGGCTGCACACGCGGCTCCGCGAGGGTGGGGGGTCCTATACAGGGAGGTGGGGGACGTGGGGGAGGGATGGTGATGGAAATCTGTTAGGTCTCTCCCTGCACTCAGGTAAACCCCCTCTGTGTTCTGGATGTTTTCACCATAACCACACAAGGTGGACCCCAAATCTTCCAAAATCTGAGCTCTGACTTGTAAATAATGCCCAGGACGGATTCCCCGTTGACCTGGACGGCCAAGTGGATTTTTGTGAGCTCTTGACTGAGGCTACACATGGAGGGAGCAGAAGTCAAGCACGTTCTTTAACGCTCCGTCATGGCAATCCATCCACACAGTCCCCTCTCCCAGGTCGGACACAGGCCAGCAGCACCCCACCACATCTGGTCTAAGTGCCTCATCACCACAGGCTCATAGGGAGCGGCCACACATCTGAGTCCCCTCGGTTTTCTGTGGGTCCATGTCTCCAAACAGAGATGCTACTGGGAGCAGAAGAAAGGGAGGGCAAACCAAACAGGGCAGGGAAGCCAGACAATTAATATAACCTGCCCTCTGCGTGAGGAATAAATTGGCAGCTGACAGGTTATAATCTGTGCAAGCAGGATCTTCACAGGAGAGGTGAAGGCTCCATCGGGGGCCAATTGGATGGTTAATTAGGAGGACAAAGCAGAGGATTCGTGAAAATGTTTATGAAGCAGTGCTTGGCAAGGGAGCCTCTGAGAAACGCTCACCGGAGAGGAGCTGCTTTTGGTTAGGAGGAGGAAGCAGGAGGGTGAAACAGCAGAACCGAGCACCGAGAGAGAAAATAGCAATGCAAATGTCCGTAAGAGGGACGGGGGATTCCCAAGTGCGGCGCAGGGGAGTTCAGGGAAGGACCCTGTGACATCTCATTTTTCTAGAATCGCATGGGCCGTGTCCGCCCTCTTCCTCCTCCCTCCCTGGTCCCCACCCCGGTGACCAGAGGCGCTGGGGCCGTGGGGAGCAGCCTCCCAAGGTGGCTGGCAGGCAGCTGCCGCCGGCAGCCAACGGCTGCTCCACTCGCTGGGCAGAGAAGGGCACGAGGAAAGCAATTAAACCGAAGCTTTGATTAGGACTCACAGATGACTGCTTGTGTTAGAAATGCCTGAGCTTCTGTAAGCGTCTTGGCGGTGGCTGGAGCCGGCCTGATCCCCCCATCCCCTCCTCGGCGCGTTGCTGCTGCCGCAGGAGCGTGACTGATGCTCTCTGTCCCACACACGGCTCCGGGAGCTCAGAGGTAGGAACCAGTTGCTAAGAGACAGGACTGTACTTTCCAGCCCACATTCAGACCTTTGTCACCAGCTCAAGGGCTTTCTGCTGGATCGAAACGCCCGGCGCAGGTGAGCAGGAGCAGAAGAGCCTCCTCCAGCCCCACGGAGATGCCCGGTCCCGGCTCAGGGAGCCGCACCACCGGCATCCAAACTGACGATGGGAATGATGAACCCGGATGTGTCCCCGCAGGACGAGCTCCCCTGGGCTGCGGCTTGTCCCAGTGCTGAGACCGCCACTGGAACGCCCTGCCAGTAACTGGGCACCGGCGTGGGGGGTACCGCAGCACTGAAACCCAGAAGGCTTTGGATGTCTCGGCAGCGTGGATGAGCAGATGACTCAGGGTTTGCTTTGAGGTCACTCCTGCAAATGCCAGCCAAGCCAGGAGTCTCAAACTTTATTCTCCTTTTTTTTGGGGGGGGGAGGTGGCTCAATGAGTCTGAATTCATTTTCAGCCCAGAGACTCCCACAGCACAGACCCATCACTGTATCCGGCAACTCAAAAGCCCAAACTCTGAGCCACAGAGACCGAGTCACCCCCCTCCCTCAGAGAGCCCCCTCCCTCTCAGCGAGGAACGGGTCCATCCAAGCCGCCAGTCCAGCCTGTGCCCGTGTCGGACGGGAGACGCGTCCTCCGGGCTGCTGAGCTGGAGCAGCGCAAGGGCAGGGAGGGAACACTCACACAGCATCTCGCTCTCCCCAGTGCCGACTGCGACAGGCCCCGTACCAGGCTGGTAAGACACAACCAGCCTCTGCTCAACTTAACTCCACTGCCTGGATCTCAGACGTGCAGGGAAGAAGCCGTTACGCCGAAGCTCTGCTCCTACTATCTGCTCCCATATACACACACACGCAGTCTGCAGCTATTTCTCCTCAAATAAACTGCTACTCTTTGGCACGAGCCGTAAAGTGGAAGTCAGCAGCATTCCAACAAAAACAACGAATTTGGCCAACAGGTACCTGCCCTCGCGACCGTCAGCTCATTAAACCAGACACCGAAACTCAGTGGTGGCTTTGGCCCACCTTGACGCGATTGCTGAGAGGTGGGCACAGCTAACGTAAGATCCGGGGAAGGTAAACGCTAATTTGCAGGAAAGAAGAGATGAATATGCATTCCTCTGCCACAGCAACAACGCAGACAAGGTTTTGGGGAGCCAGAGCATCATGCGAGCTGGGGGAAGGGACACCCCGTCGATGCTGCTCCCCGCCGCTGTGGTTCCCCTGCCAGTTGTTTTGTCCCCGGCGTACGCTCAAGGGCTGCTCAAATCAGACCTAACGCAGCAGCGAAAACAAAACTGCAGAAATGATATCAGAGGGAGATTACTGCTGAGAATGGTTTGGACAAAGATTCTCGAGAAAGCTCTCAGTGAAAGGAGTGCAGCCGCCTCTCCGGGGCTCTGCCGCCGTCCTTAGCGACCGAATTCCCCCGCCTGCTCGTGGTCAGAGCGAGCCCCTGAGTCACCGGCCAGCGGAGGTGAGAGAACAGCCCATGTGTGGCTCTTAGGGGCAGTCCCCTCAGCTCCTCCTTAATTCAGAGCCCCAAGTACTTGGACCCCTCTTCCTTTGCAAAGGCGGGATGTAACCTGAAGTCGGAACATCAGCACCTCATCAGACCTGGATTTCTTTCCATTTAGCTTCACTTAACGAGGCGTGGCAGAGCTGCACTCATTTGCTTGCTTTTTTATCTTCTTTGAAGCAATACCCCCCAAGAACTGCAAATCTGAAAGCAATTATGGTGTGAGGGAGATAACTTTCAGGTGAAAGTTATCCGTAAAGTGCTGTTCCTCTCGGATCAGCAACGCCTTCGATGTCTCTGGAATCACACAGGATGTACAGCATAGATGGTAGAGAGATTATTCTTTTAGGAACTGTTCAGTCAGACACGTATCAGGGGTCTGGGACCAGGAGGAGCGGCGGGATGCGGGACATTTGCCAATGTGACTCCAGGTCTTTGGTGCCCAAAGCCCGTCACGAGGCTGAGGCTGTCTGGGGATGGTGGGATCTCCCACCGGAGCTGCACCAGGTGCACCGTATCGCAATACCAACGACCACACTGGGGCTGCCTTATAATCAGGCTTGTAGTCTTGGCAGGAAAAAAGCAAAGACTGAATTAAATGCTAGTTTCCCCCCTTGTCCCTAGAAGCGGCTTCAGCAGGCTGTCCCGGAGGGGTGGGAGTGGGCAGGAGCTGGAAATGGCCTCTGCTGCCAGCTCTCCTGCTGCCAGCTCGGCGAGGAACTTCATTCTGCCAGTCTGCGTAACTGCAGATCACCGCAGCTCTTTAAATTCACCCTGCAAAGGTACTGGAGGCTTTTGCTGCTGCCTGGGGAGCTCAAGCCAGCTCTCAGGCCCAGAGGGCTGGGTATCACTGCTGGGACTCCACGAGCAGCTTTCAGAAGTAAAAACTGCTCCTGATGCTGTGCAAACTTGGAGCTGAACCTGGAAGGGATGTTGATGTAGGAGATTTTCTCTAGACTGGGTTGGATGGGACCACGCACCTGAGCCAGCATCGGGCCAGTCTCCTAAACGCGCATTTAAATGCAACCCTGCCACGGGTTCAGCTCCTTGGCAAAGCTGGCGCTGCCCGGCGTGCTCGGGGGTAGGCTGCCTCTCCGCAGGTGAAGGTTCCCTGTGCTCTGAGTGAGGCTTCTGCTACAGAAGTAATAGACAATTTCTCAGATAATACCCTCAGGCCCGTTTGCCTTGTCTAAGGCTCTTCTGAATGGTCTTGATTTATTTTTTTTTTATCCCTTGAAGTCCACAGAAAGTCTTAAGTGGTTATTCACATAGTGAAAACCTTCTGTTGACTAATGTTCTTAGAGGTTATAGACGCGCAGCTTTTCGGGGCACTGAATATGGGCATTGAAGGGTACTTGTACCAGGAAAAATGTCGCCTCTATGAGCTGCCGGAGCAGCATCTTTCCAGCATGCCCAGCTTCTCAGCCCCAGTGCTCTGCCGCTGCGCTGAGCTGTCCCAAGGCCTGGCACCGCGGCTGCCGCATCACAACACTCCCTGTCTCCGGAGCAAAAACGTACTTAGGGATGAGCTGTACTGAGAGGTTTATCCAGTGTCCCCTGTGATGCTTTTCCTGCTGTTGGTGAAAGGCCTCCATCCATTCTGCTTTTTGGTCTCATCAATCCTCTTTGCTCCCCCGCAATCGCACCCTCACTCGGGCGAGGTTCACCCGGCGCGATTGTGACAAAACTTCCAACGTGTGGCCCCAGGAGCCAGCACAGGTGAACTGCGCTTGCACAGCAGCAGCCCACCCACCCAATGTCCTCAGCCCTTCAGCGGTGCCTACAAGAACCCCTGAACCTCGTGTCAGCTCTGCAGGGGACAGGGAGAGAGCAGGAAAGCAAAACCGAATGTGGGCAGCGCGGCGGAGCCCACCCAGCGCCCTGGCCTCCGCGCCGTGCCCAAAGGGCCGGTCTGACGCCAGCCTTCCCCTCCGCATCCCGCATCCCCCAGCCCGCACCACGGGCTGCCAGGATGAATCTGTCCTGCCAAGCCGGCCACCGCTCCGGAGCTGTGACAAGCTCCCGCCGCGCACGGCCAAGTACCAGCACTGATGTAGAGAGCGTGCAAAACCGCTCCCGCCCGAACCAAAGTCGGAGGCGAACCCTCCCCTGCACACCCCGCTGCCACAGCCGAACCCACCCGTGTCACCCAAGCGCTGTCCGTTTCCCCGCGCCGCGTCTCCATCTCACTCCGTGTTTGTACGAGAAAAACTGTCTAAATGATGCTAAATGCTTCGGACAAGAGGGACACGGGATTATAATGAACTGCATCTTCGCACCTTGTCACAAGAAAATTCTCCCACAGTCCTTAGCAAATCCGGGGAGAAGGGAGAGCACTGCGCATCCAGCACCGGGGCTCCGTCCTGTCCGCACACAACGAGGTGTTTTACACCCTGGCACGCGTTATCCGCGTGAAGGAAGGGCAGACCTGGGCACTGCGGGCTGTACCCATTGTCTGTGCCGCAGTAGCACACAAAGATACCCTCCTCCTCCTCCTCCTCCTCCTCAGCACAGCCTAAACGCGTCTTTTTCCAACTCCCTGACTCAAAGGACGCAGCATCCAGCCCGTACATGAATGGGGCTGTCAGACAACAATGTCCTACACCGCGGAACCTCACGCGTTTATCTGCGCAGGGGTTTTTTAATTGTACGCGTTAAATGTCCAGCATCTTTGGGACGTTCATCTGGGAAAAAGAAACGTGAACAGTCTCCATGCCAGACATCCGTCCGCACTGCTGTTCCTATTCCCAGTGCATTCTTGAGAAGACCACCATCTGCTCTGACCACCACCTAAGGCAGATGCCCCCTTCTCAGCGCACAGTCCCAGCTCTCAAGCCACCCAAATCTGATTAGGCCTGTTCTGATGAGAGGCCTGGAGGAGGGCAAGGGAAAGTTGCTCAGGAGAGAAAATAATAACCACATGTTAATTACGTTTTCGCCACAGATGCGCAGAAAATACACAAACCAGCTCGGGATGCGTAAGCCAAAAGGAACAACTCTACTGCGTTGCTGCTGGGGGGGGTTTCTTATTTTTTGCGTTTGGGATTTTTTTTTTTTTTTTTTTTTTTTTTTTCCAGAGGAGGAGTGGCCCCGGCCCTGTCAGGGGAAGGAAAGATCTTATCCCCACTGCTGCCCTCTACACGCTCTTTCCCACCTCTCTTCCAGCTTTCACTCCCGGTACCTCGGGTTTCCTGTAGCGACCCGCAGACGCAGCGCAGCGGCGGAACCCCCCGCCTCCCCCTCCGCTGCACCCCGGCTGCGCGTGCTGGGCCCATCCCTGCACCTGCGGGACAGTCCCGAGCACGGCGCTTCTCCGGCAGATGCGCTCCGAGACGGACGAGCAGACAGGACGAGCCGTGTCAGGTTGCTGAGGAGCACAGCCAGGAAAAAACATCCGTAATGCTGCTCCCAAAGTATTTGGGAAAAGCAGCTGAACGGGCATTAAACCGGAATACACGCTTTACTGTCGAGCAAAAGGCTCGTATCAGCTTCATGAATTATTTGACTGCACGCATGACAGAAATGAAATACGCCCCCAAACCCAGCCCAAACCGCCGAGGACGAGGACAGCACTGAATTATCAGGAGCTGAAGAAAATCCCTGTCAAGTTATCTCTAAATTTGAGAGCCACTTCAGGGAAAACCAAAACGCAGCAACTGCATCCGTCCGAAACAACCCACGGGATTCTCAGCAGAGAGGGGCACAGTGGGGCCAGGGAGGGTCGGGACAGAGGGGCAAGGAGGCAACAACTTCTACAGACTCGGCGCTGGAGGATTTTGGGGAGTGCGATGACGGGTCCTCCCTAGAGCCCCTGGCTCTGCGAAGCGCTGTCAGCCCCAACGCCCGGGCAGGCACCGCGGGCCCTGGGAAATAAGCGGTTCTGCCCCTCGGAAAATGCAGCTGTCCCCCGAGGGCACGTCTGCTTCTTGTTTGTGGGTTGAGGGGAGCCCGGTGTATCTCCTATCTGTAGCCTGCAGGGACTCTGCCAGGGAAGATGTGGGGGCCTAGACACGCTCCTCGCTGAAACTTCATCTGTGCAGAAGCCCTTTGGGAATACGCGGGCTTGCGCCGGCCTCGTTGAGCTGCTGACCCCAGGGACTCCCTCACGGACAAAGGGGAGGGGGCGTCTCACTGGCAGCAGGGTCGAGGGAGTCTGGCTCGGCCTCTCTGGGGTACCATGACTCTGCAGCATTTGGAAGATCTGGGATAGAGTCGCTGGCTGGCTGGAGAGGACCAAGGGAAGTGTGGTATCTGCGGAAGGGGGTACCGCTCCTCATCCACCCTCGGCAGCGGCTCTTTCGGGGGGGGGGGGGGAGCAGGAGAGGAGGGCTGCAAAGAGGTCTCAAAAAAAAAAATTGCAAAGAATTTTTTTGGGGCATGGCATGGGGGAGGAGGGCTGCAAGGGGAGAAAGAAAGGCGCCTCTGAGCACCACGAAGGGAAAGGGAGAAATAATGACCCTTCCCCCTCCCCCCAATAATAAGGCAGACCAGATGGGAGGTAAATAGTGCGTTTAGAAGCATTTGCCACAGATGGGCTGCCCTCAATGGAAGCATCCTCCAGCCACATCAATGCTGGAGTCTGTGTGTGCACAGAAAACACTGCACCCTTTAGAGCAGCGGCAGCAGCAGCAGCAGCGGGGAGAGGAGGGGAGGGACGGGGGGGGAAAAAAAAAAAAAAAAAAAAATCCCTCCCGGAGCCCTTCTGTGCCCGCCGGCCCGGAGCGGTCCCCGGCGGGGCGGTGGGCCGTCCCCCCCCTCCCCGGGCAGCGGGGGGCAGCGGGGCCGGGGGAGCGCCGCCGCGCCGGGCGCACCCCTGCGCGCAGGGCCGGGGGCCGCCAAAGTTGCGCGTTTCCCTCCGCGCCGGGGAGCGGAGCGCGCTCGGGACGGGAACAATGGGGCGGCGGGGCAGCCCCGGGCGGCGGCGGGGCGGGGAGGCGGGCAGCAGGCAGGGAGGGAGGGAGGGAGGGAGGGAGGCGGCCGGTGCGCCCCGCGCCGCCGGCCCGGCGGGGCGCCGAACAATGAGGCTCCGGCGGGGGAGTTTCCCGGGACGGCGGCCCGCGGGCAGGCGCGGGGGGGGGGTGTGGGGGGGGCTGCCTAATCCGGGCTCTGCCGCTGCCCGCACCCCCCCGGGGCACCGGCTGCAGCGGCCGCGCCGGGGCGGGCAGCGCCGCGGGACGCCGGGGCCGGGCGAGCCGCAGCGGGCCGGGCTCGCTCCGCTCCGCTCGGCGCGGCGGCGGGGCGGGCAGGGCGCGGCGGCGGCGGGGGCGGGGGGTGCCGGCGCCCCCTCCCCGCCGCTCTCTGCCCTTGACTGCAGACCTGTCCCCGGCCGTGGGGCGGATGGGAAATGCCGGGCGAACGTGATCGGACGGGGCGGGGGGGGGGGGGGGGGGGGGGAGGCGGCGGGGCCCGCACCGGGCGGCGGCGCGGCCCCCCCCCGCGGGGGCAGGTGCACGGCGGCGGGCGCGGGGCACCGCCGCTCCCCCCTCCCCCGCCGGCAGCGCCCGGGGACGGCGGCCGCACCGGATGGGACGGGGACTGGGGAAGGGGGGGGGGGGGGGGGGGAAGGGGGGCGGCGGAAGGTGCGAGGCTCCGGGCGGGCGCCTCTCGCCATCCGCATCCCGGGCGGGTCGGGGCGGTGGGGGCGCGGCGGGTGCCCCGGCAGCGGCGGGGGCTGCGGGAGCGGCCGGGCCCCGCGTCGCGCCCCGCATGGGGCATGCGCGCTCCCGGCGGCCGGCGGCGCGGCGGGGCTGGGCCGCCCGGTGCTGACGGGACAGGGCCGGCGCGGCGGTGGCGAGGACAGGGGCCCCGGGGGTGCCCGCCCCCGCCCAGGGCAAAACCCCCCCCCCTCCCCGCCCGCACCCCCGGGGAGGACAGACAGACACGGACAGGCAGGCAGACAGACAGACACAGAGCCCCCGGGGCACGGAGCGCACTAACCGTTCCCGTTTTCACCGGCACATATACCACCACTTGACCCATCTTCGTCGCCTCCCTGGTGCCGTTTCCCAGGCGGAAGCCCTTGGACCGGACCCAGAACTGGAACTTGCCTTTCTCCCCCCCGCCGGAGCCGCCGCCGGAGCCGGATCCCCCCTGCAGCACCTCGGCGATGCGCTGGTACTTGCTCCGGGTCACCGTCTTGGTTTTGGCCGAGTCCCCCGTAGGTGCGCAGGCACCAGTCCCGGAACTGCCGCCCCAGTTCGCTGTCCCCGGGGCGGCTCCCCCGCAGCAGCAACGGCGGCTTCGGCATCGCCCGGCCGGCGGCGGCGGCGGTAGCGGCGGCGGCGGCGGCAGCAGCGGCGGTGGCGGCGCCCGGCCCCGCGCCCTGTCCCGGAGCGGGCGGAGGGGCAGCCGGGGCGGCGCGGCGAGCCCGGCCGGCGCTGGCGCGGCCCGGGACGGGCTGCGGGGGCGACGGCCGGGATGGAGCGGGGAGGTGTATGGCGGGGACGGGGCGGGGGGGGGTGGGAAGGGGAGGTGGCCGCTGCGGGGGCTGCGCCGGGGCTCGGACAGCGACCCGGCGAGCCGGGCGGAGGGAGGCACCGGCGGCGCCAGCAGCAGCAGCAACCGCTCCTGTCACAGGATCACAGGCGGCTCCGGCTCGTCCCCCCTCCCTCCCTCCGCCCGCCCGCCCGCCCGTCTCTGCCTCCTCCGCCCCCTCCGGCCGCCTCCTCCTCTCAGCGGGATCCCACCTGTTAGAGCGGCCGCGCTGCCGCCGCCGCCGCCGGGCCCCCCCCACCCCATCTCGTCCTCCCCCCCCCCCCCCGCCCCGGCTCCCCCTCCCCCGGTTGGCCCGCCCCAGGGCCGCCGCTTCCCACCGCCCCGGCCCCGCTCCATCCGCCCCGGCTTTCGTGCTCCGCGCCGGCCGCCCACCGCTTCCCGCAGCGCTGCCGGTGGGATGCGCTCCCCCGGCTCGGTCGGGCCCCCATCACCCTCCCCCCCCCCCTCCCCGCTCCCCGGCCCGTCGGGCCGGGGAGCGGGGAGGGGGGGGGGGGTGATGGGGGCCCGACCGAGCAGGTTGAGGGGTGGTCGGGGGGCGCGGGTCCAGGTGCCGGTCCCAGACAAAGGGCCGGCGGGGCGCGGGCGCACGTGTGCGGCGGGACGGGCCGGCGAGGGGGGGGGTGGTGGGGTAGTGGGGGAGGCGGGCACCTGCCGAGCCGCCGCAGAGCCGGGGAGGAGCCGTAGGGGCAAAACGGTAACGGTGGGGTCCATCAGAAGCCGGAACGGCTTGGAACGACCGAGACGGAACCGGGAGGACCGGGATCGTCCCGCAGCGCCCTCGGTTGGGGCTATACGTAGCGGTTGGGGTTTGTCCCGCCGGAGCGGGAGAACCGCACCCCGCCCCGAGGCCAATCCCGGGGTAGCCGCGGTCCTGCCAGCCCCGGAACGCGAGACAAAGGCCGGACCCCGGCCCCGGTGCCTCGCTCCGCTCGCCCCCGCAGCCGCCCCCGCCCTCTGCGCCTCTTTCCCGGGCAAGAACCGGGAGAGCATCCTCGCTGCGCGCCGGCGGTGGGGAGGGGCTGCGGCCGGGCAGCTGTCCCGCGGCGTGACCGAGCCCCGCCGCGGCGGGGGGGGGCGGGGAGGGGGGCTCGGGAGTCGGTCCGGTCCTGCTCCGCCGTCTCCGAGGGGTCTCTGGAGGTGGGCGGTCACAGCTGGCCCGGGGGGGCGAGATGGGGCCACCCGTCCTGGCCGGCAGCTGAGGCTCTGTGTCCCCCTGGCAGTCACACGCATGTGCCATGTTTCTGGTGGTGCCATGCGTGCGTTCCCGGTCTGTCCATGGGGGCCACGCGTGTGCTCCGTGTCCACCAGTGCCATGTATGTGCTCCATGCCCAACCGGCAGTGCCACACGTGTGCTCCTGGTCTGTCCATCAATGCCACGCATGTGGTCCCAGTCTGTCCATGGGTGCCACGCGTGTGCTCCATGTCCATCAGTGCCATGTATGTGCCCTATGCCCAACTGGCAGTGCCACATGTGTGCTCCCTGTCCATCAGTGCCATGTGTGCTCCCAGTCTGTCCGTTAGTGCCATGCGTGTGTTCCTGGTCTGTCCCTGGGTGCCACATGTGTGCTCCTTATCCATCAGTGCCATGTGTGCTCCTAGTCTGTCCGTTAGTGCCATGCGTGTGTTCCTGGTCTGTCCCTGGGTGCCACACGTGTGCTCCTTATCCATCAGTGCCATGTATGTGCTCTATGCCCAACTGGCAGTGCAACACATGTGGTCCCAGTCTGTCCATCGGTGCCATGTGTGTGCTCCGTGTCCATTAGTGCCACATGTGTGTTCCCAGTCTGTCCATTAGTGCCACATGTGTGCTCCCAGTCTGTCCCTGGGTGCCATGTGTGTGCTCCCTGTCCATCAGTGCCATGTATGTGCTCCATGCCCAACTCGCAGTGCCATGCATGTTCTCCCGGTCTGTCCATCAGTGCCACGTGTGTGCTCTGTGCCCACCCAGCAGTGCCATGGGTCTGCTCCTGGTTCATCCATCAATGCCACACATGTGGTCCCAGTCTGTCTATCGGTGCCACATGTATGCTTCCTGTCCACCAGTGCCATGTATGTGCTCCATGCCCAGCTGGCAGTGCCACACGTGGTCCCAGTCTGTCTCTTGGTGACACGGTGTTCTCCGTGTCCATCAGTGCCACATGTGTGCTCCATGCCCACCCAGCAGTGCCACACATGTGCACCATGCCTTCCGGCAGTACCACGCATGTGCTCCGTGCCCACCTGGCAGTGCCACGTGCCTGCTCCATGCCGGCTGGGGGCATGGCGGCGGCGCATACCAAGGGCTCCTGCATCATCATCAGCAGTAGGGCTGGCGTGAGGATGTAGGAGCCGGAGCCGGGAGCCTGTGGGAACCTGGAAGGGTTGTCTGAGGCTGGTGCTGGAGGTGCAGGGCGTGGAGGTGGCGGAGCCAGCCAGCACACAGGTGGCAGCGGTGCCACACCGGGGGCTGGAGGCAAAGGGGAAGGTGCAGGCACTTCAGTGGCTGAAGGGCAGTTTTCTTCACTGCCCCTCGCCCTGTGGCAGCCCCGCTGTGCCATCCGACAGATCCCCGAGGTGGGAATTGAATGCTGCGGGAGCTGAGCCATGGGTTAGCCGTGCCAGAGGGGGTACGGTGAAAACGGGATGTCTGTGACACTGGAGCATTGAAATTCATTATTGGCACATGCCATTGTAAATCATGTTGACCCTCTCTACCCCACTGGATGTCTGAACACCTCTCAAAAAATTCCCAGTGTCACCACCCAGTTTGCGCTGGGCCCAACGTGACGCTGCTGAAGAGGAGCTCGTGGAGCACAGGTGGTCGCCCCCGTGTTGGGTGTTCTACCCAAAGGCACGTAGTACAGGATGCCTACGGGAACTTGCTAGTGCACTGCAGTATTTTTGCTGACCACTAGAAATAAGATGGACATCCTTTCAAGCCTCAGTGAGCCGTGGAAGTGCAGCTTTCTCAGGGGACTGCTGTGAGGAGCCGTTGGGGGACGGAAACAGCAGAAAAGAGAAGGATGTTCCGCACGGTTGGGGCTCGGTGGGCAACTTTCTCGCAAAGACTTTGCGGACGAAGCCAGGCTCAGCCCTCAGCCTGCCACAGCATGTGGGCATCCCACCTGCATGGCGCGAAGCAAGGACAAGCTGAACTCGGTGTCCAGGACCGGCTGGCACTGGGGCGGCCATGGGGGTGGGTGGGATTTCCTACGAGAGCTCTGTGAATAGACTTCGCAAGGGTTATGGGGGCAGCTGGCTGTCCCAGAGCGCCGGGGAAGCTGGAGTCCAGCTGCTTCGCAGGAGATGTTGAGTGAGGAAGAGAGCAAAGGCTTTTAATGACCACTTGCCCTAGCTGAGGGGGGGTGCTGCCTTCCTCACTGCGATCAGATCTCCTGGCTGAGAAAATCACTGAATTCCCCACCTTGTACCTCCCCTCCTGGTAGTTCAACTACTCAGGAGCCAAGGGAAAAGGGAATAATGTCCTCTCGCAGCACCGTAGGCATGGACAGAAGTGTTCTCCTACCTCAGCCGCCCTGTTTGAAGCTGAGGTAGGGGATTGCATGTCCATTGAACCCGGATATTTTCACATGAACCGCACCAATTTGAGTTTTATCACTGCCAAATCATGATGACCATCAAACGTTAGCTCCATCAGCGCCAAGGAGAGTGTATAGTGACAGGACACAGGGCAATGGCTTTAAACTGAAAGAGGGGAGATTTTGATGGGATCTAAGGAAGAAATTCTTCCCTCTGAGGGTGGTGAGGCACTGGAACAGGTTGCCCAG
Source organism: Tauraco erythrolophus (assembly GCF_009769465.1). Taxonomy (NCBI): domain Eukaryota; kingdom Metazoa; phylum Chordata; class Aves; order Musophagiformes; family Musophagidae; genus Tauraco; species Tauraco erythrolophus. The sequence continues at coordinate 17,106,806 of NC_141482.1, forward strand.
AGAAGCTGTGGCTGCCCCATCCCTGGCAGCGTTCAAGGCCAGGTTGGATGAGGCTTTGGGCAACCTGGTGTAGTGGAGGGTGTCCCTGCCCATGGCAGGGGGATTGGAACTGGATGGTCTTGAAGATCCCTTCCAACCCTAACCATTCCATTCCATTCTATGATTCTATGATTCTATAAGCATTATATTTTCTGTAATGATTAATAGACACCCCTCCTTGGCATGAACGAGACTTTGCAGAGTAAGACATCAGCTGAAGGGCCTGAGTGTGTCCCCAAAAGGGGAAGGAACCGGCGGAGAGGGGCTCAGGGAGGAGTGAGGGGCGGCGTGTGGCACTCGGTCGGTCACAGACTCCCTGAGCCCGCTCACAGACAGCGGTTTGTTTGGGTGGACGCGTACTTGGCACAGGGTGAGCCAGTTGCTCCAGGCACATGGCAGGCACGGCTGATGGAAGGGAAGGACTGCAGCGGTCTTCTCTCCGGCAGTGACTGTCCTCTGTAGAAAATTGCTGGAAACTGCAGTGAACGACCTTTGCCTGGTGTACAGCACTCGCTGGGCTTGAGGTCTTTGCTTCCTGGTCCTCCAGACGTGGCGAGCTCTGTCCTGCCAGCCTTGCCTCGGCCAGGGTCTCTCCCCTGTCTTCCACCTGGTTTGCTAATGGTTGCAGTTAAACATCTTCTCTGCTCTTCGATGTGAGTAGCCGAATCTGTCTGGTCTTTCCATTAAGCAGTTTGGAGTCCACCTAGAAAGCGATACAGAGGGTCACTCTCTGGAGAGCACGGACAGGAGTTTCCCTGGTTTGGGAAGGTGAGGCCAGCTGTCAGTCCTGAATGGGGATTGTGGAACGACCACTCACACACGGGCTGGGTGTTCACATCCGTGTTTTAGGTCCCAGTCCAGCACAATTCAACAAGGGTTTAACTTGGCGCTGCATGAGCAATCTCATGACTCGCCCATTATAATGCGTGATATTGAGGCCACTCTTGTCCTTAAAGGTAGGGGGAAAAAAAGTGGAAGTGTTTGGTGGCACTGGACCTTAAACTGTGGATTCTGGATGGCAGAGCCTGGGTGGTGTTCAGCACGGGGTGTCTGCCATGGGCTTTGTTCTAGACAAATGCATGATAACTCCAGGTCCATCACTACTTATACTGTGTAAGTAAAAGTTGTTCTCAGTAACTTCCAACAAATATAAACTGGACATTAGTTCTCTTTGTAACATTTTTTCAGGTAGAGGTACCCCAGACCTGGGACTATCGTACTGGCGTGTGGTTATTCTTTCACATACATAAAACCAAGGAAATCAGGAATTAGTGATCGGAATACCTCGAACATGCTTAATTGGAAATATCAGGGCAGCTTAGCTGAGACGGGCTCCGAAGAGGGCAGGCTGCGGTGCCTCGGTAGCGTGGTGAGTGCCCGGAGAGGGCACACGGTGTGTGTGCGTAGAGGGCCCTTCTCAAGGTACGAGAAAAATGGACAATCGACAAAACTACGAGTCATCCAGACTGGTACAACCAGATAATTTTATCCATCTTATAGCTAAGCGGAGGAATTTCTCACCACCGAGAGTGTTTGTGTATGCAAGAGGACCGGCTGCCTCTTTGGAGGAGAAACACCTGGGAAGGCACGGATTTAAGGAAGAGAAGGGCGAGATAAGCGATCATGGTTTAGGGGGTGAGGCTAAAACTGATGGTTGGGACTGGGAAAGATGCTTCCTCCGTGGATATTTCCTTCCCCAATTTTTCACCGCAGCTCCCAGCCCTCCTTGGTGGTGCACGGTGCTTGGCAGGGCAGGGGTAGCGCCGCACTCCGAGGCACCAATTCAGCTTGGCCGTGTTCCCGCATTCCATGTTTCCCACAACCGTCCTGCTGGGCAGCGACAGCCGTCGGTGCTCGCCCAGCACCCCGCACCGTGCGCACAGCGAGCCCCCAGCCTCAGCTCCAGGTTCCCGCTCCTGGCTGGTGCGCGGTGGGGAGGGCGGTGGGAGAGCTGGGCTGGGCCGTGCGGGAGCAGTGACCCCGCCGGCCGTGGGCACCGTGCTGGAGGCTCTCCCAGCCCCCTGGTAGCGGCTGCATGCTGATGGGGGGTGGCGGTGGTGGGCACTTCCCAGCCCTCACCCCAGGCATCCCCAGTTCCGTTTGCAGCTTACATGGGAAGTGGTAGCTGGAAGGTGCCCTGCTCCTCGGAGCTGTTTTAAGTGCAGTTTATCCGCTGGAGCCACATGCCACGTACGAAGCCACGTACGGCCAGCCAGCAGCCAGTGCCCCATGGATCCCAGCTGGAGATCACCAGCAGGTGCCCCGCAGTGTCCCCAGCTACACTGGCTTTGTTGGTCAGTGTTTGGAGTCGCACCTGAGCAAGACCCAAACTGGGACCGTTTACCAAAGACCCCTGGGTGCTGCTGGGCCGGTAAGGGGCAGGCAGAGGGGTGGGCAGGGGAACCAAACCCATCGGTGGATGTAGCCCAGTGCTGAGCAGCACGAAGCGAGCTCAGGGGTTAAGAACCATCACTTCTGCTGGCAGCGGGGAGCACTTGGGGAAGGATAGAGGAACGTGGAGGTACGTATGGGATCACCACAGATGACTGTTTGGCTCTTGTAGCTTCGGTCATTGAAAGCCGGACAGCCGGTGTCACCTGGGCATCTCGACTGCCTCTGCAGTCAACGTGCTCCCATGAGCACCTTCAGGAACCGTTATCCCGGTGCCTTAAACGCTCATCGTGGAGCGAGATGAATCGCTCGCTGGAGCTGCCGTATTCTTTCCGTCAAACACAATGGGAGCCCGCGTGTCTCACACAGCCTGCGGCTGAGCGTTCACCTCCCCGGGCTGGGTGGGAGCGCTGGGACCCACCGACAGTGTGGCTGGGACCCACCAGCAGTACGGCTGGGACCCACCAACGGGATGCAGTGAAGAAAAGGGGAATGATCCCAAGTTGTCTCAGGAGAGTCATTTTGAGAGAGGTACAGAGACGTACAAATGTTCTGCTGGAGCTCCGGACTGTTGGTTCTGGTTTGCTCTATTGAGGGAATTTAGCCTGAAACTAGTGCAGAGTTTGCTGGATCGTTCAGGAGGAAGGGGAGCGTCTCAGCGATGTCTCAGCTCACTGATCTGAGCAAAACGAATGCTGAGAGAAGACGTATTTGTGGACCATCAAGAGACAGACACCAGGGAGGGACGTGGCCCCCAGCACCACCTTGGCACAGAACGAGGAGGAATAAACAGCCTGTGTATAAACCCGTGCTTGAAACGAGGAGGTGCTGGCCAAGTGTCGGAGCCATCAGTCTCTGCTGGAGCAATCTCAGAGGACAACTGGGGAGAAAATGGAGCTCGGTCAGGTTACGAGTGAGATGGCACAGTGCGGCTGCCTCTCGCAGCGGGGGACTGGGCACCGTCTGACGTCCCTTCAGGGTCTCTGTCCCCAAGTGAGACATCAGTTTTAATTCTCCTGTAGTTTTTGCTAACTCTGAACATAAACAATGAGATTTTTCCACGTAGAATTATTCTTGACTTTAATCAAAACCTAATTTAGATCCAGGTCAGATAATAAGTCAAAGCAGCTAAGGGTAGTCAGCGAAGAGCCCGAATTCCTTCTGGAGCCGATTGGATTCCTGTCCGTGTCACGACACCAAAACATTATTTGGTGTGGCTTTCGCTCGGGAGCAGCCCGGCACTGACACGAGCGGAGGAGCTGCAGTTACCAATCGAGTGGGAATTTGTGGAAATAATAGACATCTTCCCCACCTTCTCCTTCTGCCTCCAGCGTGGCTCCAGAGGGCTGGCAATGAGACCATGAGGACACTCAGTTGATGTGCTGGGGGCAGAGGGCACAGAAGGGGTGCGGCAGCCCCAGTGCTGCGGTGGGGGCTGGAATACCCGGTGGCTGCCGGGGCGGTGTGGGAGCCCGGGACAGGAGCAGCCGGGGAGCTGCAGAGCAGGACTGAGCTCCATTCCCAGAGCTGCGTGGGGAAGTCTGATGGCACCTGCCCACATCTTCTGCGACTGCACATGATGCCACATCTCCCTCAGTTTCAAGATCAGCAAATTTACCCTTCTCTGCTTTTCTTCTTCAGGAGAAAGGAGGAAAAAACCCAACTGGGAGACCACAGATTTCAGGACAGGCTGCGTTAACGCGGCACAAGCTGTCGCCAGGCAAGCTCGGAGGAGCCGGATGCCCTCTGCAAGCTGGAGCTCTCATTGTCTGTGCGGCAGAGGACGAGAAGGGAAGTAATATGAACCAAAAATAGTCTTACAGTTTGGGAAGTGAAAACTGCGTTCCTGTGACCTCTCACGCTTGTGCTTGTGTGCAGGGCAGTGGGTTGTCCTGCCCGGGCAGTCGAGAGGAGAGGGGGATCTCCTTCCTCCAGGTGTAGCCCGTCCCTCCGGGCACATCTGCCTGGGCTGTCCTCTCCGGATCCCATCGTCCTCCTCTGAAATCCTCACCAGAGGTGCACTCCAGCTGCAAACATCTGGATGGGGCTTTCCCCATGAGCCCATTTACGCTGCTCTGAGGGCAGGGGATTGCTCTGGGCTCTGAGGAATCCCCACGGCTTCTGCGGGACTTCTGGCACGGCTGGCATGGGAGGTGGAGGTCTGCCCTTTAGCTTAAAACATGTAAATGGTTAAAGGCATCGCTGGCTGGTGGGGAAGGGGGGAGGCAGCAGAGACCTTGTGCCTGGGGAGGGCTGCCTGCTCGTCAGGGCCCCCGGGAGAAGCTGGCTTTAAATTTTCGGTGTGCTGGTGGGCACGAGGGCCCTTGTGATGATATTTCTGGGTGGGATTTAATGGGATTCTGGGTGAATCCTGGAAACCTGCGCAGCAGCGGGATAACAAAATGTTTGCTGGGTTTTGATCTGGCCGTGTCCCACCTCCTAATACTTTAAACACCGTGACACAACTGTTAACGCAGCAGTAGGTGCTCGTCCGTGTCGCTCGTCCGTCCCCTTCCCTGCCCGGCCAGGTGTCCAGCGTGGTCTGTGCTGCGGTCGCTGTGCGGGTGCTGACCGCAGAACCGCGCTGCTCGTGCCGTCCCTGCACCGCATCCCCGGTGCCGTACGTCTCCAAAGGCTCGTTACCACCAGACCTGGAGAGCCTCACCTGCAGCATCGTCCCCGGGAGACGCTGAGCGCGAACGGGGCTCGTTACCCGTGACGGCCCGAGGGGCGCTGGGGCACTGGGCAGAGCCGGACCACCGGCCAGCAGGATGCTGCTGCTTTCGTTTAACTTTTTGTGTCAGATGGTGGCTGGGGGAGCACCGGGGCGATTTCTCTTGAGTTAATCTGGGGGATGCGTGGTTGTTTTTTTGCCCGATTTCCCAGAATTTTCTCGGGGATGTTGAAGGTCTGGTCTGGCCCCAGAATAAAGTGGATTCTGTGTCGTCCTGGGGGCTGAACGGGTTAATTTTTGTGCTTCTCTCTCCCCAGCTCGCTGCGGACTCTGGCTGGGACAGAACATCTGTCTGTTGCTATGGCTGCAGTACACTTGAAGGGGATGACTGGATAATTATTGCAAACATCCATCCTGCCTGATGTGCTCCCGGACCCTCCGTGCCCAAACACAGGGGGAGCAGCCGCGTTCGGGGCACAACTTCACTCGCAGGGATCCTACCTAGGGATGGCGGTTGGCAGCACCTTTTCATTTGCATAATTAATGAGGCCGAGGCTGCAGGGCTCCTGGGAAATCCGACGCAGAGCAGCAGCGATGAAATGGCACGGAGGGCTCCAGCCTTCTCAGTGGCTCGTTAGAGCTCTGCTGGCTGGTAACACCCGCTTTGGAGCTGCACGGGAGTTGTTCTCCCGTTTCCGTTAATTTACCACCCACTTCTATCCAAATGGATTGCTCTGGGCCCGATCCGCCATCCCTCCTGCCAGGCCTGTCTGCCAAGAAGCAGGATCCCCTGGTGCGATGCTGGGGCAAATGCATCCCCTGCTGCAAACCCCATCGCCTTCAGGTCCGTCCACACCGGTCGGGGGCCTCAGAAGCTGCAAGGTCCTGGGTCATGGCATGGACCTTGGGTGTTCCGGTGTCTCCCCCCAGGCAGTCGGCCGCCCACAGCCCTGGCTGCTGCTGGCAGCACTGCCTGGTCTCGCTGCCTGCACCGCCACCGCCTGCAGCTTGGGGACCCGCTGGATCAAGTCGTGCACGCTGCTCGCCCCTGCAGCGCCTGGGCACCGTCCTGTGTGTGCAGCCGCGGTGCCAGCGCCATGACCCACTGGTGCATCCCCCAGGTATGGGCAAAGGTGGGCGGCTGCACTGCAGGATCCTCCTCGTTGGTCCCTGGTGCACGGGCAGCACTGGCAGGGCCCGCTGCCAGCCACCGCGGGTGATCCGCCTGGATCCCTGGCCTCGCTTCGTGGCCACACGTACTTTCCCAGTGGTGCCCGTCTCCGGGATGCAGCATGCCCTCACTCCATGCCTCCCAGCAACTCCTTCCTCTGCTCCTGGGAGTCAGCCTGTGCGACCAGCGCCTGCCGCGACACCCACGTCCCCTTTGTTCCTGGTGTTGTGGCTGTTCTTTTGCCTACTGGTGTTTAACCCTGCCCTGGATCCAACGCTGGGGGTGTCCATAAATCCAGATCCGGCCCTGCGTCCTGGGCATTGTCCCTGTTTCAGTCACCCTCACCTCTGAATTAATAGAGCAAAAATAACGCAGAAGTTCCCCTTCTGACCAGCCACTGCTGCACCCTGCTCCACTATCGACTTCAATGCAGCCATTGTACATTTTTTCTGTTTATCACACGTGGTGGGGTAGGAAGTCCGAGTGGAGCTGGGACCACGATGAGCACAGACCTCCGCAGCCGCCGGCCAGCAAACGGCATCGCAGGCGGGATCCTCCCCCGGGGCCGCGGCCCCTCCGCAGGATCCCAGGTAGGCTTTGCGGGACAAGGCTGCTCCTCGCTTTCCCATTATGGCAATAATAATAACGCAGGATATTTTCATACAGCGCTTCGCATCTGCAGAGCGCCCCGAAGCACTCGTCAGTGCGGAGCGTTTCCAGAGGACGAGGACGTTGCTGGAGGCCGGTGGCAGGTGGGGACTGGCCAGGTTGGTGGGACTCTCCATCAGGCAGAGCTGCCTCTTTAAGTGAGGAAGGAGGATGGCAGGGAGAGAACTGTGGGCTGCTCCGGGTCCTGTGTGATCCTTATCATCCCTACATTTTTGGGTATGATTCAATAACTCCTTTGCTTGCACAACTTGATTCTCATCGGCATGACTCAGGTGCGAATGATCCACTCACATTAGCAAGTGATAGAGTTGAGCCTCGTGGCTACAAAACCTTCAAGAGATCCTCCTTTTGATTCAGTCGGCCTGGAGGGCAGAGCCCTGGCAGGGAGAACTGGGCAAATGAGGGTGGCAGGGCAGGTACATACCACAGCTGAGGCTGGCATCTGCTCCCTAAACCTGCAGATGGTCTGTTAGAGTGTGGGGGGCTCTGGAACCCTTCTTCCCCCAGGAGCTCATCACATCCAGCCCCTGAGGAAGCTCTGGGATCTACTGTCCTGGGTCAGGCCGTAGCCTCAGGCAGCCAGGTGGGCTGGGTGCTCGGGGGATCCACGTCTGCTCCAGGGAGGTGGCTGCAGGGGAATTGCAGGCGCTCAGCACCTCTGGAACCCCAGCTGTCAGGGTGCCCAGCTCTGCTTGGAGGTATCTTGCTTCTAGGTGCCTGTGTTTGGAGGTAACTCGCCTGAAAACACACAGAGCATTGGTGAGCTGCAGGTCTTGGGGAGCGTGTCCAGGCAGGAGGATTGCTGTGGCAGCCAGAAAGACGATGCCACTTTCTGCTCAGCAGAATCTGTGGTGTCCTGGAGTCACGGGGAAGCTTCTCCTCCAGCCCCAGGGCTGCAGGGGCTTTAGAGGACAAGCTGTCTGCAGCTTCTACTCCTGTGTGTAATTCTGGGGGAAGGGTAGGAGGACGTGCACTATCCCGGTGGCAGGGCATGGGCGTTACTCCTGACAGTGCCCCAGTGCTGGTCTGGCGGTGACTCCTGTGTCCTTAGCCCAGTCTTTGCGGGAAGAAGGGCTCCTGGGCCAGCGTTGGTTGCCACGCTCCCCGAGACTGCAGGCAGGGAGGAGGGCAGTGAGTCACTGCAAAGCCACAGCTGAACGCGGAGCTGTGCCGGGCAGCCTGGGAGCGGGCAGCGGCTGTGGGGGCGGGAGGAGCCGGTGCGGTGCTCCCCCAAGGCCAGTCCTGGCCTGGAGCTCGCGATGGGGACTGGCGTGGGGACGGAGGTTTGCCACCTCCCCTACCTCCTGGGCTTGGCCCCATTTCCAACGGGGCTTGGCACCATATGGCGCTTGCTTTATTTGTTCTGCTGCGACTTGGGAAGGAGGGCAGTGTTTCATTGTCTGGCAGAGGAGGTGGGACGCAGGCACAGGAACATGCCCGTGTCCCGTGGGATCGCCGCCTGAGCCAGGCGCTCTGCGTCTCGCCCGAGTTGCGGGTCAGCGTCCTCATCCCTTGGCTCCAGAGGCGCTTCCCCGGAGAGTCGCTGCCAGAGATTCACCCACCCACGTGGCTCCGGAGCTGAAGCAGCACCGCGTGTGCGGGAGCATCCCGGTGTGGAGCACGACCGACCCGCAACGGGACGCTGCCCGATAGGAGGAAAATGTGGCGGTGCTGTTACTGACTCATCAGAGCACAGGCAGCAATTCTGCGCCAGCAATGCCGGGCTTGCCCAGCACCAAAAAGTGACAGCACGCTCCACCCACCCGGGCTTGCAGGGAGCGGGAGTTCTCCGCATGCCCGCTGCCGGGGAGCCGCTATCCCGCGCACAGCTCCCCATCCTGCTCCACGGCATCCCGAACCTCGGCCTCCAGCCACCCCCGCGCTCCCTCTGGCCCTGCCTTTCCCTTCCCTCGGCTGCTCAGGGCTCAGCTCCCACCGCGCTGCAGGGGTGGGGGAGGAAAGCCGCCTTAGAGGCCCAGCTCTGCCTCTTGCATATTTTTTGCTGGCCCCTGAACAAGACGTTTCTCAGGGGAACTGAAGGCATCATCTGCCATCCCCGAGGGTGCTGCGTGCTGGGACAGCAGCCGCCGCTTGTGGAGGGGCCGCGGTCCCAGCACCCACCGCGGGCTCGCTGCGGGCATGGCCCTGGTCCGTGGCTGCTGCTCCCCTGCTCTGCGCAGGAAAAGCTGCTTTCCTGGCGGTTTCCAAATTCACGGGCTTTAACGCTACTGACCTGGGACCAGGTCCTGTCCCTTTCGCTCGCAGGAGGAGTCCCGGAGGCGGCCAGGCTGCAGCCGCCTGCGCAAACCCGCACATTTTTTTTTTTTTCACTAGAATTTCCAGCACGTCCCTCCTCTCCTGTATAATTTAGTCGCATGAAAAGAAGCCGTGCGAGGAGGGGAGAGGATGGGGAAACTTGCAAAGTCAGCCATGAGAGGGAATCTGTGTCAGAAAGCATTACAAAGGGAGCCGGGGATTGGCTCCAGTTGCTTCCAGTTGCTGTCGGTGTGTGCCAACCCCTTCGCAGATCGCCCAGCGCAACGCGCGGCTCTTTTTCTCCCCGCGTCCCTCTCTCTCCCTTTATTGCACTGCGGGCTCGGGCTGGGACAGCCCATCGCCGTTGCCATGGCTGCAGCATGCGGGAGGGTTCGGCCGGATCATCAGCGCCGCGGAGCCGCTTCCCCTTCCTGCCGTGCGGTTCCCCCGGCCCCTCCGACCGGCGGCCGCGCAGCCCAGCGCCGCTCGGCAACCGCTCCGGCTCCTCCGCGGCAAAAGCCGCAGAGTGGATTTTATACCCGTGAGATTAGACAGGGCTGTGCGCGCCGCTGCCCGCGCCCGCCGGGGAGGAGGAGGAGGAGGAGGAGGAGGAGGAGGAGGAGGAGGAGGAGAGCAGGGCAGCTCCGGGCTGGGCGGCAGCCAGCGGCCCCGGGGAGGGCCGGGAGGGGCGGCGGGCAGGTAGGGCCGGGCCCGGGAGCGACGGGCGGGAGATGCCCCGGGGGGGCCGCAGGGGCCCGGTGCCGCCGCCCCTCCCCGGGGAGGGGGGGATGAGGGGGGGCCCAGGCGGAGCGGAGCGCAGCTGATCCCCGGCCCCAGCGCGCAGCTGATCCGCCGCCCGCCCACCCCGCCAGCTGCCGCAGCGGGGGCAGCGGGGGGTCGGCGCGGAGGCGCAGCCGCGGCCCCGTGTCCCCGCCGGCACCGCGCACCCCGGCCCGGCCGGGCGCGGAGACCCCGCGGCGGGGGGGGTGAGGGGGGGCCGGGATGGCCGGGACAGCAGATCCCCGCCGCGGGGAGGGAGGGGGGGAGCCGCGGCGAGGCAGGACGGTCCCGGTGCCCCCGCGCCGTGCGGCAGACGGAGCACCGGGCCGGGGGGAAGCGCTCGGTGCCCGCCCGCTGCCGGAGCCGGGGGGGCGGGAGCGGGGGCGGCGGTGTCGGCTGCCTCCTCCCCGCAGCCCGGCAGCCGGGACGGGAGCGCCGCAGCGCGGGGCCGGGCCCCGGCGGGGGGGGAGGCGGGGGCAGGGTCCTGCCCGGCGAGGTGAGGGGGGAGCCCGACCCTGCGGGCAGCTGCCGTCAGCTCTGCCAGCTGCACGGTCCCGGGGCCCCCGCTCTGCCAGGCCGTGCCTGCCCGCGGAGGGGCTGCACCGGGGTACTGGCCCCGCCGCAGGGGGTTTGGGGAGAAACCCCCAAGGATGGCACATCTCCTGAGCCGGGACCCGGGAGGGCGGCAGCAGCACCCCGTGGCCTGTCCCGCGGGGGTTTGGGCCACCATGGTTCTCGCCACGGGAGCCCTCTGTGCCACGCACCCACGGCTGCCAAGCGCTGCGGCGGACCGGGCAGCGGCACGTCCTGACGGGGCTGCAGCCCCACTGCGGTGCATTCCCTGTGCCCACCGGTCCCTCCTCTGCGTCTGCACCCCGGGCACCCAGGATATGCAGGCAACAGTCCTGCCAGGGTGGGCAGCTGGGCCGAGGGCAGAGAGCAGGAGGTTCTCCTGTGCACCCCAGGGCTGAGCTGAGACGCTGCGCTCTGTGGGGCCGGGGCGGCAACGGGATCATCACTCGCGCTGGGGCCCAGTGGTCCTGTGGTGCGAGAGCGAGTGTCATGGCCTCAGTGGTGACTGGGCCTGGCCCTGGTGCTCCCCGCTGCCTGGCAGCACCCTGTGCCTCCCGTGCCCCGGTTACCATCTTGTTTGGAGCCGCTGCAGCGGCTGTAATTCGATGCTCTCAAAGTTGGTGTTTACAAGGGACAAGGCAGCCATCAGACGGCTCTTCTTGTTCTCCCGGTGAAAGAATATTCCTCTCTCCGGCGTGTGGCTGCTCCGTGTGCCAAGCACTGCCCGGGTTACACCAAGCACCTTTTGGAAACACCTTACAGGGTCAGCACCTCCAGAGCCGCTGTGCTGCCCAGGCAGCAGGGTTGGGGACCCCACACCGAGGTGTTTGGTGGAGCAGCGGGTGCAGACCCCCCCGGAGCACTCGGCTGCAGCCTGCTCTCAGTGCCTGTACAAACCGTGTGCTGTCAGGAGGCCGCCCGCCGGGCAGGAGGTGGTGGGAGGCGGGTGAGCTGGCGGCCCCGTGGGACTCATCAGCTCCCTGTTGACAAATCTTTTCACTCGTGAGCAAGTGGAGCGGGACGGAGCCCAGCGTGAGGCTTCCCAGAGCCATCCCAGCCCCGCGACCGCTGTGTCCTTGCTGGGATGCGCTGGTGTTTCTGTTGCCATTGGGACTCAGCAAGGTGCCCACCTCCCTGGGTGGTGGGTGGGCTGATGACCTGCCCCCCACCAGAGTCGCAGCCGCGTACAGCCCAGCACCCACAGCCCCACCCTGCGGGGCTCATCTACAGAGCCCAGGAAAGCGCCGCTGGCATCCGTGCCCTTGTCTTTTCACCAGGGCTGAAAATCGTGTCAGTCACTGCACTCAAACCCCAGTTCCTGTGGGCGCCCCAGCAGGGTCTGGGCACTTTGGCATCGCTCCTGCAGCACAGCATGACATGGGCTGTGCCTGCCGAACAGATGGCACCACCGCAGCCAGCGCTGCCGCAGCCAGTTTTGGTGACAGAGGAGTAGCTGCTGCCCTCCGTACCTGCCACCCTCCGGCCGGCTGTCGCAGCTGGCAGCGGGGAGCTGCTCCCTGGCCCTTCTGAGGGGCCCTCGGAGGGTTGTTTGCAGAATGGCGGCTACAAGGGCAGACCCTGCTCCAGGCAGCTCCGGGGTAGCGGGCAGGGAGCAGCAGCAATAAAAGCTCTGTGAGCCCTTTGTGCTGTGCGGTGTTTGGGCGATGCTGCCTATCACGGGGCAGCAGATGCCCCGTTTTGGGTTGGTGGTGGTTTGGGGTTTTTTTTGTGCCCACAGCTCATGGGAGTCCTGCTGGGAGGAGAGTGATAGACAAAAGCCAAAGCAGCTGCAAGAGGGAGAAGCATTTATGGGCGAGCCCTTGGGTGGGAGGGATTGGGGACTGCGGGCACCTGGGCAGGGGCAGGAAGCTATAAGGCAGGTTGGAAACCAGGACACATCATGGCAGGGAACGGCCTCAGGAGGGGATGAGGCTGGAGGCAGAGCACGAGCACGCAGCAGGCTGGGATGCCATGGTGAGTGAGCTGCAGCTATTCACGGTGCTGTTATTGCAGCCACCCAATTCTAACACCCTCGGTGAGGCAGGAGCGTGATGCGCTCCAAGAAAACGTGATTGCCGGATCCTGCCCCTTGGCCCGGTGCTCGCTGCCTTGTGCGGATGGAGTTGGCAGCGCCTCAGCTTCGCTGCCTGCGGGGTGAGCGAGATGGTGGAGGGGAAGGCAGGACTTGTCCTCACGGGCGTGGGCAGAGCCCTGCGGGAGGGGGACAGAGCTGGCACCACGGGGACGGGGAGAGGAGAGATGGCTGCTGGGCTGCCTGCGGCATCTGCTCTCCCTGCCCCAGCTGGGAGAGCTTCTCGCTCCTTCCCCATGGAGGAGGAGCGATGGGCTTAGCTTATCACCCGTGAGGAATGGATGTGCCACCTGTGAGCTGCCCTTTTCGGTGGTGCTGGACTGGCATCCACCGCGTCCTCGCAACCCTCTGAGTCTGGTGTGGGGTCCGGGGTTGGCCTGGCTTTCCTCCGATCTCTTTGCTCCTGGTTGTAAGGTGGCTCTCGGGCACAGTGTTAAAAACGACATGCATGCAAGTACTAAAAAAAGCATAATTTTATTCAATAACTGCATTGTGTGCTCAGAATTCGCTTGTATGTGAGACGGATCAAGTAGAAAAGCTGGTGGAAAGGCGCGTGCTCCCCCTCTCTCTAGCCCCCTCTGGCAGTGCCCGGAGAGAGCCGCTCTGTGCCCGCAGCCGAGGGGCTCCAGGGCTTCGTGTCCCTCCCCACACAGCGGGACCTCGGCAAGGTCGGCCCGCGGGGCTCTGCCCGACCCCGGGGGTCCCCGTCTCTGTGCCAGGGGTCCGGCATCCTGTGGGCCCTCGGCCCACGCTCCTGCTGCCGCCCTCGGGGCCCGGCCCTGCAGAGGCCACTCGCGGGTGGGGGCCCAGCACCCACAGGGTCCCGCCCGGATGGTGACTGTTGTGTGTATGTGCACGTACACGTTTCGAATGAATCTGGGCAGTGGGAGGGGGTGCGCTGCCGTGAGGCGGCTCCTGCCCCACCCCGGAGGCCGGTGCCCGCGGCTATCGCTGCTGCAGGGGCAGCGCTGGTGGGGCGGCACAGGGTGGCGCCGGGCGGTGTCTGGGGGTGACGCTTGGCTCTGGGGGGGCCCGGGGTGGCTCCCGGCTGAGAAAGCGCTTGTGAGGGCTGCGGGGGGAGATGGTGCTGCCGGGGGGGAGGCCTGGGGGCGGGAGGGGGGTCCTGCCTGCCGGGAGCGGGGGAGGGAGGGGCGGATGGTGGGGACGGGGTGGCGGATTAGGGGAGAGGTGGAGGGAGGGATGCTCGGGGGGTGGGGAATGGAGGGAGGGACGCCCGGTGGATGCAGGGATGCAGGGAGAGATCCGGGGGGTGGAGGGCGGGATGGCCCGAGGAGGGAGGGAGGGAGGGAGGGATGCGGGGAGCGGTGCCGGGGGCTGCAGGGCGCAGGGCGGGATGTCCGCAGGGTGGGGCGGATGGGCGGGGCGCGGGGCCGCGCGCTGCGCCGGTGCTCTGGCGCCCCCTGCTGCCTCCGCGCCGCGCACCGCACGGGGGGGGGGGCAGCGGCGCGCCGCGGTGCCGTGAGTTTGCGCGGGCTCAGCCGCGATGCGGCGCACGGGGGGAACGGGCGGTCCCTGCCTGGGGACCCCAAACCCCTGCCCCGCGGGGCTGCTGAGTGGGAAAATGGAGCTGCCCCGGCTGGTGCTCCCTGGGCAGCGCTGCCTGCACCCCCCCCCCCCCCGTGCCCCATGGTGGGCCCTGCTGGGAGCACTGGGGTGAATGTGCAGGGACAGCCCCCGGCCCCGGGGGATGGTGAGTCTGGCCAGCTCGGTGCGGTGTGGAGCAGAGTCCCAGCAAGGAGAGAGGCTCTTGGCCTTGCCTGCAGCCCCCAAATTTTCCCACAAAAAACATGAGCGGGGGAGCGGTGCCCATGGGGAGCGATGCTCCCAGCAGCCACGGTCAAGCAGTGGCTCCTGCCCGCAGGCTGGCAGAGTCCTGCTCATCGCATCCCACCCGCCCGTGTGAAACAAAGCTTAGGGAAGGATTTGGGCTCAGCTGCCGATGGGGACACGCGCAGTCCTTCCTTGAGCCGCTGCCCAAAACCTGTCCGACAGCACCATGCACAAGGGCTGGTGCTGCCTCATGGGTCAGAACCGGCGTTATGGACACGGGGGATGCTCTGGTGCAGGGGCTGGCATGGGGATGGCACAGGGGTCCTTGCCTGGCGTTTTGCAGCAGCCCGATCAAACAAAGATATTCCCAAGTGCTGCGATATGCCTCAGCATCACAAGAGTTAACCCGCTTTCCTCCTCTTTCCATGGCGAGCTCGGTGGCTGGTCAGGGATAACCTTGTTAGCGGCTGCGCTGCGGCAGCGATGCCCCTGGGACAGAGCAGCCCTATAAATGGAGCTGTGCGCTGCGGGCGAGCGCTCGGGAAATGGTAGCTGAGCTGCCTCGGTGGGCGGCTGGTGGGGTGCTCCCCCTGCCATGCACGAGCCCGCGGCCCCCTCGGGGTGTCACGCCTGGACACGACGTTGGGGACAGAGCGGGTTTGTGACTTTGTGGTCTAGATGCTGGGAACGAAGCTGTGCCTGCCAGGGAAGCAACTGCAATCATCCTGGATAGGGCTGCTCTGGGTGCTGCGAGGGGCCAGCGCAGCCCCCACCCCACATATTGGGGAGCTCCTCTCTGGGCCAGGCTCTGAAATGGCTCCTGAGACTCAGCTTGTCCTCAGCCACCTGCAGAGCAGGCACTCAGGCTGGGGTCAGGGCTGGCAACGTGGATGCGCACAGGGACCTCAGCACTGGCCATCAGGGCATCCAGGAGCCAACTGCACAGCCCCAAGCACCTCGCTGGGGTCTGGGGAAGCCCGGGGATCCCCTCCCCATCTGTCGTGTCTCAGACAGGCTGATGAGCTCCTGCCATCCTTCACGGGGCTGGTACCAGTGCTGATGCCCGGGAATTGTTTGCTGCCTGTGCTGTTGTGCCACAGGCCGTTTCTGGTGGCCACCGCCCCGTGCTGCGGGAGAAGATTGGGTTCCTTATGCCTGAGCATCATTCGCTCTGCTGATCGACAGCCTGCGGTCTGGCTGAGCAACCCCAATTGTTCCCAGTGTGCCTGGACAAAGAAGTGCCTAGAGAGATGGCAAGGCTGGGAGAAAGAGGACATGCTAGGAATGTTTCCACTGCCTTGGACACCATGAGATTTTCGCCCTCCTCCTGCAAGAATGGGAGGCAGCAGCCCAGCTTCACGGGCGGGGTGGATGTCTCCCTGCCTGTCCCAGGCAGGGCAGGCACAGGAGAAGCTGGTCCAAGGCAGGCTGAGGGCTTGTTCCTGGGGAGCATGTCCTCAGCAATGGCATGGTGCTGCACCCAGCACGGTGCTTGCCAGGCTGCTCCCGCTAAGGGAGGCAGATGCCAAGAGCCTCTCCCTGCAGTGTGGGCCATGGGAGCCCTGGGTAGCCCCATGGACTCCAGGCAGGTCCCTGTCGGTGTGGGGTGAGGAGGGGCAGGACTGGCTGTGTCAGCCACACTGCTCCGTGCAGGATTAACGCCCGTCACGGAGGCAATGCCTTCTCCTTTCCCCGGGGCTGGTGTTCAGCCAGGCCAGGCACAACACTGCACCCTCACCGCAAGCTGCCGGCTTTGCCTGGCGCGGGCTGAGCTCCGGGCTGCTCCAAGGGCTGCTGCCAGCTGGTGGTTTCTTCCCAGCTTGTCTCACCTGCATGGCTCATTCGCCAGCGTTGGCCAACCCCGAGATTTGTTGCCCTGTTTTGCAAACAGCAAATCTGGGACAGGGATGAAGGTGAAGCTTTCGGAGCCCTCGGCATGGAGCGGCTCCCGGTGAGGTCTGCGGAAGCGGGGGGGTTCCCGCGGGAGCTCTGCCGTTCCCATGCGACCTGCTCAAGGTCAGGCAGAGCCGGCAGCAAGCCCCGGTTCCTTCCTTCCCCGCCGGCCCGCGGGCTCGAGGCGGGAGCGGAAGCGAGCTGCATCTGCTCGGCCACCACGGGGCAGGGGGAGGGCGGCGGGCGCCACCGAGGCTTTTGTTCTCGGGCTCGGAGGGCTCCTTCACACATGAAGGGAATGGCATCGGCGTTTCCAGTGGGGAGAAGGTGCCCGCACCCGAAAACATCCGTCTCCCTCGGTCATTAGCACCTGCCAGGGTTGTGAATCCCGACTGCATCGAGTTGGTGCCGGGAAGTGACAGACCCCACGAGCGCAGCCCCCGACTCCCGGCTGCGCTGGTGTGGTTTCGCAGGAGGCTGGCAGGGATGAGTGTGTGGGGTGCGGGGAGCAGTGGACCCATTGCAGCCTGGCTCCTGGGGACCACTCTGCTACCCGCCCCCGAGGCCAGGAAAGACTGCCCGGCAGCCAGGGGTGTGATAAGGTGGTCCCCACTATGGCAAGCGGGGCTGCATGAGTGTCTAAGCGTGCGAGGGGGTGACCGTGCTCGGGCTTTGGCACGGTGGAGCCGCCCCTGCCCCGCTGCAGCCCCCATGCTCAGGGCCAGGCTGCAACCAGGGGGACCCACCCGTCCCCCCCAGGGTCTGGGCAGGAACCGAGGGGCTACAGCATGGCCACCCCCAGAGGAAACGGGCTGAGCCAGCCCTCGGGGAGGCAAACCGCTGCAGGAGTACAGTTAGCTTCACCCCAGGCTGTGAGAGGCCCCTGTTTCCCCTGTGCCCGCTGTCCCGCGGAGATTAGCTCTCGGCTGGCTGGGCTTGACGGGCAGCCGGAAGAGGCTGCGTGCGCCGAGCACCGCGGGGCCGCCCGGAAACCTGGGCAAAACGGGCACCGCGGCAGCCCCTTCCCTCCCAGCTGCAGCTCAGTCCCGCTTGACCCTCCCGCGGCTGTGCCAGGCCATGCTCACCGCCTGCCGACTCCCAGCGCAGGGGTCCGGGCATCCGCCATCGCCCCGCGTGCCGGTGGCCAAAGCCAGGCCCGTGCTGCGCAGCGCCGGCACGGCCGCCGCACTGTGTTTCCCAGCGCCGTGCTTGCCCTCGGCCAGCCTGATGGGGAGGGTGACCCAGTTCCCCCCCAGTTGGCGTCGCCCCGTGCTGGCACTGCTGGCGCCGGCTCCCACCCCGCGCCCCTTCCCCACCGGGGCTGCCAGCTTGGCTCATGTGCAGCCAGGCGCGTGGGATGAAAGAGTGCTGCCGGGGTACCGGGGAGCGCTGGGGGCAGCACGAAGGTCACGCCACGTCCCGGTGGCACAGCGGCAGCGCGCTCTAATGCCGCTGATCAGAGCTGCCCGTGGGGATTGTGGAGCAGCATGGAGGTGACCCCTGCGCTTGGGGTCAGCGGGCCGCGGCGTGCGTCAGCCCTGAGCGCCTTAATCCCAACTGGGCAGGGGAGGAGGGTGGGGGGGGTGGCGGATTCCTGACCCACAGCTGAGCCTGGCATCTTCGGCATCACTGTGGTCCACCTCCCGCCGTAAGCAGGTAGGGTTGAGTGGTGCCACCCTGGCACCGGGAGGGCGAGGAGACGTAACAGGAACAGGCAGCAGAAAAGGTAAAGCAAAAAAATTCCTTTTGTCTTGAGAAACAGCCCTTTGGACCTTTTCTCCTTCCCTGAAATAGCTTTTCCTGCCATCAAAAGGAGATGGAATATTCTGCAGGGCGCTATTTCAGAGGATTTTTTTTTTTTTAAATTTATCGTAATCGTGTGACGAAGCTCGAATGGCCTGATACGTGGGAAAATAAATATGCAAATGCTGTCCCCAGGTTTGCCAGCAGGATTCCCCGAGCTGCTTCCCAAACACGTGGTTCAGCCCGTACTCGTTGTCCGTTCTGGTCACTCACGCAGGAAATGCAGCGCAGGGAAACGCTGGGTTTGCCATGGGTGACGCTGGGAGTCAATGGGAGCTTCGCGACACGGTTCTCACGGAATTTCTCTTTCTGTGCACGGCGTTAACCGGCAGCAGACCCACGTGCTGGGAGCCGCGGCACTGCTTGTCCCACGGCAGGCTTGCGGGATGCCACAGGACAGGGAATTACTTCAGGTGGAGGCTGGAAACGGGGAGTATCTTACTGGTGTTTTCCCCAGTGCTGCGGTTTATCCTTCCACTGTGGCCGTCAGGGACACGGAGGTGCCTCGGGAGATGCTGGGGCGGATGGAGCGCCGTAAGGGGCAGCTCCCTCCAGCTTTGTGCCCTGGGAGGAGGCTACAGCGAGCTCGGGCTGCCAGGAGGTGCGGGACGAAACGGTCTGGATGCGGGAGGAATCTTGGTGAACATCACATCTTCGGCTGCCCCCGTGTCGGGTCAGGGCACCCCTCTGCTTCCCGACGAAGCGCTCGTCCCGCCGTTGGACAAGCGAAGAGCCGAGCTAAGGCGCTTCACGGGGCTCGGACGTATGTCCAGAAGGAAAGGGGCTGGATCTCACCGTGCGGTGTCACACGAGCTGCCAAGGGCAGAGCTGCCCCCCAGAGCCCAGCACCAACAAACTACACTTCTCTCTCACCCCGAGATGTTCTCCCCCTGCGCACAGAGGGGCATGTTTGGTTGTTTAAGATTTAAAACCATCTACCACTGAGACACTGTTCCGTAATGAGGCAGGACTGGGGAGGATGTAATCAATCCATTTCTCGATACCAGAGAAGCGAGAGGCTTGGAAGTGAGCGATATGCCATCCACCAGGTCAGACCCTGCCTTCCCTTGTCCTCTCTGCTTAATTCTTCCAAGTTTGAAAATGATTCTTTGCTTCCGCTTCTTTTCCTCACAAAAGCAAATTCTGATACAAACAGAGCGGGATGGGAATGGGTTTATTTCTTTGCTATTTTAATACAAGTATCCACGTATTTCTGACCACAATTTCTCAAAACAGTATATAGATATATAAAGAAGGAGATGAGTGGACTTGTAGCTGCTTTGAAACATTTGCCAAATTTCAGGTTCTGAAGGATTGAGGGGTCCTTCTGGGCCGTGACACCACTGCTCGCTGCACAGCCTTGTCTTCTTTCGGGGGGTTGGAGTCAGCTGGGAAAGAGCAGATCTGCAGCCCCACAAGGAGAAACGGAACATCCTGGACAGATGTCGGGTCAGGCCCATGCAGTTTCAGCTGAAGCTTTCCAGACTGGTTTTGACCCGTTCCATTTCATGCAGAAAACTGTAGAACTGGGGCAAAGTTAACTCTGCAGAGTAAAAAACCAAAGGCATCAAGTTTTAGATTTCAGGTGACACTTCCAACATCGGAAAAGTCGTTTTGCTGCTACCACGGAGCAACGCGCGTTCGCCTCGGCTGGGCAGGACCGGACACCGGCTCTCGGCAGCCGTTTGTTTACAGGAGCTGGGCTGCGCGGGGTTCCGGGCTCGGATTCTCCTAACAGCAACCCATGCTTGGGAATTGTTTACTTTCTCTGCCTGCCGTGCTGCTCTGCCCGCCCTCCATGGCCCCGTGGCCTATCTATATTTAATTACGCAAAGATGTGAAGACTGCCCGACAGTCGGTGTTCCTAAACGCTTCCAGAGCGAGTGCAGCCGGGAGAGGCCAGGGCAGGAGCAGCAGCCACCAGTCACGCTCCGACACCTGCTGGGTCTGCACCCAAAGCTCCCCCACCTCCAGCAACACCCGGGAGCTCTGAGCTGCCGCTCCGCTTTCACCTACTCGAACGCTTGCTTCTTTTTCCAGAACTGTTAACTCACCTATATATACGTTTTCCATTTGGCTCCCTTTTTTAACCACCAGCTTCAGCTTGGGGAAACAAAAAGCAGAGGCGTTTGAATTCAGAGACCTGTATCCTGAGCACCACGGAAAGACAGAGGCGCAGGAGTCTGCTGTGAGTTTCAGACAGGCGGACTGCTGCAAAGCACGCACGTCTTTGACAGGCTTTTTGGGCAGCATCCGTGTAGGAACAGATTCCTTAGGCATTGGGAGGATCTCTGGAAGTCCTTATAAACGATCATTTTCCCCTCCCTCCCCAAGACAGCGTGACCTTTGCTGGACTGAGCTTTTTGAGCAGCTTTTCAGCGGGCTGTGCTTCTGTGAGACATGATGCCTTCAGAAGAGAAACAAACAGCAGTGGGCCCGCTCTCGGCCGGCGGCTGCGCTCAGAAGACTGACGCAGATGCACCGCTGCAGAGCTTGTTGCTGTGCGACCCAGCCTTCCTCTAGTCCCTCTCACAGCCAGTACTTCCCACAGGCCGGGTCCCAGCTCGTCCCTTAACTGCGCTACAGCCCGAACTCTCTGATGTAGGAGATTTACCTGTAAGAAGATACTTCCCACTTTTTCCAGTTCGCTGCTCCAGCAGTCACTGTGAGTCAGAAAGAAGAGAAGGGAGATAACCTGTTAGCCAAACTGTGAAATAAAAGTTATTTAGCTGAGAGCTGCTGTTGGGTTTCCCAACCCATTCGGTTTGTGGTTTAGCTCGATTACCTCCAAACTTCCACTCCATATCTATCAGCTGGTTAATCATCAGCGTCTGACCAACAGCCAGGCGTGTTAGGGTGGGGGAATGCACCTTCCACTGCAATAGCAAAAGACACACAAGCAATCAATTCAGAGAGGCCTCTATTATGTTACCTGTAATTTCAACATAAATTGGAGGCTAGGCAGACTGCTGGCAGAAGCCCAAAGTGGTGGAGGCGTGTAAAGGGGCAAACTAATGTGTTCAGGAGGGCTTTCAAAGATACCTGAGTCCTGCTAGGATTTCCATCTGCCTTGTCGCTTCTGTAAATGAAACTCACTGTTTTTGTTTTAACACTGGTTCAGTGTAACAATATCTGAGCAAAAAGTCATGTGTTGCTGTAACTGCCTGACCCCGGGGCTCAAAGCATGCAAAGCAGAGAAGCGATCGAACGGAAGCCACACAGAAGCGCAGGAATCACTAAACCGATGAGGCAGAGGCCAGGGCAAACCAGAATTATCACTAGACAAAGTGTTCCTTATCAGTTATCCAAGGATCTGCAGTTCAGAACTCTGAGCTGCTTTTGAAGAAAGTACCCGAAGCGCAGACACATCTCAGTACTACCCCGGGGTTTCACAAGTTCCCACTCAGACTGTCATTTTGTCCCCTTAGAAACAAGCAAAAATATATCAATACCTGTTCTGCAAAATAACTGGCTTTCTCTTCACTGAGGCCTGCGGGAGAAACCATACGAGATTACTATATGTGATAAATATTAATTACCTTTTATTTAGTGAAAGTCAGGTGACCTACCTAGAGCAATAAAATCTGCTCTGACTTGTTCCGGAGACAAATTCCTCTTCAGGGCACCTGAATAAACAACACAAAGAAGAAAAATCACTTTTTACTCAGTGAAACCAATCTTTACTTAAAGTAAAATAAATGCAGGGACGGAGACCCTGCGACAGAAACCCTCTGTCCGTGGACTGTGTTTTGAAACAAACCACAGCTCGTCAGGAGAGGAAATAAGAGTTGTGCCCGCCGCTATCTCCGCGGATGCCCAGTGCTGTAAAAGTCAGGGCGATGGGAGTGCCCGAGAGAGGGAGAGATTTCATTGCAGGTATCCATGGAAACAGCAGCAGCGGTTGTGTTTTGAAGCTGCTGCTTTCTCTCCTATCGAAGCTTTGCTTGTTAAAGGAGAACTGTTAAGGCTGGCAGGCTACTAATTCGACCTACCTGCTGTGTTTTGGATTACGGGTGCGAACCGTGCACACACCACTGCTCCCGCTGCGCCTGCCTCCTTTGTTCTGGGCACAGGCAGCACATGGCAGTTTACAAGGATTCTGTTCTCTGAAGCCAAGAGCAGGAACCTCGTAAATTCAAAGAGACTGCCAGTCTCACGAGGCTTTCCGTCTGCGTAGCACACAGGCAAAGTTCTCCGCTGGAATCTCTTCCCAAACTGTCTGTGGCATCCCAGAGCTAACAAAAAGTTACCGCGGGATCGGAGCCAGTGCATGCAGCCAGGAACGCCGAGACTGAGTGCACTTAGTCCAGAACCAGGAAGGGAGAAAATGCTGATTTCGCATTAAAGACCCCCAAGACAGTTGTAGGAAGGGAAATCACTCGGTGTTGCTCCTGGACAGAAGAAATGGCTTGTAGTAGTAGAATGAAAGTTTAGACCAAACGCAGGAAACAGTTGTGCACGGCTCCACGGCTGCGAAGGAAGCTATGGGGAACCCAGGACTGACGGGTCAGAGGGAGGGACTAGTAATAACAAGAAGGATCAATGGGATGAACACCCAGTGGAGGTGTTTGAGGCGTTATCACATCAAACAGCAGCCACATCAGGGTAATCTCATAAAGTGCTGGAGTCTGGGGTATTCAAGGGGAATCCCTCTGCCCCTCTTCCCCACTATTTATGAATGAGAAACTGCTGGACATGTAAATGTTTTTCTAAAACAAGACTGTAAGGACAGATGTCTTTTACACAGCCTAGAACCGTGCTGTTTCCAGCCCACTCTAGAGGGGTCTGTACACTGTCTTATCCGCCCCAACCAGCGCTTGTCCTTGTAGGAATTACAGTACTGGGTCACTTGGATGGAAGTTCCTACAAAGATTTATTGCCAACACAAGGCTGCACTAGTCTGGCAAAAATGGATTTACAGGTCCAAGTTAAACCAAGCACTGTCACAGTGTTGTGTTTGCAACAAGTGCACAGATATTTAAGTGTGTGCACAGATATTTAAGTGTGTCCAGGCAGGACGTAAATAATACAAAGCCCCAGTCACCAAATAGGGATATTTCCACAGAGGAATTTTTGATTCTTAAATGCTAAGCCATTTATTAGCCACCATTAGCACTCATTGTGCAAACCAAGTGCACTGCAGCTCCGAAGACACACTTTAGCAGCATGCAGGAACAGACACAATAGTTTGGCCTCAGGGTAGCATATGCAAATGTATCACTTACCATTAGGTACCAGAAGAACACTCTTGACAATGTTTTTCAGGGGGCCCAAGCTGATTTTATTCATGGTGGCAAAGTCTGAGAGCTGAGTCAGAAACCTTTCTACCTGCTCAAGAGAAAGAGCAGCGACACAATCTTATCTCTGCATGTTTCTCACCAGAGAGCTGCATTCACACACTTCCTGGGGTTCTGCACATGCCTCACCTCCTTGGGCTCCGTCAGAAAGCGGAAGAGCACTTCAGTCAGCGCTGCGAATTGCTGTGAAGAAACAGGACAGTGTTACAGAGCTGGGCATCAATCATTTTGCAGCACTTCACCACCCCCCTCACCACCAGGACTAGGTGGTGATGTACCCCCCTGACGCGGCTCCAGCTGCCTCCAGCACGTTGGTCCCAGAGTTTGACCTCCCGTGCCGGTACGGTTCCCCAGTTCTCGGCATTACAAGATGCCTACGGATGGGATTTGCTCACAGACGCTTTTCAGAGATTCTCAAAGGGTTTGAGCACATGGTAGCTGGCACCGCACAGGGCTTTTGTGACTCTTGGCTAATCAGAAGCTGCTGTTCTATTCTGAGCAATCCAAAAACTGTGAGCAGGAAAAGACGCCAACATCTACTCTCCTAACATCTACTCTCGTGTTTCACAAACCCCACGGGGCAACCACACTAACTCGGGAAAGGAAAAGAACTTGTTAAAGGTCTACTTGCTGCCTTCGGTTTTCTGAGCACGCAGCTGGCAGGGCGGGAGAGCCTGCCTGATGGCACAGCACCACCACCCTGCCTGCCCAGCCTGCCTGATGGCACAGCACCACCACCCTGCCTGCCCAGCCTGCCTGATGGCACAGCACCACCACCCTGCCTGCCCAGCCTGCCTGATGGCACAGCACCACCACCCTGCCTGCCCCGGCGCTGGCCCCGACCTGCTGGGTGCATCTGGCTGGTCCGCCGCTGCATGGGGCTCATCCTGTCCTACCCCTGTTGCCAGCCGCGTAACGGAGGTGGCACCGGGCCGTCACCCACGGTCTGGCAAGCTGAGCTAAAAACGTCTCGGCTCTTCTACGAACTTTAGTGCGAGCTGAGACACGGCTGCACACCCGCTGTGCGGGCGGCCCGGCGGCGGGCGGGTACCGGCGGCGGGCGGGTACCGGCGGCGGGCGGGTACCGGCGGCGGGCGGGTACCGGCGGCGGGCGGGTACCGGCGGCAGGCGGGTACCGCCGACCGGGAGCAGCCCCTCGGGACCGGAGGGTGGTGGGGTGGCAATCACAACCCCAACGCTGTGCAGCGCCACCGGGAAAAAAAAAACAGCGCTCGACGGGACCCCACCGCCCACCCAGGGCACGACGTGAGCCCCTTCCTCGGGAGCGCCTCGCAGCCCGAGAAACGAGCTCCCGCGGGGCGCGGGGCCGTGCCGCGGGGCCTCGGACACCCGAGAACGCGGTTCCCTCCGGGAGCGGGCTGAGACCCAGCAGCGGGCCCGGCCCGGGCTGCTCCGGAGCTGCGGGGCCGGCTGGGCCCGGCACCCCGGGCTGCGGCTGCCCGGGAGCGGCGGCCCCGCGGGGCCCCGGGCCGCGCCGCGCCCGCCCCGGCGCCCACCTGCGCGCTGAGCTGGCTCAGGCTGTGCATGTCGCCGCTCACCGCCGCCGGCACCGGGTCGCGGGTGAAGTTGAGCAGCCCCATGGCGGCGGCCGCGGCTCCGCCCGCCCCGCCCGGCCCCGGCGCCGGCGCCCGCCTCAGCCTGAGCATTGGCGGCCGCACTTTCCGCACCGCCGCCGCCCCGCTGCCCCCGCGGGCGGCTGAGGGCACCCGGTGGGGCTCCCCCCCCGCCTCCCGCCCCCTGCTCGGCCCAGGGGTGGCCCCTTCGCCGCTGCAGCCGCCGCCCGAGCACCCGCCGTGGTGCTGGGGGAGCCCCGAGGTGGCACCGGGGGGGTGGCGTGCCCAGGTGCCCACCCCCGGGCTCACGGCGGTGCGGGGCCGCAGGTCCCAGGGCCGCGCAGTGCGGAGGGTGCACCTGCGCGGGCGGAGGGAGCGTGGCTGGGTTCACCTCCCGGCACACCTTCGTGCGCCGTTAGTCGGTCCTGTAAAACAATTATTTTTGATGGGAAGGTTTGGGGCAGCGTCTTGCTTTCCTACCCAGAACTGGTCAGTAGAACCCCAGAATTAGAGCTGTAGTGCATAGAATCATAGAATCATAGAATGGTTAGGGCTGGAAGAGACCTTCAAAGGTCACCTAGTCCAACCCCCCTGCAAGGAACAGGGATATCTCCAACTAGATCAGGTTGCTCAGGGCCTCGTCCAACCTGGCCTTGAACGTCTCAGGGATGGAGCATCCACCACCTCTCTGGGCAACCTGTTCCAGTGTTCCTACAACTCTCATGGTAAAAAATTTTTTCCTAATATCCAACCTGAATCTACCTCCCTCTATTTTAAAACCATTACCCCTTGTCCTATCACAACTGGCCCTCCTGAACAGCCTCTCCCCATCTTTCCTGTAGGCCCCCTTGAGGTACTGGAAGACCGCTATAAGGTCACCCCGGAGCCTCCTCTTCTCCAGGCTGAACAGCCCCAACTCTTTCAGCCTGTCCTCATAGGAAAGGTGCTCCAGCTCCTCTTATCATCTTCGTGGCCCTCCTCTGGACCCTCTCCAACTGGTCCATGTCCTTCTTATGTTGGGGACTCCAGAACTGGACGCAATACTCCAAGTGAGGTCTCACGAGGGCAGAGTAGAGGGGGAGAATCACCTCCCTCGACCTGCTGGCCACGCTAGTATGATAAATTCCTTTTAAAAAACCCTATTATTTCTTGACTCACACAAGCAAGAGAGTATGTCTGTGTGTTTGTGCCAATAAAAGTTTACTTTTCCTTCTGCTAGGATCTCCATCCTAGAGATATTTAGCCACATGTTCAAGTTGATGCACTTGATCACTTCCAAGGAAAGTAAACGGCGTGATTGCTGGCGAGTGTGGAGCCTCAACTGCAGGCAAAGCGGTGGGTGCTCAAACTCCAGCTGCGGGGTGGGGGTCTGGCTGACAGCTGAACACTGCAAGTTCTTTTTCTGTACAAAAAAGCTCAAATAATTTGTTTAAAAACATAGTTTATAAGGTGAATGTTTTTTTTTTCCCGCCGAAAATTCCACTTGGGACCCAAAAGTCGGGTGTGATTTTCCCCTTCTGGCTGCCACCCAGCACTGGCCGCTGCTGAGCCCAGCATGGGCTCACGGTGATGGGCGCCTCAGGGCAGAGCAGCTCCCCAGGGGCAGAGCAGCTCACCTCCCGCGGCTGTGCTCCGTGGGGTGGATGGGTTTCGGGTGAAGAAGGTGAAGAGACAGCTTAGCCGGGAGAGAAGGTGTCTAGGTGTCAAAAGGTTTGGGGTTTCACAGGGAGATTTTTAACCTGATTCTCACCATAACCCATAGGCAGGAGGTCTCCTTGATTCCGAGGTGTGTTGGAAGGCACCCAGGTTCTAAAACCACCTTCTCACCCTGTTACAGGGTCTCGTTTCTACTTGTGCTCCGGAGGAAGGCCTCGATCCAGAAAACCGATGCATTCCCGCAGGGGACAATGGAGCTGATCGCATCCTCCCTTGCCTTAAGCTGCTGTTTCACAGCTTTCCAAGAGCAGGAAAATAAGCTTTCCAGCAAGTATTTCACTGTCAGTGTCAAAGTGTCTGATCCATTTTACTGGGGGGGGTGTTCACTGGCTGCCCGGGCGGAGGGACAGCCTACGAAAGCCTTTGTGAAGGGTAAAACTGCGGCAGCTCACGAGGCTTCTGTTTTATTACTGACACTTTCAGTCGCAAACGACAGCGTAGGAAATTTTATAGTGCCTTTCGTTGTGGAGATATCCCAGTAGTGGCTTATAAACAAGGAGTTAAGCAGCAAAGTACCGCTGATGATGAGGAGTTAAGAGATATTCACTGGTGGTCTGGCTGGAAATAGCATTCACACTTCCTTTCCTCTCTCCCAGCCGGGAGATTTTCTGTTTCCCATGCACGGGGTGGGACTGTGTACCTGGACTGAGCAGGATTGTTTGAGGTGAAAAAATTGCATGTGGAGGTGCTTGCAGGATTTGACCCTAAATATTTAGGACACCTTAAAATAAGGTGCAGATTTTTCACATAGGAACAATTTATGAGGTTCTGTGGTGAACTGGCCACGTCGGTGTGTTTAGAACCACAGGATATGCTTGTCTCTGAAAAATAGTTAACTAAAACTCATTCGGGGAGCTGTATGGGCTGGGTAGGACAGGACACCAGTGTGTGTGAACACGGTGTTCCGGCCTTAAAATGTTGCATACAGCCTTGGGTACGTTTTCCGAAGTGCAAACTAATAATTGCAATTAATAATTGCACACTTTTGTAACCACCACAATTAATCCACCTGTGCTGTGTGACCAAAACACTGAAGCAAGGAAAGAGGCAATTTTCTGGCAGGTTTGTATGCGGGGACCAGCGGTGCAGGAGCAGCCTGTGACTGGTCTTTACTTCCCTGGTCTTTCTCGGGGGATGCTTTAGGGACTAACAGGATGGTCTCGGTGCACGCGTGTGAGCGCAGGACGGAGGCAGGAGCCAGAAGCCAACGTTGCTGAACAATTTCCCGAATTCTTGGGGAAAGTTGAGTGTCAGGATCCGAGAAGAAGAGTTTAAGCGGAGGTAGGTGCTCCTGACAACCTGTTCGAAGAGCCACCAGGATGGCTTGGCTTGGCTGCGGTGTGGCACGTGGGTGCCATGGACCCCAGTGACGGCACTGGCAGTTCTGCAGTTCGAAAAGGATTTGCTCAAATAAAAGTGGAGGTTGCAGGGTGACGGTCTGGATTAGTTCAGGGGTATGGCACCCAATCATTATTACCCAGCTGGACTGAGTTGAATATAATGAAACTAATTAACTCAAGGTACCGACCCTGCCTACACGAGGCAGGCCATTTCCTCCTGGCTGTGGAAGATGCAACAGCGTCCTTGGTGCTGCAGCCCAGGCTGGTGAGCAACACGGGGGTGCCAGGCGCAGGCAGCCTGTGCCCCTCGACGGCCCATGCCACCCCACCCCCACGCCCGGCAGCCCCCCGGGTGCCTTGGCCGGGCCATTCTCATGCAGAACGTGTCGCTGATGGACCCATCAGAGCCGAGGGCAGCAGCTGGGTGCAGGTATGCACGGCGGTTCACCGCAGATGCTGGAGTAAAAGCAGCAGCAAAAAGCAATGGGAGGGGGGATGCACAGAGGGAAATAGGGTGTTAAAACCGGTGCACCCCAAAACCAGTCAGAGGATCAGTGTGCCCTACTGCAGGGGCATTTTCCAGCTTCATTTCGCCTGCCAGACTTGAGAAGCTTCCTCAGCCCTTGGAGAGCGTTGCCTGGGGAAAGCTCCTTGTCGTGTGTTCCCAAGGGACCAAACCCCGGGGTGTCACCGTCCTGTTCTCTGATGCCACCTTCTATCCCAAGCTCTCGAAGCGCTTTACAGTCACGCCGAGGTCAGCCTTGGAGTACCTTCCTGAAATGGGGGGGTATTACCTGCACTCGCTGGCCTGAGAAAGGCCTGGAAAAGCTAAGACTGTATGAACGAGCCAGGGGTAAGGCCCAGACACCTCTCACCCTGGCTGGTGCTGAGCCCACCCGCCTTCTGTGTGGTCTGCTGTGTCTGTCCCGGGCTGTGTGGACTCGGGAGAACATCTCCCTACACTGGCCGAGGCATGCTGTGACTCTTCCAGCTTGCTGGTGTGATGGAGATGGCCCAGTAGAAACTTTGCAGGAGTTAGTTCTGATCCCAAGGGAGGCTGATACAAATGAGATCTTTGAGGGCAGGATTTCTGTTTCTCCTGCAGTTTGATGCCCCTTCCTCTCTCTGCTCCCAGGCACACACTGCTACAGGAGTAAGTTACTGCAGGCATTGCAGTGTGAAGGTTGTGGTGGGGCTGGAAGCAGCACTGCCAGGCTCCGACACGCTCCTGCAGGCAAACCCCTTCCTCTGCCAAGGCTGCACTGCCCTGAGCAGGGACGATGTTCCTTTACCCGGGGGGGCAGGAGCAGCTCAGGACCTGGGGTGGAGGGGGCTCTGCTGGCAGCCACCCCCGGGAGCAGCGTCTCTCCCAAGAAAAGTGTGCACGCTTAGGAGGGCGGTTTGCAGAGGCCTCCTCACTTCAGATTAGGCTGTAGCAGGCGTATCCTGTTTTCTAGGAAAAAGAGGATTTTGTGGCCAGCTTTGTTAGAGAGGCATTGAAGATTTTTCTTTGTGTGCCTTTGCGTTTGAAGTTTGCACACTGGTAGCCGCAGACTTTCTAGATGTTCTGGTTACACAGATGACATTTATTTTTAACCTTATTTTTATTAGAGGGTTGTATCATGTGGTCCTGGCCAGCCCACAGGAAGGGCTAGAAACTTCATGTAGGAGGGATAACATTTCCTATCTCCGTGTAAACAGCAATTCCTCACAGATGGGAAAAGCCAACCCGGCTGTTGGGGAGGCTGGAGGCTGTATTCCCACATGTGGCAGCAGGATGAAGCTTTCTCACAGCAGGGACAGACCTTGCTCTTAGTGCTGCTGGGCAAACTGGCTCTCCCCCAGGCTCAGGAGAGATGCCATGGGCAGGAGAGCTTCTCCAGGGAGCGGAGCTGGCAAAGAGGTGGGTGGTTAGAGTGGAGCTGGGATGAGGGCTCAGGCCATGGAGCTGCTCGTGGAAGAGGACACATCCCATGGGATGTGCTCTGATGAGGTCTTGCATTGAAGAACACCGGGCAGTGAAAATGATTGTTACTGTGGGCTGGGAAAGAGCTGCCGTGCTGTGTGCTGTGCCTACACCGACACGGGAAATCCCAAAGCCTGAACTCAGCAGGAGCATCGCCGCCAGCTTCAGCAAAAGAAAAATTCCTCCTGCTCCCTGCCCCCGGGTCGCTGGAAGAGCTTGCAACTGTCTGATGTGATTTACTGGTGCTGGTGCTTCTCCCTGCCTGCTAGAAGACTAAAGAAACACTTAGCCTTTACCGGGAATCTGGGACCCACGGATCTGGAGACGACAAGGTTGCACGGCTGATGCTGTAGGTAATGACACCGATTTGCTCAATTGCTTTATTTGTTTAGGGTCTCCAGGCATGCTGCTCATGAAACACGGAGCAGGTCCTGACTCAAACACTTGGGTGCAAAGCAAGAGACAGCAGGTGATGGGAGCCAGAGTGGAGCTCTGGGCAGGGAATGGGATTGTTTTGCCTGGCCAGGGTGGTGGAGGAGAATTTTAGGAAGAGATTTGAAGTGGGAGAGTAAGGCAGACAGAGAGGAGCTGGGCCTGGTGCCATAACCTGGGGACACCACAGAGAAAGCGACGGCTGAGCAGCCTTCGGGTGAGGGGGAGGATTCAGGGTGGGGAGTGCTGAGTTATGCGTGGAAGGGCTGGCACAACCACTGGGAAACATTCACAGCGGAAGATGAGGATGAGGAGTCACTTCTGATGTGACTGGATGTTGTCAGTCCCATCTGACTGTTGTGATGGAGACAGAGGGCGGCTCTGGGAAGTGTTCAAGGTTCTGGGAGGTGTTCAAGGCCAGGCTGGATGAGGCTTTGAGCAATCTGGTGTAGTGGAGGGTGTCCCTGCCCATGGCAGGGGGGTTGGAACTGGATGATCTTTGAGATCCCTTCCAACCCAAACCATTCTATGATTCTCTTTCAGCTGGTCGGTCACCAGCTCCATGGATTTGAATCGCTGGCGAGAGACGCCAGCCAGGTCTGAAATTGGCTCTCTTGCTGCAATGATTTTTTGCAGAAGTGTTGGCCAGTCCAGCTGTGCTGCTGATGGGAGTCAATCCATCAGGGGAGGGATGTGGCTGTGCCATGCTGTGCAGAGGACATGCAGCCTGTGCCCAGGGCTGGGGAGGGACGCCCCAGGGAGGGACCCCTCCACTTCCCCCCTGCCCCTGCTCTCTGCTCATGTAAGCCCTGGCCATGCGTCCCGCCTTCTCACAGCCGCTCCCGTGATGGAGCAGAGGAGCTTTGGCCCCACGGCTGTGTCCCACCACTTGTCCATGCTGGAGAGCCATGGGGAGTTCCAATGGTACCTGCCTGGCAGAGGCTGCCAGCTGCAAGCCCTGGTGCAGCAGGAATGGCTGAGTGCCTGGCGCAGGGTACCAGAAATGCCTGGCAGGAGCCTAAACAGAAAATCCTCTTTAAAGGTACCGTCTTTCCCCGTGAGCTGTCATACAAACTCTCTTGACTGTTAAGAAATAAACTTGCAGCATCCCTCTGTGGTTGTGCGTAGCAGAGACAGGGAAAAAGGTTAGGCTTGGCTTAAAATCTGCCCGGAGCTGCTTTGTTTGGTACCAGGCCTGTTTCACAAACAGTGTGCACAGACACGCTCTCCTGAATTAAATGATAACCGAGGGGAAGAGAGAGAAAGAGGGCGTTCCAGGCCGGAGGAGATTGATGGCAGGTCAGCGGGGGCAACAGAGGCAGGAAGGTTTCTGTAGAAAGGGAGAGGAGCCCGTGGACGCTTGAAGCAAGGGCTGATTCCACCCCAACAGTGCCCTGGAAACTCCCCTGAGCACAACCCACAGAAGCATTTTACTTTCCCAAACGCGGAAAAACACACAGGAGTAGAATCTATTTGCTTGGTTTTAATCCTCTCAACAGAGTTGCAAATTAGCTTCAGTTTCGTGTGGTGTGTGTTTATTTGAGGTATAATTTCCAGTGTTCCTGGAGGCTTACCCAGACCAGGTTTTTGGCCCCTTCTCTTGTTCGCTTGTGGGGCTTCTTTTGCTTGTGCAGCCTCATTTTTCATGCTTGTGTTTTGCAGGGATGGAGGGGTGGTCTGGGGGAACCTGCTGTACAGGCCCGTGGGCTGGTCCTGGCGCTTCCCGCAGGGTGTGGGTACTTGGGCTAACGAACGCGTGTTTCCTCCTGGTCTTGAAAGCCTATTTCTCTTGCACCAGGATAATCACATTCCTTCTTGTTAATGTTACACAGTTTTCTGCTGGATCTAGAAGAAATAGCAAGGGAGCAGAGAAGATTATACCCCACGTGGACTCTGGATGCTTTGTCCTGGGCAGGAGGCACAGGCCATGTCCCTCGTCCCAGCACGACCCTTGCAAGTGTCTTGCCTCTGGGGCACTGGGGGGGCCACTGGGGCGCCGGCGGGCACCGGGGGATGGGGAGTCCCGGGAGGGTGCGAGACATCGTGGGGGCTGTGGAGCCCCGGGAGAGGGATGTTGAGCCCCGAGTGGGGGGATGCAGGGCACCGGGGCGGGGGGGGGGATGCGGGACACTGGGCAATGTGGAGTCCCAGACGATGCAGGGCAGTGGGGGGATACCGGGGCGCCGGCGGTGCAGATCCGCGCCGGGAGGATGTGGAGGCCCGGGGGAATGTGGGGCCCCGGGGGGTGCGGACCCGGGGGGGGCGGGTCCTGGAGTGGGGAGCGAGTGCGGTGGGGTGCGGGCCCCGCACTCCCCTCCCCCGCCGTGCGGCGCGGCGGGCGTGGGGCGGCGGCGGCGGAGGAGGAGGGGCTGCCCAGCACGGGCAGGGTTAAAGCGCCATGTAACCGGAGCGCGGGGCTGTCGGGGGCCGGCCGGGGCGCGGGCGGCGGCGAGCGGCGACGCGGCCCCGCTGGACGGCGCGTCCCGCAGCGGCGCAGGTGAGTGCGGGGCCGGGAACCGGGGGGACCGGGGGGACCGGGGCCGCCTGGCCGGACCCGCGGCGCATCCTCGTGGGCGGCTTTGTTGTGCGCGGCGGCGGCGGGGGACAATGGGGCGGTCGGGGCCGCGGCACCGGGCGCACCGGAGAGTACGGCGGGAGCGCCCGGCCCCGGCCGATTAGGCAGCCCCGCGCCCGGTTCCCGGGGGCTCGCGGCGCTTCGCCCCGGGGGCTCGGAGCGGCGGGCGGAGGGGGCGGCGGGCTCTGCCGCCACTTGTTGCCGGCGCTCGCCCCCCCGGCGGGTTCGGGGGGCTCGGCGCGCCCGCAGCCCCGGGCCAGGTCCCCTGCCCGCCCCCACCGGTCCCGCGGCCCCTCCGGCTCCCGTCGTAACTTTGGGAGTTTCTCGCGGAGGCGCCGGGGCCGCGTATCCCGGGGCTGTCACGGCGGGGTCGGGCCGGTTGCTGCGGAAGCCCCTGTGCCTTGGCGATGCCGGGACGGGCGGGGGAATCGGGGCAGGGGCAGCGCCCGGGGCCGCGGCAGGAGGACGGCAAAGCCTCGGGGCCTCGGGTTCCCGTCGGTAAAACGGCAAGTGATGGCTCCGAGGTGGGGAGGGGCTGGGGAGGGCTGGGGTTGCCCTGCCCGTGGCTCGGCGGGCCCCGGCCAGCGCCGCCCCCCACGCAGGGGGGCACGGGGAGGGCTTCCGGGAGCCCGGGATGCGGCGGCAGCGCTGCCGGGGCTGAACACCTTTGTTTTCGGTTCGTGGGTCGGGGATCTGTCAGCGCATCTCGCTTCTTCTCTGTCCGCAGGAGAGCAGCTCCCGGCCGGCGCCTCCGGCGTGAAGTCACCCGGGGCTGGGGACGGAGCGGACAGGGCGGCCGGAGCCGGGGCGCGCTCAGCTGCCGGGCACCGGCCCAGCCGGCAGGTACCGCCCCGGGGGGAGCCCGAGGGGAGCTCTGCCGACATCCTCCTCCCCCCGAGCCCGGGGAGAAGCTCCGGTGGAGGGTGAGGCATGAGAGGGCGACCATCGGAGAAATAAGCTCCAGGGTGGCCCCAAGGTGGGGCACGAGCCCCAGGAGCCCGGGCGAGGGGAGCAGCGGGTGGGCAGCCGGGGCGAGCGCTGGTCCTGGGGCTCTCGCTGCTGCTGCACTCACCTCCATTCACCTCTCTGGGAAAGGGGGTTGGAGAAGCAGCGAGGGGGCTGAAACGTGCTGCCCCCGCAGCAGGACTTGCCTTTTCTGCCTCGGTCTCCAGTTTCCTAATTTCTAAAGAAACGAGGGAGGGAATGAGCCAGGGTGTGCCAGCCCCCGGCTCTGGGGAGGGCTGGAGGCTGGAGCCGCGCTGTACGGGGCCAGGCAGGGGAGAGGGGACAGCGAGGCGTCGTTGTCATCGCTTCGTGTCCTTTCCTGCAGGGGCAACATGAACCAGTGACCGCTCCGGACCGGGACCTGCCGCCGCTGAGCGAGACCCACCTGCGCGACGGCGGAGCCGCCGCAGCCCCCAGCGCTGCCCGCAGGCAGCACCGGCCCGGGCCCCTGCGCCTTGGCCCCGGGCAGGGGGCTCGGCAGAGCCGGCGGGGCTGCTGTGAGCGGGACGTGGCCGAGATGAGCATGGTAAAGAGCCTAGAGCGGCTGGAGCAGCGGCTGGCTGCGATGGTGGCTGCCCAGGAGACTTCTCCGGCCTGGTCTTCACGGGGAGAGGAGGGGCCGGTTTGTTTTTTGTTTCTTTTCTTTCGACGGAGCTTTGCTGAGAGGCAGCGGGGACGTGGCGGAGCCCCGGGGTGGCCGTCGCGGGCCGGGGGGGGGAGCGGAGCGGGGCAGGGGGGCAGGAGAGGAAACGGGGGGAAAATGGAGGGAAGTGCCGGAGCGCGGGAGCGCGGCGAGAGCCGGAGAGGGGCCCGGCACAGGAAACGGGCAGGGGGGGGAGAGCCTGCCCGTCTTAATGAGCATATCTGCCCAAATGGGCGCCCTTTCTTGCTGAACTGCCAGCCCAGCAACTCTTTTCTTCCCAGGATTAGAGGGAAACGGTCCGTCCGGGGAGAGTTAAAGGCCATTTGTGTGAGCGATGGCCCGGAGCCCTCGGCGGGAGCCGGGGCTGGAGGGAGCAGCCCCGGCCATCGGGGTCTTTTCTTTCTTTTTGTTATTCAAAGAGGGCTTGGGCGATGGCTGCCATCCCAGCCATCCCGAGCAGCCTTTTGATATGCATGCCCCTGTCTGGAGGCAAAGTCCGGCGTCTCCCCTGCGCTCTCTCCACCTCCTGCCGAAACGCACCTGATAAGCGAGGGCCGGCCTGTTTTCTCAAGAAGGAAAACTGAAACCGGGCCGGGGAGCAGCCAGGTCCCGGGGGCAGCGGGGTCCGCAGGCACGGCCCCACCGGTCGCCCTCCAGCTGGGCACAGCCGCTCTGCCCGCTCCCAGGCGGCCAGCGAGCTCGGCTGGGCAGGGACCGGAGCTCGTCTCTCTAAGCAGTTAACACTGTGGCATGGTCTTTTACCAGTTTGGCAAACCTTAAAGAAACTGGTATTGCAAAACTAGGGCGGGATCCGGAGTCAGCGGGTTCATTGTCTCGGTGGGGTATCGCTGCAGGGCCCGTCCTGGTCACCAGGCAGTGTCGGGGGCTGCCACTAGCACCGGTCTCTTGGGGACCTCTGAGAATCGGAGCTGGAATTCTGCGTTATTTTATTCTTCGTGGGCTCTTGTACGGAGCGTACGGCTGCAGCGCATGCCTGGATGTTTGCAGTGCATGAGGCAATGCAAACACTGGTGTGCTGTTTTTCTCCTCCCTCCGTCAGACAGAACATGTGAGGGGAGTGCTCTGTTTCTTATTATTTTCGTAATGCCCTGCGTGCACATGTTGGTGTGCGAGGACAAAGGGCTGAGCCTTCCTCCCGAGCGGGAGGTGGAGAGGCTTGCGAGGACGGTGGCTCCTGGGGGAGATCCTCGGGGGCCGTTGGGCCCTCTTCAGCAGGCAGGTTCCATTGCTTGGTGCGGAAGGCACTAGGAGAAGGGCTGGGTGCTGCCGTCCTGCTGCCTACGTGTAGGTTTTTGGGAAAGTGAGGGTTTAGGGAGCTCTGCAGTTTGGGTTGCGGTGTGATGTTCCCTTTCCCACTTGTGTATCAGATGGCGACGGGATGTCCTCGAGTGATCTCGGGTGGTGCAGCTGGAGAGTGCACAGAGCGAGCAGTGTGTGTGCTCCTGCACGTGTGCTGCCAGCCCTGCCTGCACCCGGTGAGCCGAAACGCCACCGCTTACGCTGGTGCCTGTGGCCGGGTCCTGCAGGCTGGCAGAGCCCTGGTGTGGGAGTCTCCAGCTCTGCCAGGGAGTAGGTGCTTCCAAAGTGATTACTTTTTTCTCCACTTTATAACTGAAACAAAGATGATGTTGGAGCTCCCTGAGCAGGCAGCAAAGCTGAGCGTGGCACATCGGGTGCTCAGTCCGGGCTGTGTGTCCCTCAGGGCTGCCCTTCAGTGGGATGGGAGTGCTGGCTGCTGGGTCCCATCCCCAGTGCAGGGCTGGCAGGGACACGCTGGCCCACTGGCCCGCTGTGGGCTGGCTGTGCTGGGCACGGGGCAGCCCCCGGGGCTGGGAAAGGAAAAGCCATTTCGAGGTGCGAGTTTGAACCTCCTGGGCTCAGGCTCCTGCCTGAGGCTCCCAAATGGGCTCCTGACACGGGACCGAATGCAAAGCTCCCCTGAAGGTCCTGGCGGTGTTTTGAGGGTACAGATGTTTTGCAGAGCTGGGAGGTGGCCATGCCTTCTGCTGTCCTCCCTGGATCTCAACACCCCCACGCTGCCCCATCCCCCTGTCCCAGCCTCATGCTAAGAGAGCAGCGTGTCCTTTACACCTCGCTGTAAGGATTCCTGAGTGAGAGTTGCTATTATTTGTGAGCTTCACTACTCTTTTTTTTGTTAAATTTGCTGTTTTTTTTGTGGCAGCATCACTGCTGGCTATGGTCACTGCCGTTCTGCAGCACTGCAGGCCAGGGAGGGGGAACAGGCCCTGGAGGAGCTGATCTGGCTGTGCGGCACCGCGGCATGTTGCTGCATCCGAGAGCATCCGGAGCCAGCGTGCAGGACCGGGCGCCCAGGCTGGGACAGCTCAGCGAGTCTGGGCAGCTCCCAGGAATTGTTCGCCGGGTCTGGGAGCAGATGTGCTGCAGCAGTGGGATTTGTGCACAGCTGTAGGGCTTTCTGCAGCTTTAGGCTCCCTCTGGTGCCATTCGGCTCCTTTTCCCTTTGTGGAGGAGACGTGGCTGTGGGGGGAGGCAGGACGTGCACCTGGGGGCTCTGCCCGCCAGGGTGGGTGCTGGACACCTGTTTTCCTTCGTGTCTGGATGTTTCCAGGGTTTTAATGATGCCCTCAGCATCTGAAACATCAAACCCCAACTGGTCTTTGTTTGCCAGAGGTGCTGACAGATGATCTCAAAGCAGAAATCTCAATTGTTGGGGAAGCAGTCGGAGGCGACGCAGAGCGAGAGCGCCGGGGAGAGGGTGGCGGGGCTGGAGCCTGGGGTCTCTTCGGGGCTGGGGGGTGTTGCTTTTGCTTCCTAACAGGGCCTTGGTTGGCCAGAGCCCTGTTTGCTCCTTAGCTCGCCGAGCCGAGTTACGTGCTCCCGGAATGACTGCGCTGGCGAAGGGGCAAGTCGCGGCACAGACCCATAGCCCAGCAATGAGGCAGCTGCGTTAGCGCAGCCCCGGGTGCCTCTGGGAGAGCCCGGCAGCTTCCGCTGCGGAAAACGGGATCCAGGGATGGCACCCGAGGGAAGGCAGAGGCGTCTGGGCGCAGGCGAGACGTGCCCCACCTCTCCCGGAGGGACGTCTGGCCGGGCTGTATCTGCACAGCGACAGCTCCCACGGTGGGGGGACACCTTGGGTGGGGGCGGTGGTGGTACGTGGGTGCTGCCAGCACAGACCCCTGCCCTGCCCTGCCCGCTCGCCCCGGGGCAGGAGGAGTTTTCTCCTTTCAGTGGAGTTTAACTCACTGCAGGCGCCAGGACTTTGCTCCCCGTGGCGGGGTGTCCGCCGCGTCCCGCCGCTGCCGTGATGGCTCCTCTGCTGCGGGGAGCGCTGGGTGCGCTGGGCAGCTGGAGCACAGCGAGGCTGGTGCCCGGGGGTTGTGATGTGGTACCACTCCAGATCTGTCTCCGGTCAGACCCCTCCACTAAGGGCACGAGAAGTTGTGGCTGACTCGTAGAGCTTACGCTGTCGGCTGTGCCCTCCCCGGGGCTTTCTGCACGGCTCCATTTCCGCTCTGGCTTCCACAGGCAGCCATAATAAAGGACAAGAGCCGTGGCCGGGATGAGGCGGACTGCAGGGCAGAGCTGATCCTCATCAACGGCGACTGCACCGATCCCGCTAATGATGCGCCCACCCTTGTTCTGGAGGCGAATGGGAAGCCCAGCGCTCCAGGTGAGTCTCGCCGCGCCGTGCCCGCGATGTGCCGTGCCCGAGATGTGCCATGTTCGGGATGCGTAGGGCTGGGGATGTCCCAGCACCGTCCCAAAGGCTGGCGGGGGGCTGCAGCATCGCGGCCATGGCCGGGGTCCCTCCATGGCTCCGCTGGCTTTGCGGCGGCACGTACGGGTGCTGTGCTGGCACGCTGGCTCTGCCCCTGGGTAGTTTAACCCCCGGGAGCGAGGGAGGTGGGCAGCCCCCACCCGCCCGAGGGGTGCTGCCAGCTGCGTCACTGGCTCCTGGGATGCTCCGGTCATGGTTCCCCCAGATCTCAGCTCTTGGCTTCACTCAGTCCTGCTTTAGCTGAACCGGTGAGAAGCCCTGAGTGGCAGGCGTATGGTTTCCTTATGCCTCTGAGCTTTCAGCAGCAAAAAGGCACATGAGAAGGTCCCCACAGTTGCTACTGGGGTCCCTCTCCAGTTTTGGGGGCAGGTGGGTGGTCTGGGCTGGCCGATGGCTGCAGCACCGTGATGGGCAGCTGCGGGGGCACCACTCATCTTCCGCTGTCGGCCGCGTTTCTCCAAGATGAGATTTCGGTCTCCTCAAATCACGACTCGCTGCTCGGAGCCGCGGTGGGTGGGGGCACGGCCGGGACGGTGGCATGGCTGGGACGGCGGGCAGAGGCGTGCGGGGGCACTGCCGGGATGGCTCGCGGAGCCTGAGGCTGCTCTGCCTTGTCCCCGCGCAGATGCCGGTGGCCTGGGGCTGCCCTCCCTGAACAACAACAAGAGGGTGAGCGAGGGAGACCTCTCCAAGGAGGACCTGTCCTGGCCGCTGGATCTCGGGGCGCAGGAGGTAAGTGCTCACCGAGGCTCAGACCGTGCTGCCTAGGGGCTCTGTGGGCTCACTGTGGGGGCAGCCGGGGCCAGGACCCCTCTCCTGCTGCCCTCAACTGCAGCTCTCGTGCTCGGTGCATGGCAGATGCAATTTTCATTATAAGCATATTTGTTATTATTTTTAAATTCTTGATTTGAGTTTTCTCGGCAGCAGCAGGAGGGTGTGGTGCGTGATGCAGCAATGCCCACTACATGTTCCAGCAGTCTAATAATTATTATGCTGATACTTTAAAAGGTCTTGGCCGTGTTGATGGACCATCTTGTGTCTCCCGCTCTCGGGGTGGGCTGGTTTTAGCTGCCTTGGGGCTGGGTCCCAGTTTTGCCCCCCCTCCTTTTGTTGATTAGGTTGACAAACCTCCAGGGTCTGGAAGCACTTTTGCCTTCTGGCTTTATTGTTTTGACTTTGGAATAAACCCCCAAGGTTGGAGATCTGCCTGTGATAAGGCAGCTTCCAAGAGAAAGAGCCACAAATCCAACTGGGGTGAAAATTCTGCTTTCCCACTGTGTTGGGTTTGGGGCTCTTCACTTGCAAAATCTCATTTCGTTTTTAAACTCTGCAGCGCCGGATGCCGGAAGCACGCCTGGGTTAGACTGTTTGTAAACTGCGGCTGCTGGAACCGCAGGGGAAGAGCTGCCCCGGGCGCCTGTGCAGGGCCGGGCTGCGGGAGGGAGCGCACCCACGCGCGGGTGAGCGGGGTGCCGTGCCAGGATGGCGGCTCCGCTGGGGCCCGTGGCTCACCCAGCAGCTGGTCCTACCAGCCACTGGCTGCCGTGGCTCTCGCTCACCTGCCGTGGCTGCAGCTGCGAGGTGGGAGGGTATAGGAGGGTATAGGGGGGTATAGTCGAGGATGCACACGACATCTGGAAGCAAAAGTCGATTTAAGCAGCTGCTGGTGGGTGGCTGCTGCCAGCGCAGGGTGCTGGGGGCTGCAGCAATGGCACGGCTGTGCAGCCCGGCGGAGATGCCATGAAGTGCACTGTCACACCGCGGGGCTCAGCCCGAGTGCCTCCTGCAGCCATCTGTCCTCTTGCCTTCCCTGTGCCTTGTCTCTGGGGCTGCGGTGCCACCGGTGCCCAGCCCCGAGGAGTTCTGGCTGTCCCTGTCCTCGTGTGCTGCTGGTGTGGGGCAGGCAGCCGTGCCACGGGGCAGGCGGCTGTGCCACAGGGAAGGTAGCCGTGCCATGGCACCTCTGTTCTGGTTGCAGGTGCGGCCCCGGGGCAGCACGGGGTGGGAGAGCAGCCTCAGGCAGAAGCCGCCCGTCCGCCTCATCTTCCAGGCGGGACAGACACGGCACGAGATGAGGATCAGGGAGGTGAACAGCGTGGAGACCCTCAGGGACCTGCCAGCTCCCCCGCGGGTGAGGATCTCTGGAGACCTGCACTTGGGCACAGCCCTGACTGGGTGGCTGACTGCGGGCATGCTGCAGCCTCTGCGTGCCTCAGTTTCCCCTGCGAGGTGGGGATGTGTGTGCTATTTCCCACCCTTGCTATGAACTGGGTGCTTTGAACGCCCTGAGATGAATTGGGGAGAAGAGGGAAGGAGCACGTGGTGCACTTTTTTCTGTGCGACTTGCAAGTAAAACCAGAGCAGTTCTCCCCCGGACGCCCCAGTCCTGGGCCCTCCCCTCTGTTCCAGCTGCAGTGGCACCCCTGCTCCTCATCTCCCCCTCTCCTCGCTCCCTGATTCCTGAGTGAGGGGCTGGGGGTGACATGGGGCAGGTCTCTGCTCCCCCCTGCCCCTGTCCCCACCTCCCACCACACTCACCCTCTGCTCCCTCCGCCACGCAGAGCTCCAAGCGGCGCCTGACCACGTCCGTGCCCACGGCCACCATCGACCTGACGGAGGAGGACTCCCGGGACTCGATGCAGAGCAGCAGCACGCTCTCGGGCAGCAGCTCCCAGGAGGGGCAGAATGGCTCAGCCGAGCTGGGGGCCGAGGAGCCGGAGAACAGAGACTCGGGGATGGCGCTGGAGTACCAGGTACGGAGCGGCCGAACTCCTGCGCCTGGGACGGTGCGGGGCGAGGACAAACCTTCCTGGCCTGTCCCGTGCCTGCTGGCAAGGGCACCCTCTGAAACCTCACTGCTGCTTCTCCTGCCTCTTCCCTGCGTGGCCAGGGTGCCCTGGTGCTGGGCTGACCCCATCCATCGGGCAGTGGCTGGCAGCAGGGTCGGTGCTGCTCCGGGGGCAGCGTGTGGGGACCAGCCCCGCCGAGCCCCTGCCTGCCCCGCACGTGGGGCTGCAAAGCCTCCAAGGGCTCCCAAGAGACGCGTGCGTGGCACACGCCGGGCTGGCAGCCGTGCCGTGCCCCGCCGAGACAGGCAGTTGCATGCACGGAAAATGTTTCTGTCGGGGGATGCTGGAGAGGAGAAGCTGCTGGAGCTGCAGAGAGTGATTCAGTGCCCGCGGGCGTCAGGGCAGGGCCCGAGACTCTCGCACGAATTGGGCAATTGCATCTCGCTGCGTAATTAGGTGCCTAATTGCAGAACAAAGCTGGGAAGGAGGGCTCTGCAGCAGAGGTGACCGCTCCTGCGCGGTGCCTCCCTGGGCACAGCACCGTGCTGGCATGGCCCCTGTCGGGCTCCCACTGGGGGCCCTTGGCATGGTCACGCCAAAATTCCCACCTCTTTTTCTCTGTTTTTGCTCTGCCCTGTGGGCACAGGAGGAGGGTGGGTGCCCTCTCCCTAAAGCACAGCTCTGAGCCCCGTGAGGGGGGTTTCACTGCACCAAAGAGCAGCCTCATCCGCTCTGGGAGCCCAGGGAGCAGCCGCGGTGCAAAGTCCTCCCTGCCAGGCAGGGCATGTCGCATTCCCCGCTGGGCCTGGGGCTCGGCAGCGCAGTGCAGTGAGCCAGGTTCTCCTGGATAAATGTGGCTGCGATGGGCGAGGGGATCAGGAGGGTATCTCCGCTCCGGAGCTGCTGCTCCTCTGCCCTGCCCGTTCCCGTCACCGGGGCCGCTGCGAGCCCTGCGGTGGCAGCCGGAGCTTCCAGCTGCTGGGTTGTGTGAGGGCAGGAAAAGGCTTCCCGGTGTTTGCAGGGACCCCGGGAGGGCGGGCAGGAGTGGGCACGCACGGGGTGCCAGTGCCAGGAGGGCTGCGCAGGACGGAGCACGCATTGCGCCGTGCGCGCCAGGCGCCGGGCTTGGTGTGGGGCTGCCAACGCGCAGACCTTGCCATCGAGCTCCTGCGGTGCAGGGCTGGGAGCCAGTGCTGCCGGGATGGGTGCTGCCGTTTTTTTGCGGGATGGGGGTGCAGCTGTTCCGGATCATGGCGCAGAGGTCCACGCACACAGCTTCGCTCCAAGGAGCGACACGCGTGGCGGAGCAGCTCTGCAGCGTGCCCGGGGCTCCTGTGCGGCTGCTCGGATAAAACGTGGGGTTGGTGCTTTTGGCTGACCTGTGTTGTCCTCTTCTGCTTTCAGGATGGGAAAGAATTTGGAATTGGGGAGCTCGTCTGGGGAAAGATCAAAGGTTTCTCCTGGTGGCCTGCCATCGTCGTCTCCTACAGAGCCACGGCCAAGCGCCAGGCTGCCGCGGGCATGCGGTGGGTGCAGTGGTTCGGAGACGGGAAGTTCTCCGAGGTAAGCCTGCCGCCTGCCCCTGCCTGCGCCCACCTTCCCGGGCTCAGATCCCCTCCCCTGCACGTTTCTGCCTCCTGTTCCGTTCCTGGGGCTGCCCCCTGGGCAGGGAGCCCAGCATTTGGTGTGGTGGGGCTCTGCCGTGCTGGCATGGCTCTGGCATCGGTAACTAACGACCGGCCACTGTAGGAAGGTGATGGGATCCAGCAGCAGCACAAGGAGAATTCCCATTGCAGATGTCTTCCCAGCCCCATCGCAGGGTTTTGTCCAAGCCCTGGTCTCCAGGGCTGCCCCTGTCGCTCCCTACCTGGTGAGGGGCACCTTCCCAGAGCCCCAGCACCCCTCTGCCATCCTGCATCTCCCCGGAGCTGCAGGCAGGAGGGATGGAAGTGCCGTGCCGGGTGCCCGTGCTGTGCCGGCTGTGCCGGCAGAGGTGTGGTGCCAGCAGAGGGTGCAAAACACTCGTCCTCATTGCGAGTGTGATGCGGCCGCCTCTGCTTCTCCCTCCATCTTCTGCAAAGCCAACGCTGGGCTTCCTCGCCCGGCTGCGTGGTCCAGACAAAGTCCTGGCAGCGTGGCACGGCTGCAGCCCAGTGCCCTTGGCTGCAGTGCAAGAGCCGTGCTGGGAACTGCTGTGCTGCAGGGCTGGGGCGCACGGTGCTGTGGGGGGCACGGTGCCATGGGGGGAATGGGCAAAGCGAGGCGTGCCCCTGCCCACTGGTGAGCTTTTGTCCCTCTCCCTCAGGTTTCTGCAGACAAGCTGGTGGGACTGATGGCCTTCAGGCAGCATTTCAACTCTTCCACATTTAATAAGCTGGTCTCCTACCGACGAGCCATATTCCATGCCCTGGAGGTAACGGTGGAGCAGAGGGGGTTTGGGTGGATGAGGTGCCAAGTGAAGCACCTGGGCTCCCCGGGGGCAGTGGGACATGGCTGTGCTGCCCACCACGGGTGCGCTCGGGGCGGCGGACACGGCTGGCTCCGGTGCTTCGGGTGAAGAAAACACGTCGCTGGGGCAGGAGGAGACGCAGCAGCGCGGGGAGGTGGCAGGAGCTGGGGCTCTGCCCCTGCTCGGGGGGCTGGTTCTGGTTCTGGGTAAAACCTCCGGATCGCCTCGAGAGCGACCGGCGAAGGGAGCTGCTGCCGCGGGCCGGAGTGAATCGGTTTCCCAGCCTGTGCTGGGGTGATGCAGACAGATGTCCGTAGGAAAACACTCCTTTCTTTGCTGGGACCGGTTCCCAGTGCAGCCAAGGGGCCAAACTCTGCCCTGGCTTACCCCAGCGGAATCAGGAGTAACTGCTGCAGCTCCAGGGTCCGGCTGCTCCAGAAATCCCTGGGGCCAGGCTCCCTCCGGGGACAGCGACTTGTGGCAGTGTCTCACTGGCAGGAGGTGTCCTGGGCTGCTGCTGGATGCCCTTTGCAGTCGGTGCCCGCGCTGAGCACCCCGTGGGTCTGATCTCCATCCAGGGGATCCGTCACGCTCCGGGTCGCAGTGCTGCAAACCCACAGGCACCTCTTCTGCCTTTTTTATGCTTCCTGCTGCTGGCCCAGGAGCAGAGTCTGGGCGAGAGCGGGGCTGGGCTGTCCCTGCTCCCACTGGGATGGGGCTGGTGGAGAAAGAACGGGCTCATTGCAGGGGTGGGAGGTGCAGGAGCACGGCCGAGGGGCCACCCGGCACGGGAATCCGGCAGCTGCTGCTGTGCCGGGGATGCCGAGCCCCGCACGTGCGTGTGCGCGGTGGGGAGGGGGCCGGGGCTGCAGCCCTGGCAGGCGCGGGGCTGCCACTCGTGCTGCGGCCGGGCAGCTCCCGGGCCGGGCACCGTCCCCAGCGCCCCTGGCCCACTCCATCCCTCCTCTCTTGGCAGGTTGCCCGGAG
Organism: Tauraco erythrolophus; assembly: GCF_009769465.1. Taxonomy (NCBI): domain Eukaryota; kingdom Metazoa; phylum Chordata; class Aves; order Musophagiformes; family Musophagidae; genus Tauraco; species Tauraco erythrolophus. Next base: position 17,151,495 of record NC_141482.1, read on the forward strand.
CCGGTCAGGGAAGACTTTTTCGGCCACCCCCGGGGAGTCCCTGGAGGAGCAGCTGAAGCCCATGATCGACTGGGCAGTCACCGGCTTCAAACCCCTGGGTCTGAAGGGGCTGCGGCCGCCCAAAGCCCCAGGTGAGGTGGCAGCACGAGCTGGGCATGGAGCTGGCGTGGGCGGCACAAGCTGAGCACGGAGCTTGCGTGGGTGGCAGCCACTGTGCTTGGCCCCAGCTGAGCCTGTGTGGTGGCCGTGCTGGCCAGGTCCTGAGGTGGCCCTGGGGCTCCTCACTGGGGTCCCCGGCAGCACCGTTGCAAAAAGCCAGAGTAAAGTGCCCTCAGAACCACCACTCCTGGAAATGGGTGACCTGGCCGAGCCTTGAGCCACGCGTGGGGAGTGTGGGCGGTCGGGAAGGCTCTGCTCTTGGCCGGGGTGGCACTGGGCAGGGCTCGGCAGGAGGTGTCCCGGGGAGCTCCCGGGGCCGGAGGCTGGTCCCCAGGGAGCCGCCTTTCCCTCGCAGAGAACGGGGCCCTGAGGAACGGGACGGAGGAGGTGCTGTCCCTCGAGCAGTGTCCCCCCACCAAGAGGCTGAAGACCAACCCCTGCAACAACAACAAGGAGCAGCGCGTGGAAGAGGACCAGACCCGAGGTAACGGGCACAGCATCCTGAAAATCACTGGGAAACATCTCTGGGAAAGGGCTCGGCTCTTCCCGGGGGCCATGAGCTTCATTTCTGAAGACAAAAAGTTTTGTGGTCTCGAGTTGCTCAACTTGTGCCTTGCAAGACACCAGCAAACCCAGCAGCAAGACCTGGTGCCACGAGCTGGGCTCCGCTAACTGCTCAGCTTGGGAATGCTCAGCCTGTTGCTGCTTCCAGCTCCAGCTCTGGTATCTCCAGCAGCGGAAGGACACGGGTTTTGCACCAAAGTTGCCGACATGCCCGTGCTCTGCCTTCTCAGCAGCGCTCTAGTAGTTTTAATGCACCAAATAAGCACCTGTAAGTAGAGTGCGTTTGAAGTTTGTTACATGAGGAGTGACAATTCTCTTTTTTTCTTTCAAATTTTACAAAGAGCAAATGGTTTCTGAAGTCACGAACAACAGTGGGAGTCTCAAAGGTAACCAGTTGCCCTCTCTCTCTCGGGAAAAGGTGGGGCGATGCTGGTGCTGGAGCACCAGGCAGAGACAGAGGGTCCTTCTCCAGCTGCACCGCATAGAAAGGGGCGAAGTGCTGTGGTTGTGGTGGGGTGGGGGTGTGGGTGGTGGGGCAGGGCCGTGGGTGGTGCACCGGGAGCCTGGGTCTGCCCTCTGGCGCTGGGCTCATTGCCCTGGCGTGAGTGGGGCACTCTGTCCCACAGACAGCTGTTTGTCCTGCGGGAGGAGAAACCCGGCCACCTTCCACCCGCTCTTCGAGGGGGGCCTGTGCCAGACGTGCAGGGTAAGTGCTGCGGTGCCAGGGCTGGCGGGAGCCAGGGCTGGGGGTGCAGAGTCCAGACCCATGGCAGCTGGCGCTGCCAGGACAGGAGGGGTGACTGTGCCAGGTCCTGGCTGGGCTGTATCCACCACGAGCTGTCCCTCTGCGTGTTCTCTCCACCTGGAGCACCAGGACATGCATCTCCAAGCTCTCGCTGTGCACCAGGGACAGGGCGAAGCTGCGTTCTCTGTTCACCCTCTGAGCATGAATCCTGATCTTCTGTCCTCTCCTCTTGGCTGTCCTTTCCCCAGGATAGATTCCTGGAGCTCTTCTACATGTACGACGAGGACGGCTACCAGTCCTACTGCACCATCTGCTGTGAAGGGAAGGAGCTGCTGCTCTGCAGCAACGCCAGCTGCTGCAGGTGGGTCCCATGTCCCCATCTCTGCTCCGGCTGAGCTCACAGCAGAGCTCCTGGGAGCCACAGGGAAGCAGGGTGCTGCATGAGTCTGGGCAGGGCGCTGAGCGGCACGTCCCAGCACAGCCTGCGCGTGCCCGCTGTGCTGGGCTGCCCCTGAGTGAGCCCTGGGGACCATGCCAGGAGCTTTACTTGTGCCCGGGTCACCAGCTTGTGTTAGCAGCCCTAAAAACCAGGATGCTGCATGGAAAAACATCCTACAAAGTTGGGGTGGGGGCTCCGGTGCATGGCAGGGGAGACTCCAGGAGAGGTTTCTGGCGGTGACAGCATGAGGTGTTGTGGTTTGGGCAGGTGCTTCTGTGTGGAGTGTCTGGAGGTGCTGGTGGGGCGAGGGACATCGGCCAAGGCGAAGGTGCAGGAGCCCTGGAACTGCTACATGTGCCAGCCCCAGCGGAGCTACGGGGTGCTGCAGCGCCGGCAGGACTGGGACACGCGCCTGCAGGACTTCTTCACCAGCGACAAGGGACAGGAATACGTAAGGGCAGGGGGCAGGCGAGCCCAGCGTGCCAGGCTGTGCGGGGGAGCGTGGAGGGCAGGGAAGTGGCTCAGAATCCCCCAGTCCTCAGGCTCGCTCATCTGCCCTCTCGGAGGGTGCCAGGCTCTTGGTCGTGCAGATGCTGCCCCGAAGGCGATGCCAGTGGAGCCGGGCTTTGACCTCGCAGAACATCGCGGCGCTGCCCAGCGCCGGGGCTTCATCGCTGTCCTTTCATTGCAGGCTGCACCCAAAATCTACCCAACGGTCCCCGCAGCGAAGAGGAGACCTATTCGAGTGCTCTCTTTGTTTGATGGCATAGCAACAGGTGAGGCACTGGAAGAGGACCGTCCTGGTGGCTGGTACCACTGGATGTTGGGAATAAGGCCATTGTGTGGCTTTAAACCTGCCTCTGAAGGCTTGGTGGGAAGAAAGGGGTGAAGTGCAGGGGGATCCCCATCAGAAGGGGGTGGGGGCAGGGGCCCCCCTTCCTGCTGGACAGGCTGGGGAGGAGGAGAGATGGAGGGATGGAAGGAGGGTGTGGGTTCCTGCTGCGGAAAGTGAGGAGCAAGATCTGTGGGTGCTGGAACCCGGCCTGGGGTGGAGAAGGGCCTGAGGGACACTGCTTTGACTCGGCTCACTCAGCACTGGAGTTTTGCTTTCTGAGAGCAAACCTGGAGGAATGGGTCAAAGAATAGTTTGCTGATCCGGAAGTCCTGTGTGACTGCACCCACCTAGGACACGCAAGAGTGGCCACATCGAGCTGCTGTGCTGATGAAGGAGACTGGGAGACTAAAGAGAGCAGTGCAACCTCAGACCTCTGTCCCTTGGCAGGGTACTTGGTGCTGAAGGACTTGGGCATCCAAGTGGAGAAGTACATCGCCTCGGAGATCTTCCAGGACCCCATTGCTGTGGGCACCATGCGGCATGAGGGCAACATCACCTACGTGCACGATGTCCGGAACATAACCAAGAGAAACGTGAGCACCGTGTCTGCAGGAGGGCTGGGGAGCGGGATGGGCTTGACCCGGCCCTGCTGTAGCCCCTGCCCGCTTGGGGAAGGGACCCGCTCACCTGGCACCTCCTAACTGGGTCTGTCTGTTCACTCTAGATCGAGGAGTGGGGTCCCTTCGACCTGGTGATCGGTGGAAGCCCCTGTAACGACCTCTCCCTTGTCAATCCGGCCAGGAAGGGGCTGTATGGTAAGGGGGCTTTGGGGGCTTTGCCTTGGCATGGCTGGGTGCCCCCGGGGAGGTCCTGGGGTGCGGAGCCATCTTAAAGTCCAGGGAAGTGTTTTGGCCCCAGTCTGCCATGGTGGTGGCTCCTCTCCGAGCTGCAGACCGTGGGGTGATGCCTGCAAAGCACGGGCTGTCTCCGTGCCCGTCACGGTGGGGACGGCAGCCAGGCCCTGGACCCGTGTCCCTGTGCCACTGCCCGTCCCAACCCTCCGCTCCGGCTTCCCCCTCGCAGAAGGAACGGGGCGGCTCTTCTTTGAATTTTACCACCTGCTCAACTACGCCCGTCCCAAGGCGGGAGAGGAGCGCCCGTTCTTCTGGATGTTCGAGAACGTGGTGGCCATGAGCGTCAACGACAAGAGGGACATTTCTCGGTTTCTGGAGGTAGGGATTGCCGCCGGCTTCGGGAAAGGCGTCGGAGCAGGAGAGCTTGCTGGGCTGTGCGGTGTGCCGGGCGGCGAGGCTCTGGCTGTGGTTTCTTACAGCCCTGGTGCTGGAAAACCCCCTGCCTGATGCCAGGAATCAGCTTTTTAGTCTTGGCTCTGGGCCCCCGCTGGCTCTTGGCAGGTTAACCCCCAGCACTCATCCTCGGGGGAAGGTCTTGGCCAGCCTTGCAGAAAGCATCTGTTCGGAGCGGTGCCTGTTATTTCTAGGGAGAGGGAGGTCAGGGGCTGGGAAGGATTTTTGATGCTGTGGTAGCCAAGGCAGGCTGCGGGGCAGCAGGGACCATGGGAGGCTGACGGTCCTGATCCTGGCTCAGGGCAATTGGCACTGCAGCGTGCTGTGATTTTCAGTAGCTGCTGGCCGTGGCTATGGTGTGGGAGCCCACGTGGCCAACCGCACTGTGCTCTGCTGTGGAACACGGGTTTGCTCGGGCTGCATCCCACGGAGGATTTGCTGCAGACTCTGAGTCACTGCAGTGCAGTGGAGAAGGGGAGAGGACTGAGCCCACACCTCCTCTGACCTTTGTTTTTCCATCTCTGGTGGCCTGCAGTGTAACCCGGTTATGATCGATGCCATCAAGATATCAGCTGCCCACCGAGCACGCTATTTCTGGGGCAACCTTCCGGGGATGAACAGGTAATCCGTCGCCGTCGGTTTGGATCTCTCGCTGGGGTTTTGTTTTGTTTCGTGGTGCTTGTGTGGTTCTTCTTTCCTCCTTGGCCCTAAGCCCAGCTCCTGGGAGCTGCAGAGCTGCCGCTCCCGTGCGGTGGTTTCCCCGCAGCCGTGTGCACATGGTAACGCGCTTGGGAATGAGCAGCGATGGGGATGTGGGAAAAGCGTAGCAGCGTCCCCATCCCTGGACCCGGAGCCTGTGGAGGGAAGGGCGATGGGGCTGGCGCAGGATGCTGTGTGGGGTGTCTGCCGTGGGGATGCACATATCCGGCTTTTGTTTAAGACGCTGGCGGAGGGGGGGTGCTGTATGGCCACCCCATGCCCTGGTCCGTGCCGCATGGGGGTTTGCCAGAGGGGAGCCCCAGCAGCAGCCTTGGCCGGGGCCGCTCAGCCCGGTGCGGGGTGCGGGGCAGCTGTGCTGTGGCAAAGCACCACTGTGCTCCTCCGAGCTTTGCTCGCACCCGATCGCACCCCGAATTCCCGGCAAAACACGGCGGAAGGTCTTGGAGTAGAGTAGAATCCGATCGCGAGCAGTCCTGCACACCAAACACTCCTAGCAACAGAAACTGGAGTTTTTGCACAGCCAAACCCTCAGCCAGTAAACACAGACTGGTTTTAACTGTTTTTGCTTGTTTATATTTAAATTGCCAGTATTTGTTGGAGTTAAAACCAGTTAAAGCTGAGCTAGAGGCGTGTAGGTATTTGAAAGGGAAATAGCAATTACGGAGCCTTTGTTGTGTCGCGCCGTCTGAAACAGCACTTGGACTTTCATCCGGTTACAAGGAGGCGGAAGTGCCCAGCACCCAGTGCCCAGCACCCAGTGCCCAGCACCCAGTGCCCAGCACCCAGTGCCCAGCACCCAGTGCCCAGCACCCAGTGCCCAGCGCCCAGCACGATCGCTCGGAGCTGTCTCCGTGAAATAGCCCGGGGCGATGCTTGCAGGGCACGTGGCTGAGCAGAGGCGGGCACCACGGCACGGGCACAGGGCTCCTCACAAAGGGCTACTGGGAAAAGCTCCCGAGGGCACTGTGGAAAGCAGTTTGGCACTGCCCGGCCCCGTTAGGAACGGCTGACGAGCGAGAGCGGCGATACTGTTCGGGCTGTACGGGGCTCTGACCGTGCCGGGGAGCAGAGTCACCTTCCCGTAGGAAAATCCTGAAGCTGATGGTCTCTGGGTGGCTCAGGAATGGAGCTGCCCTGGGAAAAGGGCTCCTGTGCCTGCTCCGGGAGGAGCTGCTCGGCTCCGGCACGTGCTGGAGCGGGCAGGAGCTGTGAGTTTTTGGCAAACGAGGTTTGGTGACTTGTCGGGGACTCGGAGAGTGACCTGTTGGCCTCGGCCAGGCTGGAGAGGCTGCGTGAGGACCTGACACGCGTTGCTGGGAGGAGGAATTTTCTATTGTCTTTAGATAATATCTAGTGTTTGCTTTGTGCTCCCCAGCATTCAGTGCTGGTGCCTGTTCCTGGCTGAGAGATTGTTGGTGGCTCTTCTGTTCTGCTTTTCCTTTTATTTTCCTAACCCGATTTTAAAATGGAGCCAGCACATCTATGCCAGCATCTCCCCGTAGCGGGGAAATCTGAGCTCTGCGGAGGCGCGTTCCCAGGGGCACGGGGCCGGGCTGGGACCCCGCCGCAGCTCGCGGCACGGCAGCGCTGCTGCTCCCTCCGACAGCTGCCTGGAGCAGCGACGCTCCCGTATTTGACACCTCTGCTCCAGCCTTTCAGGCAGGCAATCCGTGGAATTCCGGTAGGAAAGCTGCGGTGGCTGTCGGAGAGGCCGTCGGCGGGACGAGCGCGTTGCCGTACGGCAGGAACGCGCGGCACGCTTGCTGTGTTTCACCTGACGGGCCGTACGTCGGGCAGGACCGGAGCCCCGCGCTGCGTCCTGGCTGCGAGAAATTGGCTCTTAATTTCGGCGACTCAAGCCCGAGGGGGCAGTGGGTGCCCAGGGCTGCCGTCTCGCCGCTGCCGGGCTGTACGTCAGCATCTCGCCCGTCCCTCGGCGCGCCCCGGGGCACCGGCGTTTCGGTACAGCGTCAGTCGGTGCTCCGTGACAGCACGGGACTCCAGAGCCACGACAGCAAATATTCGGGTGGCTGGTGGTTAATTTTGGCTGCCCTCAGCGTCTGCCCCTCTGGGGCCGCTCGCCGTTCTCTGCCCGCAGGCACGTCCGGGGCGGGAGGCGCGTGCACATACTTGCCACGGATAGATTTCCACGAGCCAGCAGGTGCAGCGCGGGGCTCCTGCCTTCCCGGCCTGACTCCCCGGACGGGACGTGTCCTGAGTCCACAGCCGGGTCTGGGCACTTCCTTCCCATCGCAAGCGGGTGAAGCCGTACGGGGCAGATCAGCTCGCACAGATGAGCGTGGGATGTGTCGGGGTACCTGTGCCTGCCGGAGCGGGGCCGTGGGAGATGCAGGCTCTGCTCCGCCGCTGCCTCTGGCTCTGGGCAGAGCAGGAGCGACTGTGTTGCCTTTGCCGAGCGCGTTGAGGGCTTCGGGTAGAAAGCAAAACGTGTTCACTGCTGCTCTGGGCAAAAAAAAATGGGAGAGCTGGCAGGGAGCAGCCCCAAACCTCACCCCCCTCCTCTTCTGCCTCCGCTCCGCAGGATCTTGGGCTTCCCCCTCCACTACGCCGACGTTTCCGGCATCGGCCGCGGGGCTCGCCAGAAGCTGCTGGGCAGGTCGTGGAGCATCCCCGTCATCCAGCACCTCTTTTCCCCGCTCAAGGATTACTTTGCCTGCGAATAGCAAGCCGAGCGTCCCTCGTCTCTCTGGTAAAGATGCACAGCTCCGCTGCCGTGGCGGGAGAGGGATGGGCACGGCTGCCGGACCCTGCCGTGGCACCATCCCTCCCCGGCCACGCGCTGCGGGAAGGCAGCCCGGCCCCGCAGGGGCAGCAAATGTCTTTAACCAAAGAACCTGGCAGGGTAACTTTTCTTTAAAGGGACTAACGGCCGTGACACGTAGAAAACGATGGACAAAAGAGCTTTAATTACCCAGCGCAGGAAGCTCTATGCATTACTGATGAGACGAGAAGTCTCCTCCAGAGCATTAAATATTCCGTTTTGGCCTAGAGCTGGAAAGTCACAACTTGCTGAGCAGTAAGTGTGGAGGCAGCTGCCGGGGTGCTGCAGGCAAACTTGAACTAGAGCGAATTATTGCTTTTCCTAAACAAACAAAACCTCTCTTGAAGCATCTGCCAAAAATCCCCAAACTGTAGCAGCAGGTGTAAGGGAACCCCGGTCAGGTTACATACACTGAACACGCAGGATACAGAAACCAATCTTTTTTTTTTATTATTATTTTTTTTTTTAAGACTTTTTTGATAAACTTTTAATTTTGTAACGTCTATTGCTGCTTTAAGGCATTACATAAGAATGTGGAGATTCCTAGACCTGAATGTAGCTGAAACTGAACTGTGAGGTGATAGAATTACTTTTCTAGCTAGAACTAAAGAAATATTGTTTTTATTGTTTGGCTGTAGTTTACAAATATTCACTACTTCCTTTTTTAAAGAATCTAGAACTTTTCCTTACGTTTTAAAATCCTGCTGAGTGGTTTGAAAACTTACACAGTAATCGGAGCACAGAGGATCTGGGCTCCAGTGTCCCTAAAGGAAAACGTTCTCAGCCTTCATTTCCCGAAGGAATGCGGTGCCTCGGCAGGAAGGGCAGCGTCGTGCTCCATGGCGTTCTCAGCATACAGCCCCCTAAAATGTCACGTACAACGTCACGAACCCGCGCGGTACGGGCAGCGCGTGGGCTGTGGCACGGGGGGGTTCCTGGCAGGGAGAATCCCCCCGGACCGCCACGGGGCTGTGGGGCCCAGGAGTGTCCTGGGGGTCCGCGGGTGGGGGCTGTGCCTCTCCTTCCCTGCACACCCACCTCCCCGTGTGTGACTGCACAGAGTGGGATGCTGCTGGTGCCCCTGGGGGGCTCCCAGGGCCGGACCACCAAACCAGGAGCTCCTGTGGCCACCACCGTGCTCACTTTTGGTTGCCCTCCTCTGCTCCCTGACTCTGCAGAGTGATTATCTCGCTGTCCGCGAGGCCCTGGGCACGCTGTTCCCACAGCCGGCGGTGCGGTGCGGCCGCAGCAGAGCCCATCGCTCTCCCCCAGGTTTTCCGTAGCCGCGGGGCCACTGTCCTGGCCGGCAGCTCCCGGGGACTCCTGACTCCAATGCACATTTCAATGCACTGAATCAACTCGTGACGTTTCCCCCTCGGTCCCTCTGTCCTCCCCCACCTCCTCGGGTGCCTTCTCAGAATGAATTGGGTGCAAACCGTGGGCCAGCCCTCCGCCCGATGCCAGGCTGTCTCACCAGGCGTTGTGCATCATCGGTGGGACATGGGAGCTTCTCTCCTGGCCCTGTCTACCTCTCTGGCTCCCGGGGGCCCCTTGCACCCTCTCAGGGGTGGGGGAGAACAGAGCCTCCTGTTTTCCACTCCTGGGTGCAGCTTTCCACCTGGTGCCCAGGCCTCTTGGTCTCCAACCCAAGGCTGCACTCGGGAATGGGCAGGAAGGGACGCCCTGGTGAAGTTTAAAGGCTTTTTCCCTTGGTCCTGCCTGGAGGCAGCTCTTGGAATTCTTCCCGTAGGGATTCGTTCTCAAGTGACGCGTGTTCGAGCCGCGCGCCTTAGTTAAGCAAACGCTGCAGAAAGCCAAGCAGGCTCCTGGGCGTCACTGCTGGGGACAAGGAGCAACCTCTTGCCGCCAACGTCACCCTCCCTGCCCGGCGCAGCGGGCTGGAAGGTGGCAGGGTGGGTTCCGTGGGTGCCGGAGGTGGTCGGGAAGCCTGGCATCGCCACCGCCGTGCCAAACCCTGATCCTCATGCCCAGCCTGGACTCAAGTCCCAACACTGACTCCTCTGCCCAGCCCCAGTTCCCCTTCGGAGCCCGATGCGGGGGTGATGGCCGACCTCTGCCTTGGGATCCCCTGGCAGTTTTTTTTTCCAAACTGGGCTGACACGCAGCCTCCGCTCCGTGGCATCTCGTAATTCCATACTCCGCATCTCACATCCTTTCCTATCTGATCAAAAGAGAAATAGAAGAGAGAGAAAAAAAAAGGACTTGGGGAAAGTAAACAAAGATAAAAGAGGAATGAGAATTGTCTTGGCATTAAGCTTACTTGATAAGAATTGTAGTAGACAAGTCTTCCTTGAAATGTTTTTCCCTGTAAGAGCTGCCTTTTGTTATGTGTTTGTAAAAATGTAAGGAGAGGTAGATTTCAGAAACGCCTTTTTAATACTTTTTAAAGGTTTCTAACTCTCCCTGGTGCTATTTTTTTAGATTAAGGATTTTTAACGTCTAAAGTCTTGCGGGTTTTTATACAATCTTTAAAAAATAAATAAAAAAAAAGTGTATTGTTTTGTTCGAGCACATTTCATAACGCCTTTTTTTGTAGCGGGAGTGCGAAAACTCCGGACTGTGCCTTGTCCGTGTGGGAAGGAAAGGGGATCCGCGTCAACGGTGTGCCGTTTATCGCCGCCTAATTAAAAATCGGTATTTCCGTATGAGGGGGCAGCCCTCGTTTGGGGAAATCCCCCCGGTGGAAGGGAAGGGGGTTCCACCGAGGGATGGAGCGCGGCTGCCCCTTCCTGCCGCCGCCGCCCGCCGCGGTGACGGCCCAGCGCAGCGCAGCGCCCCGGCAGAACCGGCCGTGCGAGCCCGAGGCCGCCGGTCCCGGAGCGCCCTGACGGGCCGGGCCCGGCGCGGCCCCGGCGGCTCCTCGGGCTGGGGGGGGGGGCGGGCGCGGCCCCGGCGGCACGCGGGACGCCGCGGGTGTGGGCGGGGCCAGGGGCTCCGCCAATCGCAGGCAAGGCAGCGCGCGGGGTGGGCGGGGCCGCGGACGCAGCAACGCGGCGGTTGCCCCGCCCCTTAGCAACCGGCTGCCCCCTTCCCCCCCCCCCCCCTCCGTCCCGCGCCGCCGAGCGGCGCTCGCCGCGACGTGCGCGTGACGCGAGCGCGCAGCGTGCGCGTGACGTGGTCCCGGGCAGGCGGGCGGGGCCGGTTTGAACGCGGCGGAGACGGGGCGCGAGCGGGGCAGGTAACGGGCCGGGCCGCGCCGCGGGGGCGGCGGCGGGGCCGCGGGCGGGCGCGGAGGCGGGTCCGGGCCCGGGCCCGGGGAGCGGCCGGGTGGGGCGGGCTGGCGCCTGGCGGGCCGCGCGGGGACCGGCGTGAGGCCTGCAGGGCCGGGCCGGGCCGCGCCTGCCGCGGGGGAGCGCGGCGGGAGGCGGCGGCGGAGCGGAGTGCAGTGCCGTGCCCGCTGTGGCGGCGGGGGGGGGGAGGCGCGGCGCGGCGGCGGCGGCGGCGGGGGAGACGGAGGGGGGCGCGGGCCGTGCCCCGCCCGCGGCGGAGGCGTGCGGCGCGGCCGGCCCTGCCCGGCGGCAGCTGCACCGGGGCGCTGCGGCCCGGGCAGCGGGCGCGGCGGCTCCGCTTTGTGGCGGCGGGGCTGGGCGGGGGCCGGCCGCCTGGTATTCCTCCCTGGAGAGACACCGTGGGCGACCGGGAAGCGTGCGTGCCGCGCCCGGGCGGCGGGTGAGGGCTGAGCGAGTCGGCGCAGCTGATTCCGGGGATCGGGGCTTCCGTGCGAGCGCTGCGGGGCTCGTTCTGCTGCGAGAAGCGCGGATCCCCGTCCTCGGCAGGCCCGGCGAACCGGGGCCCGGTGCCGCGGGGGGACGCGCGGTGCCCGCCCTGGCGCTTCTCACACCCTTGTTCTGGCTTGCAGAAAATGGCAGTTAATGTGTACTCTACGTCAGTGACCAGCGATAACCTGAGCCGGCACGACATGCTCGCCTGGATCAATGAGTCTCTGCAGCTGACGCTGACAAAGATTGAGCAGCTGTGCTCAGGTGAGGGGCTCCGGGTGGGAGGAACCCCAAATTCCATGTGCCCCCGCGTTCTGTAGGAATACAGCTGCGCTGTGTGAGCCATCTGTGCTGGCCCTCTGTGGCCATGCCGGTGGCTGAACTCCTGGTATGAACAGGGTCATGGTCAGTGTTATCATCTGGTTGCGGTTAGAGTTTTATTGAAATGGTTGTTAATAATGTGAGCATAATGAAAAGGCACATCCGTCTGACTCACTGCAGCGTAGGTGCCATGAGGAGGAATGGGGGTTACCACGGAGAAAGGACTTTTAGGAAAGGGTGTTTTCCAATGGGGAATTAAGCGCTTAATCTTGATGGATGGAGTGAGTCTTACAAGTGTAGTGATGAGCATAAACAAACGTGGGCTCTTATGGAAGAGAACAGCTGGGGGTGTGGGAGGTTGGGCAGAAGGTCGGTGTGAGGGTGACTCGTGGGTTCACCTTCAGGACTTCGCGGCTCCTTATGGTGAAGAAGCACGTCGGTCCGCGTCGCCCCGGCGTGCTGCAGCTTGAGCTGACGTGGGCACAGCTGAATCTCAGAGAGAGTTGTAGCCAGAAAAGGGGAAGTGATTGTGGGACCGAAAGGGAGTCAAGTGTCATCACAGGGAGGAGTGTTTGTGTGTGGGAGGAGGCTTGTAGCAACGAATGAAAAATAATAGTCTGCGGAGTAAGAGCTGAAAAAAACCTCAAGGCTAAAGTGCAGCCTAGGTAAAAGATGGTGATTTGGATAACTGCAACAGGCAGGTGAAAGGGACTTGGTGAAAAGTGGAAGCGCAGCTCGTACAGTGAGTTTGAGATAAGGTGTTGCTCACAGAAGGAGAGATGTGGAGATTGGAGGTGGAATAAATTTAAAATAAGTTTGGGGCTGTCGATACAGCCTGTGGAAGAAACATTGGCAGAGATTACAGAGAAGTAGAGGACTTACAATAGACATCCAACAGGTATCTGTAGTGGCTTTTGTCTAGTGAGATGATGGAGAAAAGCTGTAAGGATGAAGGAACTGAAGATCTACAACTAAGGGAAACAGGCAGGTTAAAAACCTGTCGTGTGTGGCGTTGATTTATACGACTGAGAGGTTTTGCTTAGAATTGGTGTAAATCTGGAATGCTGCGAGAGCTCTGTCTCCGAGAAGTGGGGATGATTAACACTGGCTCGATGGAGTTTCAGCTGCCCTGTTCTCGGGAGAAGGCTGAGAGCCGTCGATGTGGTGTGCGCCGAATAACGTCCCTTGCCCGTGTCTGCAAAAACGCTTCGTGCCTCTGCAGGTACGGAAGTGACTTTCACTGTCTGTCATGGTCACGTGAAAACCGGAGTTTCCAAGCTGGCTTTGCTACCTCTGGCAAGGGCAGTAGTGACAGCAGCAGTTTGGGGTTGCATAAATGCAAAAAAAAAACCCAAGCAAACCCTCAAAAAAACCCCACCTTGAAAGACAACCTTTGGCTTATGCTGTGATCTCTGTTTTTTTATCACGCTTGTCGCTCAGGCTGCTAACAGTTAGCACACCCCTGGGTTCCAGCAAGTCACCTAGTGTTTGAGCTGGGCAGTGGAGTTCTTCAGCAAGTGGACTGAGAGGCAGTGGAGATCAAACAGCAAGGTTCTTCATTGGCACCTAGCAATCTTCTAGTAGCAGGTGGCAGTGGGAGCCACAAACACCTGAAAAATACCTTGGTAGAAAGTGAACAGTGTAGGACTTTGTTACCCGTGCTCGAGGCGAATGGACTCGTTTAGGGCAGCACCGTGCTGTGTTACTGGTTTGCCTGTGGTGCCTCCCAAACGGCTGGCAGGTGGCGGTTTGGTTGAGGTCAAGGTTTCCATTTCTCTCCACGTGCCCTTAGTTCATTGGCACTAGTGGAGGGAATAACACTCAGAACGTTGTGCTTGTATTTTCAGTGGCACACAGCTGTGTGTCGTCACTGCAGAGTGGGGATGTAGTTTAAAAATATCTTTTTTTTAAAATGAGTGTCTATGTTCTACAAAAGCTATGGTTTTTTTGGAGGTGATTGTTCTTTGTGGCTGAACTGAATCCCTCTTTTGCTTCTGTTACAGTAAGAGCTGAGTTGAAGGACATGAAAGATTTAAAATTAATAGGAAGAAGCACTGTCTCATTTCAGTTCTTTGCTTAAGGCTTGATTTAAATATAATTCAGCTTAATTTGGCCTCTTAGCTTTGAGGGCACCTTGAGTTGTGTATAGATTCTGTTTGTAGTAAGTAAATATATCGCTGTTTTAATAAGGATTAAATATAACTTTTAGAATAATTGTTTTTCTAGTTTAGTTCTATTAGCGTTGGTAAGAGGAGATGACATGCCTGTGGGACATGTGTAGCACTTCAGATCTGTACTGATGTCCATGAAGAAAGTCCTTATTGGATTTTTTTTTTTTTTCTCTTGGAATTATGGAGCCAGGATTGCTCTTGGTCATGAGAGCCAAACTTTTGGTTCTGCAGCTCGCTTAAGCGTATTTACGACTGTGCTGCACCAAAACAGGAGACTGAAGGTTCCTGTTTTCCTGTTTTGCCTTTTTGGGGTTGTGCAGCTGAGGAATGAGTCAGGTCAGTTTGCTGATCTGACTGAAGAGTAACGTACGTGGACTGGTGAGCTGACTTGATTCATCCAAGGATTTGTATTCTTTTTCTTTTGGCAGGTGCTGCATACTGTCAATTTATGGACATGCTCTTCCCAGGTTCTGTAGCACTCAAGAAAGTGAAGTTTCAAGCCAAATTGGAACACGAATACATTCAAAACTTCAAGGTTCTACAAGCAGGTTTTAAGCGAATGGGTGTTGACAAAGTAAGCTGGGTTGTAACTGATCCTCTCTGCTCTTAATATCAAAGTAGATGGAAGGTGCTTTCACATTCAGAGCTGAAAAGGTCTGGGAACAGTGTTTGCTTTTGGCTTGTAAATCTCAAAACTTTTGGTTTTGGTTCGCATTGGGGTCCTCTCTTGATCTAGGACAATATCTGCTTTACTCCAGCTAACGTTAGGTTTCCAGTTCTTGATGATGAGACGAGTCATTCCGTTGAAATTCTGTGCAATTTATGTAGCACAGATGATTACTGAAATTTCTAGGAGATAAGGTTTACTGGAGCTTCCTGTTTGAACCATCGTTGCACCAGGTACATTCCCATAACCTGCTGGTGTGGTGGTCCAAAGGATTTCAGATTCCTTTTTGCAAGTGTATGTAATTTTAAGACAGTGAAAATGGGATCTGTGGGGAAAAAAACTTTGGATTGAATGATGGTTGTGTTTGTGGAAGGGTGGCTTATCTTAGGTAATAGCTACGGATGGCACGTTTGTTATGAGGCAGAACGTTTCTGTGTTGGTGTTTTTCTTCTCTTTAAGACAGCATCTCATTCCATGTTGGGTGGCAGCTTCAACATGCACTTAACAGGGCTTCTGCTGGGAGGGAGCTGCTGGTGCAGTGTCTGGACCTGGAGAGCCAGCTGTGATCACATAACGGTGGTGGCTCCCGGCCCCTGCCAGCCTGTGGGCTCTCAGCTCATGGCCACAGACAAGACTTCACAACTTGCTGCATCTTTGTGATAATCTTGGCTTGTGCTCCTGGTTCCCGAGAAGCTGTAACTGTAATGACTAAAAAGAGGATGCTCAGGTCGTGGGCGGCTCTGCGTTCGCAGTCTGTGCGCTCAGTCAGCTCTCAGCTCCGTGAACGCGAGCGCTGGATGAGCCCGCTGCGGTTTGCAGAGGGAGGTTTTGTGTTGAGACTTGCTGCAGCAGGAACCTCGCTGCAGAATTGCTTAAAGTTCTGTGCACCCTCACAGTGAAAGCATGATTTGTTTTTAATTCCAGTTATTAGCAAAAATCCTACTATGACATACGGTTATGTTCAAGGAGAATTTTATCTAGACTGGACAAAGAATTACATTTGTGTATCTTCTAAGTGCACTAATTTTAGAACTTCATATAAAAAGAGAGAGAGAGAGGTTCTTTACCCTTAATATGAGTTTGACTTTTTTTTTTTTCCCCTCCTCCAGATAATTCCTGTGGACAAACTAGTGAAAGGAAAATTTCAGGACAACTTTGAATTTGTTCAGTGGTTCAAAAAATTTTTTGATGCAAACTATGATGGGAAGGAGTATGACCCTGTTGCTGCTCGACAAGGCCAAGAGACAGTAGCACCAAACCTTGTTGCTCCAGTTGTGAACAAACCCAAGAAATCTCTCAGTTCTAGCAGTGCAGGTAGAGAAAATAGTTAAAAGATTATCTAGATCGTTAAAAACTCTGGGGAAAATAAGACTGGGTTGCTCTTTAAAATCAGTGTATGAAGTCACAGTATTTTCCATCTCGTTTCAAAGATGCTGGGCTTCAAACACGGAGTCATCCTGTAGCACCCAGTTACCTGGAAGCTACAGAAAGAACAATCTTCTCTAAAAGAGAAAGTGGCAAGGATTTGTGCCGATGCATGCTGAAAAAAAATGGGACATGTCACGTGGAGTCAAGAAAAAGGAAGGAATATATCTTCAAAGTCCTACGTGCCTAAGCGTGTTCGGAAGGGGGATAGTACCTTTACAGGAGGAAAAAGGGTGTTCTGAGAGGAACTAACACTGAATTGATCTTGCAGCCCCACAGAGGCCCATCGTTACGCAGAGGACCGCAGCGACTCCCAAAGCTGGTACTGGGATGGTCAAGAAGGCTGCAGGAGATGATGAATCAGCAGGATTGATTGAGCAGGTGTGTTGACCGAAATGGCCCTGTGTGCTGACCTGTGCTTTGTAGGTTTATGTGCAGATTTTTGTTTTTTAGCAGCACGACATGACTGGGTCAGGCAGATGGAATTAAAACGATCTGAGTCTAGTAAGCTCGTTTAGAATCGCTTCGTCGTAACGGTCCGGCTCTCGCGACAGGAGCGAAACCCTCTCTGCAGTACACGAGTACCCCGGCATTAACCCCAGTGTGCGCCCTGTCACACACAGCCTTGGTTTTAGGTATTTCCACAGCTGCGGTGCAGCTACCACGGCATTCCAACCGAGCCAGGAGCAGCTGCTGCTTCCCTGAAATACTGAATGTCGTACAGCTAAAGCCGCTGTCAGCGCCAGGGCTGGCTTGAAGGAATGTGGTAGTAAAGAAAAACCACGGGCAGTTAGTGCTTTACCTATTTCGTGTAAGAAGCCTTCAGAATTTCCCAGTGGTACTGGACTGGGTGTTTGTTGTGGCCATAATAACACAATTTGAGAACCAGACCTTTTCCTCCTCTCCCAGTCCCTTCCCCCCATCTGGGCTCCTTCCGAAGTGCTTTCCATATTCGCACCCCGCGGGGGACGCGGGGGTCTCTGCCTTTGGAGCAGGTACTGCCGAGTTCTGTCTTCAGTGAGTAAGTGGTTACTGATGCCCTTTGGCAGATCAATGTGTTGAAACTTACTGTCGAGGACCTGGAGAAGGAGAGAGACTTCTACTTTGGCAAATTGAGGAACATCGAATTGATCTGCCAGGAGAACGAAGGGGAGAACGATCCAGTGTTGCAGAGGATTGTGGAAATTCTTTATGCCACAGATGTGAGTAATCTGGTACAAATTGTACCGTGTGCTTCCTCCCTCCCCTTGTAATTGGAAGCTGGTTTGCTTTCCAGGGCTCCCTCTATTTCTACTTGTTTTTTTTTTTTTTCTTGTAGGTTTATGGCCTAGCTTTTTCCTGTAATAAAGGAACAGATAACATAATTGTAGTCAGGCAGCAGACGAGGTTAGCCTTTCATGAAAAGTATGTAACAAATAGATCAAAGATGAGGAAAATAACTCTTCTGGTAATATATCTTGATGTTGTAAGTGCTGACTTAAGGATATCTATCCAAAGTAAAGGAAGAGAAAAGTGTACAGAGTAGCCAGGAATGGTTTGACATCAGATTTTCATTAAAGCACGTGTTTTGTTCCCCTTCAGGAAGGCTTTGTGATACCTGACGAAGGAGCACCGCAGGAGGAACAAGAAGAGTATTAACAGACCACATACTGTACCAGCAGAGCAGCAACATCAGAATTCTTTGCCCCAGATCATGTGCTTAACTGTAAAATACTCCACTTTATTCTTAGAGGACTCACTGGTTTCTTTCCATAAGCAAAAAAAGTACCTCTTCTTAAAGTGCACTTTGTGGAAGTTTCACTTTCTACAGTGGGTTTGAGTTAGGAGCTCGTTCTCACTTTGTAGCAGAGCAGTATTCACATCTAGGTGGTATATTTAGGGAGCAAGAGGCTGAATATTTGGAACTCGTTGCAGAAGGGTTTGCTGGTAAAACACTGGTTTGCGGGAAGACTCTTGTTGTATCCGAGGTGGTGTGTAGTAGAGAAATTAAAGACTCTGACTCACAGAAAGATGGAGTAAATGTGAAATTGCAGCACAGAAATTATAATAAAATGCCTTAAGAGTATTTAAAATATGCTTCCGTATGCCAAATTGAAGTAATGTGACGGGAGATTTTATGTGCTTCGTCCTGGGGTAGGCGCTTGTTGAACTCCACTCCCTGCTGTCGGAGAGCCACGCGTGGCAACCTCGCCTTGTCAGCGGGCGCTCGAAAGGGGCTGTTGAAACAAAACTCCATTCCTGTCTGAAGCTGCTCACGAAGTGATTAGTTCTCCATGAAATAGGCCTTAACGTTGCCTGGCACAAGATTAGAGGGAGTATGAACAGCTGAGACACATAAATTACCTTGAAGAGTGCTAAAGCCTTTTTTCTGTGGCATTGTGGCTAATGACTTTGCCAAAATGTACTGTGTTTTCTGTAAGAGAAACAAAATAACGAAAAAAAGAGAAAAGGACGTCCAGTCTGACTGCCTAAAATGTTCTGATCAGAAGTAATTTTCCTTCCTGGCTCTTGTTGCTATTTGTCCTGTTTCTTTTTATTTTCGTTGGCATACTTTTTGGTCTCTCGCTTGTTCTTTTTGCTTTCCCATCCCGGGGAACACTGATCAAATCCCATAGTTGCAGCAGGACTTGCACCGTGCAACTATCTTAGCATGAAAGTGAACTGAGCACGTAAGGATTATTATTTTTCTGTCTCTTTTTTTTTTCTTTTTCCTTTCAGACCAGGGCATATATAATAATACTTGCCAGTTCAGTAGTCGTCTGGGGTAAAAGCTAAAAGATGCTGGCTAACAGAGCTAATGTTATTGCAGAAAATACAGTACTGAGACTAACTTAAATATTAATATTTAAAGTACTTTCCTTAACTGTCTTTTTTTTTTTTTTTGCTATCATACCCCTCATTACTGTTGTGTTTGGCAAGATCCTGCAAGACTTCTGATCCCCCTTCACTACTGAGATTGATCGGTCCTGTTGTGCTTGTATTCATTCGTTTCTGGTGGTAGCTTGTCCTAAAATGTGCGTAGGAGAGCATTTTATGGTAATTGTTGTGTAGTGCATGAATCTTTGTAAAATTCAGAGAAAAACCCAAATTCAGTGAATGCCAAAAATGCAAGTATCTAGCCATTGTTTGAAATTGCAGTGGTGCTATTTCTCTTGTGGCCTTTTAGACGTTCGTTGCCCTAAAACTCCATTTTACTGAGAAACCATATTTGACTTGGATTTTTCTTGACAGGGTTTTTCTATTTTAAGCAGTTTCTAAATAAAGTTCTGTATTTCAAGAGTGTCATGTCTGCTGGAGTCTCTCGTGCTTTCAGATACCATTAGGCAGAGCTAAAGTGGGTGATGGTTTTCACGTTGAAGCTTGCAGGACCTGGAATATCAGCTCTCATTCTCCAGTCCTAGTTCTAGTCGGTGCTAACTGGAGTAGCAGTCGTGTTCAAACTCTCCTTGGAGTGTGCTGGGGGAAGCCACTGCTTGAGTTCTGGGTTGTTTTTTCCCCCTTGCTCCCCCCCCCCAAGTGGATGGAGTGTGAGTGTGGTGTTGGCTTCGTCCTCCTAATGGTGTGAGAATGGGGCTGTGTAACAGGAATGCTGTCACATGACTTTAAGCGTGTTTTAAGTGTTTGAAAACTGCTAAAACACTGCTTATTAGTCACAAACGACGTTAATTGCATCTGTGGCCAGTCTCTGTGAGCAGATTGTGAACTTGATGTGTTTCATTTGAGGTCACAGACGCGTGCGCAGACCAGCGTCTTTGGAGAAGTGCTTCTGTGATGTATCTAACCTTGAAATTGGACGTGTTCCCTGCAGGGCTTCTCTGTCGTGCTGGAGAACCCCCCCTGCCCCCGGAGTGCTCTGTGGAGGCCCTATTCTGCAGAATGGGCATTGCTGGCGATGCCTGCTGGGGCTGGGCTACAGACGTGCAGACGTAGAACCGGGGTTTTGATGCACATAAAATCTTCGTTACCATTACTTACGTGCTTTAAGGTCGGAAGCATATTTTTTTCGACTCTAAATATTCCATTGTTCCAGCAACTCAAAGCAAAAGCTGGCAATAGGACGTGGCTGAATTTGAAGAGGACTTCTTGGGTGTCTGCTCTTTGCAGTCCAGTTGCGCGTTGGGACCTGGTTGCTTCAAGTCTCCTTGTAACGGGTTTGCACGTGTGGAACTGTGAAGCACCCGGGTCGTCAGGTGGGTCGCGTTAGGTTGACTTGGATCTCTGTGAGCAAAGCAAGCAAACCTCCTTTCATTCAAAGAGACTGATGGGTCAGAAACAGCTCGTGCACGTGTGGGGCTGCCGAACGTGTGGATGTGCCTCGTGAAACCGAGTGGGAGCTGCAGCCCTGTAAGTCAAACGCCGCCGCGATTTCCGATCGCTCACACCACTTCTTTGCTACCGAGATGAGTTATAGATAGAATGGGGGCAAACTCACCTAGTCAACTTGTGACTATGTCATAGGTATCTTGGCATAATCTGTTTTTTAATGTCCTTTTTGAGAAGAAAATAACAACAATGGGCCCAACTCAAACCCGTAGGCTTAACGTAGCTACTCTGTTACACTGGTACAGTATATGCTCTTAAAGATTAAGTGCTCACCTGCCAGAAAGCTCCAGTAGCATCCAGCCTTTCTTACTGTCTTAGTTTTATCAGGTATTTGAAAAATGAACAGAATGGAAGAAGCAAAAGCTCACATCTCCGTTCTGTACCAACATGTCTTACTTGCAGGTGGACTTGTGGATGTTTTTTTAACTTTGATTGTTTGATTTTTTTAAAAATTCCTGGTTTGCAATGACAATTCTTATTGTAACTGTTAAAAGCCTTCAAATAAAGGCCAAACCCATGTTTGCTGTTGTATCATGGCACTGTTTAATGTGGCCGCTCGAGGCCTCGGCGTGTAGTCTGTCCAGTCGAGTGTCTGTCCGCGGGGACGTGCGTGTCCTTCAGGCGTGGGAGCTTTTCTGTCTTACAACATCTTCCCAGGGATGGGGCTGGAACCTGCTTCTCGCAAGAGAAAGGTATTTTTTGCAAGTCAGTGTAAACCTGATGAGAACTGGATCGTAGATTCCAGTCTGCCCCGGTGGCACGTGGACCGTGCCTGACGTACGTCTGGGCTGGCAGGGGTGCCACCGCCCGGGCTACTGGCAGGGAGAACCAACGTGCGCCAGGGCACCTGCGCGTTGTCAGCAGCACAGCTGGAGAATTAACTCATCTTTTGGTGCAGAGGAGGCGAGGAGGGATGGAGTCATTGCAGATGTCATTGCAGATCTGCGTCTGGGTAGCTGGAACACGAAAGTGCAAGCGGTTTGGATGAGAGTGTGGAACGCTGTAACTGGTGATGCTTAGAATGCAGCGAGCACAAACGCAAACTGGTTTTGCTGAAAGGGGACCTGAGCAAATTCTGCTGGTAAGTAAGATCTCCTGGGATGGGATTTTGTGTCCGAGTTCCTCACAGACGCCGCGTTGGGATAGCTGGTGGGCCCAGAATGAGGGGCAGGGTGGGTGTGAAACCAGCGTGACTAGAGAACCTGGAAGGTGTACGTGGACGTAGAAACTAGGGGAGGTTGTGGGTGGAAAGGAACACGGTACGTGCAAAGGAACGAGCTCGTGCTGTGAAATGATAAAACCTGATGTGGGAGAACACTTTTAAGGAAAGGAGGGAAAAGTGCCGTACTCTGCGGCTAAACAGGAACAACGGGTGCACGAGCACTGGGCAGGGAGCGGTACTGCGGAGGAGGAGCTGGTCTTGGTACAGGCAGAGTCCATCCAAGGAAATGGAAAACAAAGAGGGTTTCTTTTTTGAGTAATATGTGTCAAATTGAAGGATCGGGCTACCTGGAAGAAAACGCTATTTTTGAGGATATGCGTACTTACGCTGTCATCAGGACAATAATATCTTGCAAGAAAATGTTTGGTTTTCTTTTCTCTTTAACAGAGAAGGAACAAAGTTAAACTTAACTCCTGAAATTTCCTAAGACCAAAAGAAAGTTCCCAGAAGGCAATTGCAGCTTGGAAGAGGCAAAGGCCACTTTCTGTAAAAATTACTTTTCTCTCTTTTTCAACACAGCTGGCCAGCTGTATGAACTGCGGCCTTTGAAGGAAATATATATATATGTATATATATAACATGTTGGTATATAGTTAAATGTATAAATGTCTATTAAACTATATATATTTAAATAATATGACAAGAAACCTATAATAATATTAAAGTATCATATATAAATATTATATATTAAAAAAAATCTTTGACCTGTCAGAACTGTAGAAACACAAACTGGTGTAGTTTTTGTTTTTAAGTCTGGGAAATGTTTTGCAGACATCTTCCTCTTGAAAATAAGTTTGTAAGATGGTTGTCTGTCAATCTTCTCATAGTGCTCTGCCTCTGATTTTGTCCCCAGGGGATGCACAAGGATGAACGGACATTCAGGAGGCATTAAATCTCTTGGGACAGCATGGATATAAATCTCGACATATTCAGAGATCCGCAGATTGATGTTTATGAAGCGATGAGCAGCTGAGGTTAAAATGAGGGGACAGTGGAGGTGGGTCCATTTCCAAAACCTGAGTACAAACCCATATTTAATCTTGGCTTGTCTCTTGAAGGGCTTTCTGGGAAAACGAGGAGGAAAACCGACAGAGAGGTTTGTGGCAGTGGCTGTCAGGAGGATGGTGGAGCTCCACAGCAGCCCCAGGGGAAGGTGGGGAGGTGGAGCAGACCCTGAGGGATGTCTCCCTGTGACCAGTGGGTGCACAGGGGAGGTGGGAACAGATGAAAGGGTGAGTAGCACCACAAGAAGTGACAACTGATGATCCAGTCTGATACTGTGCTGAAGATGAGTCACACAGAACTCCTGGAGGAATCTGTTTTCCTTCTCTTGCAGATAAGGCTGCTCTTTCAGAACCTCCCTAGAAATCCCAGTCACAGTAGATCCTTATTAAATACTTGGATGGATATGAAAAGCCTAAGAGCTCCCAGTTTCCTCCTATGTAATAAAGGATTGAGAGCTCTTCCTTCTTACTGCCGTGTTATTAAGTTGGTTTGAGTCATGTGGGCCTGGGAGGTTGGTTGTGTGGTGATGAGCAAGTGCAGGGCTTGGCACTGCCATGGCCACCCTGACAGTTTCATCTGAGCTGGCGAATCTTAAACGAGCTGGGGTGTGAGCTGCAGTCGGGCATTGTCGGGGAGAGCTGGTCGTGAGGTTCCTGCATTCATCTGACATTTCAGGCCGGGCTGCTCTTGTTTAATGGTCTCTTAGTCTTCGAAAACAGCTCAAGGGGAACGAGCAGCCATGGTGCAGGTTAGTAGAAAGAAAAAAAGAAAAAATTAAAAAAATCTGCATTCTCTAGCTCTGGTAAAACATAATTTGAATGGGCTCAATGAAACAGCTGCAAGAAGCCGCTCATTGCTCTGAAGGTTCTTTGAAACTTTTCGTCACTGCTTGGGGGTTTTGTATCACCTTT
Organism: Tauraco erythrolophus; assembly: GCF_009769465.1. NCBI lineage: Eukaryota > Metazoa > Chordata > Aves > Musophagiformes > Musophagidae > Tauraco > Tauraco erythrolophus. The sequence goes on from NC_141482.1 coordinate 17,174,831, forward strand.
TTTTTCATGGATGAATAAATAGTTTTAAGCTCACATAAAGACATTGAAATGAGTAGATGGTGTAAGCCCTGCCAGCCAGATCTACAGGAGGGAGGATGCTCTCGGGGCCCTTAGACATGGGGAGAAAAGTTTTTTTTCTGCACTAGAAGTTTCCTGCAGCGCTCTTCGGTCAGAAGGACGTGTGCGCAGTTATCCCTGCCTTCGAGGCTGCTCCGGGTTCACGTAATCCTTCTGCAGGGGAAGTTTTGTTTTCCGTGCGGAGCGAACTGTTGGGAGACTTGACCAAAGTCTCACCCTGCTGCTCTCTGGGCGGATGAGCCCCCAGAACCCACCGCGCTGGAGCACCGCTGCATCAGCCGTGCCCGCGGCGTCGGTGCCCTCTCTATCCGGGCGATTTCCCGTTAGCTGCACCACAGCTGGGGATGGAAACCAGTGCTGCTAAGGATGGGCTGAAATTTGCTGTAAATTACCAAAATTGGGGTTTAACTCTTGTGTTATCCTGAATTTCTCTCAGCTAGCTGCATTCCCACGGGGCTGTTCTCTGTAGGTGTTATCACGCCAGCAGGAGAGGAGAGCTTGGTCCCTCGGGTGGTGGAGCTGCCCAAGCAGAGGCCGTTTCTTATCACCAGAGATAGTGTCGGAACCAGTAACCTTGCAAGAGTCTTCCGGGGTATTTGCTGTACGGCAGCTCTTCCTCCGCTTCTGCAGGACGTAATTATGAGGCTCTGTGTGCCGTAAAAGCTCCATGCAGCCCGTTCTTGAATCAAACTGGTTTTCAGCCCGAGGTCAAAGGCTGCCTTTCAGAGATGCCTCCTGCGCCCAGCGAGTGCAAGATATTCTTTCTGATCACTTACAGCAAACAACAAACGGGCTGGGAAACATGGCTCAAAATATTTGATGAAAAAATAGTTTCCTCCCCTCCTAGTTGATGTTACGCTCTTTGTGAAAAATGTAACTTCACTTCCTCCTTCAGGCATTCCCTGTTGGGAGGGGAGGAACATTCAGGCTAGAGGTTTCTAATAGCGAGGCAAGCTAACAGCGTGCAAACTGTGGTTCTGTTTTGATCAATTTAGGGAAGTTTTGATTAGTGAGTGGTATTCACAACACAATTTCAGTACTTCAAAGTTGCATAGTGGTTTATGTGCAGAACTGTTGCAGATACATGTGGAAACTGGAAAGCAGTGTGTATAAATGGCCCGTTTATAAACAGCTGCGTGCCATACCTGCCTGGGTGCGTAATGGCTGTGAACTGCACCATTTAGGCTCCCAATAAATCCATTTGCTGATGTGGGAACTGTAGAAATGTGCTGCAGGGTTCTTTCTGGGTTCGCCTTCGATACGACACTATTAGAGCATGCCATCTTTATGATCTTTTTTCTCAGTTATTAATTATCTGGTTGAGTCTAGGTATCAATTTGCAGTGCTTGTTTTCACAGGTTTGGATGAGTTCTGCATGGCAGTGAAAGGAATTACAGATAATACTAACAATGAAGGCATTGATGTCATGTTATGAGGACTGGCATTGACTGTGATGCTTCATAGCCTGGGTAATGACACTGTCCTCTGATGAAAGATGAGGGCTAAGGAGTAGCAGTCGCAAAAGTAATTTCCTGATTTATTTAAAAAAAAAAAAATAGAAAGAAATCGAACATCATTTGTTACTGGTGGTAGGACAGTGTTTATTTTCATAGGTATCTTCCATAATTCTTGCTCTGTCAACACTACAGAACCTCAGACAATTAACTCTGCTCTCCCTTTGATGCTGAGCACATGAAATCACTGTCAGTCTTGCAGGAGGAGTATCTGCACTATGTGCTACCCAAATTCAGGAGCAAGAATGCAAATCACACCTGCTCTCCAAAATGCCCAGGTAAGTGATCCCTCTGAGGTATTTTTGAGGCACAATCCTGCATTATGAGCTGCATGTGTTTGTCTTCCACTTACATGGTTCTCTTGTGCTGCCGTGAAAAGGGTCTGCTACTGAAGCATTCCTTTTTTTCATCAAATAGAAAACACGAGCATCCTCCCTGATGAAATTGGCTTAATAAACCAGTCCCTCATTTCCGAGCAATGTCTACTATAAAGCAATAGATTTGGTGATAAACGACTCCTTTAAGTGGGTTCTCTTTTGGTTTAATCAGTCTGATGTGGCTATTGTATTTAAAACCATAAATGTAATGGCTTGTGCCATCCAAAGGCAAACCAGGATGTAAGAGGTGACAGCTGTTCTCCTTCACGGCTTGTAGATGTTCCCAGGTAAAACGCCCTACTTGGGAAGGCCAGGAGAGCTGAGGTTCATCTAACCTGGAGAGAAGGCTGCGCCGAGGTTGGGGGAAGAGACTGAAGTCTCTCTGTGGGCATAAAAGGCTGTTGCAAAGAACGAGTCGGGCCGTGTCCGTGGTGAAACAAACTCGTGGAATTAAATTCCATACTAGACAAAGAATTTTTTTTCTTTCTAATAGTAAAGGCAGGGCTGTAGTAGAACATGACTTTCGAAGGAGAGTGCAAAAAACATTTAGCAGAAAGATAAAGATCCTGACTGTACTGTAGGTAGGTGTTGGATTAGATCTCCCTGCTCTGAGGTCCCTTCTGCTTCCATTCTTGATTCCATGATTCAAGAAACAAGTGGTTCTGATTCTTTAGGGATTGTGGAGGTGTTCAGTGAGGTAGACTATGATGAATTTCTTGTATACGTTTGCCTCTTCATCAAAGCAGAAGGTCCCCTCTCTCCTACTCCATCCCACTTCCATTTTTTTCCTTTGCCTTGCAACTCTCTTCTCCATCCACACAGAGCCCAAGGAGTGAAACCCTTCCAGTGACTTCAGAGTTGGCACAACTGGGAGTGGAGGAAGCAAGGGCTGGAGCAGTGTCACGGGGTGGTGGAAGTGTTGTGTGAACGTATGGTTAAAGATGTCTGCGAGAAGTGCTTTTCCTTTGTATTGCCACTGCTCTCCTGAAGATTTTTTAGGAAGCATAAGAGGGAAAACAAACAATTTTTTGCATAAGGAGTATTTTTTCATTTCCCAGAAGGGTCTGTTTAAACAGAAGCATCTAGTCTCAGCTCCAGTTACTGCCTGCTAAGCCAGCTGTTCTAGATGGAGCCCAAGGTGGTGAATTGCTGTTGGAGGTGCAGTTAGACCCTCAATTCCTGTTTCTCTCCGTTTTTAGTGAGCTTCAAGCTAACACCGCGGAGTTTTTCTTGAACTTTTTGTCTTTCTCTAAAGGTTATTGTGGATGAAAAACATTTGATTCATAGTTCTTTTGGGATGGAGAAGGAGCAGAGGCACGAGGAAGCCGTTTGTCACTTGGAGTGAGGGTGAAGGTCAGAGGGACAGAGGGTTGGCAGCCTTTTCCCTGAATTCTGCCAACAACCAGGTTCTTCTCTGCACTTGGCCAGACTAACCAGGGGCGATCTCCACAGATGTGAGTCTGAGCAACATCAGCTCGCTGGAGATGGGGTCTGCCGATGAAACTGTCGGCAGATATCTACCAAAATTACTACCTGCCCGGGGGCTGTGCACGGCGTCTTTGTTTTGGAAGGTGTCATGGTTTGAAGTGGGGGGGAGGTCCGGGTGGCAGAAGCTGCCCATCACACCGGACTCCCATCCCCCTCGGGGCTTGAGCCCATCGGCGCCTCTGCGAATTGCCCTATTTACGTCGGACAAAGGAACCGGAAAGGTGTGTGCCTGTGTCCAGGGGCAAGGAGAAGGGAGGGGGGCACGGCCCCCGCTCCCGGCGCCCGGCCGGGCCGATGCCCGCCCCGTCGAGGATCGCGACGGCGGAGCCGCTTGGGAAACTCGGGGAGAGCCCCGCTTCTGGGGTGCCCACCGGGCCGAGTTCACCCAGAAAGGGCTGAGATCTGAGAGAAACGGCCGCACAGATCAGAGGTCAGTGAAGATGGGACGGAACAGCGTGTGCCGCGGCTGAGTCCCCCTTTCGAGCAGCCCCTTTGCAAACAGCCCTCGGTGGGGCAAGCAGAGACCCACTCGCAGCCCGTGGAGGACCCACGTCGAGCAGAGATGCCAGAGCCTGAGCACGGTGCATCTCGAGCCCGTGGGATGCCCCCGCCGGTGGGGAGGGGTTTGGTTAAAGGAGATGCCCGAGCCGGAGCCTGCTGTGACTCCCGGGCACGGGGCGAGGCCATTTGCGCATCTCAGTCTGTGCGGAGCCGCGTTTCGGGTCGCTGTGCCGCCCCACGCCGGAGGCATTTACAGTCTGTGTGATGGCCCACGGCAGGGCGAGTGGCCACAGCTCCTTAAAAGCCCAGGGCTGGTAAAGCCCGCACTGGGGCATATCCGATGGGGTAAGGATTTGCCCCCCAGTGGGCAGGATTCACGCTTTCGCCGTGAGTAGGGGATCCGCTGGAGCAAGGGACAATGGTGTAAGGGCTCCTGCTCCTTTAAGGGAAGCGGCAGTAACAGCACGGGATGAACTGACCTGCACCCCCCCATTCCCTGCCCCCTGCGCCGCTGGGGGGGGGAGGTAGAGCCGAGAAGAAGAGGCAAAGGGGGGAGGGGTGTTGTTTTTAAGACCTGGCCTTGTTTTCTTGTTATCCTCTCAAGTAACCGTTTTTGTGTGCTTTTTTTCTCTTTCTAGGTAGCTGTTAATAAATAGTTTTGCTTTAAGAAAACAGCCTCTTTTGCCCGGGACCGTGGTTGGTGGGTGCTGCTCTGTTCCTGTCTCGACCCTCAGCTCTTTTATTACATTTTTCTCCTCTCCATTTTACTGGGGTGGGAGAGCTGCGGGGGGTTTAGTTGCCGGATCGGCCTAACCCACAACAGAAGTCAAAGGGACCTCACCTTGTCAGGTGGTTGGTGATTTTTGTGTTTGAGGACGTTACCAGCACGTCTAACGCTGCGGATGGCCGTCGAGAGGCCGTGGGTGCCTTCGGCCCGCAGCGTGGGAAGCCACGGTGCCGTCCGCCTGTCGTTAGCCCTGGGACACGGATCTCTCTGCAGACCTGACCCCGAATTCTTTGACGTCGGTGGCAACAAATGTGACGGGATCTTTTGCCTCGTTGAACGGGACAGCTGGGACCAGCCTTGGATTACTGGTGGGATGCTTCTCCAAACGGATAAATGACTTTGCTACAAGAGGACTTCGGATCAGATGTCTGTGCCCCCCCTTTGTGAAGGAGGTCCCTGAGGAGGGGGAAAACCCAACCCAGGGCTCATGAGCTCTGGCTGCGTTCCCGGGGTGTAAAACGATGCTGTTGCTGGACTCTCTGCTCCAACGCCTGGAGACCATTCTGCGCAGCGCCGGGGGTGGGGGCTTTTGCTTTCAGTTGGTGGGGGCTGAGCTCCGCGCTGACCGTGTTGCACTGTCGGGGGTGGCTGATGGGTGCAACCAAGTCACGGTGGCGAATTCCAGGTAATCGCTAATTTGTTACTGGTGGATTAATTCGGGTTCCCATTCCTAACTTGCTCACATTTTGCAAGTACGTTGCAAAATGTTTTTTTTCTAAATTTTTTACTTCTTGCTACTAAATGGTATGAAGACAAGGAAACATCACCTTACTCCTGGATATATTTTTCAACCAGTTGCAACTCTCTTCCAGATCTTCAAGCAATGCATTTGTCTCCTGCCAGGAGACCTGACGCATCTCCTGAAGAACCCTGTACTTTACAGAGAAGACCTCGGAGCCATTTCTCGGACGTGATGTTGTGGCCGTGTATCTCAAAGGGGCAGTGACTCTTGTGTAGGTTGTCCTTGAGTGTTTTTATTGCTCATAAGCTACTGGCATAATATAAATATTAACAACAGTAGATCAGTGGCACTCCTACTTCTCTCCTTGCTCTTACCTTCCTATATCAAAATGGGAATTGCACTTTGCTGCTGCTCTCCTGCGCCTTCCGTGTCCGCGGGAGCAGTGGCAGCACCCTGTGCAGGCTCTGCTCCCTTCCACGGGGAGCAGGGACTTTGGGAGCCCTCTCCAGCGCGTGGCTGCCCGGAGCGCTCGTCCCGCCCCGCATGGCTGATGCAGCTTCACAAAACCTTTGCTTACCAGATTGTGGAGAGAGGGATCCCTCCGGGGGATTGTTCCTGCTCTTCTCGCAGTAAAGACGCGGCTGTGGCCTTTGTTCAGCGCAGACGATGCCCAGAAATGCTCCATCTCCTCTATTCTCCTTTGGCTTTTTATTGTGTTTCTCTCTATCCAGTGTTTCTCTTTTCTCCACCTTCTCTGTGGCCAGTCCCCTCTGCTCCCTCCCATTTTCTGCATCCCCTCAGACTCACCTTTTACTGTCCATGTTCCACTGGGCTCTGTCTCTTCTGGAGAAGCGAAAGCAGCAGACTAGACTGAATTGACCTCCCCATGCCATCCCCTCCCCTAAAAGCACAGCGTTTGCAGTAAAACACGCTGAGGCTCAAACCACAGTGGCATTAAGTGAAATCTTTCCTCTTTTGCAGGCGCTCCTTGGGAACTGGTGCCACCAGCTAAAGTTCATTCCTGAGCTCAAGCTTGTTGCCTCCTGCTCAGCAGCTGATCAGAGCCGCGGTGCTGACTCCACTTCCATTAGAATAGCACCGGCAAACTCCGGTAGGACAGGTCTCTGCCTCTGTTCTGTGATTTATCCATTGCACAATGGTATCAGGCAGTGCTGCTGGTGTTTTAACCTTCTCCTCCTTCCAGGTAGAACATACTGGGACCAAACTGTCAGGTGCTGGGAAACATGAGTTGCAGAGAAAATGTGGAAGGGGCTCACTTTTTTTTAATCATTTTCTAACCTGTAAGTAAATGAAGCTTTTGAAAGTTGTTTTAGACTGTACGAGGACAGCTCCTGCAGAGTGGGACAATGATTGAGTGTGACGGGATCAGTTTCTGTAGGAAAACCGTAGGAAGCATTGCCCTTTGGAAGCATCCCCTTGGGCTGGGAGGGGACCTGAAGGCACTCTCCTTTCTGCCTTGGGAACCCAAGTGAAGTGAACTGGCCCAGGGCTTTCAGGCTCGGGGCAAACCTGTGCCCTTCTGCCAGCAGAGGAGTGTTGCGTTGGGCAGAAGTGGCAGTCGAGGGGCAGGGGGAGAAGTGAGGCTGGAGTGGGGACGTGGGGAGCGGCTGTGGCACCGTTGGTGGAGCCTGGGTGAGGTGCAGAGTTTGCAGGGAGATGGGGTAAGGTGGCGGAGGCAGCTGGATGTCTGCCTGGTCAATCACCTCCCTCAGCTTTTCAGTTCACCTTTCAGTCCTGTTTCGCTGCCTTTTCTCGCAAATGTTACTCAACTTTCCCACCCTTTGAATTCCCCTTTTCCTTTTCTTCCTGCCTCTCTCTATTTTTGATCACACTCCTTGATTGTGTCTTTTCTTTTTATGCATCTCGTTCCTCTTTTCATTCCTGTTTCTCACTTTTTTCCCCTCTCGTGGCTCTGTGTTCTCCCATCCCCCTTCCCTGCTTTCATAATGCATTTAGCCTGGCAGCAATCCACCATCTCCTGAAAGCTAATGGGGTACAACAGAAAGCCCCAGAGTTGCTATTTAGCATGCTGGCAATTGCCCAGACATGTTTCTGTATCTGGTCTGCTATAAAGTTGGGAGATATCTGACAGGTTTTTTATCTACAGCCGTATTGTTTGTGCTGTTTTCTTCACCCTCAGTAGTCACTGGTTCCGCTCTGTTTTACCTGTGTCGGCCGTGCTCCGCTCCTCAGCAGCGCGGGCTGAATAATGTCTGCCTGGGAACTGTGGGTCTCTGCAACTGTGGTGTCGCCTGTCCAAACAATCCTGCAATAACAAAAGATGTGAATATGGAATTGCTGCTTCCAAGAGTCTGAAATCCCAGTTGCTGGCACCCGAACTCTTAAACTTCTCTGGTTTTAATACCAGTGGACACGATAATGTTGAATCTTCTGTGGCTGTCGTAATTCCTAAGTCTGTAAATTTTGTCTTATCTTACCAAAAACCCCCAAAATCTCTCTCGTGCATCTTCTCTTGCGTCTGGTTAGAAGAGCTTAAAGGAAATGGCGTGGTGATTTGGAGGCTCTTCTCCACGTGGGCTTGTTGCCTCTCTCCCCTAAGAAAATGGTTTCTCTGTGCTTCTGGCAAACCTCTGGCTTCTAAGCCCAAAGCTTCTGGTGGTCCCTGTCGGCGTACAGGAGTGAATTCTGAGGGTGCTGTAACCGTCTGCTGGTGTTTAAAACCGTCTTGTTCTCATATTTGGACTGAATTTAGTGGTTTTTCTGCTCCTGGCTGTAGCAGAAGAGGATTGCCACCAGGTGGGACTGTTGGGCTTTCGTGTGTGCTGCAGCAGCCTGGGCGTTGTGTACGGACTGGGATGGTGGGATTAACCTGGGTCGTCCCTGCGGATTGCTTTTTTGTTTTGTTATTTGCACATAAGCTTTGTACATGAAGGAATTTCAGCCCGTGAGTGGCCTGCAAATTCGTGACTGCTCCCCAGAGATTCAGAATTTGGCGTTCGAGTTGTGCCGTTGTTCCTTTGGGGCCCTATTGCTGCTGTTAATCTATACACCTGCCTTGTTTCAAACGATGACTGTGGTTTTTTGTTGTTGTTGTTTTTTTTTTTTTTTTTTTAAGCAACTGAGCAGCCCCGGGATCATGCTGCAGGGCCAGAACTGCTGCTCAGATCGGTCCCTCCTGTGCGCGTCATGGCAGGGGGATGGAGAACGCCAGTCCGAAAGAGGCTCCTTCTAGAAATGCCTTTTCTGTTTGCAAAGCAGTTTTCCCTAGTGCAAGGAGATGCTCATTGCCAGGGTACGTGCCTTAGGTGTGAGATTCTTGTTTGGGCCTCTTTTAAAGCCAAAGGTTGGCCCTGGTTTTCAAACAGTTGGCCCTGTGCTGCTGCGTTCGCCGCCTTTTTTTGCCAACGTTCTGGCTTCTCGCAGTAACCGCGTTTCGTCCGTTAGGGCACCGGGTGCTGCTGACCTGGGAAGTGCCCGGCGGGTGTCTGAGCCCTCTGTGCTGGGGGATGTCCAGCACTCGTAAACCAGAGACACCAGCCGTCCCCAGAGCAGAACAGGACCCCCCCCGCCCCTCCCTGCAGCCTGGTGGCTCCTTTGCCATGGCAGCGCTTGCTCTCGGCAGCCGCCCCGCGAGCACCATCGCTTACGCTGACAGGCTGTTATTTTTCTGTTAGGACTCTCTGATGTGAGGTTGTAAATCACTGCTACTTGCTGGAGCCCGCTCCTGGCTGCTGTGCTGTCCAAGGGATTGTGTGAAGAGTGGTCGCACCTGCCTTCTGCTCCGCGGCTGTTCCTGCTCGCAGGCAGGGCACACGCTGGATCCCTCTCCTGAGCTCCTCTTTCCACATCTTGTTTTCCTGCTGCCTTTTCTGCCTGGATCTGTGATTTGGTGCATCTTTGTCTTTCCTTCTCCTTGCAGCCTTTAACAGTTTCCAAAAGCCTGCTGCCTGCCCTCTGCAAAAGGAGATTTTTCTCTTCCTCTCTTATTCCTCAAAAAGGAGTGAAGGGACCAGCTGTGCGCTGGGTTTCTCTGGTTTTCCTCCTGGGAACAGAGTTAGGAATTTGCATAGCACTTGCAGGCAGCGTTAGCTTTGCATGAAGTGAAGGGCAGCGATGGCCACTGCTCTTCCGTAACGATTTTTTTACCCGAGTTTGGATCTAATCAGTTGAGCTTCACTGTCTGGATGGAGGCTTTTTTTTAGACCTGTTTAGGGCAGGAGTTTGTGACCGTTGCAGAGGCTCAAAGTTTGGATGCTTTTATAAATGTCTCTCCTTTCTTTGCCTTGCCTTCTTTTTATCCGATCTCTCCTCTGTGACAGTCTCTGATTTTCTGTAACCTTGCCTTTCGTGCACCGGCGTTCCCCTCCTTCGCGTGGGCCCTTTCAGACAGACACACAGACCTGCCCCACGCAGCCTTTGCTGAGAATCTGCAACATCTTTCAAATGAGCTGCTGTCATGTATTTTCATGCGTAGCTGTATATTTGCTCTGCTCAGAGGCCATCAGTGGTTGCTTTAGAGAAAGGCATCCTCAGTTTTGATGGTTCCCCAGAGATGAACGTTATGGGCAAGACACCATAAAACCTCTTTTTTTTCTCCGTTCTGCAGCTGAAGTCATACACGCTTATGATGGCAATTATTTCTAACGCTCGCTGTTTTATTAGTAATATTGAGATTTGTGTCTTAATCAGCCATTTGATGCTGGTCAGCATTAATGGCAGTACAGTGCTAGTAGTAGGGCAGAATTGTGATAATTTGGTAGAAATTTCTGCAAAGGTTGCTATATAAAGCCTATATTCCGTCAGGGTTCTCTTATAACCTTAAAAATAATTAAGTAGCGTTCATACAATTAGAATTTTTCTGCCTTCTGATTGCCTGTCTTTCTGGCCTCAGGATGTTTTTGTTGCACTCGATGTGCTGCTTTTGTCTGCAAACCATTCCTGGCAGGAATATACGGGTGGCCCGTTGTCCCGTTGCTGATGCCTGTTACAGCACAGTAAGCGACTTCTCCGTACGCACCACCCTCCCGGGGAGAGAGGGACGTGGGCGAGAAGAGAAATCCTTCGCGGGGTTCCTGCAAGGAGGTGGTGGTCTGGACAGACTGTGCGTGACGGGGTGTTGCGGTGTGTGCCAGGCTTTAATGGCGCTCTCACTGCTGACATGTCCTCAAGGCTTTATTTCCTTTCTGCTTTGAAACCCGTACAGAGCTTCCAGTTCCAACAAGCTGTGTTTACAGATCCTCTAATCCAGTTACCGTGCCACTGCGTTCGTCTGATATCCATCATGTCCTGTCGCCATCAAGAGCTAGTAACGAGTTTGGTTTTCGTTCTCTTTTATAATTTTGTGTAGTGAATAGTTCTGAAGTTATGTGTTATAAAGAGATGGTGCATAACCAGTGTGATCTCTCTCCTGGGGACAGCCTGCCCGAGCCACACAATCCATCAGGGACACATCCTTTTGTGACACTGGATGAAGCCCTGCAAGGCGCGTTGGAAACGTGAGCTGACCCCCTGCTGCAGTGAAATCATCCTGGTTCTAATGACATAGGTGTGCCTGAGACCTGGGTGTGCGCTGGTGGCTGCTCCCTCTCTCTTTTTAAAAGTTAAATTTGTTTCTCATCAGCGCTAATTAACACGTGGAGATGGGCTTCGTTGCATCGCGCTTTATCACCGTTCTGCAGTCCTGTTTGTCTGCAGCCTTTCCTGAGCTGGGACCGTGGTGAGTGTTTGCAGAGGTATTACAGTTTTGGAGAAGTGCCTGTTAGAAACTAGTTAAGAGTGATGGAGAAGCCAGTCAAATAAAAGCAGTACGCATATTAATAGCACTCCAGCAGTGAAAACCAAGCAGAATTAAATGGACCGTGTTTCTAAGAAATATTTTGGTTTCTAGCGGACTGAAACATGAGCTAAATCTTGCACATCGTAACATAAACAGCTTGATGTGGAACAAATCTTCTGCCACATCAATGGAAGAAATTTCCATTAAAACTCTGCTCATGACTCACTCACCGCTCTGATTTACGTGTTGGTGCTCAGAATCTCTTCCAGCTTCTGGCCAGCACTGCTGGCACCTGGGTGGGATTGTTCATGCTTTGCCAATGCGTTGTGTTCTTGACCTTTGGTTTCCTGAAGCAGTTGATTTTAAGGAAAGCAGGAGGGAACATCATCATCTTGGTGTTCTAATGAATATTGTTTTGATGTGGAGTTCATCCCGTGCTGACCTGATGGCTCTGTCCTATTCTCAATGGAGCCGTTCTAAGTTGACGCTGGTGGGAACTGCTGGAGCCATCCTGCCCGGCATGTCTCTGAACAAGTGATTCAACTTTTTCCTTTGTTTCTAGTAGTGGATGCTGGTTTAGTGCTTGTTATTGGAGTGAATGGGTGGTATTGAACGTAGTATGATGAAAGAAAGATAGTCAGAAACATCAATTGAGGCTTTCATGGTGAAACATGACTCATTTCCAGTGGTCAGACGTTTACTGAGAATCAAGAGGGTTCCATGAGAAATATGCAAAAGAAACAGGAAGTTTTTGTGCAAGCTGCATGTGAGGCTGGCAAATGTGCTGGGTGGGCTCATGTCGTCTTACGCGATGCCTCAAGGTGCTGGAGAGACTTTTTCCTGGTTTACTTCGGCAGGGACTTGGCATCTGCGTCACTCCTCATGAAGGAGCCCAAGGGAGAAGAGGCTGCTCAAGCAACAGGACATCAGCCAGTGTGGTCCTGTGAGTCAGGTAAGAGCTGGAGCCGACTCGGACATGACCCAACCTGCGCTCGCTGGGTGAGCGCTGTTGCTTCTTTTCTACGGATCCTGCTCCCAAGCGACAGATTGCTTTAGAAACAAAGCAGCAGCACCTCCTGGCATTGCTGCCTCTCTCTGCCTTATCTTGGTCAGCAGTGTAGCTTTCTAATTCTGGCTGGTTTATATCTCAGTAAAGTTGCTGCAGAATCTGTCTTTACAAGACGTTCTCTTATGCTTGATCTTGAAAGAAATAATGCCCCTTAAAAAGTGCTGTCACAGCCTTCAAACGTGCAGCATGTAGCTCAGATAAAAGCAGGACCATAATGGTCTCTGGGGTGTGATGTGAAGCGGAGGAGCTTGGGGCATGTGAAGATGCTTCTGACGTTTGCAGACAGCCCAACCAGCAGCAGGTGAAAATGCCAAGATATGTGTCAGTTGTCTCCAGAACCAGGGAGCTGCTGCTAAACCTGACGTTTTCGCAAAAAGAAAATGAGAAAAAACAGGCGGAAAGATGGAAGGGCTGAAGCAGCAGCTGTAGAGGTCAGAAGTGGTGTCCTGCTCCGCAGCCTCCCGCTGGTGACGGGGGCAGGAGAGCAGACAACGCGTGGGTCGCTCTGCCCCTCCCTTGTCGGCCACTTCACAGCGGAAACGTGAGCGAAATCCCGGCACAGCTGCCCTGCTCGCCGTCCCGAGGGCGCCCGCGGCCGCGTGGCACCAGTGGGTGAGGAAGGAGGGGTGCTGGGCACATGCTGAGCAGAGCGCGGCAAGGGCGAGCGGAGTCGCCCAGGCCAAGTCTACAGGTGCTAACGACTGGGTCTTCTTGACACTGGGCATTATGGTATCATCCTTGAAGGGATAAAAGTCCCCCCTTTTTTTTTTCCAGATAACTTTCTTGCAGTTTCTTAAAGTCACAGTGACAATTCCTGCAGAAATAATTTAGATAGTGGAGAAAATGTAAAGGTTAAACTGACAAGAACCTCCATAAATTGAGAATCTTCAGGAATTAATTTTATTTTATCTGTTCAGCAGGTTGTGAACGGTTGGATTTCATCCCTGGTCCTTTCAGAGCTTCTGAGCTGTCGGAGGGCCGTTCGAAGAAGATGTCTCACACTCTGTACAGAAAGCCCCAGGTTTGGCAGCAGCAGCGGCGACGTCGGGGCTGTCGGGGGGTGTGTAGGTCCAACCACACGGAACGCTCACCCCTTGGTATCGCCTGGCCTTGGTGGAGTGGGACCCTGGCTCTGGGGCAGAATCATCTCATCAGAGCAGGTAGTTACCTCCCAGTGTTTTCTTAGCTGCTGTGGCTGGTTTTATAATTAACATGTGATTTGTTTATAATCTGCAGACTCTTCTTTTGCAGAGATGGCCTGTGTCTCAAGGCATACGCAGTTTTTAAAAGTTTATTGGAGGACCTATGTTGATTAGGAGCTGAGCCTGCTTTGTTAAAAACCAAATCTCTCTCATATATCCAACAGACTCGTTCTGACACCTAATTAAGTTAATTTAGGTGGTTTAATGTAGTTCAGCAGCAGCTCAAAATCATGGTCTTCCATCTGATCTGATGTATTGATTCTACTGGAGTTTCGTCCATAAATCTCTCTCTCTCTCTGTGCAGCTGTAATTGCATCTGAGAAAGGGAAAATCACGTGTGCTCCAGCCACCCAAAGTGCGTAATGACTCTGTTGAAATGCTTCTAGAGGTTCGTGTGAGCGGTGTCATTTGTGGGACTGGAGCTTCACGACAATTTGCTTTATAGTTTCTGCAAGAAGCTGTGCACGAGTGGGGGACAGACCCGTGACGATGCCATGTGATGCCAGAACAGCCCTCGCTAACGTGGCAGTGGTGTGCAAAGCCTTTCCAGCAGAAATCCACTCCCCACTAAGTGACACGGGGTGGGATTTCAGCAGTGTGTCCCTCTGACTGTCCTGTGAGGTCATCTTTTGGTTTTGAGATCAACCTTGTTCAAGACCCCTGGGGAGCTTTTGTTCTGGAAATCGACTTTAAGTCCAGAGGGGTGTTTTCTTCCCTGATTTATCATTGGACAAAACCCAAATTATACAAGCCACGAGGGGTTTTGGTGGTGTGTGGGGGTCTTTGCTTTGGTGATGGTTTTTTGTTTGTGTTTTTTTTTTTTTTTTTTCCCCTTTGGAGCAGTTCAAGTGTCTGTTCTTTGCTGGAGCAGTTGCATGTTCTACATGTGTTAATTCTTCAAAGGCAGGTGGATGTTGGGGATCTGGGATGTACACAACCATCAGTTTGGTGCTTAGGTGGCACTGTGTGTGTGCCAAAGCAATGCACATGTGTCTCGTATGAAGATGTGGTGGTCTGGGGGACTGAACAGTGACATTCAAAAGCCCTGGTGCATGTTTCTGCCTACACCTGACGTAGGTTTGTTTATCTCCAGATGTGTTCACCGAATCCATCTGTTCCCTCACGTTACAGTGAGATAACTGTGCTAAGAATCGAGGAAAGGCGGCGTGTTGTCACTGGAGTGATATCCCTGTGTTGTAAACGCACAGCAGCTTTTGCAAATACCAAAGAAATTTGTTAAATGTTTGCTCTGAACCGTTCTGGTACTTACTTTTGTCCCCCATCCTGGTTCTAGTCAGACCTGAATGGGGAGACTGGGCAGCCCAAGATGAAGGATTTAATGGGATCGCACCCCTGCAATACTGGGAACGGTGTTCTGGGAATGCTGATTTCCTCAGGGCTTTAAACGGAGCGGCCACGTGGGTACGTCTGCAGAAGGCAGGTCCGGCTGGTCGTGCCCAGGCACCACGTGCCCAGACGAGCACAGGACCCGCCGGGCTTGGGGGTGTTTACTCACATTTATGTGGGTCTTGACAGGCTTCTTAAATTCCATGGAGCTAATACAATGGAAAATGGATTTTTCCTGCCCACCTAAGCAAGCCTTTAGTGATTAATGCTGTAAAGTAAAAACAACAGCATTAATTCAGTTTTATAATGTGCTGTGGATTCCAGGTCTATGAAAAATGCGTGCTTTGTAAAAGAAATTTTTCCTTCTTCTGGTACTCTTTCAAAAAATGCCTTATCCCATAAAATCCCCGTGTCTCCGTAGCTGCATTTGGATGCTAATGGAATTCATAGCTTCATAATTCTTTGTCTCTCTTCTTGCTTTGGTACAAGGCTAAACTCTATTGCAGAGTAGATATGTTCTAGTGGAGAAAAACTTAGCAGAAAACAGGATTCACTCCTCAGTTGTGAAATTAGTTGTGCTTTTTTTCCATCTGCTCTTCTCCCAGAGATGTGTGTCATGTGTCGTTTCCAAAAGGAAATCCGTGAGGTACAGGATGAGTTGCTTGCAGTCTCTGACACTGAACAGTAAAGAGAAAGACCATCATGAGCTGAAGATATTTTAATTCACAGAATTGTTCATTCTAAAACTTTGATTGCTTTATTTGAATGGAGGGGAAAAACTCCTGTGTCTGCTTTTGCGTTGGAGCTAAGGAAGCACAGAGGATCTAAACAAACAGCCCCCTCGTTAAAAATACATTTTACTGGAAGTGCTGCTTCCCAAACCAGTGTCATAGCTGGTTTTGTGCTTCAAGGGAAAGTTTGGCACGTTGACTGTCCCTCCTGCTTTCTTTTTTGGTTGCTCTCTATGAATGGCTGTACTTTGCCAGCACTCTCCTTGTGATCTTTTTCCCCCGATAGCAGGAATTTGTTCCTTCTCGTTGCCGTTCCCCAGGGAGGGAGCGAGCGGCTGCGCTTTGCGTGCGCACCGCGAGAAGCGGGGAGCGGCGAGAGCCGCAGATGCTCTGCGGGGTGGCAGAAGCGTTTCCTCCCACGTCTCCCCGCAGCAGAGCTGTGCCGATACCCCGCGATCCGACCGCGTTCAGCCTCTCCTGGGCACGAGACCAAGCCCAGCAAATGTGTGCCAAAACGTGGTGGCAGGCTGCTGGGAATCCTGCTCGGGCAGCAGCGGGCGTTGCAGGGCTCGCGGGGGCATCCACACCTCTTTTCCTTTTCTGTGGGCAGAAAATAACTGCCAAACCTCCCGTCTTTCAAAAACTACATGAGATTGGCTTTCTTCAAACACAGGGTAGGTCCTGCCCAGAGGCTGGTCCGTAACTTTCCTGCCAAACAGGAGTTTGGTGATACAGAGCTGCTGCCCGCGGGCTGGATCACCGAGCCGGGCTGCGGGCAGCGAGCGCGGGGAAGTGGCGAGTGCTTCAGCTGGCGCCCCGGCTACACCGAGCGTCGTGGGCAGAGCTTGTGTGGATAACGTCCATCCTGGCCAAAATCTGCCAGAGGCCGTCATCGTGCTGTTTGGTGTTTCCTCTGGGCACAGCACGAGTGAAGGGCTGTCCCGGTCCGAGAGCGGTGGGCGAGGACGGCGGCATGGCTGGCGCAGCGCGGGGGCGAAATTCCAGCTCAGCCGGGTCAGCGCCTGCCCTGCTCCGTACGGCTCTTCTGTGCCCAGCGCTGGTCCTCGCTGGGTGCCCAACCCACGATTCCATCCCGCCCCACTGGGCAGAGTGTAGAACTGAGGGTCCTCTTTGAAGGAGGGATCCCAGAGGCGCGCGGAGCCGGGATGTTCTGCCTGCTCGTGAAGCCCCCAGGAATTGCAGATCCGGATTACGCGACGTGAAGGCTGCACGAGTTACGGGGTGTGTTCAGCCACCTAAATCACGTTGGCAGTGTTTGAGCTTTGCCTGGATAATTGATTCAAATGCAAATTGAGTGGATAAATCCTTTACAGCTAAAATATGCCCTCTTTTTACCTTGATTCCTTTTCTTATTTTTTGGTAAATGGCATAGAAAATAGGTAGTTATAATCTCATAAATAGATATTTGACTCCTTTTGCAGGAGGGCAGGTAAAATGAGGTTTATATGATTTGTTTGGAAATGCTTAACTGTTTTGTTTAGTGAATCACTAACCAGTTTATAACTTGGCTTCTGTGCTTCTGGTCAATAATCTGCTTCTGGAAATGTTTGTGCCACTCTTCAGTGGCAAGACCAGGTGGTGATTTATTTCTTTAAGTGCATATTAGTCGAGGGCAAAGCATCAGAGAATTTTTTTTTTTTTTTTAAATAGCCCTGGAGTGGAATATCGTGGCAAAACGTGTGCCTCGCTGGCATCAAAGGCTTCTTTGGTTTGGGAATCTGCACAGAGGGACTTGAGCTGGCATCAGGACAAGCCTGTGTGAGCATCGTGTGAACGTTTTAAGCTATTTTTTCCTTAGGGCTTCACTGATGTTTCATTAGAGATACAGCTAACGTGCTCCGAGCCAACAGAAGAATGTCATTTGGCCTCTCCTCCCAGCCTGGTTGTGTTTAATCAGCAGTTCCACAGATGGTAATTCTTGGAGCCGGTGCCTGTTCAGCGCAGCCCATGGGCCTCTCGCTCCCTTATTCCCGGCAGTTCAGGGACAGCATTCCTGGTCCCGGAGCAAACGCCCAGCCAGTGCACGGAACCAAGTGCTTGGCATTCCTTAGCCTATAAATATTTTGGCGTTTTTCACACCTCAGGGCAGGAATCCCAGTGTGGGGTACTCGGGGCACTTGCCACCTTGTCACGATTTCGCTCTGCCCTCGTCAGCTTTTCCCTTTGCTCTGGCATTAAAACGATGAAAATCCCCAGGACGGATCATCTCGGTCCGTTTGGGACCGTGCCCTTGCTCACAGCTGTGCTTTGGGTCCTTCACAGGGAGGTACCAGCACTTTGCAGCACGGGTGGAACCGCCTGGTTTTGGTCTCGGAATCCCTGGGATTAGGAACAGGAGCCCTCCGAAGCGTAATACCCTTGAAATGTGTTACCGGTCACCGCGATGTTTCCCTGTGTCCTCGGTGTCCGTCCAAACGTCCAGACCTCTTTTGAATCTAATTAACTTCCTGGCTTCAGAGCTGTCCTTTGGCAGAATATCCCATATTTGAATCACCACCGTGAAAACACGTTTCCTCCTGCCAGTTCTCCAAAAGCCCCAAATCCCCGCTTTAGCGGCTCATGCCACAGTCCTGTTTGCTGGAGGTCTTGTGCTTATGGGATTTATTTTTCTGTCTTTTCCTTCCATCTCTGCTTATCTCACCGTAGCGTTGGCGCTGGCTGTCCCGGGGAACCGGTGCAGCAATCCACCGTACCGGGTGTGTGATGGTACCACCGTACCCCGGTGCGACTGCGGTGCTGGGACGTGCTGCCTGTGCCGCTTCCAAAAACGTAGCGAGGTCCGTCTTTCCTTCCCCATCACCCGTCTCCTGGAGGCACGCTGTGGGCCTCTGGACACCCGCCGTTCCCTTGGCTTCGTGCTGGTTGGAAAGGGACTGGATTGCTTCTGCGTTTGTGTAAGAGGCGTTCTGTGCCCTGCGTCGTTGCTGCCAGCTGTTGAGCATCAATATTTATAGATTTCTGTTATGCAGCTTCTTGCATGTGTGTTGTGTTTATAGGGGAAAAAAATTGCAAATAGAATGGTTCGTGCCCGAACTCAGCACTACCCACCGCCTGGATTTCCCTCTCCCTGTCTCTGCTCCGGGCTGTTGTGAAAAGGAGATTTTGTGACTGGCTTCAGAGCCCGACTTTGGCTATTTAGAGAACATCCATGCGGTAAATCACACAGGGAGCAGCTGCCGCTCTCTGCTGAGCCGAAGCGCATCAGATAAAATATCGCTCGTTTATTTGGTTTGGTCGAAATAAAGTTGCTGTGGTGGAGCATCATTACAGGCTGTTCTTAATTCACCTCAGGGCTGTCTCTAATAGCAGCACACAATTCTCCTGTGGCAGTCGGAGTGAATGAGATGGGTGTTTTGATGTCAAGCTGAATGTAAGAAAGGTTTTGGGAATCAAAGCTTTGAAAGAAATAACTACTGTTTGTGCTCTGATACTGGAAGAGGTCCCTGTTTTATTATTAACACTATAGCTATTGAAAGTCCTGACACTTGTTCCTTGGGGATCTGAAGCAATTCAAGCCATGAAATACTGCTTCTGCTCAGCCTTCTGCAAGGCACTGCGTGTTGCTAAAGCCGAAGGTGGCCTCGGTAGCTGGCGGAGGCACCCAGGGCTGGTGTTAACTTAATAATATTTGATTTTTCAGCTGTGTGGCACGTGGGAAGCCTGTTCCTGCCCGGCGCTGCCTCACAGCAGGTGCCCGTGTTTGTCCAAGCAGAATGACTCATGAAAAGCTGCCCAAAGCCTTTCAGTTTGGGCTTGCTGCTTTGCACGAGTCTCATCAGCATAACGTTGAGCACCAGGGCCGTGGCATCTGTACCCACGTTGCATGATGATCTGAAAAGATGCTAGAGGCCGTTGCTTTAAAAAATAAAAAAAAGTGAAGGGGTAGGAAGGTGGAGTGTTGCAATATCCACCTGATGGGTGCACGTTTTCTTTGATCAGGAGCTGGCATCTCATCAGGATCCTGCTTTTCTCCTTAGAAAACTGGGTCAAAATTCCGATCTCCTCCGTGCATCGCGGGTAGGTGGGAACAAGTGAGACTCGTGCGGGTCTGAAGCCGTCACCGTCTCGCAGGCGAGGCACGGCTGCCGGCATCGTGTGTTCTGTGTGCTTGATCTTTGCGTGTCCAGTCGCCTGCGCAATGTGTTTCACGTTCACTTCGGGCATGGAGCTCTGCAGAAGGGACCCGTGTACCCACCTCTGCCACGGCAGCGTTGCCCTGCCCTCGCTTGGCATAATTCTCAGTGAAATCGAGGTGACAGCCGGGAAACGCGTGGTGGCTCCGGCCAAGCTGCCCGCGTCGCTGCGAGCGATGGAGCCAGCGGTGCGACAGCAGCGCCCGGGTTCCTCCCTGCGTTTTGGTGGACACAACGGATGCTCCTTGTTGCAGCTGCAGCCCGGGCGCTGCCCTCGCCGCTGCCGGGACTTAGCGCGGGCAGCGCCGTGACCCCGGCGTCCGGGCGTTTGAGCACCCGTTCCGAAGGGCGCGGTGTCGGTCGCGGGCACGCAGAGAATTCGCTGCAGCGACAAGATGCTGGCGGTTCCTGGGAGGAGATGAGCGACAGGAGAAAATGATTTACACGTCGCCGGTCTGACCGGAGCCCGAGGCCGCCCAGCACGGCTGCGTTTGCCGCGCAGCGATGTTGGTGATTCCTGGGCTCATGTCAAACACTGTCCTTCTCCTGGCAGCCCCCATGGCCCCTGCTTAGCAATAACTTCTGCTGAGAAATGAAAAGAGTCGTGTGCCGGAATAGCAAAGCTCAGGGAGCAGAGCGCTCTTGCAAATTGCTGGAGATGACCTTGGTTCTGCGTGAGGGCTGCGACGTACCATAACTCAGAATATTTATTCTGAGCCGCGCGGCACAAGCACAAAGAATCTCGAGACCTCGTTTTCGTCTGAGTAATTTTATATGGCAAATGGGGAAGTCAATTTTATTTTGAGTCAGACTCTCTGCTCCAAGTAAACCTCCAGAGTGCTCATCTCCTGCACATAGAAGCTTCTCAAAATACTGGTGATAAAGCTGTTTAGTTCAGCCCGAGTTCTGCCATCGGTGACTTTGTTAAACAGCACTTCCCTGCAGACGACTGTTGCTTTGATGCTGCTTGGGGTATGGCACATGAAAAATCCTTAACTTGGTTCCCAAAGTCTCTCTAAAAACCCTACTGGGACTTTGATGTTGAGAAGATTCCGCTCAAAGTAGCCAAACCCTCTGAAGCTCGCCTGGCCTTATCTGGGAGGCAGACCAGCCAGTGGTTGCCTCGGGCAATAAAATATCAGCGGCAGCAAAAATGCGTAGTGATTATTTATGGTCTGAGCATCCGCAGTCAGGAGAGGCTGCGGGAAATTACCAGAGCCTGGCGATACCTCGAGAAGCCGGTTCTTTATTTCGGAGACAATATTAGCAGCTGCCGCCGCGGTTCGGCCGTTCCAGTGTCCGAGGTGACCCGGCTGGAACGGCTCAGCGGGGCACTCGGCCGTTTCCCCGTAAGCGTCTGTGCCCCGAGCGTTGCAAAGGGGGTCTCTTGCCAAGCGGGGCGATGCTGAAAGCAGCTGTGGAACCTTGTTTAGGTTTGAATGAGATGGCAGCGAGGTGGTAACCATGACCCCCAGCTGAGGGCTGTGGTGTGCTGTCCCGTGGGGCCACTGGCTCGGGGCTGGTGGGTGCCTGTGGCTGCTGGGGTAGGGGGGGATGTTGCCATGGGGTAGGGGGGAGTTTGCCGTTGGGTGCGCGAGGAGCCCTGGTCGTGGAGCTCGTTAGTGCGGGTGGTTGATGGATCGATCTGTGCTGTTCCAACATCAACAAAGTCTTGTTTCTTCTGTGTGAGCGGCATTGGCCTTGAGCCATTTCTTTTTTTTTCCTTAACTCCGCTCCACGGTGTGGAATACGGGGCCCTGGTGCGGGACTCGCTCCCCTGCGCTGTGTTTGTTTGCTGGGCTGACCCTTAGTTCTTCGCAACGCGTCAGCTACGCATCGAACCGTTGGTCAGGGTTAAAGGAGAGTTGAACGATCTCCCTTTTTTGTCTGCGTCGCGTTTTTGTGCGCAGGAATCCCTTTGGCCCTGCTGTGAGCTGCCTTAGAAGAGTGTCATCCCGTGGGAGTCTTTGAAATATATTTTCTGCGTAACGTTCCCGACCCTTTTGCTTCTGGCCATGGGTGCGAGAAGCACCAGCGCTGCAGCCACGCGTGGAATGGCATCGGGCTGCAGCAACGCCCTTGTGCCGCCGCTCCGCGCTGAGCCCGGACCCCGCTCTGCTCACAAGGCGGGGGGGAGGTGGGGGTCCCTGTGCCCGGCGGGGGGTCCCTGCCCCACGCGGTCCCTGCCCACCCCTGTCCCGGGTTAGCTGCGGGCTCCCAGCACTGCCTGTGCCAGGGGGCGAGGAGACGTGGCTGGTTCTTGCTCCCGTTCCCTCGTTTTCCGCTCTGCGAGCTGGGGTCCTCGCCCCTTTCTGCATCGAAATTGCCCTTCGGTTTGGAAACGGGAGCCGAGGGAAGGTGCGTATGAGATCTGTGACGTCTCCCTGGCGCCCAGGAGCTGGACAGGGGATGGGTACTCGGAATTACCTGTGCTAGTTGGAGGCATGATAGGGATGCTGAGCCACAGCAGGGTCAGAAGTGGGACGGTATTCTTCACCCTCTCCAGCCTGCTCTGGGTTTTATCTCCTCTAATGCCTCTTTGTCTCCTTGTTTCAGCCTCACGCTGGCGTTATGAGGCTTCTGCCCTGAAACGGGATCCTTGTACCTGCCGACACCGGACTGACCATGGAAGGGAAGCAGCATATGGGTGAGTTGGACCTCAGTCCTACTTGTTGGGATAATTAACTCATTAGCAACATTTGTTTAGCATGAACTCTCTTGTTTCAGCTGCAGTTTCTTTAGAGCAGTTGATATCTCCCTAGAAATAGGCGTTTATTTACATAATGCTGACTCCAAACCCTTGAGTAGTTGTAGGGGCTGTAATTTATCCCCCAAGGAATGTCTGGACAAAGCACGGCACTAATTCTGCCACCTGTGCTGCTGATGCGTCCGAGGAGACCATGTCAAGTCTCTATTAAAAGCTGAGAATAAGACAGAAAGCCTGAAATCTTTACTTCCAGAAGATGTATGTGTGCAAAACAAGGCTGCTGCTAATTCTTCCCAGGGATTAATAGGGACGATCAAGGACAGTTTCACTCAGCATTGCTTTTCTTTTTGTAAAGCGAAGCTTCCCCAAACCTGAGGGATGGCAGAAGGATGACTTTGAGCCTGTGTTGCTCTTTCAGTCAAACAGAAATAGCTGTCTTTGTTTGAAAAGTCTCTGTTGGCACCACAGTGCTGACACTTTCTGAGACAATGAAACGGACAGAAATCCATTTTCCCGTCTGGAACGAAGGCAAAAAATAAATTGGGAGAATGAAGAGTGAGGAGGAATTGAGGTGTTCGCGGTGCGAGTGATTGGAAGCGATGGGAAGAAGGCAGGAGAGGGGCTCATTCGTTTAAAATGTAGGGCTGGATTAGGTTTTAAGGTGCACGTTCCATCACTGAGAAGCCCACGCTGCCGTGGCCGTGCTGGGGCGTGTGCCCCAACCGTGGGGCCGTGAGCCCGTGTGTGCCCCGTGGCCTTTCGCTGGGGGCTCCGGGCACTCAGGGGATTTGCTGCAGGCGGCAAAGGGTGCGCTGGGAGACCTGGCATGTGCCACACCGGAAAAATTCAAGATCGTAGAATCATAGAACGGTTTGAGTCGCAAGGGACCTTAAAGGCCATCTAGTTCCAACGTCCCTGCCGTGGCAGGGACAGCCCAGGATCCGGTTGGCTTTCTGATGCCAAGATGTCAGATTTCCACGCAGAAAGATGCTCAGGGCAGCGCTCGGATGTCAGCTCAGCCTCTGCGGGCCGATGACAGACGGGCACCGACAAAATACTGCAGAACTCAGTGAAACGGGCACTGCCCGACGCAGAGGGGAAGGATTTGCTTCTGAGACCGTCCTGCCCGGCATGGCTGGGTGCCCCTGCAAGCCCTCTGGCCAGTGCTGCTTTGGGGTTGGTGTGGAGCCCCATGTCTGGGCAAGGCCTGAAGACGTGTCTGCAAAAACGTCTCCGTTTTTGCGCTGCGACTCGTCACGTTGCGCCTGGCTGATGAAGTTTGTGCCTTTTCTGTGGCCGACAACATTAGGCTCGTTTCGCTTCAGTTCACATCTCGGAAGCAGAAAGGTTCCTGTCTATAGAATTCCTGGAGACATTGATCTGTTGTTATCTCACGGCAGCGATTTTCCTGTGCCTTGCTGCGTGTGCTCGGCATTGCGGATGCATCCAGGAATCGATGCTGCTGTTCTCACCCCCTTGGACAGGCAGCTCCTTAGAGCCACTGCCCCGAGGCTCGTGGTGTTCTCCCTGTTTTTCCTGCCCGTGCTCCCTGCGTGGCCCTTCCCCGAGATTTATGTTTCTCTTTCTCAAGTTTCCTGCGTAGGAAACTGCATGGGTGAGCGATCAGACACAAGCAGGTCTGGAAAGGATGCTTTTGATGTCTGCCCACGCACAACGTCCCACCAGCCCCTGGGACGTGCCCTAAGCAGGAGCCCTGGGTCAGCGTGAGCCCAGCGTCGGTTTGGCAAGGCTGGCTGGTGTTGATGAAGCTGCTCTGCCCCTGGGGACTGCTGGCAGTGGAGGCTGCTAGAGCTGCTGTACATCTGGCAGTGGGGATTGTGGTTTTCTGACAATCCTGGGCTGAAGTCCAGTCCCAAAACTTGGGGAGAGTTTGATTCCTTCAGTTCTTACTAAAACTCTCCAGCTCCTTTCTAGGAATTTTGAGTTCATGTTTTGACAAATCCTGTTACTAGAAATTAGCTTTGGAGTCTGGCTCTGGGAGGATTTGTTCATCCCAACCCAAACCAGAACGCCGGTAACTTTGCAAACGCAGACGCTTCCCTGACGCGGCGTTCCTGGTGAGCGTCGCTCCGCGCGTTACTGATGGGGAGTTCAGGGAGCGGTTCCCTCCTTCCATTTCCCTCAGCAGTCCGATAAACGGGAGTGGAAGAAATTCTGCCCTGAGCGAGGCTGCAGAGAGGATCCAGCATCCAGCGACACTTGTCCGTGCGTTTGTTTCCCAGTCTCTGGACCGCGCTGCCTCTGGCCGCCGCGCTGCTCCGACCCGCCGAGCGCAAACCCGACCGCGTTGCCGCCGCCGCCGTGTTCCCAGTGCACCAACAGGAGGGCAAACGGTTCAGAAAGCTGAACTTCAGCCGTTCGTTCTCAGCCCAGGTGCGGTCACCAGTTCAAACTTACTTTGTTTTTCCCCCTCCTTGCCCAGATTTTGTCCTTTCAGCCCAATTTAGTCCGAGGTTTGCTGTCTCATTTCCTGCCTGAGCGCGTTCTCCTTCCCCTGGAGCTGACTGCTTCTTGTTGACACCAGGGGAGTTACTTTCCATTGATGCCTGAACGGAGCAATTCCGTTAAAGTTGGCAGCATCCCTTCGGAAGGGGCCACGGGGTGCTGGGAGGTGTCCCTGTGGGAGAACAGGCTGCGTATTGGTACAAGGTGGCTCCATCACGGGGTGTCATTCGTGCTGCCAGGTTTAGATTCTCCACCTTGAGTGACAGGGTTCGGTTTATGTCTGTTCTTAATAAGGAGTTGCCATTTGCCCCTTAAAAGAAGTTTTACAGGCTGAGGTTACTCTTCTTTCCTTTTATTCACCACATAACAATGAAGAAATTTCGTGTTCCTGTAGCTTGCAAAACTCTGGAATGTATCAAAACCACAATTTATCATAAAAATGTGATGCTGTTCTTCAGACTGGGCTGGAAAAATTCGGAATGTTTTTCTTTAACGTTGCTCAACGTTTTGGTTTGAGATGTACGCGGTTCTCCCAACTTTTCCCTAAGCTTCTGTGGTTCTGAAAGTCAGAGAAAAAATCAGTGAATTTGATCATATTTAATAAAAATTATAGTATTTATTTACTTTAATATTACTCTTCTAAAGTTCCTCTTGCTGTTCAACCTGCTCTTCCTGAGCCACAAGCTCCGGGCCGTTCAGAATGCCGAAAGCTGCTCTGGAGTTTTTCCTCTGCGGGCGTTAGTCTTTCCATAAGCCCTTCCACTTTCCGGCGTTTGCGTCGTGACAATCTCTTCCAGCATTTCTTGCAATGCTTCATTTTAACATATATTCACTTGTCCCTGCGGAACTGACTTCAGCCTCCTGGGAAGCGATACCCAAATCACTGCTGCAAGGAGGGAATGAAATATCGGAGCGTGAGAGGGAGGCAGGGGACACGAGCGAGCAGGAAAAACTCGCGGCGAGAAGAAATACCTACGGCGATGCGTGAAACGCGCCGCTCTCCCTGCGGCTTCTGCTCGCTGCCCTCGGTGCCGCACGCGTGCCGGGCGCCAGCGCAGGTGGCTGCCTCTCGCCCGTGAGCCGCGTGCGGCGCGGTGTGCCCACGCAGCCACTCGGGCGCCTATCGCACGCGCAGCGCTGTGTCTGAAGCCGTTGGGGAATCTGCTTCCGTACGCGCTCGGCAGCCGACTTCTGCCAGCGGCGATGTTCCTGTAGCGCGTACGAGGCCGGAGCAGAGTCTCCTGGATGCTTTGCTGTGAACATCGATGGTGACCGCTCGGGCTGGTGCGGTTGGATGAGGCTTTTTGAAAGGGAGGGGAAAAGGAGAAACGTGGATGGGCTGTCCTGGGCAATACCGGGGCGTTGGGGCAAGCAGCTGAGTCAGCAATAAAACCAGTAAGTGTGGATCACCCCGAGAGCGCTGGGCAGGCAGGGCTGGAGCTGGCAGTTGGCCACGGGCGCCACGGTGCCCTGGCCAGGGGTCGGCTGCGGGAAGGGCCATGCTGGCATGGCTCTGCATGTCGACCCCGCGAGGGGCCGGGGCGGTGCTGCTCCCCATCTCTCCCCACTGACCAGGCACCGCAGCCACCATCTCAGCGGGCACCTGGGCTGCCCGTTCTGGGGAAGATGATTTCTGACTTCCCTCTTCTGCTCCAGCCTTCTCGGAGGGGCTAACGTCGTCCCCTGGTTTGGGACTAGACGGTCATGGGCACACCGCGTGCGGTGGGTGAAACAGGAGCTCACACGGCGTTCCCGTGTCGGGGTCGCTTCGTTGAGCCGGAGCCCGCGGGAGCAGGTGCCGGACGACCTTCCTGCTCAGGGAGAGCACTTCGCTGAACCGCGCGCGGCATCGAAGCGCATCCCAAGGCTATTTTCGCTGCCTTCTGTATTCCCACGGGGAAGCCAGCCCGAAACTCGCCGTGGCAGTGCCAGCTTCGTCCTAACTTCAACCCGAACGTATCGGCTGGTGTTTGTTCCCGTGCCAACATTGTCCCTGAGCCCGAGCAGCTCTGCCCAGCTCTCCTCCCCCTGCCCAGCGTTTACCCCTCTCCTGCGTCTGCGGAGGGTGATGGTATCTGCTCGTCTTTGTTCCGCGATGCCGACGCTCCGGCCCCTCTCCGCTTTCCCAATCGTCTCGGCAGCTCTTTGCTGCCCGATTTCCGTCGGGGTCTGTCGCTGATGCCCATGGGTGACCAGACCCGAACAAAGTCCCCGATAAGATCTTCCCAGGGCTCTGCACAATGGAAACTTCCGTGGAGCCGGCCAAGGCGTCCGCTGAGGGACGAGATTTTCCTTTGAAACAGCTGTTTCTGCTGCTCTCGGCTCGTTCAGCTGGCGTGGGCGTTGCTTGTTCAAAGTGATGTTTATTGTTGGCTTTTTACATTTCATTACAGCTTCGGTTTTTACGGTCAGTTCATGACACTCTTTGCAGATACAACCGAAATTGCTTTGAAGCTTGGTCTTAAAGCCAACGTTTGTCAGGTTTATGCAACCTCTCCACCTTGCTTTTTGTCAAAATCTTTTTCCCGTGCTGCATTTGAGATAGGAATGAGCATTGTAAGTCCCACAATTCCTCAGAGATTGGGAACAGTGGATCGTTTCCTGCTATGAGCCTTCTGGAATCCGTGCTGCCTCCCTGTCCACGCAGCCCCATCAGCCTCCTCTCAGGTTCAGATGCTTCAGTAATTCTCATGATTTCCTAAAAAGTGAGTTTCTCAAAGCACAGGGTTCCCCCTGGGCCCACCATCACGGGGCATCCTCGTTAAGACAGATTAGAGGGGAAAAGCAATATCCAAGTGATCTGGGGCACGGAGGGAAACGGCAGCCGGTCAAGTCAGCGGTGACGTTACTGCACATAAATCAGGAGAGGTGGCAGCTGGGTGCTGCTTGCCAAGAGCACGGGCACGGTGGGGTGGCCACTCCTGAGCCACAGAGGTCGGTATGGAAAGGTGTGTCCGTTGGCTGTGGGTTGTATATAAGGGCAACTGCTCCACGCCGGCTGCGGGGAAAAAAGGGAGGAGGACGTGGGGTCTCGAGGACTTCCAGAGGAGCCCGAGTGGACCTGAGAGCCCTTCCCAGCTGACAGCAGCTGCTGCAGGTAATAGCACAGTCTGTGCATCGAGGGCTCGGCGGGCGAAGGCTGCGCGGTGGCAGAGCCGTCGCCCCGGCGGGACCCGCGTGGTGTGTGCCCGGGGGGGGCTGCTTCGGTGTGAGCCTGCTGAGCGCCGAGCACCTCATCGTCTGCCATGGCATGATTGAATTTAGGTTAATAATTATTATTTATGACGTCATAGTTTTCTTATTTCTGTCGCTTGAGCCTTAGTTTATTGCTTTTGAAAGGCAGAAAGAACAAGAATCGCCCTCAGCTGCCTCCCGTGGCGAGGGAACCAAACACCTGGAACCGCATCTAAGGGATGCAGCAACGACGGCTGCTTAAGCATCAGGTCAGGGGGAAGCAGCTCAGCTTGTGTCTGTGTGAACATGTAAATATTTGGGGCACGTCACAAAGGACAAGGAAAGGGCTTTTCTTGACCCACGCTTGGCGTCTGTCCACACGTGTGGACGTGAACAGGGTCCTGCTGCCCCGGGCTCGAGCAGAGTCTCGTTTGGGGTCGATAAAGAGCAGAGGAGGGATTTCTCACTCGACCTCTTTCCTTGAAAAGACACTGGGATCCCTTCCTAGAGGCTTTCCCCCTGCTTTTCACGCTGATGTCTCCCATGTCAGCAGGGGACTCTTCTGGAGATGACGATGTTGAAGCTTTTTGGAATCATCTTTCTCTGCGGTGTCCTCCTGCCCTCTCACCAAGTCCTGTCTGGTCTGTCCTGCGCCGTCAGCCCGGGGGCAATGCAGAATGGTAACCAGAAAACATGAGTTAAGTTTATTTTGAAGGCCATGTGGGACTGCGACGTGGAGTGAAGAACCTCCCGAGAGTCTTTGTCTTTATTTTATAGCTCCTCAGGGCCTTTGCTTAGAGCTTCTGACAGCCATCACTGGGCTCTCAGGTCAGGGAGACCTCTCTGCTCCAGACCCGGGGCACGTTTCAGCACCAAACAGCCATACAGAATTTCCAGACTAGATCTGGATTGTTTCCTCTTTTTGTCTTCGTTTCTCATGTCCATATTGGAGCAGCTGATATTTGGCAAACGACCGCGGTGCAGCTCAGCGGCTGTGCTGATATCTGCGATGCTCCAGCAAAAAAAAAGAGGCTTGTTCCAAGTAGCTTCTAGTTAAAAAAGAAAAAACAGCCACAAACCCAACCCAGCCCCTTTACAAATGGGAAAGAAGTTGTGAGTGGAAGCACAGTGGGGCTGAGGGGTTCGCTGTCGTTTCTGGTAGGGCAGAACCGCGCTGTCAGCTGCGTTGGGGCTCTGGGATGTTCTCCACCGCTCTCCCTCCTGGTCATTCACCGCGGGCGGTTTGGCTTCGTGCACATTGTAAAACATCGTCCCTCGTGTGACTTGGCTGCACCGAGCTGGCTAATGACTTTGTCAGGAGTTTTGGGGAGAGGGGGGGCTTTGGGTGATGCCCTCACCAGCACAGACCTGACCGAGTGCAGAGCGGTCGTTGCTGCAAGTGCTGGTCCTCACACGGAGATGTTTTCCAGTCCTCTCGGATGCCGTACTTCGGAACAGGCTTCTCGAGCGGCACCTGCATGGCCTGGTGATCCCCAGCATCATGGGTGAAGGGGGTCTGCCGAACTCTCCCACCAGCATCACCGGGTAAGTGGAGCGCGAGGGCTTCTCCGTGAGTGCACCTTGACCAGCAATTTGAAGCAACAAAAGCTGAGCTGCAGTTGGCACCATTGCCCAAGTAGCTGTCCCTGGTTTATTGCGATACCAATACTCTGGCACGACAAAAGCTTTCTGTGCAGTAGCAAAGTGGACGGTGAGGTGCATGGTACGGGTGCAGAGGCAGAATGACAGCTGTGATGCTGCCATTGGTACCTGAGATGCTTGACAGCACCGAGGGAGGGAGGTGCCACAGAGAGAGAAAGTTGACTGCTCTACAAAGCTGGCTTCCACCCCAACTTGGTCCTAGGTTGCTTCTTTTGGGTTTCAGACTCTGCTTCTCATCCTGGAGCTGGTGGCTCTTGTTTGGCACTGGTGCCTCCAGCTGGAGGTGGCTGTGGTGATGTGGGCACTGCAGGTTCCTCAGTGCCCGCAGCTGCTCAGCTGTTGGAGGATGCTTTTCATCTGTGCCAGCTTTTGCTCTTGTTACAGACTGCACCTTGCCGAGATCCTGGTGCCCAGGCTGTCGGTGGCACTGCTGCCGACAATCGGCGTCCAGATGACCATCACCGCAAAGATGAAGCTCGGTGGCAGCTGGTGAGTGCGGCGTTTCACGGTGGCTGTTAGGGGAGAGCCCTACCACGGGCATCCTATTGTGCAACGTTCTGCATCTTTTGTGGCTTTCCTGGTGTTTCCTACCTCTCCTAACGCCGTGAGCAGAGCTGGCACCAGGAGGTGGCATTTGTGATGAATTGCAGGAGGTGGAGGTGCATTTGTTGCTTCTGGCTTTGCTGAGATTCTCTGGTTAGAGGCTGAGAGATGAAACCTGTTCCACCTCTTCACTGTTTTTCAGCTTGGTTGGCCTTCTTCCAGAACTAGTTAACATCTTAGTGGATGTGAACATCACTGTAAACATTAAGTGCACAAATTTTGAATCGGGCACAGTCCAGGTCGTCGTTGAAGACTGCCTCTGCATCCTTGGAGCCATCAAGATGAGGCTCCTTTCTGGGTGAGTGCCTGCAGATTGATGTTTTCCATTGCGTGCAATCCTCTTCTCTTTATCCCGTGATCCCGACAGTCTGCCAGGACACAGCCCGTGCTGCGCCGGCACGGAGCCAGGCCTCAGGGAAGTCATTTCTTTCCCATTGTCAAAGCCAGTTGCTTCAGTGGAACTGGTGAAAAATTTGGCTGTTAATCTGCCCTGTTTGCCTGTGGAAATTTTAAGATGTAAAATACAAGGTTTGGTGCCTCCTCCGATGCACTCCTGCCAGACTCAGCCAGTGAATTGGCATCCAAAGGGTGGGAATGACAGGGCAGGGAGTGTGCCAGGAAAGCAGCACCATGGCTTGCCCTGCCTTTGTGCTCTGCCCTGGGCTGCTGTCGCAGAAGGTACTGGTTGTACGGGCTGTCGCTGCGAGTCTGCGTAATTCCACGCAACGGTCCCATCTCTTGCTCCGTCTTATTAAATTCTTGGCAGAAAGAATTTGCTGACTTCATGTATTGATGAATGCAGCAGTAAATTGATAATGGGAAATGTTTTCTTTTATTGCTTTTGAATTACTCACTTTTCAGGTTCGCTGAATTTCTCCTAATTAATTTTTGCATTATGCATTATATTTCAATCAGTGCAGCAGCTGGTTTGAAAGAGACTGTGTCAGTGAACAGAGGGACGCGGCTCACCCGCTCTGGGGGTCGTATTTTAAGTTTTAGCAGGATTAAAGGGATGGTGTGCGGGAAGCAGAGCTCCTGGGGCGGTACGGAGGAGCGTGGACGTGTGCGATTGACTTCGTGGCAGTTCCTCAGATGTGTCTATAGGCAGAACTGGGCCATAAATGAATCCTGCTGTCTGTGACTTGCCAAGTGTGCTGCTGCGTGTTCTAACCCAACAGTCCGGAAATATATTGATTATCAGAAGCAAATGGCTCTGCGCTGCCTGCAGGCATCACCCGTCCCAGAGGCGCCCGTTCAGCAGCAGTGCTGGAACGTTGCACAGCCCATTTCTCCTCCTGTTGTTCCCCATAACGAACATGGAGATATTTCATAACAATCCCACCTTCCCTTAACTCCAGCCCTGATTTAAATACTGCTCAGGTTACGCTGTGGGCGGCTGGATCCTTCCGTGCAGCGACGGCTGCGCACCCCGAAAGCCCAGAACTGAGCCCAGTTCTGCCCTGGGCCGGGGAACAGCCCCGTGCCCCCCTGCCGCTGCGCAGACCCTGCTCTGGCCGGGATTATCCACAGCAGCGTCCCTGGAGAGACGTGGCAGTGTGTAAAACAAAGGCTGGAGACGCTTTGGTGCCCTGTCCCGGAGCTGTGTTTGCAGTGATTCCGAATCTTTTATTTTTTTTCCCTCCTTTCCAGGATACTCTCCCTATCAGTAAATGAGATTGTACTTAAGCAGCTGACAGCGACGCTGCCGGGCCTGGTGAGCCTCCGGATCGCCCTCCTTCCCTGGCTGAAACGCAGAACTACCAGCAACAGCGTGTTGCGGGGTGGCAGCGAGCTGCGCCGTCTTCCCGCGTCGCTCTTCCACATCGCGGGCACGCGGTGCCGGGCAGGGATGCCCGTGGCCAGCCTGGCACCGCGTGCCATGGGGCGATGCCTGCGGCGTTCCCCACGTCAAAGCATCCCCTTTGGTGCGGTGCCGCAGCCCCCGGGATGCTCCCTGCCCCCGGGTCCCTCGCGACATCCCAGCCGTGGCGGGCCCAGACGCCACACGGTGCTTTTTTCCCCTTGGGGGTTTGATGAAGAGGAGTGAGGCTGATGGCTGCGGGGTGACAGGTCCCCACGCAGGGGGCTGAGCTGTCACGTTTCTACTTTGTCTTGCAGCTCTGTCCGATGGTCGATATCGTGGTCAAACTCGTGAGCATCCGGCTCCTGGGCACCGTCAACGGTACGTGCCTTGCGGAGGATGAGGCGCCGCTTCCCGGCGGCGGGACGTGCCCTTTCCTGTGTCCTGTCCGTCACGGCGGAGCCGTGGGGCTGGCAGCGACCCCGGAATTCACACCCAAGCGAACCGCTCGCGCCTCGTCCCTCCTTACGCCGTTTTTGCACGTCACCCCTGAATCGAGCTCGTTCGATGCTCTTTTGGGCTGTGTTCTGCATGCAGATCCTACAAAGCTGAGTTTGGGGGTGTTTGGCCCGTCCTGAGTGGCAGCGAGCATCCCACGGGAGTGCGTGCTCGGGGCCGGCTGCGGGTGGGAGCCTGGCCAAGCTCTGCGGGGTCAGAGCAGGAGTGGGTGTTGCGGCCAGTTTCCTGATGTTGTAACCACCTTTTTCCTCCCCGAAGCGGTGGTCCCAGTGGGCACGGTGGGAACGATCCACTACAGGCTGGCCAGCCTCCCCTTCACTTCCGGCCCTTCCCTCGTCTTGGATTTAGACGTAAGTCGGGGCCGGGTGCTGGGCGCTGGCAGGGGGACAGGGCCGGGACCGCCGTGCTGGCAGCGCTGCCCATCTGCTCTCGGAGGGACATCTCGGGGGTGAAATGAAGCAGCGAGTTGTGATTTGGACCAAGTGTGTTTGTAGCCTCAGATGCACACTGTGGCCTTTCTCAGCTCCTTTCATCTGATGGATACAGCGGGAATTGCCCCGAGTCCAGTGCTTTCCCCAAGCTGTTGGCAAGAGGGGGCTGTTCCAGCTGGTGCAGACCCCACACTCCATCCCGAGGGTCTGGGCACAGCCCGTGGCTTTCCAGGGTCGGTTCAACGTCGGTGTCCCCTCTCTCTGCAGGGTACGGTGAAGCAGGTGGGAGGCAGCATCATCCCCCACGACTCATCCCCCTTGGCGCTGCCACCACTGCTGGGCAAGACAATGGTCCTGGGGCTGCACCAGAGCTTCCTCAATGCGGTCTTGCACCTGGTGATGCGGCCACCACCGCAGACCTTCTCCTGCACGCCAGAAGCCGTGAGTGTGGTGGCACCTGTATGGCATGGCGGGGGCATGCGGGTCAGCCTGGCCCTGGGCCGGCTCCGGCGCGAGCCGTGCGAGGCGTTCGCACGTGCGGGCGCTGCAGCCCCTGCGCTGCCTCCGCGCCGCTCTGCTCGGAAAGCGGCCGTGGCACCTGCAGCCATCAGCTGTTCCTGTCTCTGGGCACCCCCGGGGATACCTGATGGAACCAGCCGTGTGCTGGTTGTGCCATGGGCTCCTGGGGGTGTGTGATCCCTTCCACGGAGTCTGCAAAACACCCCTGAGAAAAGCAACTTCGTACATGCAATGCAATTCTCTGTGTATGTTTTCCGTACCCGCGATTGTACTTCTGCTGGGAGATATCAGGGGTCTACGTGCTGGCAAACGTCAAAAGCCTCTGGGTTGCATTTCCTTCCCCTGCCAGTTGCTCTCACCTTAGTGACCGACTGGGAATCACGTGGGGAGCAGGAGGGGGGCCGAGGGCTCGGGGTGCTGCGGTCACACAGGGCTAGGTGCGCTGGGCTGCCCATGGCAGCGCTGGGGACAGCGGGGGGATGAGGGCTCAGGGACCAGCCCCGGGAGTGCAAACAGGCTGTCTGGGAACTGGGACGTAACTGGGAGAGGGGTGGCCCTGGCAGGATGGGTGTTGCTGAAATCAGCTGGAGCCTTCACTGGGGGCTGCTTGTGTGTTTGTTCCACCAGTTCTCCGGTGCCAGCCGTCTGCAGGAAGCCATCGTGACCCTCTTTCCTGCTGGGGTGAGTGGCTTTTCTGGCACACGGGTTTGTGTGAACCCTGCCAGGTCCGAGGCCGTGCCAGCGACGCACTTGGACGTGCCGGGGTGCTGTTGCCAAAGGTCTCGGGTCTTCTGCTCCCCTCCCCTCGGCCCTGCTGAGCGTGTGCCATGGCTGAGCCATGCCAGCAGAGCGGAGCCCCTTTCGGGGCACCCGGGGCACCCCGTCACAGCCACAGCCCCCTTCATGTCCCCCTTTGCCTCCTCAGCCCTGTACTGCCCGCAGGCAGCAGTGCCCACCCGCACTGCCGCACCTAATTGCTCTGTATTGGGCTTGTCCGAAGTCTGTGCGACTGTGGGGGAGACCCTGCAGAGTTATGGGGCTGTGAGAGTCCGATGGAGCAGTGCTGGTCCCCTGCCTGGCCAGTGCCTGGGATGCTGATAGCCACCTCCGTGTGTTCCCCTAGTGCTCCAGATGCCGTGGGACCAGTCCTCTGAGCATCAGGCTGGCATTGTCTGGGAACCCACTCATTGTCTTGGAAGAAAACAAAGCCACCGTGGAACTTTCAGTCTTGATTCTGGTGTCCCTTAAGAGTTTGGATGGAACCACCATCAACCTCCTGCTGGCAAAAGCCGTAAGTGTGGACGTGAAGACCCTGAACTGGTGAAGTGTGCAGCCAGCCGCACGCCTGGCAGCTGGGATGGGGCATCTCTGCAGGCTGATCCTCTCCCATCTGCCTACAGGACCTCAGTCTCGACGTCCACATGGTGGTTGCCAGCGGCAGGCTGGTGCTGGGCTTGTCCCTGGGCAGGTAGGCAAAGCCCTGACACTGCCCCATCCTGCTCGCTCCCCTGCCCCAACCCTGGGGCGCTCCGGCTGGGGAGCTCCAGCTTTCCCGGGTGCAGGCTCAGTTTTCTGGGATGCAGTGGGCAGAAGAGAGCTGGGCAGCAGGAAGGGCTGCTCCTCCTCAGGGACGCTCCGGGTGCTGTGACAGCGTGTCCCGCGGTGACACCACGCTGCTGGAGCTGCCTGAGCCACAGCAGAGGGTCAGGAGTGGAGCGCAGGCGGGCACAGTGCCCGCAGGCTGGCGGCGCGCTCCGTGTTGCCGTGGCAGCTCTGGAGCCGCCAGTTCGAGCTGTAAAACAGACGTTTCATTTCCTGAATCTGAGAATTTCGTACCTGGCTGATGGCACGGGGCGGACGGGTATTGCTGACTTACAGGAAGCATTATGGCAGTGGGAAAGTTTTAGGAGACTGGGGGAAAAGTCTGTGTGGGTTTTATGACAAGGAGCAATGCTGTAATCTGAATAATTGTACGACTGTCAGCTTGACTTTGATCCCGGGCAGCCGTTCGAGATGTCTGCGGTTGGACACGAGTGATAAAGGAGGAAAGGAAAGTGCCATCGTTAATGCCAGTCAGGGCGTGATGGAGGGCTGGGACGCATTCCTCGCAGCGCCAGCTTGGAGGGTTTCAAGCCGTTCAGCTTGTCAAAGAGAGAGATTTAGAAGCAACATTGGCAGCGATATAGCGGATAGAAATGCATCAAAGGGCTTTGAATTCGGCAGACAAAGATATAACAAGATTCGATGGAAGCAGAAAAGAGAAATTCAAAGTGGAAATAAGGCGCAGGTTTTAGCTGTAGCGATAGTTGTGTGATTGCAGTGATTGATTAGGAGCTGTAGCAAACTCTCCAGAGCTCATGATCTTTAAATCCAGACTGGAAGGTTTTTCTAGAAGCTCTGCTCTCGGCAAAGCAGGAGCTGACTCCTTTCCCAAGGTGAATAACTGCCTGGCACGGAGAGGGAAGGGGAAGGCAGGAGCTGGCGTTTGCCAGCAAATTTGTGCTTCGTTTGCACACAAATACAAATTAAGTGAAGCTTTTATTTTCCTATTTTCTTTTCTGTCTTGCAAGTGTGGCAGTGCCTGCTTTTGTGTTACGGTATAGCGGTCCCTTTGTGGGTGCCCCCGTGATGCCCCCAGGGGTCCCTTGGCCATAGGGTGGTGGGGCCTCAGGGTGGGGGTCAGTGAGCTTGGGCCAGTGACTCTCTGTCTGACGGGCCGTTTGCTTTCCTTTGCCGGCAGCTCTTCCCTCTCCTTGGAGTCTTCTGACGTTGGCATCAGTAACGTAAGTCCCTCGCAGCGGCGCAGGCTGTGCCGGGCGGGCAGAGGGGCTGAGCGCTGAGCCCCACGGCTCCGGGCATGGAGGGAGACGGGCGGTTGCTGCACGGTGCTGGGACGTGTTCCGGCTGTGATGGGTTACGTCTGCTGAGGGTCTTGGCTGGGAGCTGCTCTGCTTTGTAGGTCGTAGCAACTTCTCTTTTGCTGCTTTTTTTTTTTTTCCCCCTGCCTTTTCTAATCATGCAAATGTAAAGCCTGAACTCTGTTTGTCCACCCCTGCGTGGGCAAAGCTCACCCGGAACTCCGGCAGGAGTTTTACCTGGTGGAAAGGTCCCCGAAGGAAGGACCAAACACAAATCGGGGAAGGAAAGTAGATTTGCTTTAAAGAAAAGAGGAACAAATTGTTCTTCTGCTGCATCAGTAGGAAGTGATTTCCAGTGTGGAGGACGTGCCGTCTGCCCGCCGGGGTGCCGGGCTGTGGTGCCGCCGTCGGGCACCTGGCAGCGCCGTTCACACGCTCCTTCCTTCTCCGGTTCAGATCTCGAGCCTGAGGCCGCACTGCAGCAATCTGCTGGTGGGAATGCTCATGCCCGAACTCAACGGTGAGGTGACGGGCAGAGCCGCGGCGGTGGTCTGGGGAGGGAGGGGCGAGGGGTGCGTGTGCGCGGTTGAAGGTCCACAACCCCCGTTTCGAGGCCATAGTTAAAAGCCCCAACCTTATTCTTACACCCTCCACCCCAGCTTCAGTCCTGAGGGCCCTGGGGACAGTTAGTGGCAGAGAACGTCGGGAAAGCCAAAGCTCGGTGTGTGCGGTGGTGCCGCAGCCACCGGTGCCTCCCAAGCAGCTCCGCTGCCCGCACGCTCCCCGGCAGCACCGTCGTCGCGGGGGGGAGCTGTGCTCGCCCCTCGGGCGCCGTGCAAGGACCTGTCTGTCCCCGCAGATGCTCTGCGCATCGGGATCCCTCTGCCGAGGGTGCTGGACATTCCCTTAGTAAAGGTGGAGATTCGGATCTTCGTGGTGAGTGGAAAGGGCCCTGTCCCCCTGCACGGCAGCGGTGCGGGGCGCGGGTAACCTGGACCCCATCCGCGGTGGTTCGGTGTGCGGGAGCTGGAGGTGCTGAGCCTGGAAAGGCTGCAGGGGGTGCTCTGCCTGACTCCAGGTCAGAAAATGCTTCATCCCAGTGCCACCAGGGCCCTGCTCCCCCTACCCAGGCTGCCGTTCCGCTCTGGGACCGGGGGTCTGGCTGCCCTTTCGAGTGGCACCATTCAAAGTGTCTTAGATTATGCCAGATTCCTGCTCTGTGCGTGCCGGAGGTGTCCCAGGAGGACTGGGATGCTCTCCAGCACTTCCCAAAGCGTTCCGTGCCCTCCCTGTTGCACACTGACGTGAGGACCTTTGCCGAGAGGGTTTTCTGGTCACCACGTTGCTGACGAGCTGGTGCGAACCAGCATCCCTCGGGGTCGGGAAATAACGTGGACGTGTCGCTCCCTGCTCTCGGTCAGGGCCTGCTGGCACTGCTTATGTGAGCCGGGCAGCGCCGGGCGCCGGAGTGCCGCCGGCAGAGGAGGAGGAAGGGAGACCCGCGAGGACGGAGCGGCGGAGCGGCGTGGTCGGCTTTGCTTCTCTCAGCTCCATTCGAGGTTCTTGATAACGTTTAAGACGCTTTGAAGTTAATTGGCTCGTGTGAGTCCCGAGATCCCCGCACAAAGCGGAACCTGATATTTATTTAGAGAAATAATATTTATTTAGAGAAATCAGCGTGGTTTGGGGGTCACAGTTAGAGCAGTTACTGTGATGCCACAGTGGAATTGTTGCATTTGTTCTGAGGGAAAGTTGTTCTGGATGTAATGGAAAAGGGAACTTACTGCACGTGGCTTTCTAAGCAAATGTCGCCATCCGCGTTCGGCAGGGAGCGACGTGCTGAGCGGGAGCTCAGGATACATTCCTCATGTAAATCTTTTAATAAAAGTTCCTACTTTTTTAGTGCTTGGAATGAGGCTCTTGTTTTGTGATGCTTCTCAGGGAGAGCACCTATCCTGCTCTGGGGGCTGGCTCCTTCGCGACAGCTGGTACTTTGGGTTTCCACTTGAAAACTTTTTCCACCCAAACTTCTTAAGGAAAAAACCCACTTGGGTTTTTGGTGGCCGCTTCTGGCCGGGTGCTGCTGACCACATGCTAATCCACAGGCAGAAATCAGAATGGAATCGAATTTCCAAAGGCCATGAAGCTTTCCCTAACAGAACCTGAAGGGAAAACGTCCTTACCAGGTGCCTGAGCAGTGCGATAACGCTGACGTGCACCCGCGTGCCCACGGCATCCACGTCTGCTCCGGCTGCCAGAGCAGCCAGTTGGTCTCTTTTCAGGGAAAAGAACGCTGGCTTTTTTCATTTCAGAAAATAAATGATTCTGGGTAAAAAAAACAACATCTGAGGTCTGAAGTGGCCTCTCAAATACCTGCTTTTCCCAGCACTAGACATCATTACTGGTGTGTCCATCATTATCACCAGTGTCCCCCGCACTGCCGGCGGTGTGGCACTGGCAGAGCACGGGTGGTGCGCGGCAGCAGCCCAGCGCCGGTCGGGGGACGGACGGGGCCGTATCCTGTTCTGTGCTTCTGCCTAAAGGTGAGAATGGTTCAACATCTGCCCGGCCAAAGCCTGCGGCTGCCGCATCCGTCCCCAGCACCACAGTGAGATGTTGCAGAGAATACCCACTGGCAAATAAATACTGCTTTTTACTGCTGGAGCTTATTCCTTTTGGGAAACTGGTTTCAGATACATTAGTCAAAGAATAATGGTTGCAGCTCTACCAGGAAGCTTTTATTAGGAGCGGTTCCCGCTATTGCCAACTTCAGGCATTAAAGTCATTAGTCAGTTCCCCAAGCTGAGCATATAAACCTTCAGGGTTTTTCACTCCTCGTAATAAATCAACTTGGCTTGTTTTGTTTGCTTTCCTATTTCTGAGTCTCTGAAATATGAGGTTTTGAAATGCTTTTCAGCAGCTCCAGAGGCCAGAAACGATGTGCGTAGCTGTTGCAAGTGAAAGCAGATGTACGTGTAACTGACATGGTTCCACGGGCACCACTGTTGCAGAGGTCCCGGGCAGCGGCACGGCTGTGCCCACGCCTCTCCGGAGGCAGCTGCTGACAGCACCCAGCGATGGAGCAACTTCAGGAGCTCTGTTACCAGCCCACCCTCAAGTCTGTTGTGGTTTTTTTTCTCTCCTGTTTTAGTTTGCTGAACAACCCCTGGCGCGGGGAGGTGCATTTGGTCGGCAGGACGGAGCGTTCCGACGTCGCCGACTGCAGCCACGGGTGCCCGTGGGCGGGTGTGTGCTGTGCGGGCACACAGCACCATCTGTGTGTGTGCCACCGCATCCCACCCAGTGTTTGCTCTGTGATGAGCTTCGTCACAAGTATGGTTTTGAAAATATAACTGCCTTCAAGTCTAAAATTAGAAACCATTGTGCAGACTGAGATATATATTTCTCCCCCCCCCCCCTTCTTTCTGACCCGGGGCAAAGCACCAGCCTCAATGTTCCCATAGTAACACGGGAAGCGGAGGAAAAGCAGCTGAAAGATCTCTCGTTGGTGGGGGCCGTGTCGTTCTGCAGCTGTGAGGCACGGGGCTGCTTGGTGTCCTTATGAATTAGTGGAATTTTCATGCTCCTTTAATTAAAAGTGAGGTCTGGACATCTGTACTGGTACCAGTTCTTAGCAAGACAAAATTCATCTGTCTTTAGGTACAAATCGTTGAGGGGGAAAAAAGTCAATAGTCAGACCAAAGAATGCAATATGAAAGAGAAATGTTTAATTAAAGTATGGAACATTGTAACAATCCATCCTCTTTTGCAACAGGAATACCAAGAGCAGGAGTGGAAGAGAGAACCAGTAGTGCAACGTGGTTGTTATCCGAAATCCGAGAAAGTGTTGTTCTGCTAAGGCAAGAAAAGATTTTCAACATTTCTTGAAAGAGCCGACAGAAGAGTTTTGTCGCTGTTGTGCTCCGGACACCAGACCTCAGCCCACGGTGATCTGCTCTCCAGTCCTCGCCTGTAGCTGGAGGTTGCAGGGGACCAGGACGTAGTCCTAAGCATGGGGAGGAAGAAGGGCTGAGCACGGTGTCTGCGCGGCTCCTGCTGCCAGCACGGGGCTGGCCGCAGCCCACCGGCCCCTCCAGCACAGCCAGTGCTCGTGGCGGAGGGGCCAGAGGGGCAGGTGCCTATTTAAAGTGATGGAACTCATAGAACCATGGAACGGTTTGGGTTGGAAGGGACCTCAAAGATCATCTAGTTCCAACCCCCCTGCCATGGGCAGGGACACCCTCCACTACACCAGGTTGCTCAAAGCCTCATCCAACCTGGCCTTGAACACTGCCAGGGATGGGGCAGCCACAGCTTCTCTGGGCAACCTGTGCCAGTGCCTCACCACTCTCAATGTAAAAAATTTCTTCCTTCTGTCTAATGGAAGTCTCCCCTCTTTCAGTTTAAAGCCTTTGCCCCGTGTCCTGTCACTCTATGCCCTTGTTCAAAGCCCCTCTCCAGCTTTCTTGTAGCCCCTGTAGGTGCTGGAAGGTCTCCCTGCAGCCTTCTCTTCTCCAGGCTGAACAGCCCCAACTCTCTCAGCCTGTCTCCAGAGCAGAGGTGCTCCAGCCCTCGGATCATCTCCGTGGCCTCCTCTGGACCCGCTCCAACAGCCCCATGTCCTTCTGGTGTTGGGGACCCCAGAGCTGAATGCAGCACTGCAGGTGCTCGGTTCTGCAGGTTCACAGGGCTGGAGGAGCCGGCTCCGATTTACTCTGGAGCCCGGAGGTGAGTGTTGCTCCCGGGTTCCCTTTGGCTCAAACGTAGCAGGGAGCAGTTTCAATGTCTTATTTCTCACCTTGTGAATTATGACGTTGACGTCAGTGTAGGTGAAGCTGGAGACGTGGGGCAGGAATACGCCTTCGCTCAGGACCTCTGGGGAGAAAAAAAGATGGAAAGTTACCAGCTGGGTGCTGCCTCCGTCCTCGCCGTGCTTGCACTGCGGAACCACCGGCTCCTCACCGTTCATCTGGGCTGGTACCTCCTGGCGGATCGTGGGCAGAATCAGCTCCTGCAGTAAGGCATCCTGGCACAGGGAGACCCTTGGTCAGCGCACGGCGCGGCCCCACAGCTGGACGAGAGGGGCTGGGACCAGCAAGAGGGATCCCGATGTTCCCTGCACCCCCTCATCCCCCCAACCCGCTGTTCCCTCCCGCAGGGCGCAGCCCGTGCCTGGAGCACCTATTTCCCTGCCGGAACCGGCGCGGGCGGCGTGGGGCCGGTCATGCTGCCAGGGCTGACCGGGCTGCTGAGGACGGGGCTCAGCGGGGGCTGCCGCGTTCAGCGGGTCCCAGCGCGGCGGGTACGCAGCCGGGGGCACCTACCGGCACGGGGCCCACGTCGGAGGCAGCCAGGCTGAGCTCCACATCCCTGGAAAAGAGAGCACAGGAGCCGGGGTGAGCAGCAGCAGCTTTTGTGTCCCCGCAGACACCGCGGCCGAGCTCGGCGCCAAGCCAGCCGTGAACGTGGGGCCTGGGCATGTTGGAGCGGGCGGCTGGAGCCCGACCCCCCCTTCCCCAGGTGCAGCCAACACTTTGCCCCCGGACTCCGGCTGAGCTGACCCACACAGGCTGTGCCCGGCGAGGGCTGGGGCACGAGTGCTGCGGGATGGGGTCGGGGTCAGGGTGATGGCAGCCGCGGGTGCCGCTGTGGCCGGGGACCCCGGAGCCCCCCAGCTGTAGGCTGTGTTCGCGGATGGGGCAGTCGGGCATGTGCTTGTCC
Organism: Tauraco erythrolophus; assembly: GCF_009769465.1. Taxonomy (NCBI): domain Eukaryota; kingdom Metazoa; phylum Chordata; class Aves; order Musophagiformes; family Musophagidae; genus Tauraco; species Tauraco erythrolophus. Next base: position 17,216,980 of record NC_141482.1, read on the forward strand.
CAGCAGCAGTGCCGGTGCTGCGGCAGGAGCTGGCAGAGGCGGACGGTGTTGGCGTGTGCCCGTCGCCTGCGCACACCTGTGCTGGACGCGGCGGGTGGAAGGTGCAATTTCCACTTTTCTCTCTAACCGCGTTGCTGGAGTCTCACCCTTTCCCTTGGCACAGAGTTGCCTCTGCCGTGCCCAAACCATAAAAGCTGAGAAATTCCCCAGATCGCTTTGCCTCTCCTTTCCCCGCTCTGCCCGGGACGCGTCCCCTTCAAGGCCCTGCAGCACAACGGGTTCCTTACTCTATCTCTGCTGCAGAGATCATCATCCTTGTGTCGGCGACGCTGAGGAGCAGTCCTGCAGCCATGTCCTGCGAGGGCATACGGGAGGGCAGGATCAGGGTGAGCAAAGGGCACTGCCCGCGCTCAGCTCGGGCACCATCCCCGTGCTCCCCACACTCGCCAAGCACACTCACCACGTTGATGCTCAGGAAGCTCTGGAAAGTTGGTGAGCCCTCCCCGACATGGACGGTGAGGAAGAGCTTCAGGGCTGCCTTGCCTTCCTCCAGCACCACCCGAGGTGAGCTCCGGAACACGGCTTGCAGCGTCACCGGGAGGTCATCCTGGAAGAGGGAGCTCATCTGCCGAGGGAGGGGGGTTGGTTATTCCTTGGCATGGACCGTCCCCTGCGTGCCCTCAGGTTGGTAGGCAGGCAGCCGGCGGGCACTGCCCGAGCCAGGGCCGTGCCTCTCCGAGCGACAGCAATGGCAACGAACCTGGGTGATCTTCTGTGCCACGGTAGCGGTGGTCAGCGGGCTCTGAAAGACAAAGCGCAGCCCGTGATGCGACTGACGGCTGATGGGACTGTGGCTCGTGCCCAGCGCGGCTGCACGGACCCCGCGCTGAGCCCTGTGCCACTCGTGTGCCAGGAGCAGCGTTTTGGTTGCTCTTCATGGCAAGTTCCCCGCACACCACGAGACCAGCGATGTTTTGGGGAGCCCGGGGCCGAGGGGCTGCGGGTCCCACGGGCTCTCGGGGACGTGCACTCATTTCTCTGCAGAGCACACGGCTCCTCCGAGCCGTTCGCAGGGCAGGGCCGCCCCTCCAGATGTGTATTTTCTGCTCCGTGCGTGCTCTACTCACAGGAATGGTCATGTTGAAGGCTCCAGCGATCTCCAGGGCGGAGAAGAGGCTGGTGTAGAAGCGCTCAGAGAAGGCCAGGGTGAGGTGGGCAGGGCTGGAGCTCGCTGGCACGGGCATGCTGAAGGGCACGGGGCTGACTGGCAGTGGGATTGGTATCCCCGCCACGTGGAAAGTGGTCTGCAGGGACACGGACAAGGAGAAAAGGATTTTGAGGTGTCCCGGGGCACTGGGAGGAGGCGGCTCTCCCAAAGCCTGGAGCAGGGTGGTGAGCACTGGGAAGGGAGGACTTACTCGCAAGGAGAGGGCGATTCCTTGCTTGGAGAACACGGGTGCAGCCAGGGGCAGGTACTGGACCTGGCAGCTCGGCGTGACGGGGAGCTGAGCTGCAAACGGAGCAGAGAGACCCTCAGGAAGAGGAGGGGAGTGGTGATGGCAGGTTGGAGTTGGGAAGCATCCGGGTTTCCCAAGTAAAGAGCCAGGGGAAGAGAGATGGGTGGGAGGAGCGGGTCCGCAGGGACATGACAGCAGCGGAGCTGCTGCTGCTGGGGGTCTGCTGCAGGGTGGGAGCCCATCCCATCACCTCACCTGCTCCAAAACGAGCCCCGAAGCCCTTAGTCCGTAACGAGACTGGAAGCCAAACGCTCACCTGTCAGGGACATCAGCTCTTCGTTTGGCAAGAGCAGCAATTTGGAGACTTCCAGGCAAATCTGTGGAATAAAGGACAAAAAAAGAGGTGGAAGATGAACATGTGGGTCTGATGGCATCAGGCGTCCCCCGAACGCCTCTGGAGCCGGTGTCCCCATCGTCCGGCCGTGCGGCAGCTGGGAGATGGGGCACGGCAGTGTCGGGTGGCCCCGGGGCTGCGGGGGGGACCTGGCAAAGCACCGGGTTGGCTCAAAGGGCTCTAATCCTTACGGAACTGCGTGACTCCATCTTCTGCTGACGCCTTTACGAACTTTATCTTACCTTATCGACGTTAATCTCATCGTCCGCGTCGGAACTAGAGGACTTGCTGGATGAAAACAGAACGGAAGAAGTTAGGCTCAGCCAGGGCAGGTGAGCTTTTATCTGGCCCAGGGACAGCATTGCTGTCATTTTCTACCATCTATTAAGCTACAATTACAATGCAGAATCCTAAAACACTGACGAGTTGCTGTTGGAATTGCGTTAGAAACGTTCCTGCTGTGCTACTTTAAAAGATCCGCTCCCTTATGAGAGAACAAAACTCTCTTAAAACGGGGGAACCAACCCCGCAGGCGGAACAAAGCTCCTCCCGGGAAGGTCACGTTTTTGTGTCGACCTTTGTAAGCTTTTGCGGCAGTGAGCAGGTCTCTGTCATGTCACCGTCCTGCCTAGGCTTGTGCCTCAGTTTCTTCTCTCCCCCCGTTACCCAGATCCCAAAACGAGGAGAGAGGCGGGTCCGACCTTTCCACCCCCTCAGTGCTCTGTGCATCCTCCAAGGTGGCTTTGCAGGGGGAGGTCACCAGCTCCAGGTTCCCTTCGGGGCTCATTTCCACGTGGAGGTCGGCCAGGATGGACAGTCTCATCACCTTGGTGGTCGAGCTGTGCCAGGGCAGGAGAGGCGGAGGCTGGAGGGTGGAGGCTGCTCCCGTCCCGCTCGCCCCGGCGTCCCCGGCTCTTCCCACACACGGCGGGTGCTGGATGCAGCCCCGTCACTCCGGCCAGGAGCTTGGGCTGACTCCAGCCCCATGTCCTTGGCACTCACGGGGCGGGTGTGATGCCAAGGTCCACATCGATGCTGAGCCGCAGCCCAGCGTCAGGGATTAGCGACAGGGACAGCTCGGCGACTGTGACGGAGTTAATCTGGTTCCTGCTGGAGCGGAAATGAAGGTGTCAGGAGACTGGCACAGGCAGGGTGCAATCCCTGGCTGCTCCCCGAAAAGTCCATGAGATGTGCCCGGCGTGCCCCGGTCAACCACCAGTGGTTCAGTGCCACAGACTGGGCAGAGTGGAGCCGCGGACTCACCCACTGGGCTTTGGGGAGCCGAGGAACAGGTCCGGCACTGCTGGGGCCATCAGGTCCTGCCGGAGGACTGCCTCCGCCTGCGCCTTCGAGACTTCAGCAACTGCGAAAGAGGGCAGATGTTCTGTGAGACCTTCTGGAGCTCGTGGCCTGATGCACAGAGGGACAGACCGAAATCTGTCCAGTTGATGCATGTCCATCCCTTACTACACCCTCGTTACGCGCTGTAGAAAGGGGGTGGCGAAAGCGAGATGGTTAACGGCACAAGTCTCTGGTGACAGCGTTGGGTGTTTCATCACCAGACTGAGATGCTGCTGCCACCCCTCCCTCTGATGGCACGGGGGGTCCGGACTCACTGTAGCTCAGTCCCGCCGGGGTGAGGATGCCCGCGCAGTCGGGGGACCGGGTGGCCTGAACAGCGACCAGGAGGCTCAGGAGGACGCTCAGGGTGCAGAGTTTCGCCATGCTGGCGCCTGGGAAAGGAGGGTGCCCGCAGCAGCTGGTCAGAGCCGCGTGGCCCTGGCCCGGCCACCGAGGCACGGAGCCGCTGCTGGGTCAGGTTTGTGGCCCTGTGCTTGTTGGCTCTTGTGCAATAGGAGCGCACGGCTCCCGTGCAGCGCCCGGCGATTCCAAAGCGCTGGCGGAAGGCTCAGCCTTGAAAACCTCCCGCCGGGATGCGAGCTGGAGCGGTGCTCGCAGCAACGTCGTCCCTGCTGAAGAGCGTACAGACGCCTGCAATGGGATCAAACCAGCAGATAAACGAGCTAAAACTAGTTGAGAAACGGATGGAAGTTACGGAGGAGGCTTTAACCGCATGGAAAGGTGAAAAGTGTCATCTGCCTCCCTGAAAAACATTTGGAAATTGTTTATGATGTTTGTAATGCTCTTACAATACTCAGCAAACAAGTAATTTGGGAAGTTTAACCTGCAGAGAACGTACATGCTTGTACCAGTCTTTGCAGAGTTCTGCCCCTGGTGGGAATGGCCCCTTGCAGGGACACGCCGGAGTCAGCCCGAGCAAAGCCTACGCCGAGCCGTGGAGTCGGCAAACGCGTCTTTACCTTTCCTGGCCGGGCTTCCCGTTCTTCCAACTCCGTCCAAGTCTTGCCGTGGCCACGCCAGGGATCTGCGCTGGCTTTATATATCTTCTCAGCCGAGGCTGCTGGGGCAGGAATTGGCAAAGAGGGCTGGAAACCAGGAGGTTGGGTGGAGACTTGGTTTTGTATGCCACTTGTATTGTTCCCCGAATGCTTGATGACATTGGCCGTTGACCTGGCGAGGTGAGACGCTGAACAGCAGGTGCTGGGGCAACTTGCCTTCACGTGGTGTTACCGAGGAGCACAAAGAAAGGCCCCTGGGTGGAGGGTGCCAAGAAATCAAACATTGTTAGAAAGTGACCGTGTGTTTCTTTGCTCTGCAGCCACGCTTTCTGCCGAACGCACAGGGACAGCCGCTGCCATCTCTGCACCAGCAAGGAGCTGCTGTGGTTTGTGTCACTGTCTCAGCTGGGCAGCTCAGACCAGGAGGGACAAGACTGGCATGTGTCGTGCTGAAGGAGGTCTTGGCCGTTCATCAAGGTTGTCCTCCATTTACATCAGGCCTGGGTAAGTCTGTTGAAGGCGACAGGAGTGTTTCTGTTGGGTTCAGGGAGTTTTAGACCAGACAGAAGATCAGGGTTTCTTAAGTTATCTCCTCTACCCTCCAGAATGACCCACATGCAATAATTTCTCCCGCTCTTTAACCCATTCCCAATCAAAAGCCACTGGCAATATTTATTACAACTGGTCGAAAAAATGGTGAGTGATGTTCACCCTCTTTGATAATGTCTCTACAAGCTTTGAACGCATTCATGGAAGGGACTCACAGTCCCACTCCTTCCTGTGCTTGGGCTCCATTGTGTTCTCAGGACTTCTTTTTGACCTGGAGGCCAGAGCATGAACTACCTGCAAACGCCGGGTAAGCGCATCCTCCATGGCCTCACCCAACTCTCCTTCGTGCTCCGTGTTCTGGCCTTCCCCCACCACCCCAATATTTGCGATTTCAACTTTGAGCCATGACCGGTCTTCCAGAGAGGGTTGAGTTGTCCATTTCGCTCTGAACCCCTTGGCAATGGGATAAGGTGTTCAGTGCTTGTTGAAACACCTGCTGCCTGGGGAGACAACCATTGTCCTTTGTGCGTCGACAAAGTGAGTTATGGGGCGCTGGTTCCAGGTGCATCTTGGCACGTTCAAAGCCTTTGGCTCTCCCCAGCGCTGTTGCTTTTCTTCTCGGCTTGACAGAGGAAGGCCAAGAAGCAAAGCAGGGTCCCAGCCATGTTGTGCGTTTCCACCGAAGGCTTCCAAATAGGATTGTCAAGGGAAAATAGGAAGATATATGTCCAGCAGCCTGCTGAGAGAGAGCAGGATTTATGCTTCTGTGCTGATGTACGCAGCCCATTTAGAGGCAAGAAATGTGTTCAGCAAAGTAAATCCATTGAGAAGGTTGTAACCTGCAGATGAGTCCCCCGGGGCCATGGGAAGTGTTTCCTGCCATCTGACTTTGGACACAACCTAGAAATGTCCCTGAGAAACAAATCTTTGCTGTGTTTTAGAGCAGCAGCTGGAAACCGGTCCCTGCTACACCTTGTTCCAGTGTAGGTAATGTGGGCAGCTCTTCCCGAAGCTGTACTGGAGATTTATCGGTGGAGCTTAATTATCATTTACAGCAGTGCAAGGGTCTGGGGATAAGCTGCCAGGACGAGATGGCACCGTGGAGCTTAGAGGTGGATTTTCTCCTCCTGAAGAGCTACTCTGGACCCGACAATCCCTGTGGAGGCTTAATTAGATGTCAACTTATAGCATAATGACTGATCAAGTTACCAGCACAAAAGCGTCTCTGTGGCGCGGTGCGTTCTGTAAGGGGAGTTATCTGTAAATCCGACGCTCCTGTTAGATAAGATGTAAATCTCCCTGTCGGGGCTGAGCAGAGAACCACGGCGGGCAGCACGGGGGGAGGTGATGGCAGATTAAACCTCATGACACGTTTTATACAGAAATGAAGAGAAGAAATAAATCACTCAGTGCTGCGGGATCCCACCGGGGTGAGCTCCCAGAGCCGGGTCCTTCTGGGTGGGTACGTGGGAGAGGAGGGTGAGGACACCATGGTGGCCACAAGCCCTGGCCCAGGCAGCCGCAGCGGTGGCACAGTGTGACCAGCCTGGAGCAGACCGTCGTGCAGCCTGGTGGGACGTACGGCTCTGCCACAGCAGGGCAGGGCTGGGGCTGAGAAGCCTGTTCCTGGGGCAGGTGGCAGTTCTTAGCCTCGCTCCGACCCTGCTGAAATCAGTAAGAATATTGCTGAGACTGTCACAGTTTCCAGTGGTTTCTCCACCAGCTGATCCCATGTCCTCCCCGGCGCTTGCACAAGCTCCACAAAGCTTTGGGGAGCAAGAGCTGCTCACCCTGAGCGTCACCTTTACATGGGTGTCTCCAAAAGCAGAATTTACCATTAAGTGTCTTAGATTTTCTCCTTGACTCCCACTTCTGTCTGTATCTTCTAATTGAACCGATCTGGTTTTTCCGTCGGACTCGAGGTGCCAGTCTGCACTGGCTCTTCCTGGGTGTTGAGCAAGAGCGTTGGCTTCAGCCTGCCCGGAGCACGTGCTGGTGCCCACGGCTCGGGGCTTACCGGGACTTTCAAACGTGTTAGTGGAGTTATTTGTGTTGGCAGATGTCAGAAACACTCAGGGATTAGGGTACACCGCGGTAATTGTCCAGCCCTTCCGATCTTTTGGTTTTTCCTCTTTCTCGGTCGGGGTTTATATACCGGCTGTGTCTTGCCTCTCTCCAGGAGATCAGTGCAAAGCTCCGACACCCTCCGGGGACTCTCCGGGTGACGGCGGGACCCTTGCCTCGGGAGCCCCCATTGCGGTGAGGTGCAGCAGCTCATGTTGTTTCCCTCCAGTGCAAGAGAGAAGTGGGCAGCCGGGCCAGGGCAGACCCGTGGAGCCGTGCCCGTAGCCCATGGGGAGGCTCGCCTCGCCTCGTGCCACTGCCACGGCCAACAGCCACCAGCTCTCCTGCTGCTCCTGGGGCCACGGCTGCTTCAGGCAGCTCCAGCCCTTTCCCCACGGCAGGTTTTAGGCATCACGAGCAGCTCCGGTGCTTGTGGAAGAGGAAGGCTGAGTGCTTGGTTTGGGTACCGACCACAGGGCGGGTGGTGCAGGATGTGGGCACATCCCGATGGGGCTGCTCTGAGGTGTCCAGATGTTTGAATTTTGGAGACTGATTCTTGTATTCTGGTGGTGCATTGGCTGATGTAGCTCTGCTGGGCTTCCATGGAGCTGTGCTTGCTTCCCTCTGGCGTGGGTGCAGCCTTCTGCCCCTGACGTACCATTTGGGACCCTTCCCCAGCTCATTGTCTCTCTCTGTCTGTTGAAGCCCGTACGCTCCTGTAAGCCTGTGCTGCCTCCGGAGCTCTGAGCAGCGGTACCAGATCGGAGGATGTCCAGGGTTTGGTGCGTTTTGTTCCTCGGCGGCTGGCTGGCGTGGCCAGGAGCAGCTGATGGCCCGGGAGCCGTCATCAGGATCGGTCTGGGAACGATTGACTGCGGTAAGCGCACGGCCACGTCGGGGCCCGTGTATGACGGGAGTCAGTCTGTCCGTGCAGCCACGCGGGCAGGAGCCGCGTCGTGGTGGTGAAGCCGCCTTTCACTGCTGCACAGCCCCCATCCCCGGGCACGTCCCCAGCCCCGAGTGCCAGCGGCCAGGCGGGCTCCAGGCGCTGCCAGGATCTGCAACAGGAGCTGCAATGGTCTGTGCATCCCGCATGGGACGCTACAGGCAGGACCCGGGATGGTGGGAATGCCAGTGATCCAAATTTACAGCACGGGCAGCGTCCTGCCGGTGCCAGCGTGCACTGGAATGGGAATATGTTAATAGGGATGTTTTACAGGGTGCGGTGGGGGGTGCCGAGTCCCACGGCCCTCTGGCACCGGCCCCTCCCTGGGGATTTTGTGCCAAACTCCTCGTCTTGTGCAAACCTTCCAGTGGTGTCCGCTGCTCTGAACGAGAGTGATGTTCTGCAGAAAATGGCAGAGGAAGCTGGGAAAGAAAAGCCCAACGCCAAACCCATCAAAGGCATCTCGGGGTGAGTGATGATCAGCAGCGTCACACCACGAGCCCGGGCCCGGGAATGAGAAAATAAAAGCAGAAGGTTGGGAAGTGTCAGCCCGGAGGCAGAAACGAATCACTCCCCGCTAACAAGCGGGATATTAAAGCCGGTGATTTTCTGCATGGTTGTGTCTACAAACACACGGAGGAACTGGAACTTAAAGGCAACAAAGCGTGTCGGCTCCGGCCCCAGCACCGGCCGGGGACGGCGGCAGCAGCTCTGCGGTGCCGGGGGGGGGGGCGGCTCTCACAGCCGGGGGGTCCCAGCTTTTGTCAACGATCTCCTTAGGAAACCCCAGAATTTCTGGGGGATCAGAACTGGCCCTCCGTTCCGCAAATTCATTCTGGGTGAAAGTCTGGAGATGTTTTGAACACCTAAACATTTTTTTTTTTTTTTTCCCCAATTGAACGGTGCTGTCTTTTTGTTAGAAAGAAGCATGTTTCTAAATTTAAAAGTGGTTTTAGATGGGAAGTTTAAACAAGAAGTGGAAGAATAGAGACGGCGATGGCAATATCAGCCATAGGTGACTCTGATGTGAGCAGCCCGACCCGGCGGCTCCGCGGGCGCCGCTTTCCCAGCTCTTTTCCTCTCTATTTTCCCGCAGGCTGAAGGTGAAAGAGCTCCGTCCCCCGGTGATATCGCTGGGGCTCCGGCCGGGCTCGGGGCTCTTCATGGCCGTCTTAGTCCAAATGACCATCGCTGGGAGAAGGTGAGTGGGGCGAGCGGCCGGGGGCTCGCCGGCCCCCCGGGCTTCGCCCCGCGGTGACGGAGCTTTGCTCCACGCAGCTTCGTGGGAGGAAACATGGAGATAGCTCTGGCTGCCAACCTGACAGCGGGCAGCCAGCTGGGGCAGGACGCCGCGGGCATCCCCCTCCTCCGCGCCGGGAGCTGCCATGTCGCCCTCGTGAGCGTTCAGGCCAACCTCCCCAGCAGGTGAGGCTCCGGGCGGCACCGGTGATTTGCCAATGTTGACAGCTCCTCAGAGACAGGCAACGGCGCTGCCAAACCCTTCAGTCTCTGGGTGGGGGTTTCTACAGAACACAAACACTTCTCACTGTTCGTTTTTTCCCCTGAGAAAACCAACATGTTTTACGGACAGATTCAGGTCAGCTCTGGCTGTGCCATTCCGTGCCCGTGCCCGTCTTTGGCATCGGTCCTCATTTAAGTGCTGTGCTCCGGGGATAGCGGAGCTTCTCTTAGGCACAGGAACCTTTAGCTTTGTTTAAAGCCAGAAGATGGCATTCTTGAGAAAAGGTTTGTAAAGACAGAAGACGTCTTTTATCGATGTTAGGAGTGTTTTCGCTCAGTCCGTACCAGAGGGGCTTCTTTGGTGCCTGACTTTCTCGCCTTTGGATCTCTAGTAAATAACCATTGCTATGTGCGTACCGTGTTGTCTCTGCCCAGCGTGCTGCCCAAAGTCATGAGCAAGTTTCTGTCCAGCACCCTTCAAAAAGTGCTGCCAGGTCTGGTAAGTCCATCCTCCTCCCATCCTTCTTTCCCAGAGATCACCTCCTCCTCCTCCTCCTCCTGCCACTGCCTAAAGCCCCCCCGTCCCAGCCGGCGGGTGGGGATGTGATGCTCGGGCAGAGCTGACCTTGATGCTGAGCACGCTGGTTCCCAAAGGCCTGTTGAAGGGTGACGTGGGTCATGGAGTCGGTCTGGTTTAGCCAGATCTCGGGGGGGTGGGTCTGGCCCTGCTCTTCACTAAGCTTAAGGCAGGTTTACTCCAGAATATCCTGATTCAACCAGGGACAGAGAAAACTGAGGCAAACCCTTATCTGGGTAACTAATAGTGGAGGGTCCTCGTGCTTCTGGGCAGGAGTTGTGTTGATCTGGCAGCCACAAAGCTCTGCTCCCACCAGAACCCTCCACGCAAGGTTTTCTCACACCTTTCTTCTCACCCTACAGCTGTGTCCAGCTGTCGATGCAGTGCTCAACCTTGTGAATGCAAAGTTCACCACCATGACTGGTGAGTTGGCATCCATCTAACCCACTTGTCCACCCACCCACCCGCCCATCCATCCCACCCAGCTCCTTGCCTTGCCCTGGCAAGGGGAAGGCACAGATCTATCAGATCTATTGCTGAGGTTGGACCATCTGCTGAGCCCTGACTAGGACCAGGCAGGGACACACCCCGATGGGGGCCACATGAATACTCACCCCCTCCTCGGTGCGTGTTGGGGCGAGCCTGGCAGTGCAGAGGCTGGCAGGGAGGCAGGAGCCCACTGAGGCCGTAGATGGCCCGTGGCACCGGCGGGCGCTGGTGAGCTCTCTCCCTGTGGCGCAGCGCGTGCTCCTGGTTCAGCGTCCCTCTTTGCTTCCGCACAGCCGAGCTCCCCCTTGGGCCAGCCGGGACCCTCCAGTACGCTTTGCTGACCCCCCCGGTGACGACTGCAACTTTCATAGAGCTGGATTTGAAGGTGAGAGCTATGCTCCACCAAGGTGTGGAGCGGTGGTATTTCTCACATCCGTTTGCTTGGAGTTGTCCTGCTCAGCCTTGGGCAGCAGAGGCTTTGGGAGGGGTGCAGGTGTGTGCTGGTGGCGTGACATCACCCCCCCGCCGCCTCCGCTCCTCGTTTTCTATGGATCTTGTTGCTCCGTTTCATTATTGAGACTGCAGAGCAAAGCACCCACTGCCTTGTGCATGGTCCAAATGCAAATTGTGGAAACAGACCTGTGCTCCCTGACGTGGCCCTTCTCACCGGTCCTTGCAGACCATTCTCCACCAGAAGGAGGGAAAGGAGGTTGACCTTCCCACGGACCAGCCGTCTCTTGCTTCTCTGCTGCCCCAGAGAGATGCTGCTACCCAGCTTGTCCTGTCTGCAAACTTCCTGGGCGCTGAGCTCTCCCTTCTGCAGGAGTCTTTCAACCTGGAGATCAGCAATAACATGGTGGGTGATTTGGGCTTGAGATGTTCCTCAAGAGGCCACTACAGAAATCCACACCCAAGTTCAAGGCAGATCCATGCGCTGTCTCTTCCTCTTCCCTTCCCCGTGTTAAAATCCCCCGCCCCAGTCAGGTGAGCTCATTAAGTCTCTGCCCTGTGACACTTTCTCAACAGGTCCTTGGGCTTCCCCCGCTGGTGACCACGACGCTGGGAGCCCTCCTCCCTGAGGTGGGTGGACATTGCTTGATCCTACTGGTCTGTGGGTCATCTCAGGCTACTTACAGCAGCAGATACAGCTGCTCTCCTTTCCCAGAGACCTGCCGGGGACTTTTCCCCCAGGCCAAATGGGTGCTCTATTTTATTAGTAAAACTTGCAGTAATAAGATCATTTATGGGACATACTACTGAGCAGTACGGACCAGCTTGACTGACTCCCCCGGCTTTGGTGAATGTCACCGATGCTCAGCGCCCACCAGGATAATCCCCAGAGCAGTGAACTGGGGAGAAAACGGAATGTCACCCCTTTGCTTTGACTCCTCACAGATTTCCAGGCTGCTGCCTCCGTCACAGCCGGTGCTGATTGAGATGCGAGAGGCAAAAGCACCACTGGTGACCATCACCCCGGACAAAAGCTCCGTGCAGCTCTTCAGCACCGCTGAGTTCCGGGTTTCCCCTTCGGACTCTGCTCCCGAACCCCTCTTCGTCCTGGATGTCGTGAGTTGAAGCCTTTTGCAGCAGGCGAGGACTGAATGCGCTCGCCCCTGCCCTGGCCAGCAAACCCCCACCGACCCCGGAGCGGGGGGTGCGGGACAGCGGGCAGGGACGGCTGGATGGGGGTCCTGCGGGGCTGGAGTGGGGGGGGACCAAGGTCCTGATGGGGACTCCCTTATCCCTTATCCCTTATCCCTTGTCCCTTGTCCCTTATCCCTGTCCCTTTCACTGTCCCTATCCCTATCCCTGTCCCTCTCCCTCGCAGCACAGTGACCTGGACGCACACTTTGCCGTCGCAGAGGAAACGCTGTGGCTCTCCCTGTCCCTGCGGAGGTACCAACGGCGCTGCCGGTCCCCAGTGCCCCCCGGCGGGTGCCAGTCCCTGCGCGGGGGCAATGCCACGCGCTGCCTTTTCAGGAGGAACCTCTGCTGCCTCTGCCTGACTTCTCCATGGTTTATGCTAACAGCTGTTGAAATTAGATGAGGGTCAACGCGACATAATGCTGCTGACCTGAAACCTGTTCGGGTTTTTTGGCTCTTTAAGTCTGAAGAGCTGAACTTGGCTGAGGATGGAGAAATGCCCCCGGTGGGATGCAGCCCCCCCACCCCAGGATGCTGCTGGCGGCTCGACACCGCGGGTGCTGGGTTCAGCGGAGGCTGAGGGCGGGCGAGGGGGTTGCTGAGGGCGAGGGGGCGGCTTGCCAGGGCTGGGGGAGCCGAGTGACACCGTGCCTTTCCTCTTCCTGCAGTCTGTCTCGGGTGGCCATGGCTTCCTCCTCCCTGGGGACGTTTGACGTGAGTCGGGTGGTCTGTGCTGCGCGGGGGCTGCGGGTGCTGCTGCGAATCCTGGTGCTGGTGGTTTGCACAACACTCTTCCCGGAATTCGCTCCCTGGAGCCCTGTCCCACTGCTGTCATTATCAATAACAGATTTGTTAGAAAAAAAAAACCAAAAGCAGACCAGAGGGAATGCTGAAGATCGAAACGTCATTTGTTATTCCTTGAAATAACAAATCATCTGCCAAAACCATTTGCCCACAGGCATGAACATTCTGGAAGGGGTCCCTCTTGTACCACACCGTGTTCGTTCCCGGCAAAGCTTTGGCGACGATTAACCATCCCTGATGCCAGCGCCGGCGGGCTGGGAGCGTGGGCTGGGCTGGGCTGAGGCCGCGTGTGCCGGATGTTCGTTTTCCTCATCTCCCTCTAATCCTGATGCTGAGATAGAGATGCTGGGGAGGGCGTGTGCCCGGGGGCACGGGCTGGTGATATTTGGTCCAGCCGCAGCAGGGCTTTGGCTGCCAGGACAGCACCCGCTGCCCAGCCCCAGCTGCAGGGCAGGAGCGGAGCTGCCGGCGCTAGGAACACACTCACTGGGGCACTTTTTGTGGAGATTTAGGATTTCTCAAACGGTCCCGTCCCGCTCGGGGGGCATTTGCGATTTTGCTGTAATCGGAGGGCACGGGGTGAGCGGACGGGGTGAGCCTGGCGGGCACTGGCAGAGCCGTGTGCCGCTTACACCACTTCTCTGTTTCAGGCGCTCCCGCTGCAAGGAGTGTTGGCAGGGGTTGTTCACGTGGCTTATGTGCCATCCATCAACAGTAAGCGCGGCCGCGGCGTCCCCGGGGCTCCGCTTCTGCACGGGGAAAATGGCTCTCATCTCTGTTCCTACAGACCGTGGTGATCTTTTGTTTGGAAAAGGCACTGCCTGCCCGGCCCTGCACGCTCCTCCTGCCCACGGGGCTGTGGGGCTCTGCTGGGAAAATCCCTGTTTGGTACCCGCGGGGTGTGCGGCGGGAGCTGGGGCCGGGCAGAGCTCCGGCACAGCCGCGCTCCGGCACAGCCACTGCGTCGCAGGCAGGACAGACCTGCCTGCACAGGACAGACCCACCGCGGAGGACGTGGGCTTCTCTGAAGCCTCTTTGAACGTTGCTCCTGTCCTCAAAATCAAAACCACTTGCCAGGAACCACTGGGAACACTTTTCATAAGATCTTTGCCTTCCTGAAGTGCCCAAAAACCAGCACGCCCCTCTGTAGCGTGCCTGGAAACTGCCAAAGTGCCGGTAAAAATCCCTATCCTGGAATGCCGATTTATCTGCTTAACTCATGGAGAATATGCCGAAAGCAGAAATTTTATTCATGCCAATCTGCACCACAAATTCTAGCCCTGCCAAATTCCTACCTGAGCATCCCCCAAACCCCTCACTTGGCAGCAGGCAGTAGGGAAGTGCCGGCAGCGCCGGAGCGGCTGACGGCACCCCTCCTTGTTGCAGGGGTGCTACGCCGAGGGGTGCCCCTGCCCCAGCTGCTGGGCATCACCTACCAGGAGGCGAACATCCGCGGGATGGAGGTAGGCACCGTGGGTCCCCTCACAGGGGGGCTTTGCTGCACCCTGGCTCATCCCTGGCATCGATTTGCCACGTCGGAGCACGGAAACGGCCACTAAATCCTACCCCTGGGCTCTTTGTTCTTAAACCTGCAGAACGCTCTGGTGCTGGACGTGCCCGTCGCGGGGACCTGTGGCGCGGGGAGGTACGGCTGCGGCCCCCACTGCTGCCAACACTGGCAGCACCGGGCAGGAAAGGGGCAAAAAGTGCTGCAGCTCCAGGCGCGTTTCTTCCGCTTTCCGATAATTTGACTCCATAAGCCGAAATAAAAAGGCCTCGTCCTGCCACGACGGGACTCCGGCCCCATGCGCCTGGCGGAGCCCGGTGGGCACGTCGACGGACGCCGTGTTTGGTGGAAGGGCTGGCCCCGAAATCACTGACATTTGCAGCAGAAACAGTTCGTGCATCCATGTGCTGCCAGCGCGGAGCAGGACCCGCTGCTGCTGCAGGAGGGGCTGCAAGAAGGGGACCCCCCTGCTCCCGGGGTGCCTGTGCTGCCGGGGAGGGGAGTGTGTGTGTCGGGGTGGGGGTGGGGGGTTAGGTCTTGGCGGAATGAGTCAGAGAGGAGCGTTTCGACATCTCTGTGTGTTTTCTGCTATTTCAGAGGTGCCCAACGTCGGGGCTCAGCGGCTGCATTGTAGGCACCGATCCCCCGCGTGTGGGTCACTGCTGGCGGGACAATCCCCTGTCATCAGGGAGGCAATAAACAACTTCCATCCCGACTGCTTCGAGCTGACGTGATCTGAGCCTTTTTTGTCGCGGTGACAGGTGGCTGGTGCAGAACTGAGGATGTCTCTGACAAGACCGTTGTGTTTTTAAGAGATTGTCCCCAGGAAAACCAGCCTGTGAGGCAGAACCCCGTTTGCCCCCCTGAGCGCTGCCAGACCCGGCGGGCATTTGTTCTGCCACGCGCCTACAGAATTGTCCTCGTCAGGAGCCCTGAGCGATGCGGGAAGCGGCTGGAAAACCGTCTCCCTGGCAGGGCGGGTGCTCCCGGCGCCTTCTCCCTTCGCGTCTCTGCGAACGCCGGCGACGCCGAGCGCGGCGTTTTGGAGAGGTTTGTGCTTTTGCTCTGGTGCTACTAATCAGCCATCGAGCAGCGTGAGTTCCCTTTCGAGGCAGGGAATAATGAACGGAACAATAAAAAAATAACGAATCCAAATATCTGCGTGCAGCCCTCCAAGGAGGAATCGAGGCTGGGAGTCTCAGGGGACACCCGGTTGATTTTCCAGGAGACACTTACTGGCGGCGTGATGGTGCAACTGGTTGTGTGCTGCCCCGGCACTGGGCGGAGGTGCAGCCCTTGGACACGGGCGGGCACCGGTGCTGTCCCCAGGAGCTGCGGAGGGACCGCGGCTGCTCGGATGCCCCCAGCAGCAGGGGGTGCACCGGCCCCTCTCAGATAATGGTGCCAAGGAACGAGGGAGCCAACCAAGCCTGCCCGGGCTCCGGGTCCCCGCCGAGATGATTTCCTGGCGCAGAAGGGCCACAGCTGGACGGTGCCATCGATGGCAGAGCAGAACCGTCTCGTTTTTCAGCCAGGGCTGAGGCGACCCGCGGTGCCAACCCTGGCCGGAGCCCATGGCCCCCTTCACATTGAGATCTCCAGCGCTTCGGGGGTACGTGCCTCCCACCGCCTGCCCTCGCGCCTGTTTCCGGGTGATCCGAGCACCAACGCAGCGTCTGCTCCCACCACTCCCGTTCCTCTCCCTTTGGCCAACCCCGCTCTGGTTCACTCGGCGCTTCCGTCCTCACACGGTGATTTGACTTTGTGTTCTCGGGGCTTTGAAAGTCGCTTTAGCGAGACCTGGGCCTCACAATGCCATTCTCTTTATGGGAATCTGCTTTGGTTTATCCAAAATATTTAGTTGCCAGAGACGTCCGTGCTCAGCAGTGGCTGGTGCGAGGCCAAGTTGCCGGCACGCCGCACAGGTCGCTGCGCAGAAGCTATTCCCGGCGGTGCCAAAGCCCCTCCTCGCTGTGTGCTGCCCGTTATCGGGTCTGTCTTTACGGTGATTCGGGTTTCGTGTAGCGATTGTCCAAAGTATAAAGCCACTCAGGAGGGGTGATGACATAACACCGCCTTGTTAACATTCTCTTCCACCTTATCAAATGTCACGATCGAGCTGTGACAGCCGGGCTTTGTGCTCCCGCGGTGCCTGGCCGATCGGGTTGCAGGGAGAGTGCCACCTCCGTAGGTACTTTGGCACCGTCGCCATCCCTTCCTTGGCCTTTAGCTCAGGTACTTTCTAACGCCGGAATTAATGTGTGACAGAAGCTGGCTGATCTGCTGGAAATACTTATTTCCAAGTTTGCAGAAAGTCTTAACCCCGAGGAAGCATTTTTCTGGGCTGTTATTCTTCAGCGTTGGGGAGCAGCCCCTCCACCCCTGCCATGAGAGAGCACGTCGGGGGAGTGAAGAGTTCACGGCTGTCCCTCGGCCGACACGTCCTCCCCTCCGCCACGGAGCCTTCGCCGCGGACGTCGGGGCACGATCCGCACACGGGGACCACGTTTGGTCTGTCGCCTGCACAAGGTTTTCTTTCTCTTGCCCCAAAGAGCTGCTGCTCCAGTGCAGCTCGAGGCAGCGGCTCCACGTGTCCGTGCGGTGCCGGTGGTCAGGGATGGGATGGGGTGGGAGGGCAGAAGACAGCGTGGCTGTGGGTGCGCATGACATGGGCTCAGCAGACATTTTCCTCCTTTTCTCCTGCCTGTAGCAGTAAATTATCTGGCAGCAAACGAGCCATGATGGACCAGGTGGGATACAATTTTTCCAGCACGGAAAAAACCTGCCCACTAACCTGAGAGGGCCCAGACAGAGCTGAGCCCGGGCGGTTGCACGGCTGATCCCCTCCTGCAGCACGTGCGTTATGTGGGGCAGGGTGGCAGGGAGGCCACCTCACCCGGTGTGCCCATGCTGGGATCAATGGTCCCTCCAGGGCTTCAAAATGATCCAGAGCCAACAAGCTCCAGACTGGGAGCTCCCTGACTTCATGGTCAATGCTGTCACCTTCTCAACAGTGTCTCCCCATGACAGCACATCCCATCACCCTCCTGGAGCGCTCCAAGGCAGAGGTGATGGACCTGGAAATAATGCCATGCCAGTTAGACCAGCACAGTATTTCCAAATCAGATGGTGACTCTCCAAAGGGTCTGTCAGCTCAGAGTGTCCATAAAGCCATGACACCTGACCGATATGCCTTATCATGGCATCACTATTCCTTCCCAGTTCAATACCTCCTTTTCCTCAGTTATCAGACGGACTGTGAGCCATTCAGGTCCCTGGACAGGTGCTGTTGGGTTTCATAAGTGTCGGGTAAGGTCATGTTGGGATGGGAATACCGGGCGTGTCCTGCTGGCCTGGATGGTGAATACCCGGCTCTGTTACTGTCTCCACGGTCTGTCTTTATCATAGAATCATGGAATGGTTTGGGTTGGAAGGGACCTTAAGGATCATCTCGTTCCAACCCCTCCTGCCATGGGCAGGGACACCCTCCACTACACCAGGTTGCTCAAAGCCTCATCCAACCTGGCCTGGAACACTTCCAGGGATGGGGCGGCCACAACTCCTCTGGGCAACCTGTGCTAGTGCCTCACCACTCTCAGTGTAAAAAATTTCTTCCTTCTGTCTAATGGAAGTCTCCCCTCTTTCAGTTTAAAGCCATTGCCCCATGTCCTGTCACTACAAGCTCTTGTCCAAAGCCCCTCTCCAGGGCCATCGAGAAAGGTGCCACCTGGTCCTTCATTGACCACCCACACCGTGTAGCACATCCCCACTGCATGGGTTTGCTGCGAGGGTGAAGTGCTCAGTACTGCAGCGCTGAGAACTGTAGAAGTACTTAACGGTGAGGGGTGATTGGTATTTTGACAGGTTTTTCAGTCAAAACCTCAATTTACTCGGGAAAAAAAGAGCATTTTATCAGGCCATGACTTTTCAGCCATGTCCATGTCTTGACATGAGAACACGCCTGATAAACCGGGCAGCGGTGAGCGGACTGGCACCTGGAGCTGGCCTCTGCCTCTGCACCGCCGGGTCATTGCTCAATGATTTACCTAACTCCTGACATCTCTGGGGAAATATTTGCGGTGGAAGTCACCAGAAACCATACATTGTTTGTTTTGCTCCCCACCAATTACTCTGGATGCCCTCGATGACATCGCTCCCGACGTAAAGCTCTATATATGAGGATGCTCAGTGCGGGTCATCTTCAGGAGGCAGGGACGCCGGCGGAGGGAGCCTCAAGCCCTTGGTCAGGTAAGAGCAAAGGTTCGGCTCACGAAGCCTGCTCTGAGCTTCTGCAGCTCGGAGTGCTTCCCAGCGGAGAGCCCGCGGTGTTCATCCGGAGTGCTGGCTTTTTAACAAAAATTGTTATTCTTGCCTGCTGCCTGCCTGAATTACGCTCTGACAAGTGAAACGCGCGGGGGCTTTCGCTGCGAGTTTCTCGAGAACAGACGAGCCAGTTCATTGTATCTGCAGTCCTTGAAGAAGAAAGGGTATTTCATGGTTTTCACAAACAATTATCACTTAAATTATTTTGGGTATAACTCTGTTACCTGAGGTACATTTTACCCAAGGTGAATTAGACCTCTCATGCTTTTTTTGATCCCTTTTTGATGTGCTACTTACATTTAAATAGATTTGGGGCAATGAAGTTCATTATGGTTCTTGGAAAAAAAAAAAAAGCTACTTCAAGCTGTAGGTCCCACAGAAATATTTCGGTGACATTGAAACTTTAAAAACTATTTTCTCCTTCTTACAATAGTAGCAAAAGGTGCTTTTGTGCAGAGGGAAGCCTCGGATGTCTGATATTTATGCAGAGATCATGACATTCAAACGAGGAGATGCTCTCCTTGGTGGATATGTTGGAGTGTTTGTCTTGTGTAGATGCTGTTGCTTTTCTTTCCATGACTAGAGATGATCAGGTTGTCAGAAAGGTCCTGTTTTCCCATCATGTGGGACACAGGATCTTGTTTATTGGAGAAATTCCCACCCAGAACAGGTGCGTCCCAGGTTGTCCAGCTCAGTCACCAACGCTGCCCACCGACGGGCTGCAGCAGGAACAGCTGAGCGGCCCTCACGTGTCACTCGGCTGCTGAGATGGTTGATGGTTGTTTTTTGGAGCAACCATTGGTTGTTGAAGTTCTGGTTCCTCCTGCAGGAAGGTGCCATCAGGAGTTTTACTGTGCCCACCAGTGTGGAGAGGAGGCGGGAGAGGTGCCAGCGGCTTCTCCCCTGGTTTTGTCTTCTCTGGCAGGCATTCCTCCTTTTGCTTTCCTCCATCCTCCTCTTTCCTCCCTCCTCTGTCCCGACATTGTGCTGACGGCGATCACTTCCCACAGTTACCGGGACCGAAGATGTCTGCGTTGTGGGTTGTCTCCCTTCTCTGCGTCCTGCTGACCCCTTCACAAGGACTTGGAATCATGCCCTTGGTCCCCAAAGTGGATGTCGATGGTAAGTGTATGGAAGAGACAGGATTTATCTTTTTTTTGAGACCAGTTCTGCGCTTTCTGTCTCTTGACCATGCTCAGAAAATCAGAAGCTGGTCCAGATCCACCCAGCAGTAGTGGCAATGCTGCCACCACCCCTATTGTGTAAAGAGGGAAATAAAGGGACAGTGGAGGGGAAGGAACAGCCAGGCTGACACAACATGCTTGTGTGCTGAGTCCACATAGCTCACAGTGACCTCTCATCCTTTTTTTCAGATGTTACAGGTTCACTAGCCAAACGTGACCTCCAGAAGCTTCCAGGTGGTCTCCTTGGCAGCAATCTGCTCAGCGGTCTCCTTAAAAAAGACAGTCCTCTTGGCGGTCTCCTTGGCGAAGATGGTGCTGTTGGTGGTCTCCTCAGCAGAGAGGGTGCTGTTGGCAGTCTCCTCGGTGGAGACGGTGCTGTTGGCAGTCTCCTTGGCAGAGATGGTGTCCTTGGCGGTCTCCTTGGCGGAGATGGTGCTGTTGGTGGTCTCCTTGGTGGAGATGGTGTCATTGGCAGTCTCCTTGACAGAGATGGTGTCCTTGGTGGTCTCCTTGGCAGAGATGGTGTCCTTGGTGGTCTCTTCGGCAAAGATGGTCTTGTTGTCAGTCTCCTTGATGTTGTTCTTGGTATTCTCATTGGGAAAGATGGTCTCCTTGGCAAAAATGGTCTCGTTGGCAATCTTCTTGGTGGAAATGGTGGAGATCTCACAGGGTAAGTGAGAGCGGGAGATGGGTGTCCCTAAGCAACCCTTGGTGTGTCTGGGCCACGCTGGGGAAAGGAGGCTCTGCTCTGGAGCCTGCTGTATGAACACACGGGGCTCCCTCTTTCCGCTCCTGGGGCAGGCTCATAAACGAGGGTTCAGTTGTTGGGAATTTCTCTACGTGCCTGCCATGCCAGGCTGCCTGTGTGTGCCGCCAGCAGCTCCCAGGTGGCAGGGACCCCCACTGACCCAGGCCAGAGAGGACCCTGAGACCATGACTCTGCAATCAGCCACTGCGCTGGGGGCTGAGGGGACAGGGCATCTGCTCTATGAATGTGCTACTTACTGCTTCTTCCTTGTCTCAACCATCCAGACCAAAAATTCTCAACAACACCCTCCCCAAAATAAGTCTGCGCTCCCTGCCGGGCTTTGGGCACCAGGTGGGCTTCAACACCCAGCTGCTGGTGGAGACGACCAGGTATGGCATGTCCAGCAGGGGCACAACTCAGGGTGGTGATGGGGGTTCACCATCTCTTTGGAAAGTAGATGCCGGCGAATATCCTGAGCCGCGCGCCGTGTCCCCCGCGCAGCGCGCCGGGCAAGACGCTCTGCCTGCAGCTGGAAGCAGATGTGGCCATGCTGGTCCAGGACAAGAGGACGGCTCTCCAGAACAATGAGGACTGCAAGATTTTTGACATCAACATCCACGTGAGGTAGGCGTCCCTGCGAGGGGGCATCCCTGCAAGGTCGGCGTCGTGCCAGCAGCATGCTCGTGGCCGGCCCATGGCCCTGTGGCAGCAGGGAGCCCTGATACTGTTGGCCATTGAAGGTGGCACCGCTGTGCCGGATGCCTTGGAGGCTGAACCACTCGGCTGCCAGCCTCGGAGCGCAGCTGCCAACCCTGCTCTGAAAATCTGGGCTCAAGAAAGGGTGTTTGTGGGTTGTGCTGGGTGCCCAGCGCCGGCTGGGATTCAGAGCACCTTGTTTTGGTAATATTCTGGCACTGAAGTACGGCCCTGGACGGTGCCAGCGAGGCACTTTCTCTTGTGCAAAGTACTTTTGTTTTCCAGCTACTAATCTGTGTCACTTTTTATTTCCTATTTTCCCGTTATCCAGACCCAAAGTGCCACTTGTGGATCAGCCTTTAAAACGTCTCCTTAGTGATGCCCTGAGCAAGGTGGTGAGTTTGCCAAGCGAGCGTCATGCGAGCCCCCAGCGCGGTGCTGGGTGGGCAGCACAGGCAAAGCAGGCAGCACAGGCAGGGCGGGCAGCATGGGCAGGGCGGGCAGCGCAGGCAGGGCGGGCAGGGCGGGCAGGGTGGGCAGCAGGCCAGGCTGCCCCCGCAGACGTGGCTGTTTGCACAGCTGCGGGCTCGGTCGGGGTGCCCAACCCGTTCTCCCCACCAGCGGGCACCGGCACCTCGCCGGCACCATCACCTGTGCCAGGCTCCAGTGGTTCGACAGGCACAGGAGCGAGTCTTGCCCCGGGAGTGAAGCCCAGCCCGGCTCAGTGGGGCTGCTCGCCTGCCTGGTGCTGGGCACCGCAGGAACGGGGCATCCCACTGACACCTGCCTGGCAGCGGCTCCTGCCCAGCAGAGCCAGTGTTCACCAGCCATGCCGATGCCACGCACACGGCTGGTGCTGCCAACCTGGGGCTCTGACACTCCTCTGCCTCCCCAGGGGTGCGACATCGTCAGCGCGGGGAGTGCCCTGCTCGGCTCTGGGGCATGTAAGTGCTGGCACCCGCCTTTTCCTCTGCTCCTCTGTGACCCCGTGCAACCCCCTATGTGACACCCCCCCCCCCCCGCCCTTGGGGTTGGTTGTTTTTTTTTACATTGGGTAAATACAAATATTTTAACAACTTCCTAAACCCAACTGCCCGCTCAAGCACAGCGTCCCGTTGCCCTCGCCCCAGAGCAGCAGCGGGCAGTTTTTCCTGCAGGAAGCCACTGCAGAGAGTGTTGCTTTTAGAAACAGCAGCTTTGCTGCAAAGTGGTGCTTTCTGGTCCAACTGGGAACACCGTGAGCAGGAGCTGCCCTTGGTTCCCATCTGCCTTGGGACCAGGCTCTGGGGAGACCTTCCAGCACCTTCCAGCACCTACAGGGGCTACAGGAAAGCTGGAGAGGGGCTTTGGACAAGGACATGGAGTGACAGGACACGGGGCGATGGCTTTAAACTGAAAGAGGGGAGATTTGCATTAGATAAAAGGAAGAAATTCTTCCCTCTGAGGGTGGTGAGACACTGGCACAGGTTGCCCAGAGAAGCTGTGGCTGCCCCATCCCTGGCAGTGTTCCAGGCCAGGTTGGATGGGGCTTTGGGCAACCTGGTGTAGTGGAGGGTGTCCCTGCCCATGGCAGGGGGGTTGGAACGAGATGATCCTTAAGGTCCCTTCCAACCCTAACCATTCCATGACTCTGTGATTTGGGAGCATCCCCCTCACTGCAGCCTCAGAGCTTTCTTCCCTGTGTCCCACAGCCGTGCTGCCGCGTGGGGCTCTGGGCGATCTGCCCCCCTTCTCCATCATTGGCAGCGACGCCATCCGGATGGATCTGAACGTGAGTGCCACCACTTCCCCCAGCCCCAACCCTTTGGCTTAGTGTGCCGGGGATTCACCTGAGCATGGTGGCTCTTTGTCGAAGGCTCCCCGTGTTCCAGCTGCCTTCGGGCAAACACTGGCCGGGAGGTGCCGTGAGCGTGGGCCGGCTGTGCCCGTGCTCATGCCACGGCTGAGTCTCTACCTCATTTTTTCACTTGATCCTTGAGGGTAGCATGAGCCAGATTGGCTTGAGGCAGCTTAATTTAGAGTAATTCTGGCACTCTCGTGGCTGTTAATCAGAAAAGCTTCGTTTCGTACAGGGGCACTGGTCACCGTTCGCGGGCAGGTTCCACTTACAAGTGGTTTGTCAAAGTTTGGGGTGCGACTGGGGGACCGTAATCAGGCCAAAACCGTCGGCCACGTGTCTGTGACCGTTTTAAAGGCAAAACTGCAGCAGGCACATCGCCTGTGCCGGCACGGACCGAAGCAGCCCCGTGTGCACCAAAGTGTCCCTTAACCCCGCGAGGTCCACGGGCGGGCGGGTGCCCGGTGCGACCGCAGCCCCCCAAGCCCCCAACATCCCTCTCCTGCCCTGTCCCTGCAGCTCCACGTCGGCGACGCAGAGACCGGTGCAGTGGCCCCCGCGCAGGGACCGCCGCTCGCCGCCACGCTGCTGCTGGCCACCGGCCGCCCGCCGTGGCTCAGCCTCTCCCGGCACAGCCTCGATGCCCTGCTGGCGCTGGCCCAGGGGCAGGGAGCCTTCAATGCCAACATCACCAATGCCATGGTGGGTCGCGACTCCCCTCTCCGGGGCTGGGTCGGGGTTCCTGGTTGCTCTCGGGTGACCCAAGGGTGCTTGTATTCATGGGGTCCAGCCGAGCCCAGCGGGGCTTTGGCACAAACCTCGTGGCCACCGACGCCGCTGGTGCTGTTCCCACAGGTGCCTGATACCATCCCGCTGTCCACGTCCGCCCTCCTGCCGCTCATCCCCCAGGTCAGTGCCTCCTTCGTGTGCGTCGACCCCCAACCCCACCACCCACCGGAGCCATCAAAGCCCCCTTGCCCTGACCTCCCCCTGCCCCGTGCAGCTCGCCAAGACCCTCCCCGGATCGCTGCCGCTGGCGCTGCGCGTGCAGGTGGCTGATGAGCCGGTGGTCACCGTGAGGGATGGAAGAGCCACCGCCACCCTCAAAGCCTCCATCGATGTGCTCAGTCCTGCACTGGGGTCCCCCCAGAAGACCCTCTTCTCCCTCGGCATGGTGAGTGAGCTCCCGCGGGCCAGGGCTCCGAAGCAGCATGAGGGCTGAGTCTGGCTGTCCTGGGCGTCCGCTCGGCCAGTGCCGCCCGTGGCCGGGTGGTGCCTGTGCTCTTCAATTCCGTACGTCTCAAAAGCGGTGGTGCCCCATCCTCTTAAAACGCTCGTAACCAAGTGCAAGTGAAATGTTTAAGGAATAATTCAAAATAAAGACAGGGAGTGTGAACCTGGGGAGAGAGGTACAGGATGCCATTCGTCAAAAAAATGCCATTTCTGGGCATAGACAGGTGCTTTTTCTTGGAATGGGTTGTTTACAAATACTCTAGGACTTCTTTTCAGTCTTGGGAGCTACGCAGGGAAATCACCTCATCTCTTCCCTTGTTCCAATTTCAGGACATGGCTCTGAACATCATCCCGTCGGTGTCCGATGGCAAACTGCGAACCTCCCTGGCTCTCGACAGGTAGAGCCGAGCTCACGGTCGCTGCGGGCAGGGAGGGTGCTCTGCCCGGGGCCGCTGCCGGGACCCCGACGGGATGGGGTGGCGGGCGGCGCTGCAGATGCAGTAGGGTTGTATCGGGCTGCTGGAGCTTTCCTGCCCCCTCCCAGCCCCAATCCCAAACGTGGCTGAAGTGATGAGACAGTTGTAAAAACGTTGCCCCGTTTTCAAAATCCTGGTGTCTTCTCATGGCTGAGACCAACGCTGGCCTGAGGGTCTGCACAGCACGTGGGGAGCCGGGGAGGGCTGCGCCCCTTCCCCCTGACTCTGCCTCGGTTTTGTCTTTCATAGCATCAACCTGACACAGGCACCCCCGAGACTCGACCCCCTCAGCGTAAGTGCATGCGGCTCCGGATCGCGGATGTGGCGGCAGAGGCTCCGTGCGGGGAAGAACCGAAACGCCAGTTCTGCCTCAGTCCTCACGTTTCCTCTTCTCGAGGCAGAGGCTGACTCTGGTCTGCCCCGGGATGCCCCGGGCCCTATAGCAGTGACATGGCATATACGGTCGGGTGCTGGGATGGGGGGAGGAATAATCACGAAGATATTACCCAGAGAGCATGTCCCTGTGTATCCCACCACTCTCCATCCTGGAAGAGTCTCGGTGGAGGCAGGTTCCCGGCGTTTGCGTTTCGTAGCTCCAAGCATCCCGCAGCAGCGGAACGCAGCCGATATGCCTGATGTCACTGTGCTCGTCCCCTTGGGACCCTGACACGCATCTCCTTCCCCTGCAGCTCCCCCGACTCGCAGGGTGGCTCAAGCAAGTCCTCACCGCGGCGTACGTCCCTGCCCTGAACGGTACGTCCCTGCCCTGAACGGTACGTCCCTGCCCTGAACGGTACGTCCCTGCCCTTGACGGTACATCCCTGCCCTTAATGGTACATCTGTGCCCATAACGGTACGTCCCTGCCCTGAACGGTACGTCCCTGCCCTGAACGTACGGCCAGTGCCCGGCTCTCTGCTTCTCCCAAACCCATCCGGACTTGGGGTGCTCCCCCTGCCTCGCCACCTGCTTTTGGGGTTCCCCCCCGTGACGAGACGCTTCCCCTCCCTCCTGCAGATGCCCTGCGCCTGTCGGTCCCTCTGCCCGACGCCCTCCGCGGAAGCCTCGGGAACGCCAACGTTGACATCGCCGATGTAAGGACTGTGGCTTCCGCAGCGCCGGCTCCCCGGGGAGTGGGGGGGGTGCGGAGCCCAAGGGTCCCATGGAACCTTCCCGGGAGGTCCCTCCACCAGTGTGGCCCCACAGGAGCCCCCTCCCCGGGATACAGGGAAAAGCCGGTGAAAGCACAAACAAGAAAACGGAACATTTTTTGTGGTGTTCCCTCCAGGCAGACGATGCTCTGGACCAGATGGCTCTGAAAAGCTCCTGCTCGGGGGTACCCCAGCCCCCGCTCGCCGCCTGAGGCAGGACACAGCCCCCAGCCCCGATTCCCGCTCAGCTCTGCTGTCCTCCTCCCCCTTTTCCCTCGAGCTGCCCCGTGCCACCACTGTGGTCCCGGGGGCACAAGTGCCCGGCGCAGCCCAGGTCAGGGTAGGGAGAGCTGCTCGGCCGGTGGATGTTGGGGGGTTCTGTGGCCACTTCTAACATCCAAGGTCGGGCAGCTGAGCTCACTCTTAGGCTTAAATGTTGCTCTCGTGTCGCTCCTTCAATAAAATCTTCCACCGCCTCCGTATTTCTCTCTCTGGATATTTATTTGGGTTTCTGGGGGCTCCTTTGCAGCGTGTCCCGCGTGGAGCCCGGGGTGCTGGGTATGCAAGGCTCCACGCGGAGCCAGGCACGGGTACACGGAGCTTGCACCTCCCTTACACCTCTGTATGGCTTTGTCTCGGAGCGTATTATCCCCTTGTTGTGTAAGACGCACCAGGTTGTTAGCGACACGGTTTATCTCACAAAGGTATTAAGTGTTGAGGACACCAAGACAAAAGTGCCCTTATGGGCCGGAGCTGACGTGAAGCGACGCGTCCCACCACCCAGGGGCTGTGTCCCATCTCCCACCGCCCAGGGGCTGTGTCCCACCACCCAGGGGCTGGGTCCCATCTCCCACCGCACAGGGGCTTTTCGGAGGCTGCGGAAATGCCGCCTGCCGGGAAGGAGCTGGCGGCCGCGGGGACAGGTGGGACAATCCTCAGGAGCCGCTTCTCAGGTCGAGCGGTAAAGGAGATAAAAATCTCCTGGTGCTTTTTTGGACCCTCCCTACGTGCTTGCTGGAAACTTGAGAAATTACCCTGATACGGTAGTTTGTGTGTGGCAGCCTCCCAGTGCCAATGTTGATGGGATTTGTCTGGAATACGCTGATTTTCCAGCGCAGCTTGTTGGGGGTCGGCGGCAGCTTTGGGTGCTGCAGCCCACAGGGTCCCGGGGACAGCGCTGCCCGCAGCAGGGCATCCGATGACCTGTTGCTCAATGCTCTTCCCTGTTTTACGAGTCTCTGTTTATCTTGGAATCTGTGAAACCCACAAATGCTGCTTTATCCACTCGATCTGCTGGCCCAGCTTACACAATTCAGGCGTTTTTCCCCTTTTTTCCGCATCAGCTCTGCTATATAAGGCACCACCGTTCCCATGCGCTGGAGCAAAGGTGCCCCCGGACACGTGCCCGCTCTCCCTGTCACCGAGGGCTCAGCACCAGCAGCCACAGCCAGGCTTTGAAATTCGGGATAAGACCAGGTAAGCACGCTGCCCAGGGCATCCGCACGTGGGAACAAGCCAATGGCTGCTGGGGCTGAGCAGAATCCGGCTTGAAAAAGCCCCAGCAGCCACATGTCGGGACAGCCCCCTGCCACGACGGGTGCCCCCAGACCCGTCTGCCCGATGGGGCGTGAACTCATGAACAGTTTGGGTCCTCCTAAAGCTCAACATTTATATTCACTGAAAAATTTTCACCCAGCTCAAAACATCTGACTCCCCTTTATCTCCAGGGGGTCACCTGGCCGATTCCCACCCTTCTCCCACGTCCTGTCCTGGGTCTTGCCAGCGCCTGCAGCCACCCCCGGCCGAGAGGCAGAGGCCATGGGTGCCCCGGGCATGGCCCTACTGTGTGCCCTGCTGATCCCCGCGCTCGCCCAGACCAAAGATGCCGTCCTCAGGCTCAACAAAGGGGTTTTGAGTGACGGTGAGTGACTCTGCCTCCCCCGCGGGGCCCTGGCGAGCAGGAACGGCCGTGGTCCAGGGGGTGGCATGGTGGTACCAGCACAGCCCCATCTGCCGGGCAAGGGAGGGGATGGATCACGGATGAGCAGGAGGCTGCGGTGCAAACCTCTCGCTCCAAACAGAACCTGGAGTTGTTTTTTTGTGAAATTAAAGTTTCCACTGGCCTGGCTCCTAAAAGGAGGGAAACGTGGCTCCCGTGGAGGATTGCTCCTCCCAGGAGCCCGCTCCACTCCGGAGCCACGCGGCACCTCGGTTACCCCACAGTCAGGATTTACCAGCGCCCGGCCCCAGTGCCTGTGCCACACCGTTTGCCATCGCGCTGGCACGGCTGCAGACAAGTTCCCCCGCATGGCATTGCTCGGGCAGTGACGTGGTGCCCCCCGCCCCGTCCCAAAGCCTTTTTTCCGTTGCATCATATACGGGAAAAGCTGACAGCGGATAGCTGGGAGTGGGACAGGCAGCGATGGTAACGGGGGGCACAAACCCTCCGCAGCCCACAACAAACAACGGTGTGGGCAGGGGGTGGGCAGCTGTCAGTAGGTCCCCACTCGAAGGCCGTGGCAGCAGCTGGGGCGGCAGCTCAGCCTCATGGGCTGATGCCAGGCGACTTTTCCAGCTCTTACAGGCTCGCTCGGCCAAAGCGACGTCCTCCGCGGTGCCCTCAGAGAGGTGCCGCTCGGAAACGGACGTCCCGGCACGGATGGAAGTGGAGACCTGTTGGGTGGCCTCGGGGGAGGTGTCCTCGGTGGTGGTGGTCTGCTGGGTGGTATCACCGGTGGTTTGCTGGGCGGCGCTGGCGGAGGGCTGCTGGGCGGGCTGCTTGGTGGAGGGGACAATGCCGGCGATGGCTTGCTGGGAGGCGGGGATGGTGAAGGCACTTACGGGGGGAGGACCAGACACCCTCCCAGAGGGTGGCCAGCAGCTGGCGGCGATGTCCCCAGGGACGGCATCCCCACCGGGGCTGCTGGAGGAGCGCTGGGACAAGGAGGTCTGCTCGGTGACGGAGGTCTGCTCAGCACAGCAGGGATCCTCAGTGGCCCTGGAGGCCTTCTGGGCAACGGAGGGCTTCTGGGCAACGGAGGGCTGCTGGGAGACGGCGGCGTGCTTGGCGTCCTCGGGGAAGGTGGCCTGCTCAGCACCGTCCAGGGGCTCACCGGGTAAGCATGGCACTGGTTGGGCTCCTCGCAGGGGGGCAACCTCGGTGGTCTTTGGTGGGGGGAGCAATGGTGATCGCCCAGTAGATGCTCAGATCTGCTTTGGAGCTGATGCTTTGAGATCAACACTGCCTGGGAGCGCGGCCAGGTTTGCATCGCGGCTGCGAAAGCCTCGAGCTACACGAGGAAAGCAAAAGGAAGCGGCAGTGGGAAGGCTCCTGCTCGCAGAGGGTGCCCCGACCCGCGTTGGTCCTGGGTGGCCGGTGCCACCACTGCCAAACCAACCCTCGCTTGTTGGCAACCGTCCCGTTTTAACTCTTATTTGAAGCCCAGCACCAAGCACCAGCACCAGAAGGCAGCCAGAACAAAAGTTCTGATAAAACTGGAAAATAACTGAGCAAACGTTCTGCCGTTCCTGGTGCAGACGGCCGCTGGCTCGCCCGCCTCCCGAGCAGCGGCTTCACGTGAGCGGCAGAGCACAGGTGGGTCGGTGGGCTCGGGGCCATCTCGCAGGGTGTCCTCCTCGCTGTCCCTGCAGGCTGAAGATCGTGGAGATGACGCTCCCCAGGGTGTCCCTGCGGCTCCTGCCCGGTGTTGGCGTCCACCTCAACCTCTACACCCGGCTGGCCCTCAACGCCAAGTGGTAGGTCAGGCTGGTGCTGGGGGCAGTGCTGCCTGTGCCCCCGGACCCGCTGGAAGCACTGCCACGAGGGATGTCCCGGGGGGACGCTGCTCCTGTCCGCCGGGAAGGGGCTGCTCCTCTGAAGGTCCCTCCCTGCCCCTGGCACAGCCTCCTGGGTTTGCTGGACATCGCGGTGGAAGTGAACATCACGGCACGGGTGAGGCTGACCATGGACGGCACGGGCTACCCCAAACTGGTGACAGAAAGATGCGACACCCTCCTCGGTGGCATTAAAGTCAGACTCCTGAGAGGGTGAGTGTTGGAGGTGCCCTCGTCTGCCGCATCACCCACCTCCCCGTCGGGCTTTGCCGGCCCCGGCCCGTGCCTGCGGAACGGTGAGCGCATGAGGGCGTTTCCCCACGGCACGTCGTGATCCTGCGGGCGACTGTGGCTCCAGCAGCCACGGTGGTCCCTGCGCACCCCTTGTGCAGCCCCGGTAACAGACACACATCCCCAGGGGCTGCACGACCTCGCGGGGTCCTGGGGGGATGTTTCTGCCCCATGTGCCACATCCACGGGTCGCTCTAACCGCCGCGGCGCTTCGCTCGTAAATCAGAATGAGCAGAAACAGCCTCGGCTCGGGCTGAGGCTCAGACTGAGGTTGTTTCTGCTCATTTAAGGAGTCTGGGCACCGGGAGATTAAAGGCAGCAGTAAATTTCCTGCTGACTATTTTGGGATGCGCATTACACTCATCTCATGCAAAATCCAAGCGTACGCGACGCGCTGTGCCACGACGCACTGTGCCACCACACACTGTGCGGCTGCAGCCGCGCCGCTCCGGGAGCTCTGCGCTCGGCTGCTCGCCGGGAATTGTTCAACAAGACCCGTTGACTCTTCAGCAGGTTTTTTTCATGGTGCTCCTTTATTTTCCCCCAGCCTGCTCCCAATCGTGGATAATTTATTGGCGAGTGTGCTGAACAGACTTCTTCCCAATCTGGTAAGTCGGAAAAAAATTCCCCACCGCAGAAAGGAGTGATGAGCCCGAAAAGCCGCGGTGCGGCTCCCCGCGGTGCAGCTCCCCGCAGCATCGCTCCCGCCCCGGCACGGGAGCACAGCTGATGTCCCAGGGCCGTGGTGTCCCGCGCCCGCCCCGCGGCGTGCGGTTACAGGGACATACGCCATGTCTCCGGCTGCTCTGGAGAACCCGCTCCCTCCTTCCGAGTGCGACGCCAGCGAGCGTGGCACGGGTCTGCCCAAGCGCCTGGGAGTTTGTAGTGACACCCCGGGCCCTGTTATGGGCTGATCGAACCTCTCTGCTCCCCTGAGAGCACCAGAGTTTCTCCAGCCCCACATGGACTCCTGGGACCCGGCCCCAGCCCCGCTCCTCTGATGAAGGGCTGGGGCAGCCTCAGTGGCACGGCTGCATCGCCAGCGGGCACTGCCATCCCATGCGCCTGGTGCTCCCGTGCCCAGGGGAAGTGCAGCAGAGCCGTGCTGGGCTGCGTGTCCGTGTCTGGCCCAAACGTGGGTTCCTCACTGTCCCCCCTGACTCTTGCAGCTCTGCCCCGTGGTTGACATCACCCTGGGACTCGTCAACGACCAGCTGGGTCTTGTGAACTGTAAGTGCCCGCTGGGTCCCACACCTTCCCCATCGTGTCACCTCCACTCCGGCCACGCCAGGACTGTGACACCATTCTCCTGCTGCACCCCTGGCAGGAACAGCAAACTCTTCACCCCTGCTTCACCCCACAGACCCTTGCTCTGCCCCATGCAGGGCGCTGGGACCCCTGGCAGCTCTGTGCCCAGACCCCATCACCCCGGGCAGCTGCTGGGGAGCAGATCCCAGCGCGCCGCAGGATGTGCTCCCCTCCCTACATCTCCCCTTCCCCGTCCCTAACCGCAGCCAGAAGGACCCCTGGGTGTGTACGGGTGTCATGGACGGGGACTGCGAGCCGGCCCCCTCGTTTGCAGCCATGGCACCCACTGCTCGTTAGGGAAACGATGTCTTTCCAAGTGGCTGCTCTGAGTCCACCTGTGAGCCAGGGCTCTTCTGGAGGAAGAGCTGTGGGCAGCGAGGGCAGGGGGCATTTGCACTCAAGCCCAGCAGAGAATGGCTGAGTCCCTCCTCTCCCCACAGCGCTGGTGCCGCTGGGTTTGCTGGGCAGCATCCAGTACACTGTGTCCAGCCTCCCCCTGGTAACCGGCCA
The DNA here is from genome assembly GCF_009769465.1 of Tauraco erythrolophus. NCBI lineage: Eukaryota > Metazoa > Chordata > Aves > Musophagiformes > Musophagidae > Tauraco > Tauraco erythrolophus. The sequence goes on from NC_141482.1 coordinate 17,248,821, forward strand.
GTTCCTCGAGGTGGATTTGAACGTAAGTCCCGCAGCGTCTCCTTCCCCCTCCATGCGAGGGGTGGGGTGCCACACTCAGGTTTGAGGTCCCCTTGGGCTGTCCCCGGCGCCACCCGCACCCGCGGTGCGGAGCTCGGGGAGGTGCTGGCCCGGTGCCCGGCTCTTCCGCTGCCACCGTCACGGGAGAGCGCGGTGGGCTTTGTGTTTCACAAACTTCTGGAGAAGGAAGTGTCACGGCGCCTGACTCGGCGTCATCGTGCGTGGAGCGATTTCACACTAAAGGGACGTGAAGTTAACCGTAAAGGCAAATATTGCAAACGTTTTGGCTCACCCTTCCTTCCCCTGTAACCACAGACCGTCGTCGGGCGAACGGCTGGCAGCCTGGTGGACCATCCGCTGGGAAAGCCGGGAGACCCCACGACAGCGCGGGTCCCCATGCCACCCCTGCCCGCCATGGCTGACACCGCCTCCTCCCAGCTGGGCCTCTCCGTCAGCTTCCTGAGCGCCGTGCTGTCCGTCCTGCAGAGGGAGGGTGCCCTGGACATGGCCATCTCCAGCGGCATGGTGAGCCCCGCGTTCCGAAGGGCTCAGGGCAGTTGGCCACACGACCCGCTCCCGCTGCACCTTCGCACCTCTGCAGCGTTTATCGGGGTCTCCGCTGTTTTAGGAGAAAGACACAAGCGAGGGGGCGCACGGCGGAGCCGCGGGGGGGTTGCTGGGGAAAGCGGCTTCTGCCGAACGCCGCCGCTCACACGCCCAGCGTTTCTCTCTCCTCTGTCGCAGTTTCCTGAGCTCCCGCCACTGACGACATCGACCCTCGGAGCCCTGGTGCCCGCGGTGAGCCCGGGGTCCCCCTCGCACTGCGGGCAGCGGCACAGCACCCGGGGCGGGGGAGGTCCGTGGGGCTGAGCTCACAGCAGCCGGGGCACAGACTTGCTGGACCGGAGCCGTTCAGGAGCAGACGTGCCCCCGCGAGCTGCGCTGTGCCAACGCTGCCGGAGCAGGCACCCACGCTCGGCCTCCCGCTCGCTCCTTCGCTCTGCCCGGTGCGGTGCCCGCACTGCGCGTGCTCCCGCCGGCAGACACTCCCCACCTTTGGATGTTGACAGGTCTTCAAGACGTACCCCAAGCCGTGTGAGTTGCTGCTGAGAATTGCAGTCCCTGAAGCACCTGTGGTGACCTTAAAGAAAAAGAAAGGCGTGATCCAGCTCACGGCGAGGGCAGAGGTGGTGGTGATCCACGCCGAAGGCGTCCAGAGCTCTCTCTGCCTTCTGAATATTGTATGTATGAAGGAACGACCCGTGCAGAAATTCCTCCTGCAGTTTCCCCTCCCGGCACGGCGGGTGTGGGGGTGCCGGTAGATGGGACTCGCACCCGGCAGGACGCGGCCAGGCTGCCAGCTTGGGCTTGGGCACGAGCTGGAGCAGCCACCCCTGCCCTGTCCTCTCTGTCTGACTGCAGGACACATCCTTGCTGGCCCAGTTCTCGGTACAGGAGAACAAACTGAAGATCGGTGTCAGCCTGGAGAAGTAGGGCACTGATCTTTATTTGGGGGTGGCCATGGGACCTCCCAGGCTGCGTGATGATGAGGGTGCCGGTAGGGTCACTGCAGGAACTGCCTGACTCGACTCACCTCCGCTTCCTCCTGCAGGGCTGACCTCTCCTTGGTGTCCTCGGCCGTCGGAGATTTCGATGTAAGCACACGGGCAGCCCCAGCAACACGCGAAACCCATTGCAGAAAGCAAAGTGCCGATAGATACTGGTGTGGGAGGAGTAGGGGCCGTTATGGTGTGACGGCGGTGTCGCATTTTTGATAGCACCTGCCTTTCACCTCTGGAGATGGATTTTTCTTGTGACGATCCATGAGAAGTTTGCAAAAACAATCCTCCCTGAGAGGGAGAGGTTTTGGGTCCTCGGTGAACCGCAGGACATCCCACCCACACCCACGACGTCCCCGCGGGATGCACCGGGGGGGACTTGTCCCGGTGCCTTGTCCAGGACGACGGCAGATGTCTGGGCTCTGCTCAGACGACACCCTGGACTCTGCTCTCACGGGGTACCCGCAGACAGAGCATCTTTGGCTCCCAGAGGTGGCCACTGCTGGCAGCTGTAACACCAGCAGATCGGGACCTGTGCGATGGGAGCATCTGAGGACTAAAAATTGGCCACAGAACACTTAAAGTCCAATTTCTGCAAAATGAGGAGTTTTTGCATGAGATGGGTGTGGAGCTGGAGCCCCAACAGCGGGGTCAGGTTTGGGTGGTGCGAGCGGAGTGTCCCCACGTGCCCGAGGACAGGACGGGGCCGGGCTGACCACTGGACTGGCACTGGTGGCAGCGCCAAGCGACCCCCACTCTGTTGCAGGTCTCGCTCCTGGAGACGCTCGTTGGCCGGATCTTCGACGTCGCCTTCCTGCCCGCCATGAACAGTAAGGAGGCTCAGACCCTCGTCCGCGTGCTCGTTAGCGCCAGGCCCTGCGCTCCACAACGAGCTCACGCAGGTGTAGCTCACCTGGCTGCGGGGGGCAGCGACCCCCCTGCCACGGTGCTGAGCGGGGCGGGTTTGTGACCCGCAGGCGTGCTGGGTGGGGGGGTGCCCCTCCCCAGACTGCTGAACATCGACTTCACCAACGCCGGCATCGATGTCATCGAGGTAAGTGCTCGGGACCATGCCCTGAGGTTCCCCCGTGGCACCTCCGCTCCACGCGGAGCCGTGGCAGCACCCGAGGTTGCCCGGAGGGAAAATAATGCCACGGCTCTGCCAGGACCTCCTCGTGCTGTCGGCGTGAGCGGGGACACAGGACGGGAAGGGACACGCTGGAGGGATGGGAGCGCAGCTTCCCCCCAAGGACCCCCACCGTGTTCCTCTTCACCACCAGCACAGCGGAACAGCAGCTCGGTCTCTTCCAGGCAGACGTTGCATCCCACCTCCGTTGCTCGGAGCAGGAGGAATGCAGGCGGGTTTTGCCTCCAAATGTCGCGTTTCGGACTCTTTCGTGGCTGCTCGGAAGGACGGGGGTGTATTCCGGGGGTGTATTCCGGGGGTGTATTCCGCGTTCCCGTGCTCGGGTTTAATAAAGTCCAGCCCTCTCTGCAGCGCAGCGGGTGCTCGAGCCTGCGGGGGTGGGCGGCTCTGATGAACCCCGGGGCTCAGGACAGACCCCGCTGTGCTGCGGTGGGGCGGCAGCCCCCTGCCCACTGCCCAGCCCCGGCTGTGCCCACCCTTCAGCTTGGTCCCAGCACGCTCCCCCGGCCACGAGCGGAGGCTGAGCTGTCGGTCGTGCCATGTGGCTGGGATGGCATAGCCATGGTGCCGCATGGCCAGGATGGCACAGCCATGGTGCCGCGTGGCCAGGATGGCACAGCTGTGGTGCCACGTGGCCGGGATGGCACAGCCGTGGTGCCACGTGGCTGGGATGGCACAGCCGTGGTGCCGTGTGGCTGGGATGGCATGGCTGTGGTGCTGCATGGCCAGGATGGTGCAGCTGTGGTGCCACGTGGCCGGGATGGCACAGCCATGGTGCCACGTGGCCGGGATGGCACAGCTGTTGATGCCCGTGAACGCCACATGAACCGCACCGTTAATTTACACACGGGCTCTCCCCACGGTCCGGGTGCCTGTTGAAGCAAAGCAGCTTTTGCTAATTTACGGCTCCGAAGGCACCGATTGCTGCCGGGGTGCGAGGGGAGGACTGGGATACCACTGCCATTAGGGCTGTCCTGCCCTTTTTCCATCCAGATCCACCTCGAAAACCACCTGGAACCTCAGACTCAGGGCTTTCTGTCATCTTTCATGCTCCTTTTCCCTTCTCCTCTGTATTTATCTCCCCATTTTCTTTCATTTGTTGCCTCTCAAGCCTCCTCTAAACCTCCAGAACCTTTCCTGGACTCATGAGCCATCTCCCGCTCACTCCCGCTGACAGCAGTTTACTGGTGCAGCTGGTGTCCCATAAATCCACACACTCCTTGGTTTGGGATAACTATTTTTTAATCAGCCTCGTGCTGTTTCTGTACCTAATTAGCTGGTTGGGAGGGAATTGCTCCCCTCTCACCGCCCTCACACCCTCGTGTGCTGCCGAACAGGACGGAGCATCCCCTGGGGAGGTGCCGCCCCAAAGTGGCCCCAGGACCCTCTGCTCGGCCAGAGAGCCGGGAGCATCCCCAGTGCCCCGTGGCATTGCCCTTCGCCCTGGCAGCGCTGAGGTCATGTCACAGCAACCACCACGCTCAGGGGATGCTCCGGGCTCTGCGTGTCCCATGGGAACCCGGAGAGGGAGAGAGGAGAGGCAGGAGAGCGAGGGGCCCAGATTGCCACCCTGTGCCTCCGGCTGCCACCGGAGCTGCGAGCAGGTATTCACTGCCCTCTGCAAAGTGCAGCACTGGCTGCACCACACCTGTGACGGTGCCGGGCACCCGTGGCCATACTGGGCACTGATGGCCATGCGGGGGGGCTGGGAGGGGGCTGCCTTGCTGGACCCTGGGACACAGCATGCACTGTTGGAGGGGCCAAGCCCAAGCCCCATGGCAAGTGCCCCGGCCAGACAGCAGAGCTGGCAGGGCAGGGGGTGAGTGCCCGGCCGGGTGGGTGCTGCTGGCCACGATCCAGCACTGTTGTGTGCACGGTCAGGATGGGGCTGACACAGGGTTCACACTTCACAGCCAGCGAAGAGGAACTATTCCTGCTTCGTCCTTCCCTGGACTTTCCCTGTTCCGGCAGTTCGGGGATATAAGAGCCGCTCCTGGCAGGTGCCACCGAGGCCGTGGGCAGTGGCACCGCGACGCGAAGGGCTCCAGGTAAGTGGCATTAAGGCTCTGCGGCTCCCGCTCCCGTTACATGACCTACAGCAAAGTGTAACCGGGCTGCACAACCAGGAATTTTAATGATGTTTTCCTTTGATTTCTGCAGCAGCACTTAATCATTTATGAAAATTAATTTTTAAAGCTAGTAGAGCTCTCGCTTGTCAAATTCCTCGTTTAGTTTTGTTGTTGTGAAGCTGGTTGTAATGACCAAGCTGGCAGAAATGACTCGGAGTTTTTTCACGATCTCGGTGACCAGAATTCAGAACAATTTTCAGCTTATCAGGTCTCGTCTCAGCCGGTATAAAACCAGCGCTGGTCTGCAAAGCCGTACGTGCGTTCTGCGTACACGAGGTGTTCAGCTCGCTTAAACGCGCGTGAGCGGGGAGGCACCGACCTGATGGGCATCGTTAACAACTGCAGAGGTAGTTGTCTGCTTTGTCACGTATTCCCTCTAAGAGCTCTTCTAAGAGACCTGGAAACCGTTTTGGCACCTTTTTGCAATGCGGCGCACGCCTCGCGGAGACCCTCCAGCAAATCCCACTGATTTTATTTGACACGATTCTCCACGGCAGCTGCTCGAGCCTCTGCCTTCCTCTCCTGTTGGATAAGCGCAGCCGCAGGAGCCGCGCGCCGTTACGTGCTCATCAAAGGGGAAACGCGAAGGGTGATCTGGTGAACCAAGGTCCGATTAATTGTGCCAAGAACTGCCATGGAGGGGTTTGTTCTTAACTATCTGGAACAGATAAAGAAGTTGTTGTCTGACCTGAATAATGTCATTTCTCAGTGCTGAACCTCCAACCTGCAGCCCGTACGTTGTTTTTCCCAGAAGAGACACGCCGGGTGCCCGGCGCAGGACGTGGGATGGGCTGGTGGGTGCTCCCTCAAACTGGGACCCACGGCAGTGCTTCAGCCTTTCTCGTTTCTTTGCAAACGCCTTTCCGTGCAGAAACAAACACTCCGCAGCCGTGGTTGCAACCCTGAGGAATCCGGCTTGTGCGGGAACGTGAGGTCCTTGAAGGTGTTTTCTTTAGACTAGAGGCAGATCAAACAGAGGGAAAGTGGACACTTCCCGTAGCCCGGCCAGGGCGAGATGAGAAAAACAAACAACCTGCCCACGGGAAAGTGACTCTGATTTTGGCCGCGCTCTGAGCTGGGGGGTTGGAGGTAGATGATCTTTGAGGTCCCTTCCAACCCTAACCATTCTATGATTCTATGATTCTAAGATGTTCTACATAACGGGGAGAAGGACACGACTTTGACACACACCATTTTTTATCCAGCTCTGCCCCTTGCAGTGTTCTTCCAGGGCCGTTTCGGAGCAGTCGAAAGCCATCCATCTCATGCGGTACAAGGTCTTCCTGCCTCATCTCCATCCCTCTTGCTCTCTTTAAAATGGCATTTTCTTCCTTCAAGCTTCCAGGCACGGAGACGTCAATGACCCTGGAGGAGCGCGTCACCATGTTCCAGCTGCTCCCCGAGCACCAGAAGCAGTTCGACCTTGCTGGGAGGGAAAAGCATGCTGTGGGTCTGGGCTGGTCCTGTGGGGCTGGGGGTCGGTGCCTGGGGGCTGCATGTCCAGGGGGGACCTGCCCCACCGCCCTAGGGTGGCACGTGTGAAGGATGGAGAGCCAGGCTGGTGCCCGGGCTGCTGGTTCTCACATGGTAGGGCTGGTGCTTGGGCTGATGTGTGTCTCTCCGCAGGTGCTGGGACCAGAGATGCTGCCTTTCTGGTGTCTCGTCCTCCTTGGGGGCCTCCTGCCCACCTCCCAGGGCCTCCTCAACCTGGGCAGCGTCCTTGGGCTGAGCCCAGCCCAATCCAAAGATGGTGAGATCAGAGATTTTTCATGTTTCCCAGGAGAGCGTCGTAGCACAGGCGGGTGTGCACCTGCCTTGGTCCTGGTGTGTCCTGTGACACATCAGGCTCATGGAGCATCCCTCTGTTCATCAGGACCTGCCTCCTGGCAGGCTCAGCTCCTTGGGGAACCCAACCTTGCGCGAGGATGCTCAGGGGTCACTGTGAGACCTCATGAGCAGGTCAACTTAACATGGCTGAACCAACCTTTCTTGTCAATGAAACCTTTCCAACAGTGGAAGTCTACTCAGTAACTATGGGACTCTCTTGGTGCAGGTCTACTTGGTACTGGTCTTCTCGGCAGTGAAGGCATCATCAGCAGAAAAGATGGATTGCTTGGCACAGGCCTTCTTGGAGAAGGTGGGTTACTTGGTACTGGCCTCCTTGGCAGAGGAAGTCCAAGTGGAGAAGAAAGTGGAGGTCCCCTTGATGCAGGAAATGAATCAAGTAGATCTGGGGTCCTTGGCACAGGCCTTCTAGGTGAGGAAGGTCTACTTGGCATGGGTGCACTTGGGAGGGGGGGATTTCTTGGCAATGAAAAACAGAATGGTAATGGAGATCTGACTGTTCCAGGAGGACAGCCCGGCAGCAGCGGTCTGCTCGGCACAGGCATCCTTGGTGGGGAAGGCCTTGGCAATGGTCTCCTCGGCAATGGCGTCATCGGCAATGGCCTCCTCGGCAATAAAAGTCTTCTTGGAGACAAAGGTCTGCTTGGCACAGGGTTACTTGGAAAAGGAGGTCTTCTAGGCAATGGAAGTGTACTTGGTCTCAATGGTCTTCTGGGTGAAGAAGGACTGCTGGGTGGAGGAGGACTGCTGGGTGGAGGAGAACTGCTGAGTGGAGGAGGACTGCTGGGTGGAGGTGTCCCTCTCAAGACAACACGCTTTGCCTGGTAAGTCAGAGCAGGAGCACAGCAGTGGTGGTCTCTGCAGGATAGCAAATAAGGTTCATAGAAAGGGCTCCCCTAACAGGGTGCCCCAGGAGACCAGATCCTTCCTGGTATACAAACCACCAGCCCCGGGTTGCAGGTCACATGAGGAGCTGTGATGGGGGAAATTCCAACCAGAGATGGGAAAAGCCTTCCCCATGGGAGCGGTGTGATGCTGCGATGGGTACTCCCAGAGCTGGGGGAAGCTCCACCCTTGGAGATGGTCAAGACTCAGTGGGACACAGCCCTGAGCAACTGGACCCTGCTTTGAAGTTGGGTCTTCTTGGAGCAGGGGTTGGCCCTCCCCCACCTTCACTTTTAACTGAGAATATCCCCATAGGCAACCGGTCTGCTCCTGCTGGCCCTGCCATCTCATGGCGGGTTTGCTTCTGTGTTCATCCTCAGGCTGAAGGTGCTGAACCTCGAGAACGTCCGAGTGTCATGGAAGGTCCTTCGGGGGTCTGAGCTTGTGCTGAACCTGTACTCGAAGGTGGTGCTGCGCTTGCCAGGGTGAGCAGGGCGAGAACGCGGAGCGAGGCCGTAGGGGCCTGAGGGTGCTGAGGAGGATGGGGCATTCCTGGGTGCTGGAGAAACATCCCCAAATGCTGAGCAAGGGGCTGACAGGACACGGGGCAATGGCTTTAAACTGAAAGAGGGCAGGTTTAGATTAGACAGAAGGAAGAAATTTTTTGCACTGAGGGTGGTGAGGCACTGGCACAGGTTGCCCAGAGAAGCTGTGGCTGCCCCATCCCTGGCAGTGTTCAAGGCCAGGTTGGATGAGGCTTTGAGCAACCTGGTGTAGTGGAGGGTGTCCCTGCCCATGGCAGGGGGGTTGGAACTAGATGATCTTTGAGGTCCCTTCCAACCCAAACCATTCCATGACTCTATGAAAGCTCTGCACCATGCTGCTGCCTCTCTCTGGGGACATTTCCAGCTGCCCTTACTCCAAAGGCACGATCCCAGTCTGCGGTGGCTCTCAGAGGCAGTGATCCTGTTGGAAACAAAGTGCCAAGAAGGCTCCATGTTCATGTCCACTTGTCCTTTCTCCCTGCAAAATCAGAACTGTCCTGGGAACCCCTGGGTGCCTGTTTGCACGATGGGGCGTCAGTGACAACCTTCTAACAGGACCAGGAGCCTGAGGGAGATCCTGAAACTCAAGGATTGTCCCAGCCAGGCCCCAGCTTGCCGCTCAGCTGCAGACACAGGTCTTCCATGCCGCTCTGGTCTCCTCTGTGACCCATCAAAGCCACTTCCTTACTTTTTCAGGATTTTTCACTTTCTGAGCGACTCTTCGCTAGAAACCAACGTCACATCACACATCGCGCTGACCCAGGACACCCCCGGGGACCTCAAGCTGGTGGTTAAGGATTGTGGCAGCCTGCTCGGCGGCTTCAGCGTCAGCCTGCCGAGGGGGTGAGCGCGGGAACGGGGCGAGCGTGGGGCTGGGGGCGGCTTAGCACAGGGGTAAGGGGAGGGGAGGGCAGAGGGGTGCAGGGGAGGGGAGGGCAGGGCAGGGCAGGGGGCTCCTCCTTGGTGCTCACACCGTGCAGAGCAGCAGAGTTGGGGTTTGTGCCGACGCCGAGCGGCGGGTTCTGACCCCTTCCCGGTGACTTCTGTCCCCTCTCGTCCCTCCCCAGCTCCCTGCTCAGCCTGGTGAGCCGTTTGCTGAACTCTTCCCTTCGGTCTCTCGTGCCGGCGCTGGTGAGTGCCTGAAGGTCCTTCGCTGGGAACGCTGCTCCGTAACCGAAATTCCTGCTCCTGCCATAATCGTGTAGCAGATTTACACACACCCCCCCATATGTGTGTGCACGGGGACGTGCCTGCATCCCTTAAGTGAATCCTGCAAAGTCCCTTGATCTTTCTCACAGTCGGGATTTATTTGTTAGCAGTAGTTCAGATTCCGTCATGGAATGTTACGGGATAATTTGCAGCCAATTGCTTTCTGAACCCGGTCGCGGTCCCGCGGCGGTGCGGTAGGTGGGAGCGACAGCAGCGACAGCCTCGCCGGGGGAAAAGGTGCTCGTTAGAAATCCCGTTATTCTGCTGAACGGAATCCGTGCCGTTTTGAGCAGAGGGCTGAGCTATTTTATATTGCTCCTTTGCCATGGAGGAAACTGCTCTAGGAGCATCCATCTGGATTTGAAGTCTGTGGGACTCAGACGACGCTCGGGGGACGCGCTGCGTCGCCCACCGTGTTCTCACCACGGCTGTGCCGCTTTTGCCGTTGCAGCTTTGCCCGATAGTGAACATTTGGGTCAGCGTCATCAATATTAAGCTGCAGTTCCTCAACCGTAAGTCGTTAACTTTTCTGCATTAGTGTTTAAGCGACGCCGGAGTTTTGTGCGTGCAGCCATCTCCGCGGGCGCGGGAGCCCCCGGCAGAGCCGGGGCCGCGGCAGGAGTTGCTGCACAGGGCGCGGGGGCAAAGCCACCGCGAGGGCACGGCCCCGGCTCACCTCCCGCTGCCCGGCGTCACGGTCCCGCTGTGCCCACGGGTGTTTTTCTAAGTGGGCCCAGAGCCGAGTGGCAGCGGCGGAGGCGGCTCTGCCGGCCCCCGGGTTGCAGCCCCGCGCAGCCGGTGGGTTTTCCGTCCCCTGCTCCGTGACCAGCCCCGCACAGACGCAATTGCTGCTTCATCCCAAGCAACCTTGTCCCCACGTACCCAGAACTTTTTCCCCGTGACGAGACACGGGCCAGGTGGCTCCAGGATGGCAGCTTTCACAGCAGCTTTGGACCCCGGGAGGTTCGAGTCCTGCGGAAGGGACGAGGGTTTTTCCTCTGGTGCCAGGCACATCGCCGGGCAGGGACTTCCATAGAGTCACAGAATCATGGAATGGTTTCGGTTGGAAAGGACCTCAAAGACCATCTATTTCCAACCCCCTGCCATGGGCAGGGACACCCTCCACTACACCAGGTTGCCCAAAGCCCCACCCAACCTGACCTTGAACACTTCCAGGGATGGGGCAGCCACAGCTTCTCTGGGCAACCTGTGCCAGTGCCTCACCACCCTCAGAGGGAAGAATTCCTTCCTTATATCTCGTCAAAATCTCCCCTCTTCCAGTTTAAAGCCATTACCCCGTGTCCTGTCACTCCATGCCCCACGCTTTGCTCTCCCAGCCTCCGGCAGACACCGCACTCACCAGCGCAGCTCCAGACTGGCAGGGCTCTCGCCAGCACCTGCACTGGCAGCGGCTCTGCCCGGCATGACAGCTTCTCCCTCTCCGCAGGTGTCATCTCCTTCGGGCTCCTGGGGAAAATCCACTCGGCCCTCTCCAGCCTGCCAGTGACGGCCGGGCACTTTGTGGAGCTGGATTTGCAGGTGCGGCCATGCCCCATCCCCGGTGCCCCCTGCCCACCACAGCCCCCATGCTACACGCTGTAACGTTGCTTTTGGTTTCTGCAGAATTCCCCGTTCCCGAGCACCTTCATCGACTGGCTCCTTCAGAGTGAGTCCGGCCCCGACGGGAATCCCCACTGGTGTCTGCGAGCCAGAAAGGGGCAGTAGCCTTGGCAGGGGGTGCACGAGGGGGGCACAGCTCTGGCACAGGCACTGGCCAAGGGCAGGGAGTGGGTCCCTTGGCCCTGGGGTGCAGCTGAAGCCGCGGGTGCTGGCGCAGCTCGGGTCAGTCCCATGCGGTGCTGTGGGGCGACCGGGGTCCCTGGTGCTCGGAGACAGCCCCTGGCCCTGGCACAGGCAGGTTTAGCCATGAGCAGTGGCTTCGCCGCGCTCGGTGGCTGCGGGCACGCGGTGGGCAGACAGAGCTGGTGCGCTCCTGCTTAGCCCTGCGTGCCCTGCGAGAGTCGCTTCACCTCTCGTAAAAGGATTTAATAATATTTACTTAGTAGGAGTGAATAATGGTCCTGGGGATGCTGTGAGGATTAATTAATATTTGCAGAGGTGACTGGAGCTCCCTCTGCACGCACGGGAAATGTGCGGAGGGGAAGGAAAAGCTGGAAGCCATCCCAGCTTCCCCGGAGGCGAGTTCCTCGGGGCACTAAATCATCTCAGCCCGTAAAGCCGGGGGCTCTCAGGCTGCCGGGTAGCCCGGCCCCGCGGGTCGGGGGGCTGCCGGGGCTGGGGGGGCTCGGGGGGCCGGAGCGCACTGACCCGAGTCCCTCTGCCCCAGCCGCAGGTGTCGATCCGGGGAGCACTCAGTAGCCGCGGGGCCACCAGCGCCGTGGGGTAAGGAGGGTTTGCTGGCTGGGACCCGCTCAGAGCTCTGCTGCTCACCGTGCCGGTGCCGGCGCCGGTGCTGGTGCCTGGGCTGGGTCTGGCCCTGACGCCTGGCAGGAGGTGACAGGGAGCGCGGGGCTGCTGCTCCGAGCTCCCGCGCTGCCCAAAACTTCAGCTCTGGCATCTCCCAAGGTGCCCCCGGGGGCAATTCCCACTGCTCCGCCCTGAGGAGGAAGAGGAGGGAAGGGAGGAAGATGACTCAATGCCCAGAGAACAGATGTCCAAATGGAGAAACCCAACCAAGAAAATACACTACGTCTTCTGCGTTTCATTTCAGCCTTACCAGACTTTGGCGTCTCTGTCCAAAGGTTAGCTGTGCCGATGGTTAGCTGTGCCAATGGTTAGCCGTGCCAAAGTTTAGCTGTGCCAATGGTTAGTCATGCCAATGGTTAGCTGTGCCAATGGTTAGCCGTGCCGATGGTTAGCTGTGCCAATGGTTAGCCATGCCGATGGTTAGCCGTGCCAATGGTTAGCCATGCCGATGGTTAGCCGTGCCGATGGTTAGCCGTGCCGATGGTTAGCCGTGCCAATGGTTAGCCATGCCGATGGTTAGCCGTGCCAATGGCTAGCTGTGCCAATGGTTAGTCATGCCAATGGTTAGCTGTGCCGATGGTGCTGCTGGGAGCAGAGCCAGAGGCAGGAACCCCGGTGACGCCCGCGTGCCCTCCCGGCTGCCATGGCCATAAGCCGCTCGTTACGGCAAGCGCTGCCGAAGGTCCTTCTCGACCCTCCAGTCCTTCCCCAGACCGGGACTGTGGTTCAGGCCAGGCAGTTGCTGGGCACAGAGGGGACTGTCCTGGCGCTGGACCAGCAGCCCGGCGGGTCCCCGAGCCACTGCCCTGCGGGGATTTTGTGAGTTGGCACCGACTGCACCAAATTCCCGCAAAGGGAAGAAAGAAAAGGGACCTGCGGTGACGGAATGTAAACGCTTTGTCTTCGCGCTCCTTCTGCTGATTGCTTGGCCGTTTCAAAAGGAAATTTTGCCGTTTCCAGTGATTTCATACTGTTAAAAACAAGGCAAAAAAAAGGCCTAAAATCTAATCAAAATGTGTACTTAGCTGATTTGTTCCCAAACAGTTGTGCTTTGAACCGATCAGAGTACATGCTATCCTGCCTTGTAATCTCCGAGCGGCTTTGGACGTGTCACACCGCGAGTGAGGCGGATTCGCTTCCCTTCTGGTCCTCCTTACAATAAAAAGGATTTTTCTTCATCTGCATTCAGCACGCGATTTGGTTCCTTTCCAAACTGCCGAAGGATTTTCGCATTTGCGAGGCTTTTGTTATTTATCTCTCCCATCAGCTGCAGGAGTAACTCACACGCAAAGAATATTTAATGGGTAAGTCTGCGGGAAAGGCGGGGAACCACGGGGAGCTGCTGCCCCGCAGCCGGGTCGGAGCCCACCCGGACCCCAGTCTCTCGCGCCGCTTAAAGTAGCTACAGAAACGTGGTCAGTGTGGGAGATAAATATTCCCCTCATTTGTATTTATGCAGATTTATTCTGCCCTTGTCCCTGAGCTGCTGGCTCTTTTATCCCGTTCCTGCTCCCCGCTTGTTGCCGGTGAGCTGGGAGCTGTTTGACATGAGCCAACACGTCCCTCGTGCCCCACCAGGACAGCCCCCCCGGGCTGTGGCCGGGACCCCGGGGGCGAGCAGGGGCGATGGCAGTGAGCGCTGGGGCGCAGGGGGAGCCGGAACTGGTCAGCTGCTTCCCGCACCGAAACCTGTCCTGGGGCCCTGGGCTCGGCTGTGCCACAGCCCCGGCGCGCAACGGCTGTGCGGCGAGAGCTGCTGGGGCCGGGGCCGGATCCCCGTGCCCTGCAGCCTCCAGGGCCACTGGCATGGCACTGCGTGCCACCAGCCACTTCCCAGCATTCACGTTGGCTCTGCTGGGCATCGCTGCCGGGATGCACCAACAACCTCCTCTGAGCTGCCCACCGATTTGACCCATCCAGCCCAGGGCTGCTGGAGCTGTTGGCTGGCACAGCCCCAGTCCCATCTCCATCTCCATCCCCACCCCTGCAGCTGGCACCAGCACTGCTCTGAAACGTCACACCTGAACCAGTTTTGACAGAAAGTGTTTTTTTTGTGTTAAATTAGCTCTGCAGAAACCACGGCTCTGCCGAGCAGCAGCGGCTCCAGGGAGGAAAGGCTCAACCAGAGGAGTTGTGAGATGGGGAGGACGGCTGCTCCCATGCAGCTGACCCAGAAATCAAGTACTTCAGCTCAGGTTCCCCACGGAACTATTTGATTTGTGGGCAAAAGCTTTCAGTTTTCTTTTTCTTGACGAAAGAACAAAACATTCCTTGGGGAAAGCCCGTTTCCCTGCAGCCTCACCTAGAGCTGGCACACGCCGTGCCTGAGCGTCCAGGGCTGTAAATGATTCACCAAACACCCCGGAGTTTCCCGCTGCCCTTTCCCAAGTCGATGGGCTGACCGAGGTGCCCCCGGCGCCCAGGGACCCCGGCCCCACTGCTCCTTCCACCCACAGGCGAGCGAGCAGTGCGCCTGGCAGCCCGACTTGGGCGGGGGGCAGGATGCCACCCCCCCTCGCCAATTAAACACAGAGGTGAGGCTGCTATGGAGATGTGGCCATTAGGCATCGCGGGGCTGCAGCCAGTGCCTCCCTCCCGCCTCTCGCGCCCACTGCCACGAGCTCCGCGGCGCTGGGCGCTCCAGGATAGGGAACTCGCTGCCAATGAGCCGCGTGTGCTCGGCAGCGTGAGGGTGGAGGGCTGGAGGCCGGGTGTCCCTCGAGGGCAGTGGCAGAGCCGCCAGAGGCTGGCACTGCCCTGGCCCAGGCTGGCTGATATGTAACACGGGGTTGGGCGCATTCGGTTTCCAATTCCTAAGGCAGCAGAAGGAGCGGGATGAAAGCGAGTGCCAGTTCCCGTCCTGGCTCACCGGCTGCGAACAGCTGCAGACAGGTGTCACGATTTCCTCGGTAATCCTGGAACCAGAATGCCAAAAGCACGGATGAGCTTGACCGAAAGCGAATCTTGTTTTTGTTCCTGTGCTTCAGCCCTCACCCCCCGGCATCCTCCCGGGTGCGGCGAGGGGAGGAGGACAGCTCTGTCTGGCGTTTCGTGCCCACGGCAGTGCGCTGAATGTTAATCAGCCTGAGCCCGGCGCCGTGGCACCGCCACGAATCCCCCTTCCTGCGCTCGGCGGCGGCTCGCCGTGTCGTTCCGGCACAGCAGCGCCGGGCGAGAGCCCTCTGCGCTGCGACCCGACGTCGGAGATAACGGCCGCTCCAGGAGCCGGGGTGTCCCTGGAGCACCCTGCCAGCTCCGTCAGAAACGCCGCTGTGCATCAGGCTGCTGCCCTCCCGGCGTCGGCTTTCAGGGAACTGGGCGCCTTTCTCCTCCTCGTTAACGTGAGAAGTACACGTAGGGAAACGAGGTTCCCTCTCGCACTAATCCTCTCCTCATTCCCACCCCCACGCCCCGGGTACGCTACTCCTGGCAGCGAAGCCCAGGGAAGGCATTTTCCTGGTCTTAAGGAGACTTCAGAGATTTGGGTGTTTTCCACACTGATGGGCTTTGCTTTTGGCACCGCTGAAGATACAAGACAATCCCTGAAGCTGAGGGCACTCAGCTGGGCTGGGAGCTCTGCCTGTCCCCATGCTCCCAGCGGCAGCAGCTCCTGCCAGCCTGGCGGGTGGGCAAGGTGCTTCTGCCCCAGCAGGAACAGAGATTCCGGTCATGGCCCCCCTTGAAATAAGGTGAAATAATTCCCTTTCACTTCCAGCTTCCTAAAGGAAGTTCTGCTCATAGGGACCAGATCCTGCCAGGCACACGAGCACAGCACTGTGCCCCGCAGCCAGCCCACTGCGATACACCACGTGCATTTGTTCACCACATGCCCTCGGACCCTGCCCGCTGTCCATCCCCACGTGGTGGCAGAGCACCCCGGAGCACCCAGCGAGGGTGTCCTGAACACGCAGCGTGTCCCCGGGCATGACCCAGGCGAGAGTCCTGAGTAGGATGGAGGGTTTGTACGGGAAACGAGAGCCACAGGGTGCCTCTGGCCCAAGGGCTGTTGCCCAGGGGCCAGAGCCAGTGCCTGGGCACAGGAGTGGGCACTGCAGGATGGGGCACGGAAAGGCCTCGTCTCTTCTTCCCAGAGGGTCTGGTACAAGTGTCCGAACGCATTGCTCCACCTTTGCCTGGTGGGAGGTGTTTTAATCACTCCGCTGACTCATGCCCTCAAGAGCGCCCGGTGTGGCAGCACCAGCCCGGGGCAAGAGGGACACAGAGAGGGAGCGGGTGGCCGTCCCGGCCCCGCCAGCCCCGTCGTAGCCCCATCACCCTTCCCCGCGGGCACGGCGGCTGGCGGGCACTGGGCCGCTCCTCACGCAGCTCTGACCCGCGTCTGACCACCTTCACGCCCCTGATCCGTGCCCAACCATTAAATAACTCAGCCAGCAGTGGGAAAAAATATTTGAAAAAAAAATCTGGAAGATACAGAGCCATTAATGAAAAGCATCAGAAAATAGATATCAAGTAGCAACACCATGATGAGAGCTTATTAATAGGCAAGTCTAAAGATAAAACCAATTTAAACCTGATGAGACAGGACATCTCATCTCCAGGAGAATGAGAAGTCAATAGTGAGCTGTCAGGAAAGGAAACAAATTGCTCACGAGGGAGGAGGGAAAACAACGGTGCTCCCAGGCCCCGGAGAACCGCAGCTGCTGTGACAGCCTTGTACGATACACACGGGATTCACAGCACCCTGGAAAATGGGAGCTGCCACTCAGCGTCAGCACCTCTGCCATGGGCACTCGGTGCCAGCCCCGGGACAGCGTGTTGCTCCAGGGGTTAGGGGACAGACGGACACACCGACCCCGCTGCGGGGGGAGCCACTGCGGTTCCAGCGCAGTGGAGGTTTCTGGCAGTGGAGCCTTTAGGAGCAGGTGAAACCCTTCCTGCTGGAACCCAACCGCAGCCGGTTCCCGAAAGGAGTGAGCCAAAGATATAAGTGATTTTAGAAATGGAAAACATTTTTTAAAGTTCTGTATGGTGCATTAAACCCCAAAGCTCTGGGCAAAGAGCTTCAGTGACAGTGATGGAGAGCCACCGAAGGGAACCCCAGGGACCTCCAGCCCATGGCAGTACTGGTGAAAGGGGGAAGAAGAGGTCTGAGGGAAAAGGGCTGCGAGTGCTGAAGCCACACATCGAAAACTCCTGGAGAAGGGTAGGAAAGCATTCAACCCAGGCAGCCTGGCACCTTGCGTGGAGGCAATGCCCCTGGTCTCCTGCTGCTGCCTCAGCTGACCTGCAGCAAACTGGGCTTTACCAGCTGCTATCAGGGAAACATCAGTCTTTCCCTCCAACATCATTGATATTCAGAGGGAAAACAGACGGCAGCCCGCTGGGGTTCCCGGGCAGGACGTGATGCACTGCGGCCAGCTCCGGGCTGGGAAAAACCCAACGGCTCTGCTCGAGCTGGGAAAAACCCAACGGCTCTGCCCGAGCCGCTCCGCGAGCCCCGGAGAAGGGAGCGGGTAGGGCAGCGAAGGCACCGACGGGCGACTTGGAGGTTGTCCTCAGGCCGAAGGGCAGCGCGGAGCAGCTGAGCACCGGCTCAGCGCCCGCCGCCGTCTGTCCCTCCTCCCCAGCAGCGCAGCCGAGAGCCGTGCGATGGGGAGAACAAACGGGCTCTTGTTCCCTCCGACAGCGACCGCCCCACCACGTGAAGCTCCTTGTGTGCCCGTGGTGATGCCCAGCCTCACTCGACACACCCGCAAGCAGGAACAGCGAGCGGGTTGTGTCTTACGAAACCCGCGTGTCAGGAGAGGCCTCGAGCACGGGTGATGCTCCAGAGTAAACGTCATCCCGGCGCTTCAGGTCTGCGCTCGGAAAAGCGACCTGCCAGGTGCCTCCTTCAGTGCTTTCCCACCAGTGTGACTGGGGCAGGACGGGCTGGGCAGAGGCAAAACAAAGTTTGCGTGTTCTTGAGAGGGACCTCGGGCCAACGGCCCGGGAAGGAGGGAGCTGCCGGAGCCGGGCAGGGCTCTGTGCGGCCCCGAAAGGTCCGGCTGAGCCCTCAGGATGCTGATGTTCCCACAGCCCAACACCTCCTGCTGCACAGCTCAGCCCATCCAGCGCAGGAGACCGGACACCGCGAAAACCCTGATGCTCCGCAGCGGTGGGTCAGGCTGGAGCACCCGGCCGGTGCGAGGGGCTGCGCCAGGGCAGAGCGCTGGCACTGCCACGGAACACCAGCATCGATCCAACACTTACTTAATCCTGACTTACAGATTCCTGGAGCTGTGTTTCTCCAGAGAGCAGAAACACAGCACGTGTTTACATTAACCAGTATGCCAGTTTGGTCCCACAGCTCTTCCAGCAGCAAAACATCACTCCCATCTCCAGTGGGCTGAAATTCCACAACACTTTAGCTGCCAGTGGCAGAAGGCACAGGTGTAAACCAGCGTGGGAGATTCAGAACCCTGTGGAGTTCAGGACTCTGGTCCCTGCTCGGGCTGGGAAAAGAAACGTACGAGAATCGAGCACAACGCAGAACGGACACAGGACACAAGTTCAGCTTTCCCAACAGCCAAATTCAAGGTGCAAATCTTCTGACCAGCGATACAGAAACCTCATCCCACCCTCCAGCCCCGGAGAAAACACCATTCCTGCTTCCAGGCACTGCCAGACGACTGACTCAGCCCCCAAGGTCACTGTAAGCACCTCCTGACGGATGCTTCGCTGCCTGAAAACCTCAGCCCTCATTCCCGAGGCCCATAAAAACTAAGGAGGCGAAGCAAATGGTAAGCGCTACGGCTCCTCGGGGAGCCTGTGCAGTGAGCATTCTCACCTGCTCATCAAAATGTACAGCCCAGCGCTCCTCCTCATTAGTCTCTTGCTCTTAAAATAATGATGGTAAAAGGACCGCAGCTGCCCTCAAAGCCAGACGGAGCGGGGAGCTGCGGGGGGGTCTGTGCTTCTCCCTTGGAACAGGTGCTGGTGGGAGAAGGTCAGAGCGAGCAGCGAAGGGCGGGTGTCAGCCCTTCCCAGGGTGCTGCCTCCGGCCACGCTTCCAGGATGCATGGAAGTGAGCTGAGAGAGATGCTGCGGGGCAGCTACAACGGGGCCACTTCCCTGCTTGTTTGAATTAGGGAGCACATGTTGGCATCAGTGCCTGTCACGTCTGAGGGATGATGCTTCCACACCCTGCTCCCTCCTTTGGCACTTCAGGGCAAACAGCTCCTTGCTCCCTCTTCCCTAAAATCCCTGGCCAAAGCCTTACACTCACCAGGCAGCAGAGCTCCAAGACCCGGGTTGGGAACGTGGACCTGCGCCACGTTCCCATTCGCAGGCAGGGGAGCGGAGCGGTGTGGTTCTCAGCACCCCAGAACCCCGCTGCCCAGTGCTGAGTGTGCAGATTCACTCCTGCGAGAAGAGAATCAGCTCTGAGATAATAAGCAAAATGTATTTGTTTCCTAATCTGAGGTCTAATGAATATTCAGTGAACCACCCTGTTTTCAAAGAGACACAATTATCTCCCAGGAAGAGCTGAGCAGGAGAGAAGACTTTCTAGCAAAACCCTTTCATGTTTATTTAAAGACTCTGCAAATTCTTGCAGTGACTGCTCTATGAAGAGTTGATCAGCTGTTCCTTCAACATTTGTCACCGGACAGAGCCTTTTACAGCAATTTCTTCTAGTAACGGGATTATCTGTATTAAAAGGGGGGGATTCTTTCTCACCCTCCCTAAGAGAGCTCACTTCCAAGCGCAGGTTACGGGCACTGGGCAGACCAGGCTGCACAACGACACGGCGCAGCGGGTCAGCCACAGGCTGACCAAACCAGGGGACTGCGAGATGCTCTTAATGAAGTTATTGGCCATTCAGATCAGCACATCCATTTCTCTCCTCTAGCGAGCAAAGGGATGGACATCACAGATGTTTGGATTACAAAGCCACACCTGAAGTTTGAACAGGCTGGCGAGAACCCTCGGCGGGCAGCCAGCCCCCACCAGCAGCCCCTTGGGCCTGGAGAAGGGGAAATCCTTCTTCTCCAACCGAGACCCAAACATCCCCAGCACCAGGGCAGGGCTGCGAGCCCTCAGCCTCAGACACAACGGATTAAGCATCACTCGTGCACACTAAACCCATCGAAGTCAGAGGACAGACCTGCAGCACCGCAGGGGGGGCCAGGCCTGACAGCAAGTGAAAACACGACTGCGCCATACTTGGGCTTGGCGGGTCCATGCACAGCTTCCGCCCCCTTTGCCCACAGATATATGGGAAGTAGGTTGTTGCCAAAACAAAAATATATTTTTTATTATTATTATTTAATATATAAGTTATTTTACACATATCTCCCTGTTTCTACCCCCTCTCCATCTGACCAAACTTCCCTGTTTCTCCCTGCAGAAAACGTGCTGATTTTGTGCCCCAGCAGCAGGGACAGCTCAACGACACGCCGCAGCGCGGGAGAGGGAGGTACGACAGAGCAGAACTCCCCTCAAGGTCTGAGAGCTGGCAGAGGTCACCTGAAAAAAACAGCACCACAGTCCTCAGGAACAGAAAGGCTGAGGAGGATCCATTCTAATTTTAGGCTCTCCTGGCAGCAGCTGCTCTGGAGAACAGCAAGAAGAGCCCAAGGAAACACGCGCTGCAGATGGGTCACCTTCACCAGCACGTAGTCCCCCGGCTGGGCTCTGCCCAGAGCCTCGCAGCCTGCAGCATCCTCTGTCTCGGCATCAGGGAAGATCACCTTGATGTTGCCGTCGTTCCTCCCACACAACTCCGAGGCGGAGCGCTTGCTGGGCTGGAAGGAGGACAGGGAACATTACCTGCATGGCAATGGCTCTGATTCACTGCTGGGCTTTATTGCCTCAGGAATTAATTGAGCGCTGTTGCCAGTATTACACTCCACATTCCACACTGTTAAGCATGCCATGTAACAAAGTCCTACAGCCAGAGCTGCTGTGCTGACACCCACACGCCAAAGCCAACGCTTCAAAGCCTGCACTAATGCAGTGCTGGGCCAGAGACACGTCCCTAACCCATCCCCACCCCCCTGCGCTCAGCTCGGCGCTCTGCAACAATCAGGCTGTCTGCTGGAGCGTGTGGACGTGGTGCTGGAGCCCCTGGCTGCGCGGGGAAAGCGAGAAGGGACGGCAGAGGCGATGACTGCTGTGCACAGCCTAAGAGCCTCCTGGCCAGCAAGAAGGGAGAAGGACAACTGTGCCCCAGGCACACTCACCCCCTCCACCAGCACCAGCTGCGACTGGCCCACCATGGCCCCGTTGGCCCTCGCCGCCTCCTCTCGGAAGACAGTAATGAGCTCCTCCAGCCGCCGCCTCTTCACGCCGGCGGGCACGTCGTCCTGCAGGCGGTGATACGCCCGGGTTTTCTGCGAACAGCCAGGGCAAGCACAGCTCCTCAGTAACCAGCCTGCGAGCACCACCTCGCCTGCCCCGGCCAGTTGGAGCTCTTCGAGCAACAGCTTTCCACACGTGACAGCTTGTATTTACGATCTCAAGGAACATTTTCAGCACCAGCAACACCCTTGAGTCCTTCATGTTCTTTCTGCACCCTTTTGGTGGAAGATTTGATGTAGGGCACCGAGCATCCGAGGCTGTGAAGCAGCTCTGCAGCTCCTGTGTGAGGTATGTCTGGTGCCCATCTGTCCACAAGCACAGGCAATGCATTCCACTGCTCCTAGTTCCATGTGCTGAAAGCTGATCCATACTCCTTTGCTTCCTTATGTTTCCCAACCTCCTGTCCTCTTCCCCATCAGCATCTTACCCTTTAGAGAGGGAATACCTTCTGAAAATTCACTACTCTCCAGACTCGATTCAGAGTTTCTGTAGCTGGGGTGGAGCCCAGCTACATCAGCACAATTTCTCACCAGCAAAGAAGAATGTACCTGCAGCCTGGTCTCTGCAGACACGGCTGCTTCATTGCTATGACACTGGAGCATCTGCAGAACCAGGTCACCCAGTCAGTAACAACCCTGACGCTCACACAAAGGAGCTGAGGCCTTTCAGGCACAAAGGTGGCCCTTGCAGAACCACATACCCTAAAAGTGCTGCATGCAAGCAAAACAATCTTCCAATATACCAAGTCTTTAGGTAATATTTTCAATCGGTTTGGGGGTTTTTTAGTGTCTTATTGTGAGAAACAGCATTTGAGAATTAGGTGAGATATTCAGAGGTAAGAACCTTCTCCATCAAGTCCTGCACTCACCTGTCTCATGCTGTAGGCAAACAGGAATCCTACGTTGTAGCGGACTTCTCGCAGCAAGGACACGGTCTGCTGGTGATCTTCTTCCGTCTCTCCGCAGAAGCCGGCAATGAAATCACTGCTTAAGCTCACTCCTGTAACAGAGACACAGCTTTACACTTCCCTCAAGGAAGAGACCAACACTTCACTCAAGAAAGGACAGTAAGATACAGCTGTGCTGAGCTCAGACGAAGCTAAAGGGAGCCCCTACCTGGAACACACTCACGCACGTGGTGTACAAGCTCTAAATACGCTTCTCTTGTGTACCTGCAACGAACACCACATGGATTTGCTAATCAGAAAGTCACATCGGTGAGGAGAAACCAGCACCCTAAACCAGAGGGCAGGGCACAGGACCCACCCTCGTCGCATGGCCTCCAGGACTCGTGTGCTCCCGCTCTGGGCTGGGAGGTGAAGCTGTTTGCAGATGTTGTGTCGCTCCCGGACAAGCTGCAGGACCTGCGATGGGCAATCAGGAGACAACATCAGAGACAGTTCAACTCTGCCAGGATGCCAAGAGGAAGAGTATTCCCTGGGTAAAAGCCAGCAAATGCAAACCTGCCAGCTTTGGCACATTCTCCTTCCCAGGACACAGCCCATATCTGGCAGATGAGAGCTGCCCGCCTGCAAGCAGAGGTCCAGGTGTTTATTTTACACTTGCCTCATCAGGAAAATCCTTGGGGTGTGGAGAGGTGAAGCGGATCCTCATTTCCGGATCAATTCTAGACACCTGGTCCAGCAGATGCGCAAAGCGCAGTCCTCCTGGTTTAGCTCTGTAGACTGTGCTAAAGCCACGACTGAGCGCTGGGGCTGCAGCTGACTGAAACTGCACCTCAGACGTGTCTCGAAAGCTGTTGACGTTCTGACCCAGAAGGGTCACTTCTTTCACTCCCTACACAAATAAGCGGAGAGGAAAAAGCACAGCCTGGCAGGACGGCTAAGCTGCGAGGGCAGCCGCGATTTCGCGTCAAGGAGTCTCCCAGGGAAGCCCTCCCTCCCCTCTCTGTCTCAGAGTATTACGAGGGGAATCAAACAGCCACTGGTGGAACCCTGTGGCAACCTCATCTCCACAGATTAAGGCAGTGTCAGTGGTAAAAGGTACCACAGAAAACCACTTCCACTGAGAATCATCCTTCCACCCGTGGTTCGGGGCAGGTGGGAAGGTGGCTCTGCCTCACCTGATCCGAGAGCATCCTCACTTCCTGCAGGATGGACGCGATGGGGCGGCTCCTTTCGCGGCCCCGGGTGAAGGGCACGATGCAATAGCTGCACATGTTGTCGCAGCCCCGCATGATGGATCTGCCGAGGGGTAAAGCACAGGTCAGACTACGACTGCTCCAGAAGAATCATCCATGTGGCATCCTGCCCTGCTCTGACCTGGCCCAGCACTCCTGCCTTCAGCCAACTCCCCTGGCCCGCAGCACGCACAGCACCGGCTCTGAACAGAGCTCACAGCTCTGCAGCTTTCCCTGACACACTGCTCCAAGCAGAGCTGGCTTCTGCTTCCCGCCAGTTAACACCTCCTAATTCTCCACGCACGTTTCCAAGAAAAACTAATGAGGCACAGACTTGCAGTGCGATCTGGCAGTGATGGAAGATCCTCCTGCATCCGGCTCCTACCGAGCGGGATACTGTCACTCTGTACTCTACGGCCACACGGAACAGAGTCTGATTTCCCATTTGGGAATACTATTATCAAAACTGGACAACCAGAAACAAACTCAACAGAAGCTACAATGTATGGAGGATCAGCAGAATTAAATAGGAGAACCTGAGGCAGGACGTAGCAGAAGGCAGGGGATGAGAGAGGCACAGACTTTAGAAAGGCACAGACATCAGTGGGACAGAAATCACTCGGTGCAGTATCATGCCTAGACAGTCAGTGTTCCCAAAGGAGAGCAAGAGAAGCCCGCAGACAGCCAGAGCACGGGGCAGTCTCTCCAGGGCTCAGCCAGACAGCGAAGCAGCAGCAAACACACAGTCTGGGAGACTCGTGCCTCTGGGCTGCCGGGAGCGAGTGCGACCAGGCGTTGCATCTCTTGGGTAGCTGCTGTCACTGACACGTCTGTTCTGCACAGCAGTATTTCCAAACTGGAACCACAGAAACACACACAGGAAAGAAAAGTACTTACACAAACGCTGTTGTGCCACCCGCGCTAGTCTGGACAGGCAGGATATCTGCATAAGTCTCATCCAGCGACAGCAGGACGTTAGCAGCCTGCTGGCCAGACTGCGCCACGGCCAGCAGCCGCGGAAGGTCACGATACGCGTCAGGGCCTGCCACAATATCGACCAGCTTCTCCCTGTGCAGAATCTCCTCCTTAAGCCTCTCAGCCATGCATCCTGCCGCCAAAGGAGAAGGGTCCTCGTCAGGAAGCACCCACCCCCTGTTACCCCTCTGCACCCCTTCACCACCTGCTTTCACCCCGCAGAAAAGGCTTGATGCTGTCGGAGGGGAAGGGGAAATGCAGCACGATGGGATGTGGCACAACGGCGTGTGCCACCCGTCGCTGCCCATCCCGCCAGGTACCTAGGATCCCGATGCGGAGCGGCGAGCCAGCCTGCTGCCGCCGGGCTTTCAGCGCCTTGAGGTGCCGCAGGCGATTCCAGATGGCCTGCTCTGCCTTCTCCCTGGGAAGCCAGGAAAAGAGCGGTTATTCCAGTTGTTGCACTTTAACAGTCCTCCAACCTGAAGCAGCCCAAGTGCTTTAAGAGGAAGGTTCAACTAAATACAGGGAATCATCCACCCAATGGATCTGACGGCATAGTGCCATTTGTGGTGCGGGGATTAGGTCTTGACTCTGTCTTATCTGCTGTCATTTCGCTCACTTGGGAGCATCCGCACTGCAGAAACAACTCAGGGACTCAGCTCTTGCAGAGGAAACATCTGCCTCGCCACCAAAATGAGCTGCCTTGCAAGTGACAATGAGCATTTGGATCTCTGGCGTTCAGAAAAAACAAGCGATGTTCCCTGGACGTTTATATCCCAAATTGCCCCTAAACATATTCCCCAATTTTTTCAAGTACAGACTCTGTACGAGAGAGATAGTCAGTTCAAGAAAAGACAGAATAAAAATAAAATTAAAAACCAGTTAAAGCAGAAATCTGCACAGGTATCTAACGGCCCATGACACATACACAGAGCTTACACTATCAAAGAGCTTCTCACTGCATAGAAAAGCAATCCATAGTGCAACTAACGTTGCACGTTGTAGCATCAGCTAGCCCTACCCTCAACTAAACTGGTAGTTTCACGTCATCATGCTCTTTTCCACACACAACCCATTTATCGCCTTGGTTTTCAAATGGTAATTCCTTAAAAACTGTCCAAAACCAGCAGTGACGACAGTTTCCTTACCTCACGGAACAGGTGACAAGGAGAATCACGTCTGCCTAAGTTGAAAACAGCAAAAAAGGGAAGAATTTGTAAAACCCACACGGTAAGTACTCATGCCCTGCACAGGTAGCCTGGAGAGGCAGAGTATGAAACTCACTCAACTCAGTGAAAAAGATCTGCCCAAGTACACGGTGGGTTCCAACAAACGAAGGAGCAAGAAACTAAGAGCAGACAAGCAGAGTGTTCCGCTAAATGGCAGAAGCAAACTCGGGCAAAGAGGAGTCGGGAGCATTCCGCTGTGTCCGACTGCTCTCCGACTGAGAGGAAACCCAGCAATTTAAAGAAAAAAACCAACCCACAGCTTTCTAGCACGCTTGGTAAGTAACTTCCCTTCCTGCCCAAGACTTGGACTGCAGAAATCAGCACCGTGGGACCAACGGGCACGACATTGCTGCCACGTGCGCGCAGCCCTGCGCTACAGGACAGCCGCCTCACCTCCTCCAGCTCCCTCGTCCTCGCGTAGCCGCTCTTCTGCAGGATGCTCCAGGCGATCTCCGTGTCGTTGACGTTCATCTGGCAGCCGTACGTCTCCAGGTACACTGCAACAAAGGCAGCGTGATGCAGAAGTCCGCCTCAGCTCCCACCTGCAACCTGCTTCCAGGACCTTTTCCATAGGAAGGAACCTTCGGTCCCACCATGGAGTCAGGGCAGCAGCACGACGGCCGCCTTCACTGGCAGCCCATGCGGGGAGGAAAAGCCAAACCGAGGGGCAGAGCCCGGGGCACTCGAGTGCCCCAGAGCACCTCGCCCAGCACAGCGGGTCTGGATCGGGGCTGGCAGGGAACGGGGAGCTGCGTTGTTACCGAGATAACAGCGGGTGCCGTGAGAGCCCAGCTCCGGGGGCACCGGCGCCCGAAAGCTCTGCCCCGGCCCCCCCGCACCCCCCGGCCCGGCACGGCCGCGGGCACGGCTGACCCCGCCAGCCCCCGGGCCAGCCCCGGGGGTCAGCACCGCCCGCGGAGGGGGAACGGCGGAGGGGAGGCGGCACCACAGACCTTTCCCGGTCCCGGGGGCAGAGGCCGCCTCCGGCTGCGGCTCCAGCTCCAGCTCCGGCCCGGGCCGCGGCTCCCCGGCGGCGGCCGCTCTCAGGAAGTGCCGCAGGTCCGGCCCCGCGGGCAGCGCGGCCCCGCGCCCCACCGGCCCCTCGCCCGGCCCGCAGCGCGCCCGGCGGGCGGCACCGGGGCGGGGGCCGGCGGCCGAGCGGAGGAGCCCCGCCGCCCGCAGCGCTCGGCCCCGGGGCAGCATGGCCGCGGCGGCGGCCGGCGGAGCGCTTTGCGGGACGGACGGGCCGGGAAGCGGCGCGAACGGGGAGGGGGCGGCCCCGCCGTGCGCCGCCAAACGCGGGCCCCGCCGCGCTCTGCCCCGCCGCGCTGCGTTCCGCGCCGCCGCCGTTCCGCCCGGAGCCGGGGCTTCCGCGGAAACGTGAAATAACACTGAAAACACGATGGTCCGCGGGGCTTTGCCACGATCGCAGGGACAAAACCCGCCGAACCGGGCGTTCCCGGGCGCCCGCCCTCCCCTGCCCCCCCGCAGACCCCGGGCCCGGGCGAAGCGCCCCGGGAAGGTCCCGCAGCGACAGCAGCACCAGCGCGAACGCGGCCCCAGCACAGCCGCCTTTATTGGCACCTTTATTGGCACCAGCTGCCCCTGGCACGGGAAAGCGGGAGGGAGGGAGGGGGCGGGAGGGGGCAGGGACCCCCCGCCGCCGGTAGCGCAGGGCGAGGCCCCGGCCGGGGAACGCGGGGCTGAGCCCCGGGGGGGGTCGTGCCCCCGCCACGAGCCGGGCCGGGGCAGGCGGTGAGGGGCTGCGGCGGAACCGGGAGTCTTCATCTGTGGCAGCAGCGCCAGAGGGAGGGATGGGATGGATGAAGCGTTTCTGGTGCTTGAGGTGGCTCTCGCTGGCTTAGTTCCGTCCCCGGGGATAATAGTGAACATCTGCTCCAAGCAGCAGGAAATTCTGGGAGAAAGAAAGCAAGCGGGGCGCTGCGACAGGCCCTGGCAGCCGCTTTTCATTGCGGGCTGCCGTGCTGCCCAGTACCCACCCCGCCTGGGGAAGGAGGATGGCTGGCGCATGTGGATCTGCCAGCCCCTCTGCCTGATTTGAGCCCTGGAAGGGCTCTGAAGGCGTTTCACCACCACACCTCGCAATAAATAATCAGCATCCCAGTCGGGGCACCCCTCTGGGATCCCCAAGTCCTCCCATAATGGGTTTCCTCCGCTCCCTAGGACCTGGCCGGGCTCCTTCTGCTGGGTCAGCAGGTGCTGCCTGTCCCACTGTGGGCAGACGCGTCTGGCAGCAGCTGCTCCGCACTCACGTGCAGCACCGAACCGGGCACTGCCAGCCGGGGAGGGCAGGGGCTTGGGGTGAACGCTACTGCAGAGCTCTGTGCTATAAAAAGCACCGTGGGAAATCCAGGCCCTGGGTTTAAGAACGGACGAATGATGCGGTGCTGTCCTGGGGGCGCAGAGCCCAGACCCCCACGGTGTGGACGGGAAAATCGGGGCTCTGGTTTGCAGCTGGAATCCCTGCCGAGCGTACGCTCCTGCCCACTGCCCAGCACGGGCTGGGGAACTGCCTTTGCACGCTGTGCCAGCAGCAGCAGGCAGCCGGGCTCTCCGGTGGGGGGGCTTGGCAGCAGCGGAATGGGCTCTGGCCGGAGCTGGGCGCTGCCCCTCACTCACCTGGTGAAAGCGCACGAGGATGTTGGAGAGCTGTATTCTGTCCGGCAGCGGCAGGGGGAAACCCTGATCCAACCGGTCTGGAAGAGACAAGGCACGTGGCCGCATTGGGATGGGAACCGGAGCGAGAGGGAGCACGGGCGGTGCAAAGTGGCAGCCGCCTCCTCCCCCGGCCCTCTCTTTGCCCCCACCCCAGGCTCCCCAGAAGGGCCAGGGGTGCACGCTGTGCCGTGCCCCTCTGCCGCCAGCCCCGCTCAGGCCCCACGTGCTGGGGAGTCAGGAGAAGCAGGGAGTGGGGAGAGGTCTGGAAAGCATTAGGATGTGTGTCGGGCTCATTGTTTCCATTGTGTTCACCGCCGGATGCGTGTCCCGGAGCCGAGGACTCCCGCACGCCGCTGCCCGCAGCCGGCCTCTGCCACGCGCCTTTACTGCCGCCCCCTGCGCTCGCTGCAGGTTTTACCTGCGATGTGGCTTGGCAGCAGGGATTTAATTGGCGAGCTGGGCCGGCTCCGACGGAGCGACTTGGCCAGCAACTGCTCCAGCACCCCCGCTCCCCCAGCAGGTTCTCACCGTTAAGACGCGGGAGCAGGACACTGGAAGCAAACATGTTCATCATGGACTGGAGTGTCCGTACCTGGGGAGCGGAGAGAGGGGGAAGGAGAAGAGCTTCAGCCTGCGAAGAGCAGGTGACCGGGCACTGCAGGATGATTAGGAAAAGCAAGAGAGACGAGGAGCTGGGATGGGCACACGCTTCACCAGAGACCCACGGCTTTGTCTGGCCACGCTGGTGGGGCCAGGGGCGTAGGGGTGGGAGAGGCGGTGGCAGCTGCCTCTGCGGCCTCTCCCAGGCTCGCGGGCTGAGGCAGGAGGCATCCGTGGGGTCAGTGTGGGGTCCGGGGTGCACCCCCAGGTCCGGTGTTGGGGGCCAGGGGGGAATGAGCCCTGTCCTTGGCCCCAGCAGGCTCTCACCCCCATGCTGGGGGCTCTGGTCATGGCCCAGAGGGCAGCTTACCTCGAAACTGCCAACATCCGAATGCTTCAGGGAGAGCTTCATCCTGCGCAGACACGAGCAGTGCCGTGACGGCCGTCCCCATGGAGGGAGCGGTTCCCACCGCGATGGCTGTGCGGTTCCTGCTCCCTCCAGCCCCAGCTCATCCCCAGCACCCCCCCACCTCCGCTCTGTCCCCGGGAGCCCAGAACAGAAGCACCCCCCAGCCACCCCCTGCGCTGCTCCCACTCCGTACCTGCCCACCTCCAGGCTCCCCACTATGCGGCCGGACCTCACGCCGACGACGGCAGACACGTTGCCTGTCTGGGGAGAGAGTGCAGCGCTGCAGCAGCGCTCACCCCACCTCCCCCCAAACCACACACCCGGGGACCGGCTCAGGCCAGCCGAAACGCAGCGGGACCACTGCCCGCCCAGGGGCACGTTCACACACAGCCTTAACCCTGGCATTTGTAAGCTCGGGAATTTTTCTGTTGGGCACAACCCCCCTGCGCCGGGACTGGGCTGGTTTGGGGCAGTGTCTGGCACCTCTCCTGGCAGGAGCGCGGCAGCAGCGGCTCAGCATCGCCGAGCGCAGCGGGACGGTGCACAGCTCCAGCTCCCGTCTCTGCCCCACTGAGATGCAGGGGAGAGCTCACCGACGGCACTGTGTCAGCCGGAGCTGCGGCTGCACCCGGAGCCGCCCAGCCAGGACCACAGTCACCACGGCACGCTGGGCCCAAACTCACCAGGCTGAGGAGGAAGAGAGGAGCCAGGCTGGAGTTGGGAAGGATGGCGTAAGCCTGGATGTCCACAACAGGCCTGAGCGAGAGCCCCTCTGGTCCGATGCTCAGGAATGGGGCGGAGGGGGCGGACAGCTTGAGCTTCATCAGCATGTCCGGGTATATCTTCTCCAGCTGCAGAGGGGCAGGGAGAGGGTAGGGACAGCGGCACAAACCCCCATCGCTGGGGGGGACCACCTTGCACAGAGCAAACCCCCGACTGCGGGGAGGCAGGGCTGGACCACTGACCTGGGGGATGAAGGCTGAGAAGGAAGAGGTGTTCAAGTGGAAGACAACACCCTTTGGGATCTGCGGAGGGAGGACGGTCACGCCGGAGCGATGCGGCATGGCCGAGCCCGCGGTGAGATCGACCCTTCCACCCCCGCGTGCTGCTGTGCCGTATGGCCCCAGCCCCATCCCGCACCCCCCAGCCTCCGGGCAGGGAGCCGGGGGAGCCGGGGGAGCTGGGGAGCCCTCCGAGACCGCAGGCTGCTGCCGGAGCTCCTCTGCAAATGGAGCACCCCGGGGGTGCTGGGACAGCCCCAGTCCCACCTGCGCAGCTCACCATGGAGTCTGTGATTTCGAAGACCAGGGCTCCGGCTGCGTGGTAGGCAAAGCCAGCGGTGTTGAAGAAGTAGCTGGAGGCTCCGAAGTAAACCATGCGGTCGTGATCCGGGGGCAAGGCCAGCGCCAGCGGAGGGAAGGGGACGGCAGAGCGGTGGGCCAGGGAGAAGAATTCACCCTGGGAGGAGGGAAAGAGGTGAAGCAGGAGAGCAGAGGGTGGTGGGACTCAGCTGGGAAACAGCATTTGCAGGAGGCACCCGAACGTGGTTCCCACTCGCCCATGGTGATGGCATCAGCCCCATCAAGCTTTATCAGGGCAGCCTCTCACCTTCAGTTCCGCGTCCAGCGACTGGGCAGTAGCAGTCGGGGGTGCCACCAAGGAGTAATCGATCCCAGCCATGGCATCTATCCTGGCTGTGACTGTAAAACGGGACAGATAGATGAGCGGGAGGGAGATGGCACAGGAAAGCTGGGAGCAGATTGCATCCACTGACATCCAGTCAGTGCCATAGCTGGGCTTCCAAAAACCCACGTTTCCCTCCTGCCACATGGACTAACTCCTGGCCCCCAGGAACGGCCTGTGTTCCCCTGCCAAGGCAGCCCGTGCTCCCGCCGGCTCTGGGGCATGGCTCATTGGGTGCTGCCTGCGGCTGAGCCGCCTGCACTGCCTCTCCCCGCGGCCGGAGCGGTGACAGGTCTCTGCTGACCAGTGTTCCCCACTCCCGGCTTGGGTGCCCAAATACAAGGAAATGGGGAGCGGACACGAGGTGAAGCACTGTCCTCGTGGCCGGGAAGCGCTATGGAGAAACGCTCCCACAACCCTGCGCAGTGCCCGCCTGGTACCTGGCAGGGTCTGGAGGTAGGGCTGGAGATCACGGCGCACAGACTGGACCACGGTCTCGCAGACCTGCGGGCGAGAATGGCAGCGAAGCTGAGCAGGGGCAGCTCTCCTGCCTCAGCCGTGGGCTCTGCTGTGCTGCCCGGTGCCGTTCTGAGCCCGTGCGAAAGCCTGCTCAAATGGAAGGGCACAGTGACACTTGTCTCTGCCCATCAGGCAGCACATTAATTAAGTGTCCAAGATACAGGAAAGGTTTACACCTGCAAACATGTGCTTACAGCAAGCTCCCCGTGCACAGTTCGGCTGCATCGAGGCCCATGGAAGGAATCTCACGTGTGCCCTCAGACTGTTCCTACCTGGGATGAACGGTGCTCAGCAGCCCAGTCTTGGCTGAAGTGCAGCAACTGAAAGGGTTAACCCACCCCGCAGGGCCAGCAGCACTGGATGCACCGACAAAGCAGAGTTATCCCAGCTCCCACAGAGGAGAGGAGCAAATCCCTCTGCCACTGTCATCCACTGGCGAAGCCTCAGCATTACCGGGGGATTTAATTGCAGCCTAAACACTGATCCAGGAAATTTACTGCAGGGCACGGTCCTGCAGACGGCTGAGATAATCTGCATGAGCTCTTTTCCAGGGCTTTGCCCATTATGGCACAGAAGCTGCCAGGCAGGATCAGGGCATCGTCTGTCTGTCCGGGCATCCAGCCCGCGGCAGCTGACAGCGAGATGCGGTGGAAGAGCAGCGACCACACTGGCAGCAACGCGGCCACGGGCTGTGCCGTGCTGGGGAGGAAGAGGAGGGACAGAACCTTGGGCATGGCCTTGTCGCAGAGGGTTGCTGCTCTTCCCTGTGCCCAGCCGATATTCATCTGTCTCTGCTGGAAAAGCCCCATCGCTGCCTGGGAGCACCGAGCTGCAGACGGGCAAACGCAGCCCTGACCCCAGGGAGCAGGATCTCCCCGGGAGTGGGATCTCGCTGGCACGGGGGGCACGAGGACTGCTCAGCCCCTGCCCTCTCCTGCCCATCACTCCTCATGCCAGCTCACACGTGGAGTAAGACACTGCGCACCATGCACTGGGCAAAGGGGGCTCGGACACGCTGCAGGAGGGGCAGAGGCAGCAGAGATCCCCTCGGAGTCCCCGAGCTGCCCTCCTTCCAGGAGGCAAAACAGCAGAAAAGGCCTTTGAGCCCCAGCTTCGCTGCTGCTGCCAGCCCGTCTGCTGCCATGGTGCCCGGGGGCCTTGGGAAAGCCACTACCTGGCATCGGGAATAGTGCCCGGGCAGGGTGGGATCTGCTGCGGGAGTGGGATTTGCCTGTTCTCCAACTGCCTCCTTCCTGAGCAAGGTTCACAGCCAGGGAGGCTGTAACTCGTGCCAGTTGGCCTTGTAGTAATTACTGCTAACAGCTTGTTCCTGTGTCCTGTCGCAGCTCTCCTGCATGTAGGCTTTCGTGCCGGGCGGCGGCACCGGGGCCTCCCTGCCGGACCCCGTTACACCGAGACGGCGAGTGCCTGACATCCAGAAATGAGAATTTCTCCCCATTGCTCCCCAAAGCGTTCAGGAGCGCAGCCGTTTAAAGGACAGCTCTGATCAGGTTTCCTCTGTTCCAGGGAGTATGGCCAAGGCAGAAGATCTAATTAACTGACCACATGGAAAGAAAAGTCTTTGTTAATTAGGAACTAATTATGCTGGCCTTTGGCAAAGGCTGCAGGTTTTGGATTCAGCCTGAGCAACACGGAGCTGCAGGGACTGCAGTTAGTGATGCCCATTCCTCTCGTTTTCACCAGATCGGCAACGTGCCCGTGTGCTCTGGCTCTGGTTAAATCCCTCCGTGGGCTCCGATCCTTCCCGTGCATCAGCCAGGAGCGAGGGCTGGAGGGCACCAGGACGCCCGGAGCTCTGCCTCCGCCGCTCACCTACCTCCCTCTCCAAGCTCCTCCTGAACGGGGGCTCAACCGCGCCGTAGAAGAGGTTGTAAAGCCATCTGCGGAGAAGAGAGGAGTCCTTCAGCTCAGAGGCTGCTGCAGGAGTGTTTGCCAGGAAAGAGAGATGCTGGAGATGTGGCACACCGGGAACGGCATTCCCATAGCAATTTGGCACCGAGCTTCGCCTCAGGCTTTACATTTGCAAACAGACCTGCTGGTAAAGCACGTGCAGGCAGGTCTAGTGACTGCCCTCAGTGTGCAGCCACGGCAGGACAAATGCGGAGCAGGTTTAAGTTCATTCGGTTGCACGGCTGGGTGAGAGGTACATCGCAGGAGCCCGGAGGCAGCTCACTGCTGGGCACAAGTGCGGGCAGCCCGCGGGCAGGAGGGGCAGCCCCCACGGGCCACAGACATCCGACACCTTACTCCTTGCAGCAGGACCTGGAAGCCCATTCCCCGGCAGACGGGCTGACACAGCGTTTCTAGGCCGGCACGGTGGAGATACGTACCCAAACTTGCCCGAAAAATGTACCCGGACTTTGGAGATGCGGGTCGTGCAGTCAGAGGTGTCGATGGTGGGCTTCCCCGAGGCGTCGCTGCCCAGCTTCAGGTCGATTTTGATATCAACGTTCTCTACCTTCAGGTCAAACGAGCCATGGTCCCGGCTGCAGGGAGAGGAGGATGAGAAAGGGACAAATCCTGGGGAAGGGACCCCAAATCAGCCAGAGCTTTGGGACAGACCTATCTAGCTCAGGCTCTCCCTTGTAGTGAGCACCCAGAGGGGACCAAGAAGGATTTTACACTCCAGGAAACCTAATTTCGCCAGAGCATAAACTAGGAGAAGTAACCTTTAAATAGAGAGGACCAAGAGCAAGTGGGGGAGATGGAAGAGAAAGGACCGTTGGTGCACAGCTCCTCCATCGTCCACCTTCTTCTTGCCCCCGCCCCGTTTTGTCCATCTCAGTGGCTTTACGAGCAGCAGCGACCTCTGCCCGCCCCGGGTCCCGGCTCAGGTCTGTCCCTGCGGGTGCTCAGGACGGTACCCCCAGTGCCAGCGAGAGGGGAGATGGCTTTCACATCGTCTTCCCAACCACTTGGGAGTGGAAGAAAAACTGCCCGGCCAGCTCCGAGGGCTCCCAGTGTGGAGGGAGACCTGGCGGAGCTCCCCCAGGGCGAGGGGCTCCCCTGGGGCCAGGGGCTCCCAGAGAGCAAAGCGACAGCTTCCCTGGCACAGGGGAGGGGGAGAGGAGAAAACACCTGTCCAGACCCCGAGCGGGAGGCGCAGAGCGAAGGGCCAGAGCGGGGAAGGGGCGGCCGGACACGCACATGAAGTGGATCTTCACCCGCCAGTTCCCATCCACCTCGGCGAAGGCGTTGGAGATGGAGACCTGCAGCCCCACGTTGGGGACCAGGGAGATCCGCGAGTACGGCAAGTGGAAACTGCGGAGGTCCAATCTAAAAGAGAATAAATACAAAATAAGAGAAAAGTCCCATTGCAGGGGGTGCCTCACCCTCCAAGCACGCGGCTGGGGCGGGAGGGAGGGACGGCGGCCACCACGCCGGCAGCATCCCCAGCTCTCATCCTGCCGTGGCAAAGTGATGCCAGGCTGGGACGTGTGGAGCAAAGCGGTGCCTCTGGAAATGTGGTCCCTGTGGCCACCCGGACAGCAGCTGGAAACCCCGTGCAGTGGGAGCAGAGAGGTGCCACAAGGCAGCGAGGAGCCAGGATCGCCACAGGGGCTGGGGTCCTGCTCCGCAGGGGGTACGGGCACCCCGCTCCCGCAAACAAGGCCACCTCCACCACCTGGGCGTCCACTGCGCAAACCCACCCGCACCCAGTGCCAACACCCCGGTTCCCTTTCCCCCTTTGGGCAGGGGGCAAAGCAGGAGCGTCTCCACCTGCACCGAGCACAGAGCAAACGTCGCAGGGGGCTGTGGAGGGGACAGCACGGTCCTCCCCCACCCCTCCTGCCCCTTGCGTGGGGTGTGGGGGGCAGAGAGCAGCTCCCAGGGCTCACC